>NC_142465.1:3125000-3750000 GCF_049115385.1 Moschus berezovskii
TGTCCTTTCTCCCTTTCTGTTAAATAGGGAATAATTTAAACAATTCTTCCTCTATGGCTTTGGCAAGATTCTCTGAGATAACATAAAGGATTGAATAGGATTTAGCACAGATGGACATGAGTTTGTGTGAACTCTGGGAGTTGGTGATGGACAGGGAGGCCTGGCGTGCTGTGATTCATGAGGTTGCAGAGTCGGACACGACTGAGCGACTGAACTGAACTGAAGCACTCAGTAGAGACCAGCCGATATGGTCTTGCTTATTCTCGCCTCCCCTTTGTACTTTTGGTCTCTCTCTCTCTTTTCGTTCTCTCTTGCCTCCATTTTTCCACCAGTGATAAGGTGAGTGGAAGCATCATTCAGAATCCCAATAGTAGAACAGACATGTGGACACAGGGGGACGGGAAGGATGAGACGAATTGAGAGATTCGGATCGGCATATGCACACTCCCATGTGTACGATAGATAGCGAGTGGGAAGCTGCTGTATTGCACAGGGAGCTCACCTCAGTGCTGATGAGCTGGAGGGGTGAGATGGGGGTGCTGGGAGGCAGGTTTACGAGGAAAGGGATATGTGTGTCCAGCTGATGCCCTTTGCTGTATAGCAGAAAATGACTCAACATTGTAAAGCATCTATACTCCAATAAAAGACTTAAAAATGAGAAGAGAAAAAAAAGGCATAAAGCACACCTAGAATAAACATCAAATGCTTATCATAAAAAAAGAAAAAAGAATCTCTATTGTGAGGAAAGGGGAACTTTCCTGTTAGGAGTGAGGATCTGGCTCCTGGTAATTAGGGATCGTCAAGATCCCAGGTTTTGGGCCCAGGCCAAAGCAGTGTGCGGAGAAGGCAATGGCAAGCCACTCCAGTACTCTTGCCTAGAAAATCCCGTGGATGGAGCAGCCTGGTAGGCTGCAGTCCGTGGGGTCGCTAAGGGTCGGACACGACTGAGCGACTTTACTTTCACTTTTCACTTTCACACATGGAGAAGGAAATGGCAACCCACTCCAGTGTTCTTGCCTGGAGAATCCCAGGGACGGGGGAGCCTGGTGGGCTTCCGTCTATGGGGTCACACAGAGTCGGACACGACTGAAGTGACTTAGCAGCAGCAGTAGCAGCAAAGCAGTGTGAACTTGCTACTTCCCTCAGCTCCTTGAAAGCCAGTTCCACCACTTACTAGCTGTTTGACCCTGGGCAAAGGGGTGAACTTAATCAAGCCTGTTTCCTTATTGGTAACATGGGGCTGATCCTGTGCAGGACACGCTGGGGCTGGGATAGTTGATCGGCATGTTCCATGTCATGGGCCCAGCTGAATGTGTAAGGCAGGTGCTCCAGATAAGTAGCTGCTTAAGCTAAGATGATGAAACTCTACTGCTCAGGCCAACAACCTGGGAGTCGTCGTCCTTGACTTTTCATTCTCACACATTTCTTTGAGCCTGGCGTGCTGCAGTCCATGAGGTTTGGAAGAGTTGGATGTGACTTGGCTACTGAGCAACAACAGCTTCCCTGGGAGATGATTCCAGGAATTTCCAGGAGGCACACAAAGAAATGGAGCATAAAAAGTAAGAATGCCCCTGCAGGTTTCTTTACTGAGCAGATTGCTATTGTAAATGGGCTTCCCTGGTAGCTCAGTGGTAAAGAATCTGCCTGCCAAGGCAAGAGACTGTAGGTTCGATCCCTGAGTTGGGAAGATCCCCTGGAGAAGGAAATGGCAACCCACTCCAGTGTTCTTTCCTGAAGAATCCCATGGACAGAGGAGCCTGGCGGGCTACCATCCACGTGGTCACACAGAGTTGGACATGACTGAGCAACTAAACAACAGCAAACCATCATAATGGGGCACTTTGGGCTCAAAGTCCTCTTTGAGGACTCTGGCACATGGTGTGGAGGGAGAAGCTGAATGATTTGCCCACCAGCGTGGGTCTATCATTGATCAAGGGCTCTTCAGGATGACTTCCCCAGCATTCCCATCTTGCTGGGGGTGGGCCCTGGGGCAGGGAGGCAGCGGCTTGCTGTAGAGGGCCAGCCAGTGGTCGTGGGGCCTGGATTAAAAGGATGAGCTGGACCAGAAAGATTTCTCTGCTGTGGCCTTGGAGATGGAGAAAAAGTGGGGGCACAGGACCTTCCTCAGCTAGTAGGCGTGGACATTGAGCTGGGCGTGTAGATGCTATGACTATGGCCCATAGAGACAGGCATTGATCGGTCCCTCTGGGAGCCTTGGCATCAGACAGACACAGATTTGAATTTTGGCTTGGTCACTGACTAGCTGGGTGTGTTGGAGCAAGTTGCTTGAATTCTGAATTCTCCATGGTTTTCTCGTATGCCCTATGGCTAAAATCCCTGCCCTGCAGGGTAGATATTAGGATTAAGAGACATAAAGGATGCTGGGCGTCAGAAGAATTGATGATTTTGAACTGTGGTGATGGAGAAGACTCTTGAGAGTCTCTTGGGCTGCAAGGAAATCAAAGCAGTCAATCGTAAAGGAAATCAGTCCTGAATATTCATTGGAGGAACTGATGCTGAAACTGGAACTCCAATACTTTGGCTACCTGATGCAAAGAAATGACTCATTGGAAAAGACCTTGATGCTGGGAAAGATTGAAGGTGGGAGGAGAAGGCGACGACAGAGGATGATGAGATGGTTAGATGACCTCACCAACTCGATGGACATGAGTTTGAGTAAACTTCGGGAGCTGCTGATGGACAGGGAGGCCTGGTGTGTTGCAGTCCATGAGGTCGCAAAGAGTCGGACATGACTGAGCAACTGAACTGAACTGTAAGGTACCTGACACAGAACAAAATGGTCACTGAGTGTGATTTTCCTTTTCATTTCCCACTGCCCCACCCCTTGCTTCTTGGAGCTGGGCTGTGACAGGGTTGTGGGTCACAAGTGGGTTTGAGAATGGAGGCTTCTTAGGAAGAACTGAGGAGGACTCCAGCTAGAAAAGGGGAAGTGGAGGCATGCTCATGACTCAGAATTTCTATTTCAGGCTCCCAGGCAGGATTGGGAGGACAGTTCCCCAGCCATTGTGAGATATAAGCAGACAAGAACGAGCGAGGCCAGGGCTGGCTAGGCAGTGGGGGGTTTTCTGAGCTTGGGCCCTTCCCTTCCCCCTCCTCTCCCCTGGGGGGTGAGGGTGGGATGGTGGTCCTGGCAGGGACTCTGCTTTGTAGTAAGGCAAGAAAGGAGGTGGGGGAAGCACCCTGTCAGTTATGCAGCCAGGAGCCTCAGGCTGCTCTGTGAGCCCAAGAGGGAGACAGCTAGCTATCCAACTGGGGTCCACCCTCAGGATGAAGGGGCAAGGGCATCTGTGGGCAGACGAAAGTCTCAGGGAAGCCAGGGTGGGAGCACCTCCAGTGGACTCCTCCCTTGTAGGTCTCCATGCTGGAGACACAGGGTAACAAGAATGAGGGGAAATGATGCAAGTAAAACGCAAACACAGAAAACATTCAGATCATTAAAATGGATCCAAGTAATGCAGAAGCACCTAGAGCTATGGCTGGAATCTAAGTTATAGACTCAGGTTTATAGGAAAGAGAACTTTACCACTGTAACCTGGTCTGAAATGTATTTTTATCCTGCCCTGTTGCTGGCCTGGTGAGAAGCTTTGATGTCACCTTTCTGGGGGGTGTTCCAGGCATTGGGGCCCCCATTTGGTGACCTGTCACCACCAGTTACTGCTGAGCCTTCCTCCCTGGGGTTAGTGTGGACTGGGGGGTGTGGTGGTGTTCCGATAGTCTGGGGTTCGCTTGAGGACACAGAGACCTTCCCCAGGACTTGGGCCTTCTGTCTGAATGTTCTTCACAGCCCTTCTTCTTTGGGGTCTCCCCTGTGTCGGCCTAAAGAAAAAGACACAGTGTGTGAGCTGTGGCTTCAGGTTTCCTTCAGGGACTGGCTGAGGACTGCAGCCCGGGAGCCAGCCTCTCAGTCGCTCTGCAGAGTTGCTCTAAGGAAGTGTGTGGGGGGAGCCAGGGTGTGTGCGACTATCGGCTGAGGGTTACGAGCAGTCAAGCAAACACCTTGGTGAAAGGGCACCACTAGTCACGGAGCACAGCTGTCTCAGGTGAAAGGTGTCAGTGACGTTCAGTGCATGGGAAGAGGTGAGAATCCGGGTCATTCAAGTTCTTCCTGAGATAAGCAACTGAGGGGTCTGCTTCTCTGAGGCCCAGAGTGTCTCATCTTGTTGTGGTCTTCTCTTTTTTCCTTTATAAATTATGAAAGTATGATAACACATTTACAGGAGGCTTGGAAAACACAGAGCAAGGTTACATATAATTCCACTATACATTACAGTTTCTGTATTTATTTTTAAGTTTAAATTATGAAACTTTGAGAACGCATTTACAGCAGTCTTGGAAAATACAGAACAAGGTTACGCATAGTTCCACTATATATTACAATTATTTTTTAAGTAGATAAATTAAGATTTCTTTTTAAGTTGGAGTTTCAATGTCAAACTCTCAAAAATTAATAGGATGAAAAGATAGAAAGGTAGAAGGATATGGTAGACCTGAGAAGCACTATGAACCAATTCACATAGTTAAGATTTATACAATTTTCACACAATATCAGAATACAAATTCTAGTCAAGTCCCCGTAGTCTATAAGCCAGGAGACACTGGAACATATACAGGGACATAAACCAAGGTGCAAAAATTTCATGGTCTGCAGGTACAGAAACCATGGAGTCTGTCCTCTTATCACTGAAGAATTATGTTAGAAATCAATATCAAAAGATATTTGAAAATAACCCACATGTTTTCAAGTACAGTGTGATGTTTACCAAGAGAGATCTTCGACTTAGCCTTTGAAAGCCTCAATAAAGATGAAAGACTGAAGAAACACAGAGGCTGATTGCAGAGAAGAAAGTGCTTAAATGAGAAATTAATGTCAAAATGGAAAATTAATATCAACGATACTTAAAAAACCCCATGTATTTTGAAATTAAATGTCCACTTTTTTAAATGACGGGTGTGTCTAAGAAGACATGACAGGGAAAATTAGAAAATGTCTGTACATCCTGTTGTGGGCTTCATTTCCCCTCAGAGCGTGCTGTCGGGCAGCTTCTGCAGCAGGTTATGACCTAACCTTCGTAAAGCCGGGTGCTGAGCAATGCTCTTGTTTATCTGTCTTGACACCTGCTTCCCGGCAGTGGTGCTGGGATGCGAGGTTGCACCTGCCTCCCTCCAGCCCAAACCAAGACTCCCTCTCTTTCTTTTCTTGGCCATGCCGAAATGCAGGATCCTAGTTCCTTGATCAGGTCAAACCCGGGGCCCTAGCAATGAAGGTCCAGAATCCTAACCACCGGGTCAGCAGGGAATTCCAACCCCACCTTTTTTTTTTTTTTTTTTCCTTCTAAATGAGTGTTTCATTATCTTTCTTTCTTTTTTTTTAATTGAGGTGCAGTTGATTTACAATATTGTGTTAATTTCTGCTGAACAGCAAAGTGACTCTGTTATACACATGCATACATTTAAAAAATACCCTTTTCCTTTAAGGTTTATTCCAGGAGATTGGATACAGTTCCCTGTGCTATCCAGTAGGACCTTGTTGTTTATCCATTCTATTCTTTTTGGCTGTGCCACAGGGCATGTGGGATCTTAGTTCCCTGACTGGGGACAGAACACTCGCTCCCTGCAGTGGAAATCTTAACCACTGGACCACCAGGGAAGTCCCTGTTTATCTATTCTAAAGGTAATAGTTTGCACCTACTAACCCTGGACTCTCAGCAGAACTCTCTTTTTTTTTTGTCCTGGAAGAAATCCTCCCTCTTTAATAATTCTGGTGAAGACATGAAGGAAATGCACTTTGAATCTTCTTTTATTCTTTGTGCAGAGGGCGTCGGCTTTTAGAACACAAGCCAGAGACCTCCAGTTTTGCTCTCTGCCCTGCATCAACTCTCCCCTGCAAGGGCTGCAGGAGCCCTCAGGGAAGGGAAGAGGGGACAGAAATAGGAAAATATCCCTAAATATCCTGACAGGGAGTAAAACGTGGCAGTCTGTTTTCCAACAGTGCTCCCTTCCCCCTGTTCACTCCTAGAGCAATGTGTCCTGCATTTGCATGTGTGTGGATTTGGTAGCCTGGGTTAGTCCTTAAGAGGGTCATGCCCCTCTACAGCCAGGAGCATTTCCCCATCTCCTCCCCATTCCCTGTTTCCCATTTAAAAATGCCATGTAGATTACAGTTTAGAATGTGCTACACCTAGAGTAGAGCCAGACAGTTTGGTGACGTCAGCTCCCTCTGCAATACCAGCTGCCCTTCGCCTGGTAGATACGCAGTTCCCAAGAGCATAGTACAGAACTGCTATCTCTGCTTTACCGTTCCCCCAGCTCCCTATTAAAAAAATTATTGAAGGGCTTCCCTGGTGGCTCAGTGGTGGGGAATCTGCCTGCCAATACAGGAGACACAGCTTCGGTCCCTGGTTCGGGAAGTTCCCACATGCTGCAGAGCCGCTAAGCCTCTGCACCCTAACTCCTGAGCCTGTGCTCCAGGGCCTGGGAACCACAACCACTGAAGTCCATGCGTTCTGTAGCCTGTGCTCCAAAACAAGAGAGGCCACTGAAATGAGAAGCCCGTGCTCTGCAACGAGAGAGTGGCCCCTGCTCATCACAGCTAGAGAAAAGTCCAAGCAGTGACAAAGAACCGGCACAGCCAAAAAACGAAATAAAAAACTTAAAAGGAATTATTGAGGTGTGGCTTGCATAGAGCTAAGTGTGTGCCTCTTACGGCTTGATGAATTTTGGCACATGGATATGTGTGTGTAGTCATCACCCAGACCCAGATAAAGAACACTGTCAGCTCCTCAGAAGTTTCTCTCTTGTTCACTCTCTTTTTTCGCCTTGCCAAAAGGCTTGTGGAATCTTAATTCCTTGAACAGGGATTGAACGCTGGCCACTGGGAGTGGAAGTGCAGAGTCCTAACCACTGGACCACCAGGGACTTCCCTCCCTCACATTTCTTTCTTTCTTTCTTTCTTTTTTTTTTTGCAGTGAATCCCCTAAAAGTAACCACTATTTGATATCTATGACTGTTTTTTTTTTTTTAAGACTTTTTGGAAGTGGATCATTTTTAAAAAGTCTTTGTTGAATTTGTCACAACATTGTCTCTGTTTTGGTTTTCTAGCCTCAAGACATGTGGGATCTTAGGTCCCCCTACCAGGGATCAGACCTGCACCCCCTGCCTTGGAAGGTGAAGTCTTAACCACTGAATCATCAGGGAAGTTCTTCTACGATGGTTTTGACTGTTCTTGATTTCACATAAATGGGAAAAAGTATTTACCCTCATGAGTCTGACTGTTTTGCTCCAAACCATGTCTGTGAAATCCATTCATACTGCATCTGTCAGTGGTTTGCTGGGTGGTGTGTCCCATTGCATGGATGCACCACAATGACTAAGGCTGCACACAAGCTTCTCTGAATTCAAGTTTCCCCCCCAACCTCTGGTCTGAAGGGAGAATTGTATGACAAACTGCTCTCCACTTGTTCACCCAGTTCAGTTCAGTCGCTCAGTCTTGTCCGACTCTTTGTGACCCCGTGAACTGCAGCACACCAGGCCTCCCTGTCCATCACCAACTCCCGGAGTTCACTCACTCATGTCCATCGAGTCGGTGATGCCATCCAGCCATCTCATCCTCTGTCATCCCCTTCTCCTCCTGCCCCCAATCCCTCCCACCATCAGGGTCTTTTCCAATGAGTCAACTCTTTGCATGAGGTGGCCAAAGTATTGGAGTTTCAGTTTCAGCATCAGTCCTTCCAATGCACACCCAGGATTGGTCTTTGGGATGGACTGGTTGGATCTCCTTGCAGTCCAAGGGACTCTCAAGAGTCTTCTCCAACACCACAGTTCAAAAGCATCAATTCTTCGGCGATCAGCTTTCTTCACAGCCCAACTCTCACATCCATACATGACCACTGGAAAAACCATAGCCTTGACTAGACAGACCTTGGTTGGCAAAGTAATGTCTCTGCTTTTTAATATGCTGTCTAGGTTTGTCATAACTTTCCTTCCAAGGAGTAAGCATCTTTTAGTTTCATGGCTGCAATCAGCATCTGCAGTGATTTTGGAGCCCAAAATAATAAAGTCTGACACTGTTTCCACCGTTTTCTCATCTATTTCCCACGAAGTGATGGGACCAGATGCCATGATCTTAGTTTTCTGAATGTTGAGCTTCAAGTCAACTTTTTCACTCTCCTCTTTCACTTTCATCAAGAGGCTTTTTAGTGCCTCTTCACTTTCTGCCATAAAGGTGGTGTCATCTGCATATCTGAGGTTATTGATATTTCTCCCAGCAATCTTGATTCCAGCTTGTGCTTCCTCCAGCCCAGCGTTTCTCATGATGTACTCTGCATAGAAGTTAAAAAAGCAGGGTGACAATATACAGCCTTGACGTACTCCTTTTCCTATTTGGAAGCAGTCTGTTGTTCCATGTCCAGTTCTAACTGTTGCTTCCTGACCTGCATACAGGTTTCTCAAGAGGCAGGTCAGGTGGTCTGGTATTCCCATCTCTTTCAGAATTTTCCACAGTTTATTGTGATCCACACAGTCAAAGGCTTTGACATAGTCAATAAAACAGAAATAGATGTTCACCCTGAGGTCCCGCCTTCTACTCTTCTGCAACTCTTGGAGTAGAAGGGGCAGCGTTTCCAGGTTCTCCAGCTGTCTCTTACTTTATGCCTTCCTCCTTCCAAGGAGGCACTGGCCCTGCCTTCTTTCTTGAGCTGGGAGAGCAACTGGTCTGCCAAGGAGGACATTCAGTGCGACAGGACCTGCTGCTGAACCTGTGTGGGACTCCCGATTGGGGAGGGCAGTTGGAGAGGGAGAAAACGGGCCAAAGGAATAGAGGGAAATCTCGGATGTGGAGTCTGGATTTCTGCAAGGCTGTGGCATTCAGGTTGCACCAAGTTTAATCAGGTATCCCAGGGGCAGAGAACCTCCAACTGGAGTCTTGGTTTCATAGAAGGATGCCCAAGATCAGAGGTCATCTTGGTTCCTAGCCTAGTGCAAAGCAGGGCAAGCTGGATTGACTCAGATAGGACTTGGAAAAGGCTGGCTGGACTGAGCTGGGGAAGCTGGCTGCGGCTGCTTGGGAGGACAGACCTTCACCTGGGAGGTCCCTGTCCCCAGGAAGCCTTAGCTAAAGGGTAGGATGGCCTTCTGGGGGCATCAGATGGCTTCTGAGCAGATGACTATTTCTGGACCCCACTGAGGAGTAGGGCACATCACACCGATACCCCACAGGCAACACGGTAGAGGGAGAAGTTTGTCTGCAGAGGTCAGGATGAGAGCTGGACTGTGGCAGATACGGTCCAGAAGGCCCCTTGAAGACTTTCTGTTTCCAGGAACCCTCATTTAAGTGTCCACTTCAACCCTGACCTCTCCAGGAAATTCCCCATAATCCATAATACTCTCACTTCCTCTTTTCCAAAACTTTCCATCTCTCAGGATGGTGGGAATGGACAGCACCAGCCTGTGTGATAGTTTCCTAAAGGTACTAGCATGTAAAAGCAGTGTTCCTGGCTCCTAAATTGAGGTGCCAATTAGGAGGATGACAGGCACATGACCCTGGTGAAGGACAAGGCTCCTCATCATGACTGCAAGTTCTTTGCCATCATCTCCTCTTCTCCCAGGCAATCCCACTGCATCTCAGATTATACCGTTACCGTGGCTCACTACTGGCTCACTACTTGCCCAAGCAATGTCTCAGCATTGCCAATTCCCAGACAACCTTTTCCCTTTCTAAGTTAACCCTCCAGTATTAGTTTTGGAGAAAGTGGCTTTTCCCACCCCTGTTTATGTGTCACCTCCAAGTGCAGCCACATCTCCGTCCTGTCGGTAATATGAGGGACCACATTCACTCTGCAGTTTGTCTGGTCTGATATTTGGAGGTACTAATTTTTGGCTTAAGTGGCAGAAATCTAGCTTAAATGAACTTGCTCATAAAGGAAACATAATGGTTCATGGAACTGGAAAGTGCAAGCAGCTCCCGGCTTCAGATCCAGCTTGATCCAGAGACTCAAACAATGTCATCAGGAGTTTCTTGCCCTCCACTTTTCACTTCTGCTTTTTCTGAAGATACAGAATAGTCGGGATACTCAGAAATTATCCAGAAATGCCTGGACACAGCTCTCTCTCTTTGAGAGAGCCAAGACTCAACTTCAGTCATTAGCTGTGGACGTGTTGTGACAGAGTAAAACAAGGGACATGGCAGTTCAGTTCAGTTCAGTCGCTCAGTCGTGTCCGACTCAACATGGCACACAAACTCAAATTCCCATCAAGTCCAGGCAGTAATCTAAAAGAGTGAAATAGGCCAGCTGGAGAATGCACGCCTCATGAAAAGAGGGGCAATCGCTATGTGGGATGTTGACCCATGGCTACCAGATCTGTTCATTTTTTTTGAGTAAACATAGTGTTAACCTTTATTTCTGCATTATACTGTCTTGGATCAAACAAAATAATATTTTCAAAGTACATAAATCAGCAGGAAAAAGTGTATAACCAGTTTTCTCTGTAATAATATATTTTTGAATATAAAGGTCAAAAATCATCTTAATACTGATTTTATCCAAGAGATAGATCTATTTTCCGTATCAGCCTGACAATTAGGGACAAAAGAGGAAAAAATAAAAACAATAAAAGAATATTTAAAATGGAAGCATTTAAAAATTATTTAAAACATTTTAATTTATTTATTTATTTTAATTGGAGGCTAATTACTTTACACTATTGTATTGATTTTCCCATACATTAACATGACTCTGCCCCGGGTGTACATATGTTCACCATCTTGAACCCCCTTCCCACCTCCCTCCCCATCCCATCCCTCTGGTCCATCCCAGTACACAAGCCCCGAGCATCTTGTATCATGCATCGAACTTGGACTGGCGATTCGTTTCACATATGATAATATACATGTTTCAATGCCATTCTCCCAAACCATCCCACCCTCACCCTCTCCCACAGAGTCCCAAAGACTGTTCTATATGTCTATGTCTCTTTTGCAGTCTCGTACACAGGTTTCAGGTTTCCATCTTTCTAAATTCCATATATATGCATCAGTATACTGTATTGGTGTTTTTCTTTCTGGCTTACTTCACTCTGTATAATTGGCTCCAATTTCATCCACCTCATTAAAACTCATTCTTCTTGATGGCTGAAAAATACTCCATTGTGTATATGTACCAAAGCTTTCTTATCCATTCATCTGCAGATGGACATCTAGGTTGCTTCCATGTCCTGGCTATTATAAACAGTGCTGCAATGAATATTGGAGTACATGTGTCTCTTTCAATTCTGGTTTCCTCGGTGTGTATGCCCAGGAGTGCGATTGCTGGATCATATGGCAGTTCTATTTCCAGTTTTTTGAGGAATCTCCACACTGTTCTCCATAGTGGCTGTACTAGTTTGTATTCCCACCAACAGTGTAAGAGGGTTCCTTTCTCTCCACACCCTCTCCAGCATTTATTGCATGTAGACTTTTGGATAGCAGCCATTCTGACTGATGTGAAATGGTATCTCATTGTGGTTTTGATTTGCATTTCTCTGATTATGAGGGATGTTGAGCATTTTTTCATGTGTTTGTTAGCCATCTTTATGTCTTCTTTGGAGAAATGTCTGTTTAGTTCTTTGGCCCATTTTTTGATTGGGTCACTTAGTTTTCTGGAATTGAGCTGCAGGAGCTGCTTGTATATTTTGGAGATTAATCCTTTATCAGTTGCTTCATTTGTTATTATTTTCTCCCATTCTGAAGGCTGTCTTTTCACCTTGCTTAGAGTTTCTTTTGCTGTGCAGAAGCTTTTGATTTTAATTAGGTCCCATTTGTTTATTTTTGCTTTTATTTCCAATATTCTGGGAGGTGGGTCTTGGAGGATCCTGCTGTGATTTATGTCAGAGAGTGTTTTGCCTACGTTCTCCTCTAGGAGTTTTATAGTATCTGGTCTTACATTTAGCTCTCTAATCCATTTTGAGTTTATTTTGGTGTATGGTGTTAGGAAGTGTTCTAATTTCATTCTTTTACAAGTGGCTGACCAGTTTTCCCAGCACCACTTGTTAAAGAGACTGTCTTTTGTCCATTTTATATTCTTGCCTCCTTTGTCAAAGATAAGGTGTCCATAGGTGCGTGGGTTTATCTCTGGGCTTTCTATTTTGTTCCATTGATCTATATTTCTGTCTTTATGCCAGTACCATACTGTCTTGATGACTGTGGCTTTGTAGTAGAGCCTGAAGTCTGGCAGGTTAATTCCTCCAGTTCCATTTTTCTTCTTCAAGATTGCTTTGGCTATTCGAGGTTTTTTGTATTTCCATACAAACTGTGAGATTATTTGTTCTAGTTCTGTGAAAAATATCGTTGGTAGCTTGATAGGGATTGCATTGAATGTATAAATTACTTTGGGTAGTATACTCATTTTCACAATATTTATTCTTCCAATCCGCGAACACGGTATATTTCTCCATCTATTAGTGTCCTCTTTGATTACTTTCACTAGTGTTTTATAGTTTTCTATGTACAAGTCTTTTGTTTCCTTAGGTAGATATATTCCTAAGTATTTAATTCTTTTCGTTGCAACAGTGAATGCAATAGTTTCCTTAATTTCTCTTTCTATTTTCTCATTATTAGTGTATAGGAATGCAAGGGATTTCTGTGTGTTGATTTTATATCCTGCAACGTTACTGTAATCATTGATTAGCTCTAGTAGTTTTCTGGTAGAGTCTTTAGGGTTTTCTGTGTAGAGGATCATGTCATCAGCGAACAGTGAAAGTTTTACTTCTTCTTTTCCAATTTGTATTCCTTTTATGTCTTTTTCTGCTCTGATTGCTGTAGCCAATACTTCCAGAACTATGTTGAATAGTAGTGGTGAGAGTGGGCACCCTTGTCTTGTTCCTGACTTTAGGGGAAATGCTTTCAGTTTTTCACCATTGAGGATAATGTTTGCTGTGGGTTTGTTGTATATAGCTTTTATTATGTTGAGATATGTCCCTTCTATTCCCACTTTCTGGAGAGTTTTTATCATAAATGGATGTTGTACTTTGTCAAAGGCTTTCTCTGCATCTATTGAGATAATCATATGATTTTTATTTTTTAGTTTGTTAATGTGGTGTATTACGTTGATTGATTTGCGGATATTGAAGAATCCTTGCATTCCTAGGATAAAGCCCACTTGGTCATGATGTATGATCTTCTTAATATGTTGTTGGATTCTGATTGCTAGAATTTTGTTAAGGATTTTTGCATCTATGTTCATCAGTGATATTGGCCTGTAGTTTTCTTTTTTGTGTGGGATCTTTACCAGGTTTTGGGATTAGGGTGATAGTGGCCTCATAGAATGAGTTTGGAAGTTTTCCTTCCTCAGCAATTTTCTGAAAGAGTTTGAGTAGAATAGGTGTTAGCTCTTCACTAAATTTTTGGTAGAATTCAGCTGTGAAGCCGTCTGGACCTGGGCTTTTGTTTGCTGGAAGCTTTCCGATTACTTCCTCTATTTCCGTGCTTGTGATGGGTCTGTTCAGATTTTTTATTTCTTCCTGGTTCAGTTTTGGCAAGGTGTCCTTTTCTAGGAATTTGTCCATTTCTTCCAAGTTATTCATTTTATTGCCATATAATTGCTGATAGTATTCTCTAATAATCCTTTGTATTTCTGTGTTGTCAGTTGTGATTTCTCCCTTTTCATTTCTAATTTTATTGATTTGGTTCTTCTCCCTTTCTTTCTTGATGAGTCTGGCTAGTGGTTTGTCAATTTTATTTACCTTCTCAAAGAACCAGCTTTGGCTTTGTTGATTTTTGCTATGGTCTCTTTTGTTTCTTTTGCATTTATCTCTGCCCTAATTTTTATGATTTCTTTCCTTCTGCTAACCCTGGGGTTCTCCATTTCTTCCTTTTCTAGTTTCTTTAGACGTAGAGTTAGGTTATTTATTTGACTTTTTTCTTGTTTCTTGAGGTGTGCCTGTATTGCTATGAACTTCCCCCTTAGCACTGCTTTTACAGTGTCCCAGAGGTTTTGGGTTGTTGTGTTTTCATTTTCATTCATTTCTATGCATATTTTAATTTCTCTTTTGATTTCTTCTATGATTTGTTCATTATTCAGCAGTGTGTTGTTCAGCCTCCATATGTTGGCATTTTTAATAGTTTTTCTCCCGTAATTGAGATCTAATCTTACTGCATTGTGGTCAGAAAAGATGCTTGGAATGATTTCAATTTTTTTGAATTTACCAAGGCTAGATTTATGGCCCAGGATGTGATCTATCCTGGAAAAGGTTCCGTGTGCACTTGAGAAAAAGGTGAAATTCATTGTTTTGGGGTGAAATGTCCTATAGATATCTATTAGGTCTAACTGGTCTATTGTATCATTTAAAGTTTGTGTTTCCTTGTTAATTTTCTGTTTAGTTGATCTATCCATAGATGTAAGTGGGGTATTAAAGTCTCCCACTATTATTGTGTTATTGTTAATTTCCCCTTTCATACTTGTTAGTAATTGTTTTACATATTGCGGTGCTCTTATGTTGGGTGCATAAATATTTATAATTGTTATGTCTTCTTCTTGGATTGATCCTTTGATCATTATGTAGTTTCCTTCTTTGTCTCTTTTCACAGCCTTTGTTTTAAAATCAATTTTATCTGATATGAGTATTGCTACTCCTGCTTTCTTTTGGCCTCTATTTGTGTGGAATATCTTTTTCCAGCCCTTCACTTTCAGTCTGTATGTGTCCCTCGATTTGAGGTGGGTCTCTTGTAGACAACATATATGGGGGTCTTGTTTTTGTATCCATTCAGCCAGCCTTTGTCTTTTGGTTGGGGCATTCAACCCATTTCCGTTTAAGGTGATTATTGATAAGTATGATCCCATTGCCATTTTCATTATTGTTTGGGTTCAAGTTTATATACCCTTTCTGTGTTTCCAGTCTAGAGAAGATCCTTTAGTATTTGTTGGAGAGCTGGTTTGGTGATGCTGAATCCTCTCAGCTTTTGCTTGTCTGTAAAGCTTTTGATTTCTCCTTCATATTTGAATGAGATCCTTGCTGGGTATAGTAATCTGGGCTGTAGGGTATTTTCTTTCATCACTTTAAGTATGTCTTGCCATTCCCTCCTGGCCTGAAGAGTTTCTGTTGAAAGATCAGCTGTTATCCTTATGGGGATCCCCTTGTGTGTTATTTGTTGTTTTTCCCTTGCTGCTTTTAATAGTTTTTCTTTGTGTTTGATCTTTGTTAATTTGATTAATATGTGCCTTGGGGTATTTCGCCTTGGGTTTATCCTGTTAGGGACTCTCTGTGTTTCTTGGACTTGGGTGATTATTTCCTTCCCCATTTTAGGGAAATTTTCAACTATTATCTCCTCGAGTATTCTCTCATGGTCTTTCTTTTTGTCTTCTTCTTCTGGGACTCCTATGGTTCGAATGTTGGGGCGTTTAATATTGTCCCATATGTCTCTAATATTGTCCTCATTTCTTTTAATTCGTTTTTCTTTTTCCGTCTCTGTTTCATTTATTTCTACAATTCTATCTTCTAGCTCGCTTATCCTGTCTTCTGCCTCCGTTATTCTACTGTTTGTGCCCTCGAGAGTGTTTCTGATCTCGTCTATTGTATTATTCATTGTATATTGACTCTTTTTTATTTCCTCTAATTCTTTATTGAACATTTCTTCCATCTTCTCCATCCTTTTCTCCAGTTTATTTATCTGTAACTCCATTTTGCTTTCCAGATTTTGAATCATTTTCACAATTAAAATTCGAAATTCTTTATCGGGTAGGTTCCCTATATCTTCCTCTTTTGTTTGTGTTGGTGGGCATTTATCCTGTTCCTTTACTTGTTGGGTATTTCTCTCCCTCTTCATCTTGCTTATATTGCTGTGTTCGGGTGGCCTTTCTGTCTTCTGACAGTCTATGGAGTTCTCTTTATTATGTAGTTACCTCGTTGTGTGTGGGGTTGGATGGGTGACTTGTCAAGGTTCCCTGGTTAGGGAAGCTTGAGTAGATGTTCTGGTGGGTGGAACTGGATTTCTTCTCTCTGGAGTGCAAGGAAGTGTCCAGTAATGAGTTTGAGATGTCCGTGGGTTTGGGGTGGCTTTGGGCAGCCTGTATATTGAAGTTCAGTGCTATTCTCCTGTGTTGCTGGATAGCTTGCGTAGTATGTCTTTCACTGAAACTTGTTGACCCTTGGGTGGTGCCTGGTTTCAGTGTATGTATGGAGGCCTTTGATGGGTAACTATCAATTAATGTTCTCTGGAACCGGAGATCTCTGGTGTTCTCAGGATTTGGCCTTAAGCCTCTGCCTCTGGTTTTCAGTCTTATTCTTGCAGGAGGCTCAAGGCTTCTCCCTCTTCTGTTTTCTGGTCTCCTCAGTGTCTAATTCCCGTCCTGACACCAGGATGCGGTGGTGGACACTTTTTTTTTCCCCAGGCTCTCCTATTCAGTCCTGCTGTAGGGAGGGAGGAACAACTAACAAATATCCCTGGCGTCTGTGGGGAGTGCTCGCGGTGTCTCCGCTACACTGGGAATGCTCCCGCTCGAGGCGTGTGTGCTTTCCCTGTTTATGCTGCTTAGGCTTTAGTTTGCTCTGCTGCAAGCTGTCCGCGGCTGGTGCTGGGTTGCATGCACTTCCCAGGTCTGAGCGGCTCAGGTTCAGGTCCTCGGGTACTCGACAAAGGCACAGACTTGGCTGGGCCTGCGTTTTGTGCCTTCCCCGGTCCTAGCAGCTCAGGTGACCAGGCGTTTGGCGAGCGCAGTCGCTGCGACTTATCGCCTTCCCGGTCCCCGCCGCTCGGTTTTCTGGGAGTACAACCGGCGCAGTTTCTCAGGCGGATATCGACCGGCCCGAACCCAAGAAGTCCTGGCCAGCAAGGAAGCCTGCCTGCAGCTTGGCAGGGGAAGCCTCTCTGGGGCCGCGGCTGCCCCCGCCCCGGCGCTGGCTGCCCTCCCCGCCCGCGTCGGCGCGGGCTGGGGGCTGGCGCGCCCAAGCCCGGTTCTCCCTCTAAGCGCAGCCGCCGGCTCTCCCTCCAAGCGCGGGCGCCGGCTCTCCCTCCAAGCGCGGGCGCCGGCTCTCCCTCCAAACGCGGGTGCCGGCTCTCCCTCTAAGCGCCGCCGCTGGCGCTGGTTCTCCCTCTAAGCGCTGCTGCCGGCGCCTCCCTGCCCAGCCCCCGCCTGCTAGTGAGGGGCGCGGGCGTCTGAGCCGCTTCTCCGCTGAGAGTTTCCTCTGAGCACTTAGTCTGTGAGTTTTAATTATTTATGTCTTTTGTCTCCCAGTTATGAGGCCCTCTGAGGTTCCACTCGCCAGTGTTTCCAGGTGTTTGGAACCTTCTCTCTCTCTCTTTTTTTTTTTTTAAGCCTCCCTTCCCGGGAGGGAGCTCCGTCCCTCCCTCTTTTGTCTCTCTTTTTATCTATTTCCTACCTCCTTTCGACGACTATGGGCTGCTTTTCTGAGTGCCTGATGTCCTCTGCCGGTATTCAGAAGTTTTTTTGTGGGATTTAATCAGCGTTCAAATGTTCTTTTGTTGATTTTGTTGGGGGGAAAGTGGCCGTCCTGTCCTATTCCTCCGCCATCTTCCCGTCGACCCCTCTTTAATTTATTTATTTATTTTAATTGGAGGCTAATTACTTTACACTATTGTATTGATTTTCCCATACATTAACATGACTCTGCCCCGGGTGTACATATGTTCCCTATCTTGAACCCGCTTCCCACCTCCCTCCCCATCCCATCCCTCTGGTTCATCCCAGTACACCAGCCCCGAGCATCTTGTATCATGCATCGAACTTGGACTGGCGATTCGTTTCACATATGATAATATACATGTTTCAATGCCATTCTCCCAAACCATCCCACCCTCACCCTCTCCCACAGAGTCCAAAAGACTGTTCCATACATCTCTGTCTCTTTTGCTATCTCGTATATAGGGTTATCGTTATCATCTTTCTAAATTCCATATATATGCGTTAATATACTGTATTGGTGTTTTTCTTTCTGGCTTACTTCACTCTGTATAATAGGCTCCAGTTTCATCCACCTCATTAGGACTGATTCAAATGTATTCTTTTTAATTGCTGAATAATACTCCATTGTGTAAATGTACCACAGCTTTCTTATCCATTCGTCTGTAGATGGACATCTAGGTTGCTTCCATGTCCTGGCTATTATAAACAGTGCTGCGATGAACATTGGAGTACATGTGTCTCTTTCAATTCTGGTTTCCTTGGTGTGTATACCCAGGGGTGCGATTGCTGGGTCGTATGGCAGTTCTATTTCGAGTTTTTTATGGAATCGCCACACTGTTCTCCATAGTGGTTGTACTAGTTTGCATTCCCACCAACAGTGTAAGAGGGTTCCCTTCTCTCCACACCCTCTCCAGCATTTATTGCTTGTAGACGTTTGGATAGCAGCCATTCTGACTGGACTGAAATGGTACCTCATTGTGGTTTTGATTTGCATTTCTCTGATTATGAGTGATGTTGAGCATCTTTTCATGTGTTTGTTAGCCATCTGTATGTCTTCTTTGGAGAAACGTCTGTTTAGTTCTTTGGTCCATTTTTTGGAATTGAGCCGCAGGAGTTGCTTGTATATTTTTGAGATTAATCCTTTGTCAGTTGCTTCGTTTGCTATTATTTTCTCCCATTCTGAAGGCTGTCTTTTCAACTTGCTTATAGTTTCCTTTGCTGTGCAGAAGCTTTTAATTTTAATTAGGTCCCATTTGTTTATTTTTGCTTTTTTTCCAATATTCTGGGAGGTGGCTCATGGAGGATCCTGCTGTGATTTATGTCGGAGAGTGTTTTGCCTATGTTCTCCTCTAGGAGTTTTATAGTTTCTGGTGTTACATTTAGACCTTTAATCCATTTTGAGTTTATTTTTGTGTATGGTGTCCAGGAGTGTTCTAGCTTCATTCTTTTACAAGTGGTTGACCAGTTTTCCCAGCAGCACTTGTTAAAGAGATTGGCTTTTCTCCATTTTATATTCTTGCCTCCCTTGTCAAAGGTAAGGTGTCCCTAGGTGCATGGATTTATCTCTGGGATTTCTATTTTGTTCCATTGATCTATATTTCTGTCTTTATGCCAGTACCATACTGTCTTGATGACTGTGGCTTTGTAGTAGAGCCTGAAGTCCGGCAGGTTGATTGCCCCACTTCCATTCTTCTTTCTCAAGATTGCTTTGGCTATTCTAGGTTTTTTGTATTTCCATACAAATTGTGAAATTATTTGTTCTATCTCTGTGAAAAACAATGTTGATATCTTGATAGGAATTGCATTGAACTTATAAATTACTTTGGGTAATATATTCATTTTCACAATATTTATTCTTCCAATCCATGAACACGGTATATTTCTCTAGTGTCCTCTCTGATTTCTTTCACCAATGTTTTATAGTTTTCTATATATAGGTCTTTTGCTTCTTTAGGTAGATATATTCCTAAGTATTTTATTCTTTTCGTTTCAATGGTGAATGGAATTATTTCCTTAATTTCTCTTTCTGCTGCTGCTAAGTTGCTTCAGTCATTTCTGACTCTGTGTGACCCCATAGACGGAAACCCACCAGGCTCCCCCATCCCTGGGATTCTCCAGGCAAGAACACTGGAGTGGGTTGCCATTTCCTTCTCCAATGTGTGAAAATGAAAAGTGAAAGTGAAGTCGCTCAGTCGTGTCCGACCCTTAGAGACCCCACGGACTGCAGCCTACCAGGCTCCTCCATCCATGGGATTTTCTAGCCAAGAGTGCTGGAATGGCTTGTCATTGCCTTCTCCAGATTTCTCTTTCTATTTTCTCATTATTAATGTATAGGAATGCAAGGGATTTCTGTGTGTTGATTTTATATCCTGCAACTTTACTATAGTCATTGATTAGCTCTAGGAATTTTCTCGTAGAGTCTTTAGGGTTTTCTGCGTAGAGGATCATGTCATCAGCGAACAGTGAGAGTTTTACTTCTTCTTTTCCAATTTTGATTCCTTTTATGCCTTTTTCTGCTCTGATTGCTGTGGCCAAAACTTCCACAGCAATGGTGTGGTGTGAGTGGGCACCCTTTTCTTGTTCCTGACTTTAAGGGAAACTCTTTCAATTTTTCACCATTGAGGATAATGTTGCTGTGGGTTTGTCATATATAGCTTTCATTATGTTGAGGAATGTTCCTTCTATTCCTGCCTTCTGGAGGGTTTTGATCATAAATGGATGTTGAATTTTGTCAAAGGCTTTCTCTGCATCTATTGAGATAATCCTATGGTTTTTACTTTTCAAATTGTTGATGTGGTGTATTACATTGACTGATTTGCGGATATTGAAGAATCCTTGCATCCCTGGGATAAAGCCCACTTGGTCATGATGTATGATCTTTTTGATGTGTTGTTGGATTCTGATCACTAGAATTTTGTTAAGGATTTTTGCATCTATGTTCATCAGTGATATTGGCCTGTAGTTCTCTTTTTTCCTGGCATCTTTGTCAGGTTTTGATATTAGGGTGATGGTGGCCTCATAGAATGAGTTTGGAAGTTTACCTTCCTCTGCTATTTTCTGGAAGAGTTTGAGTAGAATAGGTGTTAGCTCTTCTCTAAATTTTTGGTCGAATTCAGCTGTGAAGCCGTCTGGACCTGGGCTTTTGTTTGCTGGAAGATTTCTCATTACAGTTTCAATTTCCGTGCTTGTGATGGGTCTGTTAAGATTTTCTATTTCTTCCTGGTTCAGTTTGGGAAAGTTGTACTTTTCTAAGAATTTGTCCATTTCTTCCAAATTGTCCGTTTTATTTGCATATAATTGCTGATAGTAGTCTCTTATGATCCTTTGTATTTCTGTGTTGTCTGTTGTGATCGCTCCCTTTTCATTTCTAATTTCATTGATTTGGCTTTTCTCCCTTTGTTTCTTGATGAGTCTGGCTAGTGGTTTGTCAATTTTATTTACCTTCTCAAAGAACCAGCTTTGGCTTTGTTGATTTTTGCTATGGTCTCTTTGTTTCTTTTGCATTTATCTCTGCCCTAATTTTTACAATTTCTTTCCTTCTACTAACCCTGGGGTTCTTCATTTCTTCCTTTTCTAGTTGCTTAAGGTGTAGAGTTAGGTTATTTAGTTGACTTTTTTCTTGTTTCTTGAGATATGCTTGTACGTCTATGAACATTCCCATTAGCACTGCTTTTACAGTGTCCCACAGGTTTTGGGTTGTTGTGTTTTCATTTTCATTCATTTCTATGCATATTTTGATTTCTTCTATGATTTGTTCGTTATTCAGCAACGTGTTGTTCAACCTCCATATGTTGGAATTTTTAATAGTTTTTCTCCTGTAACTGAGATCTAGTCTTACTGCATTGTGGTCAGAAAAGATGCTTGGAATGATTTCAATTTTTTTGAATTTATCAAGGCTAGATTTATGGCCCAGGATGTGATCTATCCTGGAGAAGGTTCCGTGTGCACTTGAGATGAAGGTGAAATTCATTGTTTTGGGTTAAATGTCCTACAGATAACTTTTAGGTCTAACTGGTCTATTGTGCCATTTAACGTTTTTGTTTCCTTGTTAATTTTCTGTTTAGTTGATCTATCCATAGGTGTGAGTGGGGTATCTACTACAAAGCCACAGTCATCAAGACAGTATGGTACTGGCATAAAGACAGAAATATAGATCAATGGAACAAAATAGAAATCCCAGAGATAAATCCATGCACCTAGGGACACCTTACCTTTGACAAGGGAGGCAAGAATATAAAATGGAGAAAAGCCAATCTCTTTAACAAGTGCTGCTGGGAAAACTGGTCAACCACTTGTAAAAGAATGAAGCTAGAACACTCCTGGACACCATACACAAAAATAAACTCAAAATGGATTAAAGGTCTAAATGTAACACCAGAAACTATAAAACTCCTAGAGGAGAACATAGGCAAAACACTCTCCGACATAAATCACAGCAGGATCCTCCATGAGCCACCTCCCAGAATATTGGAAAAAAAGCAAAAATAAACAAATGGGACCTAATTAAAATTAAAAGCTTCTGCACAGCAAAGGAAACTATAAGCAAGTTGAAAAGACAGCCTTCAGAATGGGAGAAAATAATAGCAAACGAAGCAACTGACAAAGGATTAATCTCAAAAATATACAAGCAACTCCTGCGGCTCAATTCCAAAAAATGGACCAAAGAACTAAACAGACGTTTCTCCAAAGAAGACATACAGATGGCTAACAAACACATGAAAAGATGCTCAACATCACTCATAATCAGAGAAATGCAAATCAAAACCACAATGAGGTACCATTTCAGTCCAGTCAGAATGGCTGCTATCCAAACGTCTACAAGCAATAAATGCTGGAGAGGGTGTGGAGAGAAGGGAACCCTCTTACACTGTTGGTGGGAATGCAAACTAGTACAACCACTATGGAGAACAGTGTGGCGATTCCATAAAAAACTCGAAATAGAACTGCCATACGACCCAGCAATCGCACCCCTGGGTATACACACCAAGGAAACCAGAATTGAAAGAGACACATGTACTCCAATGTTCATCGCAGCACTGTTTATAATAGCCAGGACATGGAAGCAACCTAGATGTCCATCTACAGACGAATGGATAAGAAAGCTGTGGTACATTTACACAATGGAGTATTATTCAGCAATTAAAAAGAATACATTTGAATCAGTCCTAATGAGGTGGATGAAACTGGAGCCTATTATACAGAGTGAAGTAAGCCAGAAAGAAAAACACCAATACAGTATATTAACGCATATATATGGAATTTAGAAAGATGATAACGATAACCCTATATACGAGATAGCAAAAGAGACAGAGATGTATGGAACAGTCTTTTGGACTCTGTGGGAGAGGGTGAGGGTGGGATGGTTTGGGAGAATGGCATTGAAACATGTATATTATCATATGTGAAACGAATCGCCAGTCCAAGTTCGATGCATGATACAAGATGCTCGGGGCTGGTGTACTGGGATGAACCAGAGGGATGGGATGGGGAGGGAGGTGGGAAGCGGGTTCAAGATAGGGAACATATGTACACCCGGGGCAGAGTCATGTTAATGTATGGGAAAATCAATACAATAGTGTAAAGTAATTAGCCTCCAATTAAAATAAATAAATAAATTAAAGAGGGGTCGACGGGAAGATGGCGGAGGAATAGGACAGGACGGCCACTTTCCCCCCAACAAAATCAACAAAAGAACATTTGAACGCTGATTAAATCCCACAAAAAAACTTCTGAATACCGGCAGAGGACATCAGGCACTCAGAAAAGCAGCCCATAGTCGTCGAAAGGAGGTAGGAAATAGATAAAAAGAGAGACAAAAGAGGGAGGGACGGAGCTCCCTCCCGGGAAGGGAGGCTTAAAAAAAAAAAAAAAGAGAGAGAGAGAAGGTTCCAAACACCTGGAAACACTGGCGAGTGGAACCTCAGAGGGCCTCATAACTGGGAGACAAAAGACATAAATAATTAAAACTCACAGACTAAGTGCTCAGAGGAAACTCTCAGCGGAGAAGCGGCTCAGACGCCAGCGCCCCTCACTAGCAGGCGGGGGCTGGGCAGGGAGGCGCCGGCAGCAGCGCTTAGAGGGAGAACCAGCGCCAGCGGCGGCGCTTAGAGGGAGAGCCGGCACCCGCGTTTGGAGGGAGAGCCGGCGCCCGCGCTTGGAGGGAGAGCCGGCGCCCGCGCTTGGAGGGAGAGCCGGCGGCTGCGCTTAGAGGGAGAACCGGGCTTGGGCGCGCCAGCCCCCAGCCCGCGCCGACGCGGGCGGGGAGGGCAGCCAGCGCCGGGGCGGGGGCAGCCGCGGCCCCAGAGAGGCTTCCCCTGCCAAGCTGCAGGCAGGCTTCCTTGCTGGCCAGGACTTCTTGGGTTCGGGCCGGTCGATATCCGCCTGAGAAACTGCGCCGGTTGTACTCCCAGAAAACCGAGCGGCGGGGACCGGGAAGGCGATAAGTCGCAGCGACTGCGCTCGCCAAACGCCTGGTCACCTGAGCTGCTAGGACCGGGGAAGGCACAAAACGCAGGCCCAGCCAAGTCTGTGCCTTTGTCGAGTACCCGAGGACCTGAACCTGAGCCGCTCAGACCTGGGAAGTGCATGCAACCCAGCACCAGCCGCGGACAGCTTGCAGCAGAGCAAACTAAAGCCTAAGCAGCATAAACAGGGAAAGCACACACGCCTCGAGCGGGAGCATTCCCAGTGTAGCGGAGACACCGCGAGCACTCCCCACAGACGCCAGGGATATTTGTTAGTTGTTCCTCCCTCCCTACAGCAGGACTGAATAGGAGAGCCTGGGGAAAAAAAAAGTGTCCACCACCGCATCCTGGTGTCAGGACGGGAATTAGACACTGAGGAGACCAGAAAACAGAAGAGGGAGAAGCCTTGAGCCTCCTGCAAGAATAAGACTGAAAACCAGAGGCAGAGGCTTAAGGCCAAATCCTGAGAACACCAGAGATCTCCGGTTCCAGAGAACATTAATTGATAGTTACCCATCAAAGGCCTCCATACATACACTGAAACCAGGCACCACCCAAGGGTCAACAAGTTTCAGTGAAAGACATACTACGCAAGCTATCCAGCAACACAGGAGAATAGCACTGAACTTCAATATACAGGCTGCCCAAAGCCACCCCAAACCCACGGACATCTCAAACTCATTACTGGACACTTCCTTGCACTCCAGAGAGAAGAAATCCAGTTCCACCCACCAGAACATCTACTCAAGCTTCCCTAACCAGGGAACCTTGACAAGTCACCCATCCAACCCCACACACAACGAGGTAACTACATAATAAAGAGAACTCCATAGACTGTCAGAAGACAGAAAGGCCACCCGAACACAGCAATATAAGCAAGATGAAGAGGGAGAGAAATACCCAACAAGTAAAGGAACAGGATAAATGCCCACCAACACAAACAAAAGAGGAAGATATAGGGAACCTACCCGATAAAGAATTTCGAATTTTAATTGTGAAAATGATTCAAAATCTGGAAAGCAAAATGGAGTTACAGATAAATAAACTGGAGAAAAGGATGGAGAAGATGGAAGAAATGTTCAATAAAGAATTAGAGGAAATAAAAAAGAGTCAATATACAATGAATAATACAATAGACGAGATCAGAAACACTCTCGAGGGCACAAACAGTAGAATAACGGAGGCAGAAGACAGGATAAGCGAGCTAGAAGATAGAATTGTAGAAATAAATGAAACAGAGACGGAAAAAGAAAAACGAATTAAAAGAAATGAGGACAATATTAGAGACATATGGGACAATATTAAACGCCCCAACATTCGAACCATAGGAGTCCCAGAAGAAGAAGACAAAAAGAAAGACCATGAGAGAATACTCGAGGAGATAATAGTTGAAAATTTCCCTAAAATGGGGAAGGAAATAATCACCCAAGTCCAAGAAACACAGAGAGTCCCTAACAGGATAAACCCAAGGCGAAATACCCCAAGGCACATATTAATCAAATTAACAAAGATCAAACACAAAGAAAAACTATTAAAAGCAGCAAGGGAAAAACAACAAATAACACACAAGGGGATCCCCATAAGGATAACAGCTGATCTTTCAACAGAAACTCTTCAGGCCAGGAGGGAATGGCAAGACATACTTAAAGTGATGAAAGAAAATACCCTACAGCCCAGATTACTATACCCAGCAAGGATCTCATTCAAATATGAAGGAGAAATCAAAAGCTTTACAGACAAGCAAAAGCTGAGAGGATTCAGCATCACCAAACCAGCTCTCCAACAAATACTAAAGGATCTTCTCTAGACTGGAAACACAGAAAGGGTATATAAACTTGAACCCAAACAATAATGAAAATGGCAATGGGATCATACTTATCAATAATCACCTTAAACGGAAATGGGTTGAATGCCCCAACCAAAAGACAAAGGCTGGCTGAATGGATACAAAAACAAGACCCCCATATATGTTGTCTACAAGAGACCCACCTCAAATCGAGGGACACATACAGACTGAAAGTGAAGGGCTGGAAAAAGATATTCCACACAAATAGAGGCCAAAAGAAAGCAGGAGTAGCAATACTCATATCAGATAAAATTGATTTTAAAACAAAGGCTGTGAAAAGAGACAAAGAAGGAAACTACATAATGATCAAAGGATCAATCCAAGAAGAAGACATAACAATTATAAATATTTATGCACCCAACATAAGAGCACCGCAATATGTAAAACAATTACTAACAAGTATGAAAGGGGAAATTAACAATAACACAATAATAGTGGGAGACTTTAATACCCCACTTACATCTATGGATAGATCAACTAAACAGAAAATTAACAAGGAAACACAAACTTTAAATGATACAATAGACCAGTTAGACCTAATAGATATCTATAGGACATTTCACCCCAAAACAATGAATTTCACCTTTTTCTCAAGTGCACACGGAACCTTTTCCAGGATAGATCACATCCTGGGCCATAAATCTAGCCTTGGTAAATTCAAAAAAATTGAAATCATTCCAAGCATCTTTTCTGACCACAATGCAGTAAGATTAGATCTCAATTACGGGAGAAAAACTATTAAAAATGCCAACATATGGAGGCTGAACAACACACTGCTGAATAATGAACAAATCATAGAAGAAATCAAAAGAGAAATTAAAATATGCATAGAAATGAATGAAAATGAAAACACAACAACCCAAAACCTCTGGGACACTGTAAAAGCAGTGCTAAGGGGGAAGTTCATAGCAATACAGGCACACCTCAAGAAACAAGAAAAAAGTCAAATAAATAACCTAACTCTACGTCTAAAGAAACTAGAAAAGGAAGAAATGGAGAACCCCAGGGTTAGCAGAAGGAAAGAAATCATAAAAATTAGGGCAGAGATAAATGCAAAAGAAACAAAAGAGACCATAGCAAAAATCAACAAAGCCAAAGCTGGTTCTTTGAGAAGGTAAATAAAATTGACAAACCACTAGCCAGACTCATCAAGAAAGAAAGGGAGAAGAACCAAATCAATAAAATTAGAAATGAAAAGGGAGAAATCACAACTGACAACACAGAAATACAAAGGATTATTAGAGAATACTATCAGCAATTATATGGCAATAAAATGAATAACTTGGAAGAAATGGACAAATTCCTAGAAAAGGACACCTTGCCAAAACTGAACCAGGAAGAAATAAAAAATCTGAACAGACCCATCACAAGCACGGAAATAGAGGAAGTAATCGGAAAGCTTCCAGCAAACAAAAGCCCAGGTCCAGACGGCTTCACAGCTGAATTCTACCAAAAATTTAGTGAAGAGCTAACACCTATTCTACTCAAACTCTTTCAGAAAATTGCTGAGGAAGGAAAACTTCCAAACTCATTCTATGAGGCCACTATCACCCTAATCCCAAAACCTGGTAAAGATCCCACACAAAAAAGAAAACTACAGGCCAATATCACTGATGAACATAGATGCAAAAATCCTTAACAAAATTCTAGCAATCAGAATCCAACAACATATTAAGAAGATCATACATCATGACCAAGTGGGCTTTATCCCAGGAATGCAAGGATTCTTCAATATCCGCAAATCAATCAACGTAATACACCACATTAACAAACTAAAAAATAAAAATCATATGATTATCTCAATAGATGCAGAGAAAGCCTTTGACAAAGTACAACATCCATTTATGATAAAAACTCTCCAGAAAGTGGGAATAGAAGGGACATATCTCAACATAATAAAAGCTATATACAACAAACCCACAGCAAACATTATCCTCAATGGTGAAAAACTGAAAGCATTTCCCCTAAAGTCAGGAACAAGACAAGGGTGCCCACTCTCACCACTACTATTCAACATAGTTCTGGAAGTATTGGCTACAGCAATCAGAGCAGAAAAAGACATAAAAGGAATACAAATTGGAAAAGAAGAAGTAAAACTTTCACTGTTCGCTGATGACATGATCCTCTACACAGAAAACCCTAAAGACTCTACCAGAAAACTACTAGAGCTAATCAATGATTACAGTAACGTTGCAGGATATAAAATCAACACACAGAAATCCCTTGCATTCCTATACACTAATAATGAGAAAATAGAAAGAGAAATTAAGGAAACTATTGCATTCACTGTTGCAACGAAAAGAATTAAATACTTAGGAATATATCTACCTAAGGAAACAAAAGACTTGTACATAGAAAACTATAAAACACTAGTGAAAGTAATCAAAGAGGACACTAATAGATGGAGAAATATACCGTGTTCGCGGATTGGAAGAATAAATATTGTGAAAATGAGTATACTACCCAAAGTAATTTATACATTCAATGCAATCCCTATCAAGCTACCAACGATATTTTTCACAGAACTAGAACAAATAATCTCACAGTTTGTATGGAAATACAAAAAACCTCGAATAGCCAAAGCAATCTTGAAGAAGAAAAATGGAACTGGAGGAATTAACCTGCCAGACTTCAGGCTCTACTACAAAGCCACAGTCATCAAGACAGTATGGTACTGGCATAAAGACAGAAATATAGATCAATGGAACAAAATAGAAAGCCCAGAGATAAACCCACGCACCTATGGACACCTTATCTTTGACAAAGGAGGCAAGAATATAAAATGGACAAAAGACAGTCTCTTTAACAAGTGGTGCTGGGAAAACTGGTCAGCCACTTGTAAAAGAATGAAATTAGAACACTTCCTAACACCATACACCAAAATAAACTCAAAATGGATTAGAGAGCTAAATGTAAGACCAGATACTATAAAACTCCTAGAGGAGAACGTAGGCAAAACACTCTCTGACATAAATCACAGCAGGATCCTCCAAGACCCACCTCCCAGAATATTGGAAATAAAAGCAAAAATAAACAAATGGGACCTAATTAAAATCAAAAGCTTCTGCACAGCAAAAGAAACTCTAAGCAAGGTGAAAAGACAGCCTTCAGAATGGGAGAAAATAATAGCAAATGAAGCAACTGATAAAGGATTAATCTCCAAAATATACAAGCAGCTCCTGCAGCTCAATTCCAGAAAACTAAGTGACCCAATCAAAAAATGGGCCAAAGAACTAAACAGACATTTCTCCAAAGAAGACATAAAGATGGCTAACAAACACATGAAAAAATGCTCAACATCCCTCATAATCAGAGAAATGCAAATCAAAACCACAATGAGATACCATTTCACATCAGTCAGAATGGCTGCTATCCAAAAGTCTACATGCAATAAATGCTGGAGAGGGTGTGGAGAGAAAGGAACCCTCTTACACTGTTGGTGGGAATACAAACTAGTACAGCCACTATGGAGAACAGTGTGGAGATTCCTCAAAAAACTGGAAATAGAACTGCCATATGATCCAGCAATCGCACTCCTGGGCATACACACCGAGGAAACCAGAATTGAAAGAGACACATGTACTCCAATATTCATTGCAGCACTGTTTATAATAGCCAGGACATGGAAGCAACCTAGATGTCCATCTGCAGATGAATGGATAAGAAAGCTTTGGTACATATACACAATGGAGTATTTTTCAGCCATCAAGAAGAATGCATTTGAATCAGTTTTAATGAGGTGGATGAAATTGGAGCCAATTATACAGAGTGAAGTAAGCCAGAAAGAAAAACACCAATACAGTATACTGATGCATATATATGGAATTTAGAAAGATGGAAACCTGAAACCTGTGTACGAGACTGCAAAAGAGACATAGACATATAGAACAGTCTTTGGGACTCTGTGGGAGAGGGTGAGGGTGGGATGGTTTGGGAGAATGGCATTGAAACATGTATATTATCATATGTGAAACGAATCGCCAGTCCAAGTTCGATGCATGATACAAGATGCTCGGGGCTTGTGTACTGGGATGGACCAGAGGGATGGGATGGGGAGGGAGGTGGGAAGGGGGTTCAAGATGGTGAACATATGTACACCCGGGGCAGAGTCATGTTAATGTATGGGAAAATCAATACAATAGTGTAAAGTAATTAGCCTCCAATTAAAATAAATAAATAAATTAAAATGTTTTAAATAATTTTTAAATGCTTCCATTTTAAATATTCTTTTATTGTTTTTATTTTTTCCTCTTTTGTCCCTAATTGTCAGGCTGATACGGAAAATAGATCTATCTCTTGGATAAAATCAGTATTAAGATGATTTTTGACCTTTATATTCAAAAATATATTATTACAGAGAAAACTGGTTATACACTTTTTCCTGCTGATTTATGTACTTTGAAAATATTATTTTGTTTGATCCAAGACAGTATAATGCAGAAATAAAGGTTAACACTATGTTTACTCAAAAAAAATGAACAGATCTGGTAGCCATGGGTCAACATCCCACATAGCGATTGCCCCTCTTTTCATGAGGCGTGCATTCTCCAGCTGGCCTATTTCACTCTTTTAGATTACTGCCTGGACTTGATGGGAATTTGAGTTTGTGTGCCATGTTGAGTCGGACACGACTGAGCGACTGAACTGAACTGAACTGCCATGTCCCTTGTTTTACTCTGTCACAACACGTCCACAGCTAATGACTGAAGTTGAGTCTTGGCTCTCTCAAAGAGAGAGAGCTGTGTCCAGGCATTTCTGGATAATTTCTGAGTATCCCGACTATTCTGTATCTTCAGAAAAAGCAGAAGTGAAAAGTGGAGGGCAAGAAACTCCTGATGACATTGTTTGAGTCTCTGGATCAAGCTGGATCTGAAGCCGGGAGCTGCTTGCACTTTCCAGTTCCATGAACCATTATGTTTCCTTTATGAGCAAGTTCATTTAAGCTAGATTTCTGCCACTTAAGCCAAAAATTAGTACCTCCAAATATCAGACCAGACAAACTGCAGAGTGAATGTGGTCCCTCATATTACCGACAGGACGGAGATGTGGCTGCACTTGGAGGTGACACATAAACAGGGGTGGGAAAAGCCACTTTCTCTAAAACTAATACTGGAGGGTTAACTTAGAAAGGGAAAAGGTTGTCTGGGAATTGGCAATGCTGAGACATTGCTTGGGCAAGTAGTGAGCCAGTAGTGAGCCACGGTAACGGTATAATCTGAGATGCAGTGGGATTGCCTGGGAGAAGAGGAGATGATGGCAAAGAACTTGCAGTCATGATGAGGAGCCTTGTCCTTCACCAGGGTCATGTGCCTGTCATCCTCCTAATTGGCACCTCAATTTAGGAGCCAGGAACACTGCTTTTACATGCTAGTACCTTTAGGAAACTATCACACAGGCTGGTGCTGTCCATTCCCACCATCCTGAGAGATGGAAAGTTTTGGAAAAGAGGAAGTGAGAGTATTATGGATTATGGGGAATTTCCTGGAGAGGTCAGGGTTGAAGTGGACACTTAAATGAGGGTTCCTGGAAACAGAAAGTCTTCAAGGGGCCTTCTGGACCGTATCTGCCACAGTCCAGCTCTCATCCTGACCTCTGCAGACAAACTTCTCCCTCTACCGTGTTGCCTGTGGGGTATCGGTGTGATGTGCCCTACTCCTCAGTGGGGTCCAGAAATAGTCATCTGCTCAGAAGCCATCTGATGCCCCCAGAAGGCCATCCTACCCTTTAGCTAAGGCTTCCTGGGGACAGGGACCTCCCAGGTGAAGGTCTGTCCTCCCAAGCAGCCGCAGCCAGCTTCCCCAGCTCAGTCCAGCCAGCCTTTTCCAAGTCCTATCTGAGTCAATCCAGCTTGCCCTGCTTTGCACTAGGCTAGGAACCAAGATGACCTCTGATCTTGGGCATCCTTCTATGAAACCAAGACTCCAGTTGGAGGTTCTCTGCCCCTGGGATACCTGATTAAACTTGGTGCAACCTGAATGCCACAGCCTTGCAGAAATCCAGACTCCACATCCGAGATTTCCCTCTATTCCTTTGGCCCGTTTTCTCCCTCTCCAACTGCCCTCCCCAATCGGGAGTCCCACACAGGTTCAGCAGCAGGTCCTGTCGCACTGAATGTCCTCCTTGGCAGACCAGTTGCTCTCCCAGCTCAAGAAAGAAGGCAGGGCCAGTGCCTCCTTGGAAGGAGGAAGGCATAAAGTAAGAGACAGCTGGAGAACCTGGAAACGCTGCCCCTTCTACTCCAAGAGTTGCAGAAGAGTAGAAGGCGGGACCTCAGGGTGAACATCTATTTCTGTTTTATTGACTATGTCAAAGCCTTTGACTGTGTGGATCACAATAAACTGTGGAAAATTCTGAAAGAGATGGGAATACCAGACCACCTGACCTGCCTCTTGAGAAACCTGTATGCAGGTCAGGAAGCAACAGTTAGAACTGGACATGGAACAACAGACTGCTTCCAAATAGGAAAAGGAGTACGTCAAGGCTGTATATTGTCACCCTGCTTTTTTAACTTCTATGCAGAGTACATCATGAGAAACGCTGGGCTGGAGGAAGCACAAGCTGGAATCAAGATTGCTGGGAGAAATATCAATAACCTCAGATATGCAGATGACACCACCTTTATGGCAGAAAGTGAAGAGGCACTAAAAAGCCTCTTGATGAAAGTGAAAGAGGAGAGTGAAAAAGTTGACTTGAAGCTCAACATTCAGAAAACTAAGATCATGGCATCTGGTCCCATCACTTCGTGGGAAATAGATGAGAAAACGGTGGAAACAGTGTCAGACTTTATTATTTTGGGCTCCAAAATCACTGCAGATGCTGATTGCAGCCATGAAACTAAAAGATGCTTACTCCTTGGAAGGAAAGTTATGACAAACCTAGACAGCATATTAAAAAGCAGAGACATTACTTTGCCAACCAAGGTCTGTCTAGTCAAGGCTATGGTTTTTCCAGTGGTCATGTATGGATGTGAGAGTTGGGCTGTGAAGAAAGCTGATCGCCGAAGAATTGATGCTTTTGAACTGTGGTGTTGGAGAAGACTCTTGAGAGTCCCTTGGACTGCAAGGAGATCCAACCAGTCCATCCCAAAGACCAATCCTGGGTGTGCATTGGAAGGACTGATGCTGAAACTGAAACTCCAATACTTTGGCCACCTCATGCAAAGAGTTGACTCATTGGAAAAGACCCTGATGGTGGGAGGGATTGGGGGCAGGAGGAGAAGGGGATGACAGAGGATGAGATGGCTGGATGGCATCACCGACTCGATGGACATGAGTGAGTGAACTCCGGGAGTTGGTGATGGACAGGGAGGCCTGGTGTGCTGCAGTTCACGGGGTCACAAAGAGTCGGACAAGACTGAGCGACTGAACTGAACTGGGTGAACAAGTGGAGAGCAGTTTGTCATACAATTCTCCCTTCAGACCAGAGGTTGGGGGGGAAACTTGAATTCAGAGAAGCTTGTGTGCAGCCTTAGTCATTGTGGTGCATCCATGCAATGGGACACACCACCCAGCAAACCACTGACAGATGCAGTATGAATGGATTTCACAGACATGGTTTGGAGCAAAACAGTCAGACTCATGAGGGTAAATACTTTTTCCCATTTATGTGAAATCAAGAACAGTCAAAACCATCGTAGAAGAACTTCCCTGATGATTCAGTGGTTAAGACTTCACCTTCCAAGGCAGGGGGTGCAGGTCTGATCCCTGGTAGGGGGACCTAAGATCCCACATGTCTTGAGGCTAGAAAACCAAAACAGAGACAATGTTGTGACAAATTCAACAAAGACTTTTTAAAAATGATCCACTTCCAAAAAGTCTTAAAAAAAAAAAAACAGTCATAGATATCAAATAGTGGTTACTTTTAGGGGATTCACTGCAAAAAAAAAAAGAAAGAAAGAAAGAAAGAAATGTGAGGGAGGGAAGTCCCTGGTGGTCCAGTGGTTAGGACTCTGCACTTCCACTCCCAGTGGCCAGCGTTCAATCCCTGTTCAAGGAATTAAGATTCCACAAGCCTTTTGGCAAGGCGAAAAAAGAGAGTGAACAAGAGAGAAACTTCTGAGGAGCTGACAGTGTTCTTTATCTGGGTCTGGGTGATGACTACACACACATATCCATGTGCCAAAATTCATCAAGCCGTAAGAGGCACACACTTAGCTCTATGCAAGCCACACCTCAATAATTCCTTTTAAGTTTTTTATTTCGTTTTTTGGCTGTGCCGGTTCTTTGTCACTGCTTGGACTTTTCTCTAGCTGTGATGAGCAGGGGCCACTCTCTCGTTGCAGAGCACGGGCTTCTCATTTCAGTGGCCTCTCTTGTTTTGGAGCACAGGCTACAGAACGCATGGACTTCAGTGGTTGTGGTTCCCAGGCCCTGGAGCACAGGCTCAGGAGTTAGGGTGCAGAGGCTTAGCGGCTCTGCAGCATGTGGGAACTTCCCGAACCAGGGACCGAAGCTGTGTCTCCTGTATTGGCAGGCAGATTCCCCACCACTGAGCCACCAGGGAAGCCCTTCAATAATTTTTTTAATAGGGAGCTGGGGGAACGGTAAAGCAGAGATAGCAGTTCTGTACTATGCTCTTGGGAACTGCGTATCTACCAGGCGAAGGGCAGCTGGTATTGCAGAGGGAGCTGACGTCACCAAACTGTCTGGCTCTACTCTAGGTGTAGCACATTCTAAACTGTAATCTACATGGCATTTTTAAATGGGAAACAGGGAATGGGGAGGAGATGGGGAAATGCTCCTGGCTGTAGAGGGGCATGACCCTCTTAAGGACTAACCCAGGCTACCAAATCCACACACATGCAAATGCAGGACACATTGCTCTAGGAGTGAACAGGGGGAAGGGAGCACTGTTGGAAAACAGACTGCCACGTTTTACTCCCTGTCAGGATATTTAGGGATATTTTCCTATTTCTGTCCCCTCTTCCCTTCCCTGAGGGCTCCTGCAGCCCTTGCAGGGGAGAGTTGATGCAGGGCAGAGAGCAAAACTGGAGGTCTCTGGCTTGTGTTCTAAAAGCCGACGCCCTCTGCACAAAGAATAAAAGAAGATTCAAAGTGCATTTCCTTCATGTCTTCACCAGAATTATTAAAGAGGGAGGATTTCTTCCAGGACAAAAAAAAAAGAGAGTTCTGCTGAGAGTCCAGGGTTAGTAGGTGCAAACTATTACCTTTAGAATAGATAAACAGGGACTTCCCTGGTGGTCCAGTGGTTAAGATTTCCACTGCAGGGAGCGAGTGTTCTGTCCCCAGTCAGGGAACTAAGATCCCACATGCCCTGTGGCACAGCCAAAAAGAATAGAATGGATAAACAACAAGGTCCTACTGGATAGCACAGGGAACTGTATCCAATCTCCTGGAATAAACCTTAAAGGAAAAGGGTATTTTTTAAATGTATGCATGTGTATAACAGAGTCACTTTGCTGTTCAGCAGAAATTAACACAATATTGTAAATCAACTGCACCTCAATTAAAAAAAAAGAAAGAAAGATAACGAAACACTCATTTAGAAGGAAAAAAAAAAAAAAGGTGGGGTTGGAATTCCCTGCTGACCCGGTGGTTAGGATTCTGGACCTTCATTGCTAGGGCCCCGGGTTTGACCTGATCAAGGAACTAGGATCCTGCATTTCGGCATGGCCAAGAAAAGAAAGAGAGGGAGTCTTGGTTTGGGCTGGAGGGAGGCAGGTGCAACCTCGCATCCCAGCACCACTGCCGGGAAGCAGGTGTCAAGACAGATAAACAAGAGCATTGCTCAGCACCCGGCTTTACGAAGGTTAGGTCATAACCTGCTGCAGAAGCTGCCCGACAGCACGCTCTGAGGGGAAATGAAGCCCACAACAGGATGTACAGACATTTTCTAATTTTCCCTGTCATGTCTTCTTAGACACACCCGTCATTTAAAAAAGTGGACATTTAATTTCAAAATACATGGGGTTTTTTAAGTATCGTTGATATTAATTTTCCATTTTGACATTAATTTCTCATTTAAGCACTTTCTTCTCTGCAATCAGCCTCTGTGTTTCTTCAGTCTTTCATCTTTATTGAGGCTTTCAAAGGCTAAGTCGAAGATCTCTCTTGGTAAACATCACACTGTACTTGAAAACATGTGGGTTATTTTCAAATATCTTTTGATATTGATTTCTAACATAATTCTTCAGTGATAAGAGGACAGACTCCATGGTTTCTGTACCTGCAGACCATGAAATTTTTGCACCTTGGTTTATGTCCCTGTATATGTTCCAGTGTCTCCTGGCTTATAGACTACGGGGACTTGACTAGAATTTGTATTCTGATATTGTGTGAAAATTGTATAAATCTTAACTATGTGAATTGGTTCATAGTGCTTCTCAGGTCTACCATATCCTTCTACCTTTCTATCTTTTCATCCTATTAATTTTTGAGAGTTTGACATTGAAACTCCAACTTAAAAAGAAATCTTAATTTATCTACTTAAAAAATAATTGTAATATATAGTGGAACTATGCGTAACCTTGTTCTGTATTTTCCAAGACTGCTGTAAATGCGTTCTCAAAGTTTCATAATTTAAACTTAAAAATAAATACAGAAACTGTAATGTATAGTGGAATTATATGTAACCTTGCTCTGTGTTTTCCAAGCCTCCTGTAAATGTGTTATCATACTTTCATAATTTATAAAGGAAAAAAGAGAAGACCACAACAAGATGAGACACTCTGGGCCTCAGAGAAGCAGACCCCTCAGTTGCTTATCTCAGGAAGAACTTGAATGACCCGGATTCTCACCTCTTCCCATGCACTGAACGTCACTGACACCTTTCACCTGAGACAGCTGTGCTCCGTGACTAGTGGTGCCCTTTCACCAAGGTGTTTGCTTGACTGCTCGTAACCCTCAGCCGATAGTCGCACACACCCTGGCTCCCCCCACACACTTCCTTAGAGCAACTCTGCAGAGCGACTGAGAGGCTGGCTCCCGGGCTGCAGTCCTCAGCCAGTCCCTGAAGGAAACCTGAAGCCACAGCTCACACACTGTGTCTTTTTCTTTAGGCCGACACAGGGGAGACCCCAAAGAAGAAGGGCTGTGAAGAACATTCAGACAGAAGGCCCAAGTCCTGGGGAAGGTCTCTGTGTCCTCAAGCGAACCCCAGACTATCGGAACACCACCACACCCCCCAGTCCACACTAACCCCAGGGAGGAAGGCTCAGCAGTAACTGGTGGTGACAGGTCACCAAATGGGGGCCCCAATGCCTGGAACACCCCCCAGAAAGGTGACATCAAAGCTTCTCACCAGGCCAGCAACAGGGCAGGATAAAAATACATTTCAGACCAGGTTACAGTGGTAAAGTTCTCTTTCCTATAAACCTGAGTCTATAACTTAGATTCCAGCCATAGCTCTAGGTGCTTCTGCATTACTTGGATCCATTTTAATGATCTGAATGTTTTCTGTGTTTGCGTTTTACTTGCATCATTTCCCCTCATTCTTGTTACCCTGTGTCTCCAGCATGGAGACCTACAAGGGAGGAGTCCACTGGAGGTGCTCCCACCCTGGCTTCCCTGAGACTTTCGTCTGCCCACAGATGCCCTTGCCCCTTCATCCTGAGGGTGGACCCCAGTTGGATAGCTAGCTGTCTCCCTCCTGGGCTCACAGAGCAGCCTGAGGCTCCTGGCTGCATAACTGACAGGGTGCTTCCCCCACCTCCTTTCTTGCCTTACTACAAAGCAGAGTCCCTGCCAGGACCACCATCCCACCCTCACCCCCCAGGGGAGAGGAGGGGGAAGGGAAGGGCCCAAGCTCAGAAAACCCCCCACTGCCTAGCCAGCCCTGGCCTCGCTCGTTCTTGTCTGCTTATATCTCACAATGGCTGGGGAACTGTCCTCCCAATCCTGCCTGGGAGCCTGAAATAGAAATTCTGAGTCATGAGCATGCCTCCACTTCCCCTTTTCTAGCTGGAGTCCTCCTCAGTTCTTCCTAAGAAGCCTCCATTCTCAAACCCACTTGTGACCCACAACCCTGTCACAGCCCAGCTCCAAGAAGCAAGGGGTGGGGCAGTGGGAAATGAAAAGGAAAATCACACTCAGTGACCATTTTGTTCTGTGTCAGGTACCTTACAGTTCAGTTCAGTTGCTCAGTCATGTCCGACTCTTTGCGACCTCATGGACTGCAACACACCAGGCCTCCCTGTCCATCAGCAGCTCCCGAAGTTTACTCAAACTCATGTCCATCGAGTTGGTGAGGTCATCTAACCATCTCATCATCCTCTGTCGTCGCCTTCTCCTCCCACCTTCAATCTTTCCCAGCATCAAGGTCTTTTCCAATGAGTCATTTCTTTGCATCAGGTAGCCAAAGTATTGGAGTTCCAGTTTCAGCATCAGTTCCTCCAATGAATATTCAGGACTGATTTCCTTTACGATTGACTGCTTTGATTTCCTTGCAGCCCAAGAGACTCTCAAGAGTCTTCTCCATCACCACAGTTCAAAATCATCAATTCTTCTGACGCCCAGCATCCTTTATGTCTCTTAATCCTAATATCTACCCTGCAGGGCAGGGATTTTAGCCATAGGGCATACGAGAAAACCATGGAGAATTCAGAATTCAAGCAACTTGCTCCAACACACCCAGCTAGTCAGTGACCAAGCCAAAATTCAAATCTGTGTCTGTCTGATGCCAAGGCTCCCAGAGGGACCGATCAATGCCTGTCTCTATGGGCCATAGTCATAGCATCTACACGCCCAGCTCAATGTCCACGCCTACTAGCTGAGGAAGGTCCTGTGCCCCCACTTTTTCTCCATCTCCAAGGCCACAGCAGAGAAATCTTTCTGGTCCAGCTCATCCTTTTAATCCAGGCCCCACGACCACTGGCTGGCCCTCTACAGCAAGCCGCTGCCTCCCTGCCCCAGGGCCCACCCCCAGCAAGATGGGAATGCTGGGGAAGTCATCCTGAAGAGCCCTTGATCAATGATAGACCCACGCTGGTGGGCAAATCATTCAGCTTCTCCCTCCACACCATGTGCCAGAGTCCTCAAAGAGGACTTTGAGCCCAAAGTGCCCCATTATGATGGTTTGCTGTTGTTTAGTTGCTCAGTCATGTCCAACTCTGTGTGACCCCGTGGATGGTAGCCCGCCAGGCTCCTCTGTCCATGGGATTCTTCAGGAAAGAACACTGGAGTGGGTTGCCATTTCCTTCTCCAGGGGATCTTCCCAACTCAGGGATCGAACCTACAGTCTCTTGCCTTGGCAGGCAGATTCTTTACCACTGAGCTACCAGGGAAGCCCATTTACAATAGCAATCTGCTCAGTAAAGAAACCTGCAGGGGCATTCTTACTTTTTATGCTCCATTTCTTTGTGTGCCTCCTGGAAATTCCTGGAATCATCTCCCAGGGAAGCTGTTGTTGCTCAGTAGCCAAGTCACATCCAACTCTTCCAAACCTCATGGACTGCAGCACGCCAGGCTCAAAGAAATGTGTGAGAATGAAAAGTCAAGGACGACGACTCCCAGGTTGTTGGCCTGAGCAGTAGAGTTTCATCATCTTAGCTTAAGCAGCTACTTATCTGGAGCACCTGCCTTACACATTCAGCTGGGCCCATGACATGGAACATGCCGATCAACTATCCCAGCCCCAGCGTGTCCTGCACAGGATCAGCCCCATGTTACCAATAAGGAAACAGGCTTGATTAAGTTCACCCCTTTGCCCAGGGTCAAACAGCTAGTAAGTGGTGGAACTGGCTTTCAAGGAGCTGAGGGAAGTAGCAAGTTCACACTGCTTTGCTGCTACTGCTGCTGCTAAGTCACTTCAGTCGTGTCCGACTCTGTGTGACCCCATAGACGGAAGCCCACCAGGCTCCCCCGTCCCTGGGATTCTCCAGGCAAGAACACTGGAGTGGGTTGCCATTTCCTTCTCCATGTGTGAAAGTGAAAAGTGAAAGTAAAGTCGCTCAGTCGTGTCCGACCCTTAGCGACCCCACGGACTGCAGCCTACCAGGCTGCTCCATCCACGGGATTTTCTAGGCAAGAGTACTGGAGTGGCTTGCCATTGCCTTCTCCGCACACTGCTTTGGCCTGGGCCCAAAACCTGGGATCTTGACGATCCCTAATTACCAGGAGCCAGATCCTCACTCCTAACAGGAAAGTTCCCCTTTCCTCACAATAGAGATTCTTTTTTCTTTTTTTATGATAAGCATTTGATGTTTATTCTAGGTGTGCTTTATGCCTTTTTTTTCTCTTCTCATTTTTAAGTCTTTTATTGGAGTATAGATGCTTTACAATGTTGAGTCATTTTCTGCTATACAGCAAAGGGCATCAGCTGGACACACATATCCCTTTCCTCGTAAACCTGCCTCCCAGCACCCACATCTCACCCCTCCAGCTCATCAGCACTGAGGTGAGCTCCCTGTGCAATACAGCAGCTTCCCACTCGCTATCTATCGTACACATGGGAGTGTGCATATGCCGATCCGAATCTCTCAATTCGTCTCATCCTTCCCGTCCCCCTGTGTCCACATGTCTGTTCTACTATTGGGATTCTGAATGATGCTTCCACTCACCTTATCACTGGTGGAAAAATGGAGGCAAGAGAGAACGAAAAGAGAGAGAGAGACCAAAAGTACAAAGGGGAGGCGAGAATAAGCAAGACCATATCGGCTGGTCTCTACTGAGTGCTTCAGTTCAGTTCAGTCGCTCAGTCGTGTCCGACTCTGCAACCTCATGAATCACAGCACGCCAGGCCTCCCTGTCCATCACCAACTCCCAGAGTTCACACAAACTCATGTCCATCTGTGCTAAATCCTATTCAATCCTTTATGTTATCTCAGAGAATCTTGCCAAAGCCATAGAGGAAGAATTGTTTAAATTATTCCCTATTTAACAGAAAGGGAGAAAGGACAAGTTCAACAGAACAGTAAAGAGAAAATCTACCCACCTGATGTCCTGGTGACCTGGGTCTAGCCCCACTGCCCTGTGACTCAACCTCCATACTTTCCATTTCTTTTCTTTCTAATTTTTTAACAAAACCATTCCACATCCCACTCTCTGAGCCTTTTCTACCTGGTCCCTGGGAGGGAAATTAAGCCTCATAAAGAGGACTGAAGGCGACTTCCCTGGTAGTCCAATGGCTGAGACTCCACACTGCCAATGCAGGGGGCCCAGATTTAATCCCAAGTCAGGGAACTAGACCCCACACGCCACAGCAAAGATCGAAGATTCCATGTGCCCCAAATAAGACTTGGCCCAGTCACATAAATAAAAAGTTTTGTTGTTTTCTTTCTTTCTTTCTTTTTTTAAAAGAGACTGAAGCTACAAGTCACAGGACAGCTACATGACAGAAAAAGGAGGGTCCCTTGTGCTCTCAGCCGCACCAGCAGGGCTTTGCAGAGACAGATGCTCTGAGTATCTGCAGCACTGAGGCCGGAGAGCAGCCTGTGTGTCTGCAACCCAAGAGGGTGGTTTTGTGGCTGGAGAGTGTCGCTCGTCTGCGACAGCGGGGTGATCCTTTACCGTGCATCATGCGGCAGTGTCAAAAACGGACATGTCACCACTTAGCTACACCCCCAAAGACGGATGTTCTCTTTGTTCTCGGGAACTGATCCCACACTGGATCCCATCCTCAAGGATGGACGATGGGAAACCCTCTCCAAGAGGGCCTGGGGATGCAAGGGGCACTGAAGTGGCCTGGAGGCCCTGGCTGGGGGTGAGGGGTGTGACTCTCACCTTGCGGGTTCCGGTTTCTGCCTGAGGAGGTGTCACCTCACCTTGCTCTGAGCTCCGGGGACTCGCGGTCTGCTCACTGGGCGTGGTGGCCAGAGCCCCTGGTCCCTCACTTGCAGCCTCTGCCCCACCCCGTTCTCCTCGACCTGAGTCTCAGCGTGTCCTCCCTCCTTTTTAAGCCACCCACCTGGCAGGTCCTGCTCTGGGGTCATCTGGAGCCTCACCAAAATATCCCCAAAACTGGTTCTCTCCGGCATCTCAGCGTCTGCAAGCTGTCAGGAAGCTCAGCCCATCCACATGCCCTCGTGAGAACCGAAGGCTGGGGCTGGGTCCTGCCACCTCTCCTCTCCAGTTCCCAGCTTCCACTGAATTCTTCCTTCCTTCACACGCAGGGCCCTCATCTCCCCAAAGTAACCCCTCTGTGAGTTATTGGGTGTTAACCGATCTTTACTGGAAATTTGGGCATAAGATAGGTTCTGAATGTAGCACAGAATAATTTGGGTGAGAACTTAAAATTAGGTATTAGGGTCTTCCCTGGCAGTCCAGTGGCTAGGACTCTGTGCTCCCAATACAGGGTGTCTGATCCTGGTTCAATCCCTGGTCAGGGAACTAGATTCCACATGCCACAACTAAGAGTTCATATGCTGCAACTAAGAGTTTCGTTGCAGCAACTACAGATCGCATATGCTGCAATAAAGATTGAAGAGCCTGCGTGCTGTAGCTAAGACTCAGCCCAGCCAAATAAATAAATTTAAAAATAAATAAATAATAAAATGAGATATTAGCCGTAAAAACCCCTGCTTTAAAAATCCACTGGCCAGAGACTTCTCTGGTAGTCCACCGGTTAAGAATCTGCCTGCCAATATAGGGAACACGTGTTTGATCCCTGGTTCCAGAAGACGTCACGTGCCACGGGCAACTAAACACCATGGGGCAACTAAGCTCCAACTACTGAAGCCCCGCACCTCAATGAAGAGTGGCCCCTGCTCACCTCAGCTAGAGAAAGCCCGGGTACAGCAAGAAAGACCCAACACAGCCAAAAATAAATAAATAACTAGCTAGCTAGATAAATTTATTTTTAAAATCCACTGGCCATTTCCTGACAGAAAAATATTAATCTCTTCCTGGCCTGACTTTCTTCCCGAGACCTGGGACTCATGGGCATCTCCCTTCTCCTCCCTCACGACTCCACACCAGCTCTCACACTGACCATGAAAAACTCTCAAACCTGTTTCTTTCTTTTGCAGAAAAATTAGCCCTCTCTAGACAACAGAGGAAGGGTGGGGTAAGGCAGGGAGTCTCCCCTTTTTAATCAGACATGCCCATTATGCACCTTTTCCCCAAACCCAAAAGTAATTCCCTCCCTAAGAAGATTTTTGCCCTCATTTTAGACCAATCAGCTCAGCTTTAACCAGCTCTCCTGAGACAACATTTTTGTACTGCCTCACACATTTCTGTGAATCCTCACAGTGAAAAGTAGGCAGCATTATTATCCCCATTTCACAGACAAGGAAACTGAGGCTCTGAAAAGTTAAAGAACGCAGCCAATGAGTGAATCAACATCCAGGCAAGGACTCCAAGCCAGGCGGGCCTTACTCGAAACTCTGTGCCCTCCACCACTGCCCCCGCCTTGAAGGCGTGGATGTTTCTGTAGCTGGGAGGAAAACCCCATTTTAAAAACAATTTCCAAGTGGCAGGAAAGGCCAGTGTGCTGCAGAGTCACGTGTGGAGCCAGGAAATAAGAACCGCTGATGCCGGGATCATGCCAGCCTCCCAGAGCAGCTTCCAGCACTCCTGCTTCTTCCTGAGTCAGGCTCTTCCTTGACCAGAGTCACCACCATGAACACCAGGGCAAGTCCCGTCCTGCAAACAGTCACCTTGGGGCCGACCACACCATCTCCAGACGTCAGAGCTACAGAGAGGCGGCTGCAGACTTGAGGTTCTCTCAGACTACTTAATCACTGAGCATTCCTGGCAGGCAGGCACCATGCCCTTTCACCTCTACCCAGCAAGGGGCCAAGCTCAGGGGGCCCTCAATTCCAACCACCACTGTTTCTTCCCTCCCTCGTGAGAAGAGGCCACCCTGACTTCAGTGACCATGGGTGCAGCTGCAGCTATTCGCGGAGCAGCTGCTGTGTGCCAGGCACTGTACACAATGACCTCCTCTCGTCTTTCCAGTCCCAGGACTCAGTAGCAGTCAGCCCGTTTTACAGATGAGCAGACCATCTAGCAAGATCACGGCAGTTTCTTGAACTTTCACAGCTTTGGCAGCAGAAGCTGGAATTGCAAACTAAGCTTGTGCAGCTGCAAAGCCGGTGCAGTTTCCACTACACAACACCCTCTATTGGAGGGGATAGTAATCCGTCCCTCCTTTCCCAGGGTTCAGACATCATTCTTCTTCTAGGGGAAGGCACAGAAGGCTGTGTTTTTGGGGCCAAAGCACGATTCCAAAAGCCAACGCAACTGGTGGGACGAGGGATTGGGTGAAAGACTGCAGCAAGGATGAGCCTCTGGGTGAGTTGTCCCACCCCCGTGAGACCTGGGTCCCTCATTGGACTTAGAGATCAAAGAGACTCTAAGACCGAGCCTGAAATGCCAAGGGACTCCTGGGCACTTCCTGCCAGATGACTGTTTATAAACTGACAGAAAATCCACATGATACTAAATTCTGAAGATACAAAAATAGCTTCCCTCTGGTGGGGAGGAATAAGTTGGGAGTTTAGGATTGACATATACACACTATTACGTTTAAAATAGATAATCAACAAGGACAGGGAACTCTGCTCTATATTCTGTAATAACCTAAATGGGAAAAGATTTTGAAAAAGAACAGATACATGTATATGTTTAACTGAATCACTTTCTTGAACACATGAAACACAACATCGTTAATCAACTGTTGTCGTTCAGTCGCTAAGTCATGTCCTTCTCTTTGCGACTGCAGCACAGTAGGCTTCCCTGTCCTTCACTCTCTCCTGGAGCTTGCTCAAACTCATGTCCATTGATGCCATCCAACCACCTCATCCTCTGTCGTCCCCTTCTCCTCCTGCCTTCAATCTTTCCCAGCATCAGGGTCTTTTCCAATGAGTCAGTTCTTGGCATCAGGTGGCCAAAGGATTGGAGCTTCAGCTTCAGCGTCAGTCCTTCCAGTGAATATTCAGGGCTGCTTTTCGTTAGGATTGACTAGTTTGATTTCCTTGCAATCCAAGGGACTCTCAAGAGTCTTCTCCAACACCACAGTTCAAAAGCATCAATTCTTAGACATTCAGCCTTCTTTATGGTACAACTCTCAAATCCATAAATAACTACTGGAGAAACCATCGCTTTGACTATACAGACGTTTGTCAGCAAAATGGTACCCCAATATAAAATTAAAATTTTAGAAAAAAAATCAAGCAAGTTTGGTGAAGGAGTCATGTAAAAAAGGAATTTTTTTTTTTTTTTTTTACCAGAAACGGAAAATAAATACTATAATAAATTTGAATGGTTATACTGTTTAAAATGATACATGTTGGGGCTTCCCTGGTGCTCCAGTGGTTAATACTCCGTGTTTCCAATTCCAGGAGCCTGGGTTCAACCCCTGGTCAGGGAGTTAAGAGCCCACATGCTGTGCAGTGTGGCCAAAAAGTAAAACAATAATAATAATAATAACAAATTAAAAAAGAAGGACTCATGTCAATGTTTCAAAGTATACTTTTGTCCTAAATAAACTCACCTTTTTCTTTTGGGCTCTTTTCCCCTACCATGGATTGAACCCCGTACCCCTTGCATTAAGAGCTTGGAGTCTTTACCACTGGACTGCCAGGGAAGTCCCTAAACTCATGGTTTAAGTGTCTGAAAGCTTAAAAGAAAAAAAGCACTGCCCCTCTTACCCATGCCCCCAGGCCTCCTTTGCATTGCCCTTTCTGATAGGAAGGGAAGGTAATTATTACTAGTTTCCCACGAGCCTCCAGAAGAGAATCTGTACATATACAAGCATGGATGAGTTTTCTTTTGTCACACACATGAAGCACACTTCAAAAGCTACTCTGTTTCTTGCCTCTTGTATCTTGGAGATCATTTCATAACTGCACATAAAGAACTACATCATTCTTTTAGTAGCGGCCTAAAATTCAATTATATGGAAGCACCAGATTAATCAGCCCCTTGCATGCTCAGGCCCTTCAGTTGTTTTCAACTCTTTGCAACCCTGTGGACTGTAGCCCACCAGGCTCTTCTGTCCATGGAATTCTCCAGGCAAGAATACCGGAGTGGATTGCCATGCCCTCTTCCAGGGGTTCTTGTTGACCCAGGAATCGCACAAACATCGGCTGCAGCTCCTGCATGTCAATAGGCAGATTCTTTACCACTGAGTCATGGGGGAAGCCCCAGTCAGCCCCTTCCTGATGGACAATGAGGCTGTCTGCAGCGTTCATTGTTACAGACCATGACTATTTTGTAAATATTAGTTTGTGCACGTGTGCATATGAATGTAAGATCAATTCCTAGAAGTAGAATTGCTAGTGCTTATTAAATACAGTATGCGCTTTGAAAATTTGAATGAATTTTGCCAATCAACCCTCCAGAGAGGTGGCAGTGTGTGTAGACCACCAGCAATGAAAGGCAGCGCAGAGAGTGCTTTCCATATGAGGAATGACTGTTAGCTGCAAGAGATGAGCTGGGGGCCTGTGCCTGGACAGACATTCATCCTAGGACAAGTGACAAAGATTAAGCAACACCACCAACAGGCAAGCCACCCATTTTACAGATGACAAAACAGGCACTGGGAATTGACAAGCTTCACCCAGGGTCATGGCCTGGGTCCTGTAAGCATGGGGCAATTTCCAGACAATATCTGTTTCACCCTCTGATCTCAGCTCTGATCTCTTGTGCTGACTTAGCAAAAACTTGGAGAACCAGCTCCTTTCTACTGTGAACTGAAAGCTGAGCCACCCACGTATTTCAGGGCTTTCTGAGTCACTGTATTCACTTCTACAAGAAACCGGGATCTGCTCACACACACACACACACACTCACCCAGGGACTGTTTCCAACCAGCATGGGGCCCACAGAGCCCTGACCATTCACAGATCCAAGGTGAGTAGCAGTGATTATCCTGGACATTCATCCGCCAGCCTAAAGAACCAAAAATCTCACCAGACCCTCTCCGTGGTGACCGCTAGGTGGAGGGCAGTGAGGACTGGAAAGAAGTGAGAGGGACACGTGAGCCAGGAGTGTTCTCATTAGCCATTCTGGAGACAGAAATAAGCACGGCAAAAATAGTTCTCTGTCTTTGTACTTGGAAAGTACCTCACACCCACTAACTCACCCCACTTCACAGAACTTCTCTGAGTTATACCGGGCTGCTGCTGCTGCTGCTAAGTCACTTCAGTCGTGTCCGACTCTGTGTGACCCCATAGACGGAAGCCCACTAGGCTCCCCCGTCCCTGGGATTCTCCAGGCAAGAACACTGCCGGGCAGGGATTCTTATATTCACAGTCCCCGTTTGAGAGCTGTTAAAAAGGAACTAGGACTTCCTTACTGCTAGAGAGGTAAAGAGACTAGAGGCAGAGCCTAGGATTCAGAGGTTAAATCCTGGCCACATCCTGTTGTGCACTTGTGGTGAGCAATCTCCTGCAATACACGTCCACAAAAACCATCCCTTGTCTGCCCGCATGCAAAGCGAGTCACTCTGTCCCTAGAAATGTTGTTAGAGGCCCTCCAGTGCGTGGCTAGACATGAATTCCTTTCTCTGGGTCCTCATCTTTGTTTCAGTTCCAGTAATACATCCTTTGTATGTAAATCCAAGAAGACTCTTGGGATATTTCTGAGGGATACGTTTGCACTCTATCAAGTGCCTGGTATGGCCTCTGGAACACGAAAGTGAAAGTGAAGTCTCTCAGTCGTGTCTTACTCTTTGCGACCCCATGGACTGTAGCCTACCAGGCTCCTCAGTCCGTGGAAATTTCCAGGCAAGAGTACTGGAGCGGGTTGCCATTTCCTTTTCCAGGGGATCTTCCCAACCCAGGGATCGAACATGGGACTCCAGCATTGCAGGCAGACGCTTTACCGTCTGAGCTAGCGGTGCTGAATAAAAATGTGTTTCTTCAGGGACTTCCCTGGTGATCCGGTGTTTAAGACTCCACTCTTCCAATGAAGAGGGCACAGGTTCCATCCCTGGTCGGGGAACTAGGATCCTGCATGCCACACAGACCAAAAAAAAAAAAAAAAAAAACGGCTTTTTTAGTGTGTTTCTTCTGCTATATTTAAAATAGATAACCAACAAGGACCTACTGCTCTAGCACAGGGAACTCTGCTCACTGTTTTGCAGCAGCCTGGATGGGAGGGGAGTTTGAGGGAGAAGGGATACATGTATATGTATGCCTAGTCCCTTCACCGTTCACCAGAAACTGTTACAACATTGTTAATCAGCTATCAGTTCAGTTCAGTTCAGTCGCTCAGTCGTGTCCGACTCTTTGTGACCCCACGAATCACAGCATGCCAGGCCTCCCTGTCCACCAACTCCCAGAGTTCACTCAAACTCATGTCCATCGAGTGGGTGATGCCATCCAGCCATCTCACTCTCTGTCGTCCCCGTCTCCTCCTGCCCCCAATCACTCCCCGCATCAGAGTCTTTTCCAGTGAGTCAACTCGTCGCAAGAGGTGGCCAAAGTATTGGAGTTTCAGCTTGAGAATCAGTCCTTCCAATGAACACCCAGAACTGATCTCCTTTCAGATGGAATAGCTGGATCTCCTTGCAGTCCAAGGGACTCTCAAGAGTCTTCTCCAGCACCATACCCCAATACAGAATAAAAGGTTTTGGCTTTTTTTTTTTTTTTTTTAAGCGTGTTTCTGGGTTGGCTGAAAGTATAGATAGATAAACGGACAGATGGAGAGATTAATGGGTGGATGGTTGGTCGGAATATTGGTTTAATATGTTTCTGTGTTTTTGTTTTTTAACTTCCTTACACAGTATCCATTCTCCCTTCCAAATATCATCTTGATATCTTTTTGTGGACTTATTTCTCCTCCAGGCTCTACAGTCTCAGTGGTACTGCAAATCCCAGAGTTCTATCCTCTCCCACCGAAGAAGCAAGCAAATGACACCAGCTTGGCTGTTTACCCTCCCTCCCCTAGGACTATGAATCTTTAATAGATTGAGACGTGGATAGGAAACATGGTTGGGGTATATTTGTTTCAACAGTGGTACCCTGATGAGACCGTCCAGTAGCACTGCCGTCCAGATGCCCTGGTTTCTCACTTGCCCTTTTTCCAAGTCAGGTTCTCCAATGCTCTGTCCACTCTGTGAACTACTCAGCATCGCCCCCAGTACAATACCCTCCTGCTTAAGTTGTTTTCTACATTAATAAACAAAGAATTCTATTTTTTATTATTTTATTTCTATTTGGCTGTGCTGGATTTTCATTGCCGTGAGGGCTTTTTTTCTCTAGTTGCACAGGCGGGAGCTGCCCTCAAGGTGCAGTGCACAGGCTTCTCATTGCGGTGGCTTCCCTTGTTGTGGAGCACAGGCCCTAGGGCGTGCGGGCTTCAATAGTTGTGGCACGTGGGCTCAGTAGTTGTGGCTCCTGGGCTGTAGGGCACAGGCTCAGTAGTTGTGGCGCAAAGGCTTAGTAGTCACACAGCATGTGGGATCTTCCTGGACCAGGGATTGAACCCGTGTTTCCTGCATTGGCAGGTGGATTCTTAACCACTGAGCCACCAGGGAAGCCCCGAAGAATTTTATATGTCACAGACGTAGAAATGAATGGAAGGGGGGGGGCGGCAGGGGGTGGAGAAAGGGAAGGAGTGACGGAGGGAGTGAGGTGAAAGGACCGACCAGTACTGCCCACACAAGGACTTCATGAGCTAGGGAGTAAGGTGAGTCCCGGGTCTTGGTGAGTCCCTTCCCTTGGACGGGAAGGAAGGAGAGATGATAAGATAACCCCTCAGCCTTAGCTGCAGGAGAAGTGATGTGAATCGATTCTAGGGGCAATAGCACACGTACCCCCAACTCTCCTCCGGAATACCACAAATCCTCTAGTTTTGTATCTTTCAACCGAGAACAGCCTCAGGAACAATACTGTCAAACCTCCACTTCCTAGATGAGGAAATGGAGGGCCTCAAAGGGCAGAGGTCTGCCGCCATCTCACAAAGAGGACTGGAGCTGAACTGGGGCCAGAGCCCAGATCTAAATCCCTGTCCCCCCTCTCTTGTCACTGCCCAGAGCTGCCTCTGTCCAGAGTGACTAAGGTGCAGAATTTCCAAATCCCATTTTGAGAAAATTCCCCATGGGGGTTTCCTCACAAATGCCTCAGGAGGTCCTAAGGTCCCTCTCTCTGTGGCCTGAACACTCTGCGGCCAGGGGTGAGTTGGGGGCAGGTTGGAAAAGAAACAGGAGACTGCAGACCCCCAGCCCCAGGCATGGCTGCAACAGGCAAGAGGTCAAGGGGTGTCTCAGAACCAGCTCTTAAAAGGGGGCAGAATCCAGACTGCAGTCACAGAGCCCTGTGAGATTCTGAAACTTGTGTTACTTCCTTTGTCAGTCTGTCTGTGAAACTTTGAAGAAGGGGTCTGTGTGCTGGCCCAGCAAAGGGAAAGTGGGGACCAGGTCTCACCCAGTGGCCAGGCTCAGAGGACGAGAAATCCAGGGCCTGAGTCTCTGAAATCTGCCACACAGAAGGCAGGAAAGTTCAAGGCAGGCCTGAGTCATTACCGATTTTTGTGTGCTTTCTGCCTAATAACGAAATAATGCCTGAAAGATCTAGCAATGCCTAAAATATCCAGCGCAGTGCTGAACAGCTAGTGGAAAATCACCGTCAATTTCCCTCACCTGCCCCCATGTCTCCTGACACTGAGTTGAGCTGAATACCTCTCCTGGGCCGGGTATCATAAGGGAGGAAACTCTGGGGCCTGACATTTGGGAGAACAGAGAGAAGGCCTTGCTTTCTTTGTGTGCTGGTGCCAGGACTGGGGATGGGCGGTCAACTGGTCACCTTCTTTCATCCTCTGGGGTGTCCCAGGAGCTAGGAGTTTCTGGCCTGTTCCTGGAACGGAAACCGAAGTGTGGACGAGTTAATAATTCGACCAAAGATATACAGAGAGTAAATGATCTGTTTGATTTCAGCCCCAAGTTTGTCCCCGCCTTCGCCAGGCTTTCTCCTAGGGTCTAGGGACAGCGGAAGGGGGCTCAGAAAGTGCTCACAGAGAAAGGGGAAGCCTCTGACAAACACGCAAAGTAAAACAAAGAACAGACTCCCAAGTGTCAGGAGGAGGAGGCCCTGAAATTGCCCCATCCCCCATCCCCAGCAATTTTGGAAGAACCGATCCTTCTGTCCGGGCCTTGATGCCCCACCTCCAGGGCGCCTTGTGGTGGGCTCCTCCAGTACCCCCCAAACCTGGCCCGAAGCGAAAGGGATGAGCACACGAGCAAACACACCGCCTGTGGTCTCCAGCTGCAGTAAACAAGCAGGGTGCACACAGCCCCTGTCCTGTGTGGTGAAGGTGCCAGCAGAGGGGAAGCTGAAAGGCTGCAGCCCTTCGACCCTGCTGTGGTTGAACCCGGAGAACGGGTGTCATGGTCGGTGCCCTGACAGTGAAATGTAGCAGGAGATGGAAAAGGGAAGGGTGGCCCAGAATAGGAAGACAGGATGAGCAAACCGCAGCTGGGCCAACAGGCGATACCATGCAGGGCCCCCTGGGGCTCCTGAGCACAAGGCATTCTGTGTCCCCCGTTTCTTTGATTAACGGCCTTCATTCAGCCTCCATGACCTTCCCTGAGTTCCATTGGGCAGATTCAGGCAGTTGTTAATTAAGGAAAGGAGGGGATGAGAGACCAGGGAGAAACAGTGGCAGCTGCTCACGTGGAGTAGCTGTCCCCATGTCGGTGTTTTTGTCATCAACTGTGCCGTTCCTGCTCTAGTGTGACTGCCCGCCCCCGGGTGGGTAGGATTCACAGATGGCAGCCGCCAGGCTCGCTCTCCCCGGCTCATCCTCCCTCTAGGAGGTTCCCCAGACCCTCAGTAGGAGTGGGCTCTGCTGCGGGTGTGAGTGTGTCTGTGTCCTCGTGCCTCGTGTGACATTGCACGGTTAGCCGCACTGTGTTTGCACGCTTCCTCCCGCGCTCGTGGGATCAGGCAGCGTGGCAGGAATGCAGAGTCTGGATTCCGCTGCAGGCAGGACTTGCTCCTGCTGAGCTTCGGGGTGAGTACTGGCAAGCCTGGTCCCGCGGGGGCATGGCGGTCACACCCTGGGAGTGGAGGGTCAGCGGGTCTCTGGAGGTCGGCCTGGGAGAGCCCTCAGCAGCAGAGAATGTGACCTTGGTGCCCGGGTGGCGCCGGACTGGTCAGAGCACGGCCCAAGGCTCCCACGCGTCCGTGCGCACGGGTGTCCCTCCCACAGAGGCAGTGCTGCCGGCCATGCCCTGCGTGCACAGTCTTGGAGGGAGCAGGGCCCAGGGCGCCAGGGTTCTCGAGGCTGCCCTGCCCTGGGCCTCTCTGTGCGGAGGCCAGCATTTCTCACGGAGGTGCACCAGCATCTGGGGCTCGGCCGCCGCTGAGGGGCCACCCTCCCTTGCAGGTGCTGCTCTGGGCGGTCCTCTGGTGGGGCCGGCCCGGGGGCCCAGCCCTGCTCCAGCCGCTCTGAGGGCAGGAGGCTGTCTGCTCTGTCCTGTTCCCCTCTCAGCTAGAAAGCTGGATTGGGTTTTGGGGATTGTTACCAGCAGCTTTTAGCTATACGTCAGAATAAAGTCCGCCACAGAGTTCTCTCCTTCATCTGCTTGGTCCTCCGTGTTTCTCTGAATTCTCAAAGCCCCTGAAGCCCTGAATGGGGTTGGGGGGGGGTGTGTCTGGAGGGGCAGGGGCTCGGGCACCAGCCGCCGTCCCAGGACTGACTCGTCTGTGTGTTTCCAGTTTACCCACACTACTTCTACAGGTGATTAGACAGCGTCCAGGATACGACATAGACTACATTTTCAACTCGATGCAATCTTTAATCTGTTGATACTTGTTATATGGACCCGAAGATATTTTATGACAGGGTTTTTAATTAGTGAAAAGCTCATGGATACCGTAGAGAAAATATTTTAGAATTCCATGTTTCTTATGTTTATGTAAACTTATGACTTCATTTATATAATTACTTACTTTTTATTGTATATTCAGGCTATAAATATCCTTTCAGAGCAATTCGTGTTATGATACCTGATTTTAGTCTTTCAAATGAATGTACTGTAGTGCTTGTCTGTGTCAATCCTATGAACAAATATAGGGCTTTTGTAAATGATGCATTTATTGTAATTATTCTTGTTTAACTTTTACATGTTAAACCATGAGAGAAGGGCTTTTCCTGCGATTGTAAAATCACGACACAGTGTGCATTACCCTTCCAGACTGTAACCGAGCTCTCGAACAATCACTCTGAAATCAGCAAACTTAATTCCAACCAATGGTTGTTGGATTTTAACGACTGACCTAAACCGTACTTTTTCTGGCAAGAAATGCTTTTTGTCTGCAGCGTGAAGCGATTTAAAAATACTGGGTGTTAAATGTGAGCTTCTGATGAAATTTGGGCTGAAAGGATGACTAGAAGCCGGCTATGAAAATCTCTCCGGTAACCTAGTCTCTGGACTCGGATCCCTCCTCTCCGGTGAGACTCATCGGGGACCAATTGCGATGCCCTGTGCCCGCTGCGGAGCCATCCAGCTGGACAGCGAAGGTGCCACTTCCCAGACAGACAGCGTAGTGCAGCTCTGACAAAGGCCTTATTTGTATGTAAATCACCTTTTTACATCTGTTTCTAAACATGTTTAAAGAATGGACCTAGGCGTACATTTTTAGATTGCAATGACATAGCCATTCTGGATTGTATAAGTACAAATGTAACTTTTACTTTTTTCAGCGGCACATTAAAAAAGCCAGCAAGAGATGCGTTCAGATCATGGTGCGATATTTATTATGCAGCTGGATCTCGGTAGACAGAGACAGCATGTCTCTTTACATGTAGGTTCCACCTTTAATTTACTTGTACAATTCATTCTTACCGTTGTTTTCCTATTACTCTTTTGTGAACTTCCTGAATATGTGACAAAGTACGCACAGTCTACTTCTGAACTTTTTTTATTGCAGTATTATTTATTGTTTTCTTTCAATAAAGTATTGAAGCAAAATTTCCCACTGCCAATCAAGAGTGCCGAGGGTAAGCTGTCCTCTCCCTGAGAACAGACCAGAGCTGGTAATGGGAGCCCGTGTCATCACACGGACATTCTGTTAGGAGAAGCCAATGGATACAGTGGAAAGGCCAGAAAGCGAAGACATAGGTGTCCGCAAAGGACGACCGACGGGGTGTTCGTGCCCTTGGCTCCGGAGCCAAGGGGTTCCATCACTTCAGCATCTGCGGGGACAGGGCCCCGCTGCTGCTGAGGCGTGGGCAGCGGGCCAAGGGTGGGAACAAAGTGCAGGTGTCAAGGCGCACTGTGGGTCCCAGGGGGTTGGCCGAGGGCAACCCTGACGTGGACCCGAATGATGCACTAGGGAGTGTGTGTGTGCACGCTTGTGTGTGGGAGCTTTTTATGTTATCTCAGTCAACAATCTTTACTATTCATGTATCCATAGAAACAAGAATGCAGCAAGGGGAGGTGGGGGGTGATTCAAGAGGGAGGGGACACACGTACACCTATGGCTAACTCATGCTGATGTACGGCAGAAATCAAACCGATAGTGCACAGCAACTATGCTTCAGAAAAAGAGAACATAGAAGGGCGGCTAGGAATGTATGAGAAAAAGATTTCTCACAGAGGTTTATACTCAACTCTGTGAACATCTGGGAGCAGGCTGCACCCCATCATCAGACCTGCCCCCTAGCATCAGGCCCACCCCCAGTGTCAGGCCCTAGTCCAGCATCAGATCTCCCCCCAGCATCAGGCCCTAGTCCAGCATCAGGCCTTCCCCCAGCATCAGGCCCTCCCCACGCATCAGACCCTAATCCAGCATCAGAGGGTCCCCCCAGCATCAGACGTTTGCCCCTAGCATCAGGCCCACTCCAGCATCAGACCCTCCCTCAACATCAGGGCCTAGTCCCGCTTCAGACACGACCCAGCATCAGGCCCTACTTCAGCATCAGACCCTAGGCCAGCATCAGAGGTTCCCCCCGCATCAGGCCCTAGTCCACTATCAGGCTCTCCCCCCCACCATTAAGCCCTCCCCCGGGATCAGACCTTTCCCAAGCATCAGACCCTCCCCCAGGGTCAGACCCTAATCCAGTATCAGGTCCTCTCCCAGCATCAGACCCTAGTCCAGCATCAGGCCGTTCCCCAGCATCAGGCCCTAGTCCAGCATCATGCCCTCCCCCAGCATGAGACCCTAGTCCAGCATCTGGCCCCCCTCACCCTCAGACCCTCCCCAGGCATTAGACCCTTCCCAGTATCAGGCCCTCCACCTCCAGTATGAGGTGTGGCATCCCCAGTTTTCTGACACTCCTTAGCACACTCAGGCAGCCCCAGTGCAGCAGGACAACAGCTCTTGCAGGAGGTGCATTTTTAGGAATCACCTGCAGAGCAGCAGCAGCTGGGGTTCCTTTCAGGTCAAGGAGAGGCAAAGAAGAGGCACTTGCGCAGAAGGCAGTTGTGGCTGAGGGCACGTTCCCCAGCTCTGCTTCCTCCCCGTGGGGGCTTTGCTTTCCTGCTCTCTCACAGGCCCCAGGGCGGAGTCCGTCCAGATTCACGGTCTCCTTGATGTCTCAAGCCCAAGTCCTGAGTTGCGTCCCAGTCCTGCGTGGCAGAGGGCTGGGAACACCCAAGATCAAGGGCTGAAAAGATCCCGGGGGACAGCCGGGCCCCAGGGGGTGGCAGGGCAGGGGATGAGCGTGGCCGCCCACAGAGGGCCCCGCAGCAGCACTGGAAGGAGAGCAGTGATGTCTTAGCTCAGTCGGGGACGCTGCCCAGTCTAGCACTCAGAGATGTTACCGCCAGCAGCTCTGGGGACGCAGGAAGCCCAGTGAGTGACACTACTCCACTCGGGCCGTGTAGGTGGGCACTGCTGACCATGGCCTCGGTTTCCGTTCCGGTTCTACTGTCCCTCGAGGGCTGACGGGCTCCTCTTCCGAATGGCACGGGTATTTTCTTTATGTGGGTGAGCGCATCCTAGCTTGTTTCCATCAGCACTGCTGTCGCTCATCCTGCGTTTCCCACTTTACAACCTGTGCTTGCTGCTCTTTTGGTTTAACTTAGGAGCAGCCCTTATTTTCTGCATTTCCTAGTTGTCAGCACTCACTGGGGCTTTCCAGGTGGCGCTCGTGGTAAAGATCCTACCTGCCAATGCAAGAGATAACGAGAGACGTGGGTTCGATCCCTGGGTCAAGAAGATGCCCTGGAGGAGGGCATGACAACCCACTCCAGTATTCTTGCCTGGAGAATCCCCTGGACAGAGGAGCTACTGGGCTACAGTTCCTGGGCTTGCAGAGGGTCGGACACGACTGAAGCAGTTCAGCACACACTCAGGTTTTAGTTCAGTCGCTCAGTTGTGCCCGACTCTTTGCTGCTCCGTGGACGGCAGCACTCCAGGCTTTCCTGTCCTTTTCACTATTTCCTGGAGTTTGCTAAAACTCTCGTCCATTGAATCAGTGATGCCATAGAACCATCTCATTCCTGCTGCATCCACCGGAGAGGTGGCTGGGGTTCGGCAAAGTGCCCGGTCCCGCTGCGTGGGTGTGAACCTGCCTCACCACTCCCTAACCGCGGGGCCATGTCTCCTCTGTAAATCGGGAGGTGGCAGCCCCTGCTTGGTGAGGGGCACGCGCAGCATCTGGTACACAGTCAATGCAGCATCGCTCGCAGTGCCGTATTTCTGAATAACAGGGAGAGATGTAATAACCTGCTCCTTTTCCCCTCTTGTCCCTAAACTGTGCTCCAGACCACATCTGCGTTACTTACCCCTGTATATCCCACACCCAGCACAAACAAGACACTCAGCAAATATCTGGCTGGAGAGGCAGGAACACACCCTGTCCTCCAGGAGATGGCGCCGAGCGAGGTGGGGGCCTGGTGATGACACTGTGTGCTGAGGAGCCCCCAGGAGGACCTGCGCGGCTGTGGGGTGGGGCAGGGGCCGTGGGCAGAGCCCCTGACGGGCTCCTGGGGGTGGGGACGGTGGCAGGAAGGAGGGGGCTGTTCCTTGTGGGCTGTCCACAGATTGTACCTCACCCCTCACTGATGAGCACTTAGCCGTTTCCAAACACCTGTCACTGTTTTGGAGGAAACAACCATTGCCCAGCTCCTACTCAAGCAATTTCTGAGACTATGTTTCTAGCACTGGAGTATAAACATCTGCTTTATTCATTCCATGCTCCCTTCATCCACCCATCCAGCCAGCCATCTGTTCATCCACTCATTAATCCATCCACCCATCCACTGACGAATTCATCCATCCATCCACCCAACCACTCATTAACTCATCAGATCATCTCAGACCCACCGAGAAGACAGACGCCTCCTCCGTTCCTGCTCCCAGGAGGACCCCCAGCGTCAGTGACAGTGCCTCGTGGGGATGACGGGGGAGACACAGAAGGGACATGCCTGCAGGCCCCCTAACTCTGAACGGTGGAGCACCCACCTGGTCCTAATGCCTCCTTGCCGGGGTGTCCAGGCCGGCCCTTTTACTTCTTTTGAAATATGCGGCTGATGGAGTACCTGATGCTTTTGTCTTTTGCTGCTTTGTGCGGCGAGTCCTGGCTGCTGCTGCTGGGAGCCTGTCGAGCTTCGGGGAGAGAAAACGACCGTTATCTGGCACCCTTGTGCAAACACACACCCGTCCACAGGACCTACTGATAGAACGGGGCACCCAGCAACACCCGCACCTCAACCTCGCAGCAGACCGTGGAGTCTCCTTCACCAAGCACACTCCACACGAGCAAAGCAGGCTCCTGGCCACAGACAACCACCCCGGGAAGCTGCGATTCCCTGCCTCTAGCTCTCCCCCAAGGAGGACTTGACCCCAGGCCAGCTGGTGCAGAGGGCGCTCCAACCTTCCCTCAGGGTAGCTGCTCGGCAGGTGACGACACTCCCAGGGAAGGCGAGCTCCCCCGCTCTGGGCAGTCCCCCTGCCTCCCGCACGGTGACTGCCCCTGGCAGTGGCAGGAGAGCGACGGTCACCGTGCAGGGCTGCTGGTCAGGTGACCACACGTGCCCTCCATCGAGTGCTGCCTGGCTCAGGACAGGAGATCAGCAGGTGGTGGTCTGAATGAGGACAGTGTCAGTCACGGGAGTGGACAGAGTCTCCTGAGAGGAGACGCTTGAGGAAAAGGGAGGGACCCTCAAGAGTGCACCCGAGAGGCAAGGGGCCGCCACCAGCAGGAACGCACCCCGGGCCGGGCAGACCTCTAGCAAGAGCAGGAGGAAAGCTCCCACAGGAGTCAATCCATCGAGACGGACGTTTCCTAAAATCACTGAGGTCACTGAGCTCTCCTCCCCCAGCACCTGAAGTCCACCACTAAACCCAGGCACCGAACCCAGTGGGATTCATGTAAAATCATCCCTGCAACTCTTTCAAGACAAGAGGCGCAGGGCTCCTGAAACTGATGCCGAGGCGCGCAGGCCCTTACTTGCAGGCGTCCCTGATGGCCTCGTGGCTGGCTGTGCGCAGCAACCCCGTGTGCAGCCGGTCCAGCCGAAGGGACCGCGGCGAGGCAGGGGTCGAGGTTTTGCCTTCGATGCCTCCTACCTCTTCCCGGATAGCTGGCGGCTGAGGGATTGAGGTAAGTGTAAAATTGGGTAACAAAAGACTGTCGTAAAAGGCAATCTCACAACTTTACATTATAACCAGAAACTTATTTGAAAATCTATTAGCTATGCTTTCCCCCAAGTACAAAATAAACCCTTGTTATAGCTTAATGCCATCTTAAAGGACTGTCTTGTTCAAGAGAGGCAGGGCTGTGGGGCAGCGAGAGCACCCGACTGAGTGCAGAGACCCCGGACCAGAGCCTCCCTGCAGCCGGGCTCTGCCCTCCCTGGAATCCAACAACCAGATGGCCCTGCCGGGCAGGAGGGCAGAACGATGCCAGCACCGTGAACCCTGCATGGCATGAACTGCCCTGATGAAAGGACTGTGCTCATCGCCAGACGCTGCTCAGAAGCACCAGTTTCAAGAGTAAGAAACCTCTCAGCAAAGCCGTCCAGACCTTTCTGTTTGAAGGAGGAAAGCACACAGCTTGTGCCACCACCCAAGATCATTTGTAGTGATGATGCAGGTTACTGGAACCCATCACGACCAGAGAAACACAGAAAAGGTACCTAACCCCTCCATGCGAACACCACGGGTCTGCCTTGGATTTCTCGGGAACACACAGACTGGGGGCTACACCTTGAAGTGCTTACACACTGTTCGAGTGTAATTCGCTCACTGTGGTTGCCATAAAGCACCCCTAGGTCTCACTAACAGATGATCTTGTATCAACCTAGAGCAGTGGAATGGGGAGGGAGATTTGAGTTAGGTTCAAAAGGGAGGGGACATATGGGTGTCTATGGCTGATCCATGTTGAGGTTTGACAGAGCGGCACACCCCGGCCACCAACCCCAGGGTGACGGCGCTGCCCTGCTGTGCCCAGCAGGAGGGCTCCCGGGCACTGAGCTGCCTGAACCAGAGTGCGGCTGCCCGAGTCCTGCGGGAAGGCCCCAGGAGTCCTCGGTCAGCGGGCTGGGAGCGGGAGAGGGACAAGGAAGGCCAACCCTCGGCGCACTGGATCCCAACAAGAGGGGCTCATCCAAGTGACCCGAGGGGAGCGGCACCGAGCTCCCTCCTGATGCTCCCTCCATCGGGGATGCCGTGATGGACACGAGAGCCTCAGGAGGAAAGAGAGCTGGACGGCACCACGGGTACACGTCCAGGCTCTGATCAGACCAGTCCGCACCACTCTGCTGTGTGTGTGAGCCTGGGCTCTCTCAGCCTCAGTGTCCATGTCTGCTGAATGGGGATAACAGCAGCCTAGACCTCACCTGGGTGTCTGTGGGATGAGATGACAGACTTGGAAAGCACTTGACACGGTGCCCGGTGCACAGAGTCTCCTGCACACTGCTGCCCACCGTCAGTAAATTGGCTTCCCGCAAATCTAACATCTATGTCTTTTAAGAAAATCTAACAGTCATGACTTTTAAGAAAACACTGAGTGTAAATTCCATGGTGGTCAGAGGTTAGGACTTGGCACTTTCACTGCCGGGACACTGGTCTGATCCCTGGTTGCGGAACTAAGATCCCATAAGCTGTGCAGCATGGCAAAAAAAATAAGTAAAGAAAACTTTAAAAATAACCAATGATACTATGTCTATTATAAATAAGCATGAGATGATTAGAAGGCAAACAAGTGGGAGAAAGCAAACTGCTACAATTGTCCCAACAAATGACCTATTTCCAACAGAACCATCAGCATATTTTAAGTGGTAGGTGAGCTTCGTTACTTCCATTAAAACGTCAATTATTCACCAGTACATAACCACATAGTGTTCATTCACGTTAAACGATAAGGACTGTTTAACACTTCACAGAGAAATAAAGGCATGCTAAAGTACTAAGCAGTTTACCTTTCAACGATGCTTCCTTAAATCACTAGGTTGAGAGATGCATGCAAAGAAATGAAAAGAAACCAGATTTATTGTGACTCTGAAGCTAAAAATTCAAGAATCAGTATAGGCAAAGACAGTAAAGCAAAAAAGACTGCAAACATATAAGTGGGATGAAGATTTAGAGAACATGTAACTGGAAACAGAACATATTTTTGACCACAGAAATTAAATAAGCTATTGAAGATTTACTAGAGAAACACTATCAATTATTACTCAGACGATACAATTCCATTACAATATCGTGATTTAATAAAGCACAGCATTCTGTACAATAAAGGGCCTTAACAGTTGTCTATTCTCAGCCAAATTTCTCTATAAATTAGTTTCTCTCAAAAAAAAAAAATGTTAAACATTAAATTAGTAATTTAACTGATGAGGAAGGTACCATAATACCTATTTCAACATTGAATAAATCTGACCATTTATTGGATATTTATGTAAAATCCTTACAAAGAATTTAAAACTTCTCAAAATAAATTCATTAAAGCAGGTTCCCTGTGAAAATATGTAAGAATGAAAACTAGCATAATAGCAGGTGCAGTCATTAACCATAGAAGATACTTTTTTAAAGTCTAAGAGAGACATTAACTGTGCAAAAGCTGATGACATTGAGAGTCTTAAATACGAGCACCTACACAGAAAGGATATTGTGTCAAAAGTCCATTAAATCTACACTTAAGAGGGTCATTTCTTTATGTAAGGATCATCTCATTTATGAATTACACACGTTATGTAGTTTAGGATCCATCTACATTATGCTTATAACTGCATGCTGCTGCTGCTGCTGCTAAGTCGCTTCAGTCGTGTCCCCTCTGTGCGACCCCATAGATGGCAGCCCACCAGGCTCCCCCGTCCTTGGGATTCTCCAGGCAAGAACACTGGAGTGGGTTGCCATTTCCTTCTCCAGTGCATGGAAATGAAAACGGAAAGTGAAGTCTCTCAGTCGTGTCCGACTCTTCGCGACCCCATGGACTGAAGCCTACCAGGCTCCTCCGTCCATGGGATTTTCCAGGCGAGAGTACTGGAGTGGGGGTGCCATTGCCTTCTCCTGTAACTGCTTAGTGATACGCTAATTCAAACTTACTGCTATGGGGGAAACACACCATTTAATGAGACACGAAGACAAAGCACAAACCCGACTAAGGGGACACACACTGTGGACCACAGCACTGGTATGACCAGAGCAAGTGGGAGGACGGGGGAGGGGAGACGGATGGGCAAACGACAGCTGATTGACAACGACTGATTGACCGTTGCCTGACTGACAACGACTAAGCAGACAGCAGGATGAGACAGGAAATCAAAACCAATGACGAAAGCAGACACACCGTCAGAGAAGTCCAACAGCAAGGAAAACATATACAGAACTGTTCTTTTACAAATACTCGGAAAGAAATCAAGCATGAAACCACAGAGAAATCGTCAAAGAATTTTAAATTTCAACTACTTAGTCAATGATGCAAATTATAAAAATGGACTAGTTACCACTTCACATGCCACTAAAATGATTCACAGTGAATTTAATTATATGCTGACTAACAACATAGCTAACATGAAATGGGTGGTAACGGAAGCAGTGATAATGCAAGTGCAATTACAAAGCAGAGTGTTGTACACGTGATTTCATGGGGTAAAGAGCAATGCACTCACAAAACCTAAGCTAAACATGGAAGCAAGCTGGGACATGTGCTTTAGAGCCACACACTCTGTCACCAAAAGCCCTAGGTAGTCATCCTGTTTTTAGACTCGGAAGAGTGAGGAAGCCCGACTTCTTCCCTGGGGCCCCCGGCTTTTAACCTGGTTTCACACGTAGAGCTGGCCTGAGCGCACGGCCAGGCCCATCAGCAAGCAGACCAGTTGAGATTCTTGGGTTTTGTCCCCACCGCATGCCCTGCACCCTGCAACCAGGCATCCCCAGTGGAAAATGTGCGGCACGGTTTTCACACGCCATGAGAGCTGCCTATGGTTACTTTCATGAAGCTGTCTGCTCCCTGAGAAGAGAAACTTCCCTGCAGCTGCTGTGCCCAGCACAGGCCAGGCCCAATGTTACAGAGGCAGGCTCTGGCTGAGTTCACGATGACGTGGTAAGCCAGTGGTCCAGAACTGAACTGAACTGAATTTGTCACGGTGCCATTATGGAATGATTAAAGACTAGGCAGTTTTAAAAAATCTTAGACCTCTGAGCGTAGCAAATGTACCTGATTTTCTTCTGGGTAAAAAGAGAAAAAACAAACAAACAAAAGAAAACCAGTGTGCTGGGGGAGGGACGCGGCAGGGAGGAGGCAGACACATATCCCAGTCGTGATGCCCAGCTTGTCTACTTCCTGCGGCGGGCTGTGCCACCTCCTTTGGGGCTTGGAACGCCCACTGCTGGGCGAGCAGGAGCTGGGAAGCGAGGAGGCGGGATACAGGTTGAGGGAGTATGTATGGCAAAACCAACCAATATAGTATTGTAAAGTAATTAGCCTCCAAAAAGAATAATAATAATAAATAAATAAATACACTGAAAGAAGACATAAAGCCATTGACAGGACACATAGACATCCCTTTAATAAAATATAAATTTGACAAGCTGAAAAAATAAATAGATAAATAAAAAATAAATAAAATGACGGAGGTTGCCTAAGCTCCCGCTGCCCACACTGCTCTCAGTCTCCTCGGGCGGCTGCTCCGTGTTCTTCTCTTCAATCAACCTAAAATAGAATAAAACCCGTCACGTGCCTTTGTCAGCAGGGGAGTGTGTCTCGACAACACATTTGGGCTGGCATTCTGTGTCACGATTAGCAAATTCCAGGAACAGTTGCTCAATTAACATCTCAGCAAAAAGGTTCAACTTTCCCTCTTTTGAATATTCTCAAACTTAGAGTAACTAGCACTGAGTCTTACAAAGTGGCCCCTGATCATTCACGTTTGATTGCACTTATTTACTCTAACATTCTGACGGGGCCTGGATGGCGACTCTCTCCCTGTGAGGAGATACCTGAAGTTGACAACCTCTACCTTTTCCCTGCTCTCAGGGCAGAGATGCACGTCAGTGCCTCAAGTCTTTTCCACTGGGAATCGGGAACTCTGTACAGTCAAAACAGAGATTCACGAACAAGGTGGAGTTTCTAAATACAAGTCCCCAGACCAGATGAAGTGCTGAGTTGATCTTTTTTTTTTTTTTTTTTTTTGAGGTTGTGTATGTACAAACGCATCACTTGATGAAGTTCTCCCCCAGCTTTATGTGAGTTTCTGGATTCATGTCAATGTGCCGTATTAACCTAGAATTCATGGTTACTGCTCTTCTCCCCTAGTGTGTCATGGAGGATGTTATACAGCAGTTTAAATACTCGATTATGCAAATAAAATGATTTTCAAATTAAAATATAAGATTCTTACAGGAACTAAACTCTCCAGTTTCACTTCTGCTTATACATCTTGAAAGTTTTTCAGTGTTGATAAGTTGATGGACAGAATTTACCATTACATCAAGTCAACTTGTTGTATAAGGAAAAATCACTTTTACCTGACAACTTGCTGTAAAAATAAGAATATTAATATATAACCATTCCATATTTCCTGCGGGGATGGGGAAAGACAATCTTTCTGAGCTCGTCTGTGCTCAAACACGGCCTACAAAGCAGTCCGTCTATGGCGTCAAAAGTGAGGTGGCACAACCTGCATTTGCTGGTTGTGCCATCCATCCCCTGCCTTTCCCCCAGTCCCCCCACGCTCGGCTGACAGGGACGGGCACCTCGGCCTCAGCTGACGTGATGAGAACAATCTGAGCAGCAGCTCTGCCAGGTCCTGTGCAGGGTCGCCGGCCTGCAGCCACTCTGAACGTGGACTAGGGACAGGGGAACCGCTGTGCGGGTGTGGCACCAGGCAGGCCTCGGGGCCCCCAGCCACCCGGCTGTACCCAGGCCCAAGGCCCCCTGCTCACCACTAGGCGGGCCTTTGGATTCTGTCCCCTTTTGTAAATTGCTATAACTGCCAAGACGATGTCTAAAGAAAACTTCTTAAATCTACTGATGAGATGAGTAAAACTCAAACACATGTCCTTGGACCACTGTCTTCCAACATGCCAATCTTCACACGGTGTTAAGTTAAAAGGGAAAATGCAGATCTGAGTGGGAATTTGCTAACCACAAAACCCCAGCTTTTCTGATCCAGGCGGCTTTTCACCAGAACGTGGGAGGCTCTGAGCGACACAGGAGGGCGCGCCCTCAGTGCTGCAGGGTGCACGGGCTGCAGGGGACACCGCCTCAGCACCTCACCCACCTTGGGGCTCAGAGCTGAGGGGGGGACACCCCACAATGCCCCCCACAGAGTGCTGACACCACACTGTGGACAGAACGCCTTGGCTGACTGAGCTCTAGAATCAAGGGCAATCTTGGAACTGAAAATTCTTGAGGCAGACATGAAGTCAGTTTTCTTACTATGGAACACTCAGACTTCTCTAAGGAGAAGACAGTTCCCCAGAGAAACCGAGTTTCCGGGGAGCTGGCATCAGGCGCACCCACCGGATCTCTTCGATGATGGTGTCCAGCTGCCCCTGAAGCATCACAGTCGGAGTCTCAGCATCGTTCTGCCCGCTGGGCGACAGCTGAGTGGCCGAGCTGAAGAGGGTGACCCCGTCGCCCTCGCCATCAGATACGCCCTCGTCACTCTCGAACGCCTGGGCCACGTTGGCCAGCATGCTGGCTTGCTGCACGCGATCCCAGCCCTGTTCCTTCAGGGTCTGCACCTGGGCACGAGAGGACCACGTCTCGTCAGCGACATTCAGGGAAGCTCAAGTCTATCAGGAACTGAACACAATTTTACATGGAAGCCCTGACTGAGGATAAATGGGCCATGCTTAGGAGACACTGGCATCTCTTAAGCGAGCAGTACTGAAGAAACGGGCAGGAGGAGAATTCAGTTCCCATATGGCCTGGTGACACTCAGCTCTTAGCGTGGACAGAAGGCAATCCTATGAGGTTATTCACAAGCGAGGGCTGATGGAGTCAGGGACAGAAAGCAAACATTAAAAAAAATACATCCATGCCCCCATCAGCCAGGCTGAAGGAAAATAAGGAAAAGCAATCCTTCAGCTCCAGAGCCGCTGGGTCCACCTCAGCTGTCATCACTTGTACTGGTTCACCGAGGAGGGCCATCCTCGCAGGTTCCCAGCCCTCCGTTTTCCAGGCTGGTCTGAACTCCCACAGACAGGAGAGAGCAGGGGCAGCCAGCGGACAGGAGGGCCAGCCCCGCCGCAGCTCTCCTCTCGGGGCACAGGCCCTCGGCTGTTCTGGGCGGCGGCCCCTCGCACTGCAAGGGCGGCTCTGTCATCAGAGACGCACGGGAGCGTGCCTGCGGGGCCCCGTGCCGCCCTCCCGCTCTCACACCTCACGCCCTTCTCTCCGCAAATGTCCCCCCTGCCCCACTGTCACCCAGGTCCTGCCTTCTTTTCCCAGACATGACCTCAAAGCAACTAAGGGGCAGCCTCGAGATGCTGGTTTGCCGGCTCCCTGTCCCCCGGGGCCAGTGCCCTCGCCCCCTGTCTTCGTCACGACCCCTCCCCAGGGCAGGGCCACCCCCTTCGCTGGCTCCAGGACCACCTGCCATCATTCCTGCTCCGCTCCAGCGAACCAACTGCCTATTGGTTCACCCCCATTCACCCCCGCGCCTTCAAATCGCACAACGGGAACCAGCAGATTCCTCCTCCAGGGCTCCCTGCAGCGCCTGCTGCGAGTCTCTGAAAGTTCCCTGGGAGCGGCCTCTACTGTACTCCTCCCTGCCTGGTCTCCAGCTCTCTGCAAGCAGGCAGTGTGCCCCGCCCTGCAGGGCAGCTCCCCGGGGGCTCTCAACCCCTGGACTGCCAGCAAAGCCCCAGAAATAAACTTCTAAGAAAGAAACGAAGGGGTGAGGGTGGACCGAGAACAAAGTTCGAGCACGGCGGCTGCTAACACTGGGGCCATCGGGGGATCTGGCTCACTGATGCTTTCTGTAAGGGTTGTGGGCACACGTCTACGTCTGTTCCTTTACACACTGCCTGTGGATGCTGTCACGCTTATTGACTAGCATGAAATGCTGCTACTCAATTATTCGTAACCAGTAAAGACATTCACTCTGAGCCCCTCTTGGGAACAGTTTTCCAACTCCTGTCCTGGAGCTTTTCCCCACACACAGACCAAGCCGGGACAGGCCACACCAGATGTGCCTCTTTGTAAAGGGGCCATGGGGCTGGCTCACCTTATCCTCCAGATCATCCATTCTCTTATTGTGTTCTTCCTTCACGTCGTCTCCCTGCCTTGCCTACAACAGGAAAAACAAAAACTCATGAACTTCAAGAGCAAAGTACGGTCCTTCTTTTAAAAGCACTGGGCAGGGGAGAAGGAACAAGATGGCGGAGGAATAGGACGGCGAGACCACTCTCTCCCCCACAAATTCATCAAAAGAACATTTGAATGCAGAGTAAAGTCCACAAAACAACTTCTAAATGCTGGCAGAGGACGTCAGGCACCCAGAAAAGCAGCCCATTGTCTTCGAAAGGAGGTAGGAAAAAACATAAAAGATAAAAAGCCAGACAAAAGAAGTAAGGATGGAGCTCCGTTCCGGGAAGGGAGGCTTTAAAAAGAGAGAAGTTTCCAAACACCGGGAAACACTCTCAATGGCGAATCTGTGGCGAGCCTTGGAAGCTCAGAGGGCCACATAACCCTCTTTTTTTTTTTAAGATTTTTTTTAAAACCCACAGATTACCCGCCAAACGGTAACTCCCAGCAGAGAAGCAGTGCAGACGCCTGTATACGCCATTAGCAAGCGGGGGCTGGGCATGGAGGAGCTGGCTGAACTTAGAGAGAGGACTGGGCTTGAATGCCGCGAGAACATTTTGAGAGAACTGGGGAGAGCAAAGCAGACTGTGGGACAGCTTCCCCACGAAAAGGCGGAAAGCTCTAACCTAAGACTCGGCCAGCCCCACTCACAGAATAAAGGACTGAGCAGAGTGAGCCGGCTGCGGTCGGCCCATCCCCTATCCCCCGCCGAGACAGGCAGGGAGCGCAGCCAGAGCCGGAGCGGGCAACCGCAGCCCCAGAAAGGCATCTGATACAAACTGCAGACAGGCTTCTTGCTAGTCAAGACTTCTTGGGCTCGGGCCGGTCGATATCCCCCTGAGAAGGTGCGCCGGTTTTACACCCAGAAAACTGAGTGGCGGGGACTGGGGAGGCGATAAGTCGCAGAGACCGCGCTCGCCAAACACCTGGTCCCCTGAGCTGCTCGGACCAGGGAAGGCACAAAACGCAGGCCCAACCAAGTCTGCGCCTTTTTGGAGTACCTGAGAACCTGAACTTGAGCCGCTCAGACCTGGGAAGTGTATACAACCCGGCGCTGGCCTCGGACAGTTCCCGGCAGAGCAACCTAGAGCCTGTGCAGTGTAGACTGGGACAGCATACGTGCTGTGAGCGGGGGCAAACCCAGTGTGGCCGAGACGCTGCGAGCACTCCCCACAGATGCCAGAGATATTCGTCTGCAGCGTTCCTCCCTTCCCAGAACAGGACTGAACAACTGAGCCTTAAAAAGTGTCCACCCACCCCCTAGTATCAGGGCGGAAATTAGACACTGAAGAGACAAGCAAACAGAAGCTAAAACAGAGGGAACCACCTTGGAAATGACAGATAGAGACGTCTAGAGGCTACTCCAAGAATAAGACCAAAAACCAGAGGCAAGAGGCTTAAGCCCGAATCCTGAGAACACCAGAGAACTCCTGACTCCAGGGAACATTAATCGATAGGAGCTCATCAAACGTCTCCATACCTACACTAAAACCAAGCACCACCCAAGGGTCAACAAGTTCCAGAGCAAGACATACCACGCAAATTCTCCAGTAACACAGGAAACTAGCCCTGAGCTTCAATATACAGGCTGCCCAAAGTCACTCCAAACCCACTGACATCTCATAACTCATTACTGGACACTTCATTGCACTCCAGAGAGAACAAATCCAGCTCCACCCACCAGAACACCGACACAAGCTTCCATAACCAGGGAACCTTGACAAGTCACCTGTCCAACCCCACACACAGTGAGGAAACTACATAATAAAGAGAATTCCACAAACGGCCAGAAGAGGGAAAGGCCATCCCAAGCAAAGCATTATAAGCAAGATGAAGAGGCAGAGAAATACCCAGCAAGTAAAGGAACAAGATAAATGCCCACCAACACAAACAAAAGAGGAAGATATAGGGAATCTACCCGACAAAGAATTTCGAATTTTGGTGGTGAACATGATTCAAAATCTTGAAAGCAAAATGGAGTTACAGATAAATAACCTGGAGAAAAGGATGGAGAAGATGGAAGAAAGGTTTAATAAGGACTTAGAGGAAATAAAAAAGAATCAATATACAATGAATAATGCAATAGATGAGATCAGAAACACTCTGGAGGGAACAAACAGTAGAATAACAGAGGCAGAAGACAGGATAAGCGAGCTAGAAGATAGACTTGTAGAAATAAATGAAACAGAGAGGAAAAAAGAAAAACAAATTAAAAGAAATGAGAACAATATTAGAGACCTCTGGGACAATGTTAAACGCTCCAACATTCGAATCATAGGAATCCCAGAAGAAGAAGACAAAAAGAAAGACCATGAAAGAATACTTGAGGAGATAATAGTTGAAAACTTCCCTAAAATAGGGAAAGAAATAATCACCCAAGTCGAAGAAACCCAGAGAGTCCCCAACAGGATAAACCCAAGGCGAAATACTCCAAGACACATATTAATCCAATTAACAAAGATCAAACACAAAGAACAAATATTAAAAGCATCAAGGGAAAAAACAGCAAGTAACACACAAGGGGATTCCCATAAGGATAACAGCTGATCTTTCAACAGAAACTCTTTAGGCCAGGAGGGAATGGCAAGACATACTTAAAGTGATGAAAGAAAATAACCTACAGCCCAGACTACTGTACCCAGCAAGGATCTCATTCAAATATGAAGGAGAAATCAAAAGCTTTACAGACAAGCAAAAGCTGAGAGAATTCAGCATTACCAAACCAGCTCTCCAACAAATGCTAAAGGATTTTTTCTAGACAGGAAAAACAGAAAGGGTGTATAAACTCGAACCCAAAGCAATAAAGAAAATGGCTACAGGATCGTACTTATCAATAATTACCTTAAACGTAAATGGGTTAAATGTCCCAACCAAAAGACAAAGGCTGGCTGAATGGATACAAAAACAAGACCCCCATATATGTTGTCTGCAAGAGACCCACCTCAAAACGAGGGACACATACAGACTGAAAGTGAAGGGCTGAAAAAGATATTCCATTCTAATAGAGACCAATAGAAAGCAGGAGTAGCAATACTCATATCAGATAAAATAGACTTTAAAACAAAGGCTGTGAAAAGAGACAAAGAAGGAAACTACATAATGATCAAAGGATCAATCCAAGATGAAGATATAACAATTATAAATATTTATGCACCCAACATAGGAGCACCACAATATTTAAGACAATTACTAACAAGTATGAAAGGGGAAATTAACAATAATGCAATAATAGTGGGAGATTTTAATATCCCACTTACATCTATGGATAGATCAACTAAACAGAAAATTAACAAGGAAACACAAACTTTAAATGATACAATAGACCAGTTAGACCTAATAGATATCTATAGGACATTTCACCCCAAAACAATGAATTTCACCTTTTTCTCAAGAGCACATGGAACCTTTTCCAGGATAGATCACATCCTGGGCCATAAATCTAGCCTTGGTAAATTCAAAAAAGTTGAAATCATTCCATGCATCTTTTCTGACCACAATGCAGTAAGATTAGATCTCAATTACGTGAGAAAAACTATTAAAAATGCCAAAATATGGAGGCTGAACAACACGCTGCTGAATAATGAACAAATCATAGAAGAAATCAAAATATGCATAGAAATGAATGAAAATGAAAACACAACAACCCAAAACCTCTGGGACACTGTAAAAGCAGTGCTAAGGGGGAAGTTCATAGCAATACAGGCACACCTCAAGAAACAAGAAAAAGTCAACTGACTAACCTAACTCTACATCTAAAGAACTAGAAAAGGAAGAAATGAAGAACCCCAGGGTCAGTAGAAGGAAAGAAATTGTAAAAATTCGGGCAGAGATAAATGCAAAAGAAACAAAAGAGACCATAGCAAAAATCAACAAAGCCAAAAGCTGGTTCCTTGAGAAGGTAAATAAAATTGACAAACCACTAGCCAGACTTATCAAGAAACAAAGGGAGAAGAACCAAATCAATAAAATTAGAAATGAAAATGGAGAGATCACAACTGACAACACAGAAATACAAAGGATTATTAGAGAATACTATCAGCAATTATATGGCAATAAAATGAATAACCTGGAAGAAATGGACAAATTCCTAGAAAAGTACAACTTTCCAAAACTGAACCAGGAAGAAATAGAAAATCTGAACAGACCCATCACAAGCACGGAACTAGAGGCTGTAATCAGGAATCTTCCAGCAAACAAAAGCCCAGGTCCAGACGGCTTCACTGCCGAATTCTACCAAAAATTTAAAGAAGAGCTAACATCTATTCTACTCAAACTCTTCCAGAAAACAGCAGAGGAAAGGAAACTTCCAAACTCATTCTATGAGGCCAACATCACCCTAATCCCAAAACCTGGTAAAGACCCCACAAAAAAAGAAAACTACAGGCCAATATCATGGATGAACATAGATGCAAAAATCCTTAACAAAATTCTAGCAATCAGAATCCAACAACACATTAAGAAGATCCTACATCATGACCAAGTGGGCTTTATCCCAGGAATGCAAGTTTTCTTCAATATCCGCAAATCAATCAGCGTAATACACCACATTAACAAACTGAAAAATAAAAATCATATGATTATCTCAATAGATGCAGAAAAAGCCTTCGACAAAATTCAACATCCATTTATGATAAAAACCCTCCAGAAAGTGGGAATAGAAGGGACATACCTCAACATCATAAAAGCTATATATGACAAACCCACAGCAAACATTATCCTCAATGGTGAAAAACTGAAAGCATTTCCCCTAAAGTCAGGAACAAGACAAGGGTGCCCACTCTCACCACTACTATTCAACATAGTCCTGGAAGTTTTGGCCACAGCAATCAGAGCAGAAAAAGACATAAAAGGAATACAAATTCGAAGAGAAGAAGTAAAACTATCACTGTTCACTGATGACATGATCCTCTACACAGAAAACCCTAGAGGCTCTACCAGAAAACTACTAGAGCTAATCAATGATTACAGTAACGTTGCAGGATATAAAATCAACACACAGAAATCCCTTGCATTCCTATACACTAATAATGAGAAAATAGAAAAAGAAATTAAGGAAACTATTCCATTCACTGTTGCAACAAAAAGAATTAAATACTTAGGAATATATCTACCTAAGGAAACAAAAGACTTGTACATAGAAAACTATAAAATGCTATTGAAAGCAATCAAAGACGACACTAATAGATGGAGAAATATACCATGTTCATGGATTGGAAGAATAAATATTGTAAAAATGAGTATACTACCCAAAGTAATTTATACATTCAATGCAATCCCTATCAAGCTACCAACGATATTTTTCACAGAACTAGAACAAATAATCTCACAGTTTGTATGGAAATACAAAAAATCTCGAATACCCAAAGCAATCTTGAGGAAGAAAAATGGAACTGGGGGAATTAACCTGCCGGACTTCACGCTCTACTACAAAGCCACAGTCATCAAGACAGTATGGTACTGGCATAAAGACAGAAATATAGATCAACGGAACAAAATAGAAAGCCCAGAGATAAATCCACGCACCTATGGACACCTCATCTTTGACAAAAGAGGCAAGAATATAAAATGGAGAAAAGACAGTCTCTTTAACAAGTGGTGCTGGGAAAACTGGTCGGCCACTTGTAAAAGAATGAAACTAGAACACTTCCTAACACGATACACAAAAATAAACTAAAAATGGATTAGAGCGCTAAATGTAAGACCAGAAACTATAAAACTCCTAGAGGAGAACGCAGGCAAAACACTCTCCGAGATAAATCACAGCAGGATCCTCCATGACCCACCTCCCAGAATATTGGAAATAAAAGCAAAAATAAACAAATGGGACCTAATTATAATCAAAAGCTTCTGCACAGCAAAGGAAACTATAAGTAAGGTGAAAAGACAGCCTTCAGAATGGGAGAAAATAATAGCAAATGAAGCAAGTGATAAAGGATTAATCTCCAAAATATACAAGCAGCTCCTGCAGCTCAATTCCAGAAAACTAAGTGACCCAATCAAAAAATGGGCCAAAGAACTAAACAGACATTTCTCCAAAGAAGACATAAAGATGGCTAACAAACACATGAAAAAATGCTCAACATCCCTCATAATCAGAGAGATGCAAATCAAAACCACAATGAGATACCATTTCACACCAATCAGAATGGCTGCTATCCAAAAGTCTACATGCAATAAATCTGGAGAGGATGTGGAGAGAAAGGAACCCTCTTACACTGTTGGTGGGAATGCAAACTAGTACAGCCACTGTGGAGAACAGTGTGGAGATTCCTCAAAAAACTGGAAATAGAACTGCCATATGATCCAGCAATCGCACTCCTGGGCATACACACTGAGGAAACCAGAATTGAAAGAGACACATGTACTCCAATGTTCACTGCAGCACTGTTTATAATGGCCCGAACATGGAAGCAACCTAGATGTCCATCTGCAGACGAATGGATAAGAAAGCTTTGGTACATATACATAATGGAGTATTATTCAGCCATTAAAAAGAATATATTTGAATCAGTTCTAATGAGGTGGATGAAACTGGAGCCTATTATACAGAGTGAAGTAAGCCAGAAAGAAAAATACCAATACAGTATATTAACGCATATATATGGAATTTAGAAAGATGCAAATGATAACCTGTATACGAGACAGCAAAAGAGATACAGATGTATAGAACAGTCTTTGGGACTCTATGGGAGAGGGTGAGGGTGGGATGATTTGGGAGAATGGCATTGAAACACGTATGTTGTTATATGTGAAACGAATCACTAGTTCAGGGTCAATGCATGTTATAGGATGCTCGGGGCTGGCATGCGGGGATGACCCAGAGGGAGGATAAAGGGAGGAGGGAGGTGGGAGGGGGGTTCAGGAGGGGGAACTTATGTAAACCCGGGGCGAATTCATGTCAATGTATGGCAAAACCAACCAATATAATATTGTAAAATAATTTGCCTCCAATAAAAAATAAATTAATTACCAAAAAATAAATAAATAAATAAAAGCACCGGGGAGCCGTGACGTGAGCAGCCTGTGCGCTGGTTCTCGAGGCGGTCCCCTCCCACGGCCACTTCTGGTGGGCTCTTGAGCATCCCCAGAGCAGACGGGCAGGGGCAGAGAGAGGCAGGGACTTCACTTGTCAAAGGTCACTCCCAATGCTTCTCTTTGGCTGAGCACCTGGGGGACCTTAGTGTCACCAGCCATTACCTGTTGGAGGAGCTCGGGGAGCAAGCAAATTTACACTCAGAAACAAGCAGACTTTAAAGGGGATCAGCTTACACACACGTTGGTAGAGAAAATTCCCAGTACATAAACAGAAGCTTGAGTCTGGTTTAAGGGGGTAAAATGAATTCAAGTTATAAAGCAAAAGGTGAGAAAATTCATTTTGGGAAAAAAGCCAGTGGAGATAGACGTTCACATATTTTTCTTTACATGCAACATCACTTAAATTCTTTGTAATGATTGCTGTTGTTCAGGCGTGTCTGACTCTTTGTGACCCCATGGACTGCAGCATGCCAGGCTTCCCTGTCCTTCACTATCTCCCAGAAGTTGCTCAAACTCACGTCCATCGGGTCAGTGATGCCATCCAACCGTCTCGTCCTCTGTCGCACCTTCTCCTCCTGCCTTCGATCTTTCCTAGCATCAGGGTCTTTTCCAATCTGTCAGTTCTTTGCATCAGGTGGCCAAAGTACTGAACCTTCAGCCTCAGCATCAGTCCTTCCAATGCATATTCAGGACTGATTTCCTTTAGGATTGATTGATCTCCATGCAGTCCAGGGGACTCTCAAGATTCTTCTCCAACACCTCAGTTCAGAAGCATCGATTCTTTGGTGCTCAGCTTCTTTACGGTCCAACTCTCACATCCATACATGACTACTGGAAAAACCATAGCTGTAACTAGGTGTTCCTTTGGTGGCAAAGTAATGTCTCTGCTTTTTAATATGCTTGGCCATAGTTTTTCTCCCAATGATAATTCATATTCAGTTCAGTTCACTTGCTCAGTCGTGTCTGACTGTGCGACCCCATGAATCACAGCACGCCAGGCTTCCCTGTCCATCACCAACTCCCAGAACTTGCTCAAACTCATGTCCATTGAGTTGGTGATGCCGTCCAACCATCTCATCCTCTGTCACCCACTCTCTTCCTGCCTTCAATCTTTCCCAGCATCAGGGTCTTTTCCAATATGAAAATTCATATTAAAAAACTGGAAATAATTACCTCAAGCAATTTTTAAATGTAATAACAAAGTTGGCAAGTCTGTGTTTTATAAAATGAGCATCAAGCTCGTGGTTTAAAAAGCTGTTTTAGGACCTACTATATAAAAAAAAAAATGGAGAGAAGACAAAAGAATGATCTATTTGAGACTGGCCCTGTGTTAGAAATTGCTGAGGCTAATTGCTGGGTCATGGGCATTTATTATACTATATTATAGAATTGGTATATGATTATACCACTTTTGTGCATGTTTGAAATTTTCCACCTTAAAAAATTAAAAAACAGGTTCAGTTCAATTCAGTCGCTCAGTCGTGTCTGACTCTCCGCGACCCCATGAATCACAGCACGCCAGGCCTCCCTGTCCATCACCAACTCCCGGAGTTCACTCAAACTCATGTCCATAGAGTCGGTGATGCCATCCAGCCATCTCATCTCGGTCGTCCCCTTCTCCTCCCGCCCCCAACCTTTCCCAGCATCAGAGTCTTTTCCAGTGAGTCAACTCGTCGCATGAGGTGGCCAAAGTATTGCAGCTTCAGCTTTAGCATCAGTCCTTCCAATGAACACCCAGGATCGATCTCCCCCAGAATGGACTGGTTGGATCTCCTTGCGGTACAAGGGTCTCTCAAGAGTCTTCTCCAGCACCACAGTTCAAAAGCATCAATTTTTCGACGATCAGCTTTCTTCACAGTCCAACCCTCACATCCATACATGACCATGGGAAAAACCATAGCCTTGACTAGACGGACCTTTGTTGGCAAAGTAATGTCTCTGCTTTTTAATATATTATCAAGGTTGATCATAACTTTCCTTCCAAGGAGTAAGCGTCTTTTAATTTCATGGCTGCAATCAGCATCTGCAGTGATTTTGGAGCCCAAAAAAACAAAGTCTGACACTGTTTTATTTTCTGTTAAAGTCTTCTCCAGCAACACAGTTCGAAAGCATCAGTTCTTCAATGCTCAGCCTTCTTTATGGTCCAATTTTCACACCCATACGTAACTACTGGAAAAACGACAGCTTTGACTATATGGACCTTTGTCGGCAAAGTGATGTCTCTACTTCTCAATATGCTGTCTAGGTTTGTCATAGCTTTCGAAGGAGTAAGCATTTTTAAATCTCATGGCTGTAGTCACAGTCTGCAGTGATTTTTGAGCCCAAGGAAACAAAACCTCTCACAGCTTCCACAGTACGGCATCGGCATTCAAATATTTTTAAAGCAAAACAAAAGTTTACTTTGAACTGGCTTAGTCATAAACAGCATCCCAAGCTCAACAGCCTCTGAGCAGCTGTTCTGAAAGTAAGGAAGTGCACCCCTGATTGGGAGACATTGAGCTCTCTGCCTAAGCGGGGAGGGCGCCTCACCGTGGGTCTCACCATGGGAGTCAGAACCACTGCCCCCTGGGAGCCCACGTCTGAGGCTCTGCAGTCCAGGCCCAGGAACACAGGCATGGTGGGGACAGTGCTGACACCTGAGGCTTTAAAACCCTCAGTAAACAATAGCATATGGTACGTAGTATTTTCTGATCTGCCTTTTGCAGCCACTATTTTGTATATCGTAATGCATTCCACCTCATACATTTCAATGACTTTCTAGTGTTTTATTTTTGTGGTGGGGCCAATGATACATGTTGGCACACACCGGCCCGACTCACTTTGTTTGAGAGAAGCCAGATTTGGTTTTCCTGGTTAAGTCCTGATTATCTGAGACCACACGGGAACAGGAGCGAGTAAGGCTCATCAAAACATAGGAAGGACAAATCCTAATCAGACCGGAGCTCTAACCCTGCCTTTTGTCACAATGACCCAGTTCTCAACAGGCTAGCCCACTGCCCTGAAGTTCCCTGCTGCTCTCTGCTCTTTCAGTAAAAACGCTAACAAGCCAACAGATTCACGTTCAAGTAAAACAAGGGAGTCAGGAGAGGAATTCCACAAAATGGTTAAACCAAGTCCCAAATAATTCAAACCTGCAAGTTGCAGTCACCCCCAAATTTTAAAAAATGTATTTCTTTCCAGTACGCTGATTTACCATGATTTACCATGATGTACATCATGATTTACCATGATATACCGTGATGTACATAATTTACATGATGTACATGTTTTAGGGTCATAAGAACTTTACACGGGGACTTGATTTCCAACGTGGGAGGTCACATGAAAAGGTCTTTACCTTCCCTCCTCAGTAATTCAATACTATAAAAGTCAGACACAGTACAGTAAAGGCCATTACCTGTCGATGCATAGAATCCTCATTTGCGATTTCATTTTCAAGTTTATCATTGAAGTCATGCACATAGGCAGCTTCACGCTGTGTGGCGAGGGAGCGTTTCTCTAGGGTAATGATTCTCTTTTCCATGTCCTCCTTCTGGGCCATGGCCTACACCGGGCATTGCAGAGGAGAAAAGGTAAGTTGTTATCATGGAACACTCCGATACACTTAAGAGTAACAAAGCTGGACTAAATCCTAAGTTTCAAATCAAACATAAAGTCAGTGTCCTCAAAATTAAACTCCTAGACGTGGCAGTTTTCTTGAACGTGAGCAAAAACACGCCTACCTCAAAGGTCACATTTGCCACGATGGGCAGCCATCTGTCGGAATGTTCTGCCCGACTAATCGGTTTACCAAGCTTCTTTGCTATATAATAAATCCAAACAGCAAACAAAAAGTATACTAATCTACCCTGTTATTGCAAGAATTCCAGGAGGGAAGGTATCTGGCATGAAGTCAGGACCTCTGTCTGCTACACCATACAGGCGGACTTGACCCAGAACAGGGAGGGACCTTCAACAGACCCAAGAGGGGGCTCTGAGGCTCGTTTCCTCGGGTAAAAGTTGGAAAAATCTCATGCAATTTCCTCAAAATTAAAGTAAGACTATTAATGAGTGGAAACAGAAGTCAAAGTGTAACACAACTGGAGGCAGCCTTCTCAAGCAGAGTTAAACCACATGTATGAAATGCTCAAACCAGGACCAGAACTTGCTGCTGGTGCGACTCCTGTCTGCCGGCTCAAAATCCATTTTGGGTCCCTCCGCGGTCACTAAGTAACCAATGTAGGCCAAGTCCTAATATTAAAAGTGAAAGGTCTTAAAAACACTTTTTTCAGAATTCTCAACGTATTAAACTCTGTCACCTAATCTCCTCCTGTTGCCAAAGAGTAGTGTGAGAAGGTTATACAAACATGTGCAAATATTTCTGTTTTGAGTTCTCACACAGAATTCCTCACACCAAGCTACTAAACAAGTACACCTGCTGGAACACATGCTGGAGGGGCTCTGTCTGAGACGGTGTCACGGGGGAGGGGTGGGGCAGGGTGGGGGCTGTCTGTCTGCATACAGAGGAGAGATGAGGCTCACAGGAGGAGGCCTGAACCCCCAGCACTCTTCTGTTTTCACAATGACCGTTAGGTAGTTTCTCATAAATCATGACACCCGCAGACACGACTGCCAGAAACATCAGGAGTCTACGCGGTTACACAGCTCGGGCCTGAGGACCTGAGGGTGAGCAAGTACCACTCGACTGGTCTGACCGCCGGGATCACCGTCACACATCCCTGTCAAGGAGCGGAAGCTCAGCAAACCAGAGAAGACGGCCAGGCAAGCTGCCTCGGCAGAGCCCACACAGCATGCTCCCATCTCTCCGAGAGAACGGCCTCCACAGACGTCACCAGACTCGGCTGAGCGAATCAGAAGGAAATCTCAGCATCGTCAGGAATACATTCGACAGGCAGGTGGGGGGGGCGGGTGAACTGGGAGACTGGGGCTGGCATGTATACACTGCTGATACTACGTATCAAGTCAACAGCCAGTAAGGACCTAGTGTACAGCACAGGGAAGGCTCCTCAGTGCTCTGTGGTGAAGGAAATGGGTAGGAAATCTAAACAACAGGGATATACGTAGATATATATACACATATACATGACTGATTCAGTTTGCTGCACAGCAGAAATTGATCCAGCAGTGTAAAGCAACTACATGCCAAGAAATGAATGAATGGATAAATGAATGTTTTAAAAGGAACACACTGGGCCCCCTAGAACTTGTAGGAATGAGGAGTCCACACCCAGGGTGCAGCACAGCGCAAGGGCTACCCTCATGTTGGTCCACTGCCAACGGACCGCCTGGATCAGGCCTCTTCTACCCCAGAGACCTCGACACAGAGGCGGGGAGACAGCCTGTCATGGTCTCACCAGAGCTCTGCTCTTACTCGTGCAGCCATCCCGAGGCTGAGATCACCGGGAGAACAAGGGACCCACAACCACCTCAGGGCAACAGACACGGCCGCCGTCACTCACTTCACGGACATCCCGCTCCAGTTTCATATTCACTTCCTCAGACTTGAGGAGTTTCTTCCTGGCCGTGTCCAGGTCCTCCTCCAGCTCTCTCACGTGGGCAGAGAGGGCTGCCAGGCGCTCTTTCATCTGGCTCTGCTCCCGCAACTGCTTGTCTATGACTTCCTGGAGCTCACTCATCTTAGCCAGGTTTTGCTCGTGGCTTAGAGAGCCATCAGACGATCTCTGAGGGGGAAAGGAAGCCTTAGACAGCCTTGTTTTGGGAGGGAGGGGACACAGCACTTCCAGGAAATCGGCGAGGTCAAAACTGCCTTCTGCACCTCTGGGAGTTCACAGGACCCTCACGGCCGCTCAGACCTACATGGTGCATTGGTGATTTTGTCCATCCCGATTAGAACCGGGTGATTAGAGTCAGACTTTGTCTTCTCCTGGACAAAGGGGTGCTTAAGAGATCCTGCAGCTCTGAGCCACAAATCTAGTTTGCTAGTCATTAAAATACCCCAGGTGGGCGGGTCCTCATTCAGAAAGATTAATAGCATGTGATTCCCACCACTACAGCCTTCATACATTTTTAAAACGAAAGGATACAAATGACAAACCTTTAACTGAAATTACACGATGACTGATCAAACTTACCTCTTTATGTGTAGCACCTAATTCTTCTTCTAACAAATGACACCTTTCGAGTGCTATACCTAACCGCTCTCTGAACTCAAATACAAGGCGTCGAGTCACTGTGTGTTGATGTGTGTATACACGTTAGTGCACTCCTCATTCTATACTCACTCTAATACATGGCTACTGTAACAGATTATCTTTAATGGCTCTCATTGATCTTAACATCAAGAAAATCTGCTTGTTAACAGCTTTAAATTCTAAGTTTGAGAGAACAAAATGTTATCCTAAATTAATTATATTGCCCAGTTTTTAACTGCAAATTGATATACAGAATATAATAAACCTTGAGACATTTATGCCAACTAATACTTTTTAACTGGGGGCTTCCCAGGTGGCTCAGTGGTAAAGAACCCGCCTGCCAACGCAAGAGGGCAGGTTCGATCCCTGGGTTGGGAAGATCCCCTGGAGTAGAAGATGGCCACCCACTCCAGTATTCTTGCCTGGGAAGCCCCATGAAGAGAGGAGCATGGTGGGCTATAGTCCACAGGGTCACAAAGATACAGACATGACTGAGCATATACGTAGGCAATGCTTTTTAACCATATAAAACTCTGACTTCTTACAGAAAAAATGTATTTACAAGAATTCAAGAAGCTCAAAAGTCAACTAGTTACATAAATACATGCATCATCCACCTAACAAGGCAGCAAGTGTACAAATTCAGGAGGTTGGGTGGCTGGTACCTTCTCATCCAGGGCCTTGTGATGGTCAAAAAGAAATTTCAGCGCCCTGAGCACCTCCAACTCGCTGGTCATGCTGGCTGGGGGCTGCTCCTGCTGCTTGCCCGCGGTCATCTGGAGGGATGGCACATTCCGGGAAACCAGGTACTCCAGGTGCTCCAGCAGCAGCTGCAGGGTGGGGCCAAAGGAGCACCTTCAACCTCATACTTGCATTCAGGGCCGGTAACTCCTCTCAGCCTCACTCTAAAACCGAAACCATGCTAAGGCATGTCAGAATCCCGCCAGTTCAGTCTCAAGTTAGAGTGGACTTCCCAGGTGGCCCAGTTGTTAAGACTCCACACTTCTGCAGGGGTCATGGGTTTTAATCCCTGGTCGGGGAACTAAGATCCCACACAAAGTGTAGCATGGACAAAAATGTAAGTGAAGAGAACTCCCCCTCAAATGTAATAAAATTACATTAGCTCTCATCATAAATTTGAAGCAAGGTATGAGAACCACGAACTGATCCACCCCAGTCTGCTCAGTGGGACGATGTGAAAAATGACTTGAAAATCAGACAGAGTTTAAAGTCAGCAGCACAGAGCCCAGAGGTAACTGCCGTGGGGCAAATGTCAACACGTCAGAATCCCTCTACTGACCCTGGTGTTGTTCCTTTCGGCTCTGAGCTCAGCGAGTTCTTCTTCTCTTTCCAGGAGCTGCTTCCTATATACATTTACCTCCTTGGTAGAAGTCGGAAACTTCTAGAAAACAATTAAATGAGTCACTAAATGCAAACACAAGTTAAAAAGAGAGCGAGACAATGAAGACTGACCCTGTCAAGTCTCTCCAGGCTCCACACAAAGGATCTCCCTGCTCCCCCAGAGAAGAGGGGGTCCGCTGACCCCAAGACCACACAGACCACCACAACTCAGACCGGCCATCAGCCTCCACCACGACCTGGCCGGCACGCGGCAAGGGAGAACCCAGAATCCAAGCCTGCCTTCTCAAGACCCAGGGATATCTGAGAAACGTTCCTAAACATAAACCTAACAACAAAGTGGATGAAGAGATTCTTAAACGACACACAGACAAGTGACCTAGAACCACTGGGGAGAGTGAGGAAGAAAGGCAAGGTCTACAAGGCCACCAGGCTTTGGAGTGTTCCTCTGGGAAAAAGGCTGATGGCACCCCAAGGCCATCTGTTAGCTTGACTCTAGTGAAGTCACACAGTCATTCAATAAACTGGTTAAAATGTTAAATCAGACAGAGACGCTGGAGCGCTCCTCCCTGGGGTCGGGGGGGACAGTGGGGGAAGGCTGCTGAGACTGAGCTTACAAGGACCCCCTAGCCTCAAGTCACTCAAACCCTGAGTGAACAGAGAGCTCTGTGTCCACTAGAGGTCTGCGTCAGAGGAAACTCTGGAGAAGACAGCATCACCAGAACCTCTAGGGTTTTCCATACAGAATGCCCAACATGCAACCAAAAAAGCAAAAAAGGGTGTAACAACAAATACGAGCAAGAGAAAAAGAACCGAAACAGACCCAGAAGTATCAATGTATATCAGCATATCAGAGGTGTGTGTGTGCTACAGGGATCAAATGCAAATGTCACCAGTTCAAAAATACACTAGAAAAAAGGAAAAATTTCTGAGAATCAAAAGCGATTCTAGAACTTTACAATAACAGTGAACTGAATTTAAGATCTCAGTCTCTGGGCTTAACATCAAATTGGACGTAGCTGAAGAGAGGATCAGTGAACTGAAGGATGGATCGGTTAAAAAAAAAAAAAAATATATATATATATATATATATATATATGGGAAAAAAGTATAGAATATATCAAAGGAGCCCATTGTTAAACTACGTTGTTAAAAACTATAAATGGGGACCCTCATGGTGGAGAAAAGACAGAAAGGGGAATAAGAAATGCCTACAGGGGTTGAAACTTAAGAGTCTCTTAATGAAAGTGAAAGAAGAGAGTGAAAAAGCTGGCATAAAACTCAACATGCAAAAAATGAAGATCATGGCATACGGCCCCATCACTTCATGGCAAATAAATGGGGAAACAATGGAAACAGTGACAGATTTTATTTTCTTGGGCTCCAAAATTACTGCAGATGGTGAAATTAAAAGATGCTTGCTCCTTGGAAGGAAAGCTATGAAAAACCTAGACAGCATATTAAAAAGCAGAGATATTACTTTGCCGACAAAGGTTCATTTAGCCAAAGCTATGTAGGAGCTCATTTAGTACTAGTTCATTTGGTCAAAGCCAGCAGTCATGTATGGATGTGAGAGTTGGCCCATGAAGAAGGCTGAATGCCAAAGAATCAATGCTTCTGAACTATGGTGTTGGAGAAGACTCTTGAGAGCCCTGTGGACTGCAAGGAAATCCAACCTGTCAATCCTAAAGCAAATCAGTCCTGAATATTCATTGGAAAGACTGGTGCTGAAGCTCCAATACTTTGGCCTCCTGATGCGAAGAACTGACTCATTGGAAAAGAACCTGATGCTGGGGAAGACTGAAGGCAGGAGGAGAAGGGGACGACAGAGGATGAGACGGTTGGATGGTATTACCGACTCGATGGACAGGAGCTTGAGCAGGCTCCAGGAGTTGGTGATGGACAAAGAAGCCTGGCATGCTGCAGTCCATGGGGTCGCAATGGGTCAGACACTGAGTGACTGAACTGACTGACAGGGACAGTGGCAAGAGTTGGTTCAAGAATCAGACCATTGACTCAAAAATGAAAACCACACATTGGTTTCAGCAGCTCTGCTGGTGCCTAAGGCAAGAAGAAAATGTTCAAGCTCAGAGGAAAAAAGGTGTGGCTTTGAATGGCACAGAAACACTGAGAGCTGACTTTTCAAGAACAAGGAAGTCAGAAGATAATGGACGGGCATCTGTAAAATGCTGAAAAACAACCACCCACCCACCTGGAATTCTATACCCCACAGAAACACTCTTCCAAAGTGAAAACAAAATAAAGACTTTTAGGGCAAATGGAAATGAGACAACTCATCACGCACAGACATGAACTAAAAAAATATTCAGGCAGCGCTTTGGGAAAAAGAAAAGTAGTCTCTGACAGAAATATAAAAAACAAGTAAAGACCAACAATGAGGTAACTGTGAGGGTAAACATTAACTCTACAAAACCATGATGTTAACGCCAAAAATATATCTAACAATTTAAAGTATAACAGTGACAAGGAGGAGACAGTCGTGTCAGGGAGGCAATAAAAGTACTAAGTTAGACTTGAATGTAAAACACACGCTCTATCTGTGAATGGACACCCAACAACCTGACAGAGGAGTACAGAACTAGAAAAAGACTTCACACTTCTACAAGAAGCAAGAGAAAAGAACACAGAATAGGTGAGACAGACAGAAAACAAACAGTAACACGGTATCTATGCACTGAAATATCAACATTATAAATAGAGCAAATACTCTCATTAAAAGATAAAAACGATCAATTGATGACAATGAAAACTATACACTAGTCACAGAGGTTCCTGTTAAGATGGAAGATCTTTTAGACAGGTGAAGGTAAAAGATACCCAGGCAAACAAGGACAGAAAACTGATGTGGCAATATCACTGTCAAATAGTGTCTAAAGTAAGAAGCATCACTAGCCTTAAAAAGGAGCTTCTCATACTGAAACAAGTTCAGTCCAGCAAGAACATGAGGATTCCACATTTGAATGTACCGAATAACATAACCTCAAAATATCAATACATAAAACTGACAGAAATAGAAAAGGAGTAACAGCCAAGTTCATACTCACAGTGGAAGACGTTAAAGACACATCTCTCAGGGAACTGGGCTCCCTGGGACGTAGTCACCCGCAGCCATGAAGTACCTGAATTGCGACTGGCTCTACGATGAGATGTGCTGCAAGCATGAAACACACACTGGATTTTAAAGACTTAGCGTGAACAAAAGAACATGAAATATTTCATTAGGTTTTATCATGTTGATTACACACTGAAATGATAATATTTTGGGTGTGTTAAAATAAAATACATTGCAAGTAATTTCACCTACTTCTGCTTTACAAAACGTGGCTACCAGAATCCGAATTACATGAGTCACAAACCTGATCTAACTGATACACACGGAATATTGCTTTCTCACTGATACATATTATTTTCAAGGGCCCAAGGAACATATCACAAAATGAATATATATTGGGCCATTAGGAAAGCTCAAACTCTTTCAAAGGACTGAACTAATGCGGGGTACACTTAGGGGCTGCAGTGGGCTGACGGTCTATGTGCCTCAAACTGCACCCCGCACGCGGTGATGAGCCCAGGAGGCAGGCACTCTGGGAGGGCTCAGGGCAGGAGGGAACAGGCGCCCATGCTGTGAGGACAGGGAGAAGCAGCAGGCAGTCTAGGAACCAGGAAACAGGCCTCACCAGACGTGGCACCCGCTGGTGCTCTTGGGACTTGCCAGCCTCCAGTACTATAAGAAACAACTTTCTGTTGTTTTTCAGCTAGTCTATGGTATTTATAACAGTAGCCCCAAAAGACTAAGACGGGGCTCTTCATGGAACTAAGCTAGAAATCACACAAGGGTCACTAGAAAAACAACCCCAAACATTAAGTTAAATGACATACTGCTTGAAGAATTTCATGAATAATCATTTTTAAAAAACACAATGAAAATTAGAAAATAATTTTCCATAAAAATCTGGCTTACTCAAACTTGTGGGACGCAGCAAACTGTGTTTAGAGGGTAACTTAAAGCCTTACACACATATACTGGGAAAGAAGGAAGGCTAAAAATCAGTTAAGCCTCTATCCCTGCTGCTGCTGCTGCTAAGTCACTCCAGTCGTGTCCGATTCTGTGCGACCCCATAGACAGCAGCCCACCAGGCTCCCCCGTCCCTGGTATTCTCCAGGAAAGAATACTGGAGTGGGTTGCCGTTTCCTTCTCCAATGCATGAAGTGAAAAGTCAAAATGAAGTCGCTCAGTCGTGTCCGACCCTTAGCGACCCCATGGGCTGCAGAAACCAGAAAAAAAGCAAAGCAAACAAAACACAAGGCAGATGGGGAAAAAAGGAGAAGAAAATAAGGAAACCGAAAGCAATATGGAATTTTTTCAAAACAAAGCCAAAAGTGGGCTCTTTGAAAGGACTGCCAAAACTGATAAACCCCTAGAGAGACTGATTAAGAAAAACAGACAAACCACAAATCACCAGTATCAAGGATTTTTCTAAGGGGAGACAACACATCTTGCAGATAAAAAGATATGATGAACCACAGTTCACTTACTAATTGGAGAGTCTGCTGGCCTCAATAAATTCCTAGCAGCGGGGAAAGGCTTTACACAACTAGACCCAAGAAGACATACAAAATCAGAAATTTTTATTTGCATGAAAAACATTACATCTGAAATTAAAAGCCTCCCCACAATGAAACCAACTGGTTTTGCCAATAAATTCTTCCAAAAATCGAGGGAAGGAAACAGTAATCTCACAGGAACTCTGGGGATAAACAAGGAACACTCTCCAACCCTGTTTTATAAGACTAGCATAACCTTGATACTAAAACCAACAAGGAAGAAGTACAAGAAAGTAACATTACAGACTCTGGATATAGATGAAATAATCCTAAATAAAACACTAACAAATAAAATCCAACAGAAGGAGAATACATCAAGATTAGGTTGGTGTTGTTTTAGAATCACAAAATTTTTTAAAAGTTAAGTCACCACATAAAAGAAAAATCACCTGTTTCAAAATCTACAGAAAATAAACTTAAGAAAACTTAATGTAATAATTTTAGTGCATGACTAAGAAAAAACTCTTAGTAAACTAACAGAGAAGAATTTACATATTTTGATAAAAATATCCATAAAAAAGCTAATATCATATGGGATGGTGAAATACTGAAAGGTTGAAAGGTTTTCCTCTGATAATGGGAAAGAGACAAGGATACTTATTCTCAGTACTTCTGTTCACCATTGTACTCGGTACTGGAGATCCTAGTCCGTACAATAAGGTAAGAAAAAGAAAAGGGTTATCACAGTTGCGAAGGGGGAAAAAAGCACTTATTTGCAGACATAATTGTGTATACATAAGAAAATACAATTAGAATGATTTGAAATTAATGGATTTAGCAAGTGAATATAGAAAAGTCAATTCTATCTCTATTAGGAATTTATAATGGCACTGAAATATCAAGATATCTAATTAAACAAGTGCAAGACTTACAGCAAACTATAGACTTCTAAGATAAATTAAAGAAGATCTAAAAAAAATGGAGAGCTATCTATATTGTGTTCATGGATTATAAGAACAGCATAAAACACACACACAGAGAGTTAACCGTGTGAGGCGATGCGAGTGTTGGGCAATCATTCCACGACATCTATGGGCATCAAGTCATCACAATCACAATGTAGACTTGAAATACACACAAACTGTATCTGTCAATGACTCCTTAGTGAAGCTGGGGGTCTAAAATCAGCGCCTGACACCTGGTAGCTGGAAGGCGTGGGAACCCGGGTTCACGGGCAGGCTGCACACACTCTTAATCACAGGTAAGTCCTGAAGCAACCCAGCAACTCTCCATTTTTCTGTTTCTGTTTTTCTCTGTTCCCCTTGCCATTTCTGTTGAACAGATTCCCAGTATCGAGTGAGCAGCGTCAATGCAGCGATAATGTTTCCCTATCTACGGCAGGAGCATGTAACCCCAGCAGACCTCCCAATTGCCCCGAGATAACTGGGGTGCCCCATCACAACAGAAAGCAAAGAAACGACATTCCCCGAGACAGAGCTGCCCGACAGCAGTGGCGACTATGGTCCACCAGACTTCCCAAGGGAACCCCCAGGGGCTTGGATCCCATGCTGGGCCCCTCAGCTTGAGGCCACACGTGCATTTCCACCATTCTGGGAGTCCTGGCAGAAGAAAGCCAGATCACAGAAGGGGGATGGTGTGGCCGGCCCATGGGACGCAGGGTAGGGCTGACTTGGGTCTGTGCTGGGCTCCACGTCCTGTCACCACCCTTGGAGTGTACAAAGTTCTTGGGATCATTGTAGGTTTTTAGCAAAAAACAATGGAGCCGAAGTCACTTAGGATGGTTTTTAAGAAGAAAACCTCACTGAGGATTCACTCAGCACCAGCCTCGGCCCCTAGTGAGATGCAGACTTCCGGTGGTCATCCATGGCTGTGCCCATCACCCACCAGGGCAAGGGGAGGCCCCCGGACACCGGGTGCCACGTGGGGTTCTTCCCCCACTTTGAGTGAAGGGCTGCATCCCCCTGGATGAACCCAGCTCACCCCTCCACCTCTGATGCTGAGGCCCCCGTGCCTCCCACGACCGGAGGATCCAGCCTCTCCCGGGCCTCCATGTCACTGCACAGACCATGTCCGTGCGGCTTCAGCAGGCAGGGTGAGTCCTGCGCGGAACTTCCCAGCTCGCTGGCCTCGCTGTCCACATCGGGGCTGGGCAGGAGCACTGCATGTCCACTGAACGAGTGGATGAGGGCCCCAACAATGCCAGGGATGATGAAGGGGAGGTGAAGGGGGCTGAGATCCAAGTGTCAGTCCCTGATTCAGGCAGCAGTGCGTATTGACTCATTTAACCTCATGACAAAACTGTGTGTCAGCGGGTGGGGGGTGGGTCCTGCCACTGTTCTCACCTTGGAGCTGGCAAGTTCACTCTCAGTGTCCAGGGACAGCTGCAGCCGCTGACCACAGACTGGACAACTTTAACACAAATTCATTCTCCCTCAGTTCTGGAGTCAGAAACCTGTGATCAAGGTGTGGGCAGGACTGAGCTCCCTCCAGAGGCTCCAGGGGAGGGTCCCTCTGGCCTTGTCCAGCCCTTGGGAGACCCCAGGCCTCCCTGGGCTTGTGGCCACATCACCCCAACCTCTGTGTCCATCTGCATAAACCTTCTCCCCTGGGTGACTCTGTGCCTCAGATCATGCCCTCTTCTCTTCCAAGGACACCCGTCATTGGATTCAGGGTCCACATGCATCCCGGGTGATCTGGTGCAGCGGTCAGGAACTTACTTCCATCTGCCAAGACTTTTCATCAGAATAAGGTCGCCTTGGCAGGCTGCAGAAGGATGGATGGCTTTTGGGGCCACCACTTAGCCCACTACACTTGTCATGAAGCCACAAGGCAGAGCCTCACTGGGCTTGGTGCAGGGAGCTTCGAAGAAGCAGGGCTCCAGTCCTGGGCTGCCTCAAGAACACACTTAGGATCAGGACACTCGGGCACAGGGACCAGATGGGCAAGGCTCAGAGGTGTGCTGGTGGGCGTGGGGCTCACCTGCAGGGGGCCTGGAGCCTGACATGATGGCCCAGGGGTGGGGGACACAGCGCATGGTTTGGGAATGGACACATCCCCGCACGGATGAGAGGAGGCAGGCACGGGGGCTCAGGCCAGGGGAGCCCAGATCTTCCTGCTGCCCTCAAGGGGCCGGTCAGATGGGCACAGGAGGGAGCCGTGGTTTCAGCGACCTGGGTCGGAGTCCTGGTCTGCTGCTGTGTTGTCTCTGGCGAGTGACTCAGCCTCTCTGAGCCCACCTTTTGCTCCTCTGCAAATCTTTGCCACACGTGACTATCTTCACAGTTGTGGGGAGTTCTTGGTGCTCTCAGCAGCCCCGCCCAACCCCATGACTGGGGCTATGCCGCCTCTCCACGACCTTGAGGCCGCTAAGACCACCCCTGCACAGACTCTCTTTGCAAAGAAGCTGGAAGCTGCTTCTCCTACCCCAGGAGCCCTGGGGCACCCAGACCCAAGAGGCAGCAATGCCTCTAGCCTGGGGGCTCCCGGGCGAGGGGTTGACCACATGGGGCACTGGGAGTGACCGTGGATGGCCCCGTATGGCCAACTCCATCTTTCCTGTTGCAGCCCAGGTTTATTTCTGTGTGCTCTGCTCAGCCGCACGCAAAGACCCAAAATATATCCCTCCGAGTCCGTGGAGATTTCTCTCGACGGTGGTCAAGAAGCAGTGCCTGGGCTGGCATCCCTGGGAAAACACGCTCTGCTGTTGACATGAGCGACAGGGTCCCTTCAAGAAAAACATCTGGCCAGATCAGGAAAGGGTCGTGGGACTCACTGGACAAATGGGATATCCTCATTCTTACACACATGGGATGTTTTAAACGCTGGCACCCAGCCTGACAACAGCCTGATCCTGGCGGGAAGAAACCGAGAGATGCAGGTCCCCTCCCCCAGTCGGACACCCCAGACGGTGGCTTCTGTCTGGACTGGCCCTGTGGGTGGGGAGTCTGGAGGACACAGAACCACAGGGGCCTCGAGGCTTGGCGTGGGCGTGGGGAGGGCCAAGGGGCTCGGGGAGGCGGCAGGGTCAGGGCCCTTGCAATGGACTGCCACCAAAGGCTGGACAAAGACAAGAAGTAAGAAAACGAATGCCACACCTTAAAGCTGCTCAAGAGCCAAGAAGGCCCAGAAGAGTGACCAGGACTGAGCCATCCAAGGTGGGGTAGTGGAGGAGGAGGCTCGCCCAGCTCAGACTGGACGGGGTTAAACCTCCGCTCCGGCTCAACTCACAGGAACCCCACCACAGTCACTCCTGACACTTTCCTTTTCGAAGGAAAAAGGGAATCACAGAACAAGCAACACCATCCCTGTGGGGGACTCTTGGCGGTCGAGGATGCCAAGGGCCCCTCTGCGTCCGCACGGCTGCCTGAGCCTGCATGTTGTGCATCACAGTCACCCGTCTCCGCTGAGGGGCAGCCTCCGAGCTTGTTGGAAGGTTGGCCTCAGCGAGGCCGAAATGGGGTCCCTAGCTGCCCCCAGAGGGCTCCCAGGCAGCACACCTCCCCAGCCCACCCTGAGCCCACGGCTGCTGCCCACCCCAGAGGGCCCCGTCACTGCCATCAGGGAATTAGGGGGTGCCAAGTGCTCAGACCCGAGGGTGGTGGGGGCGCCTCCATGGCATCCTGTGTGTACCCCTCCTCGGCTCATGGTCCAGCAGGAGCTGCGGGGAGCGTGTGTACACGGCAGGGACACACAGGACGCCTCCTGAGCACCGCCAGGCCAGGAAGCCCTGGAGCCCCGGTGGGAAGCCTGGGCCGGACTTCTGACCACCACAGGGGCCTGGTCAACCTCCCCTTCTCTGTGCCCTCGGCTTCCTCAGCTCCAAGGATAACACCACCTCTCGGAGAGCCTCTGATGCCAGGACTGCTCTGTGGGAGGGATCGTGTTCTCCTCGAATGTGTTCAAGGCACGTGATGCCTGGTCAGTCCCTAATGACTGGCTGCATTCTTGGCAGGCCTGGGGCCTGCCTGCTCTTCCTGTTGGCACCAGGGTCCCACATGCATGTGAGTTGGCAGGCCTGTTCCAGGCTGGGTCTGTCTGCTTAGGTGACAGACGTGCCTCCTGGGAGGAAGAGCATCTGGCACGGGCTGGGCCCCATCCCCTGATTGGCGCCAGGACCAGCCTCCTTGTAGTTCCCGAATTGGGAAGACAGGGGCCATTTCTGGGTCACTTGAACGTGTCATCTCATGGGAGCGTGGCTTTATGATATTTGCTGAGTGATCCGGGGGGGTGGGGGGGGTGGGGGACAGTCCTGCTGAGCTCCTACTGTGTGCTGGCAGAGGATGTTCCCGCAGTCCTTCCTTGACTTCTGGCAGCATCCTCGGGTTCACTTTAATACTCTTGGATGAGGAGGCAGGCTTGACTGCCACAGGGGGCCGACCCTGGCTTGCTCACGCCCGCCTGCCACCTGGACAGCTCCTGGAGGGGACAAGAAAGGGCTCAGTCCCTGGGCAAGTATCTGCAGGGAGGCATTTCTGCACCATGGTTCCTGCTGACCACATCTGCACCACCCTGGAGGAGCGGCTGTGGTCACTCAGGCACGGTCACATGGGTGCTGGCCTAAGCATGCCTTCTACACAACCTGGACATGGTGCCCTCGACTGTCTCCAGTGAGCCCGGACCCAGAACGTGGTCTCTGAGTTAACTGGAGCTGCAGGACTGGCTGGGGCGGATTTACCCCTCAGCTCTTGGCATAGGGTCTGGCTCCCAAGGCCTGGCTTGTTGAAGGAATAAAAGACATGTATTCATTCACAGGCCTGCTTTGATGATGGGTGGGTAGGTTACTCAGATCCACCCTCTCATGGTAAACAATTATTAAAAAAAAAAAAAAAAGTGTCACGCCTTAAAGTTGCTGAATACCTGAGAAGACCCAGAGGAGCAACTGCCCAAGATGAGGGATCTAACAGAAGACCCCTCCCTCCCCATGGAGCCAGACTCCCAGAAGACGACACTTTCAGGTGACCCAGAAAGGGCTTCCCTCCTCCAACCACGGGAATTACAAGGAAGGTGGTGCTGGTGCCGAGCAGGGGAAGAAGCAGGTGAAGACCCCAGTGGGTGCAGGCACATCAGCCTGTGACCTTGGTTCAAGGGGATCCTATCCATGACGCCTCAGATGAGTGGAGAATGCAAGTGCCAAGTCTTTCTGGATAAGGGCACCTTCTTCCCAGGCTTGGGAACTGCTCCGTGGGTTATGGAAGGGTGGTGGCCAGTGGGGAAGAGCGCCAGGCCCATCAGGATGAAAGCCAGCCGGAGGAGAACCAGCAGAAGTGACCCCCTCAGCTTTGGGAGCGACTTCACTTCTGAGATGATTAGATGGATAATAAATCTAAGAAATCAGCTAAGCTCACCTCGCTTAGAGAAATAAACCTCAAGATAGAAAGGTCCTGCAAAGACAGGAAACCATTAAAGAAAATGACACAGCCAACTTGCGAAAGAACCAAACAGAACATGCAGAAATTAAAAAGTGTCATAACGAGAAGCAAAAATACAACAGACACGTTTGAAGACACTTGACCTCTTCCGGAAAGGGAGACACGTGGGCACAGAGCAGGGGCATGCTGATAACGTATGCATCCCCTTGCCCAACCCCCTGCTCTCCAGGAAGAAAAACCAACCCTGAACTGTAGCTGCATCATTTGCCAATTTCCGCAGTGTAAATACTCCCACAGTGGCCTGATTCATGTACCAAAGGGTTAACACCCTGCCGGCAGAATTCCCCATGAAACAGAACTACCGGCCAAGAGACATGGGAGGACGTCAGAACCGCAACCCGAGGGGCACAGATTTCAGCCCAAATACCTGGGACCTGGGCAGAGCCGACCTTGGGGAACTTTAAAGACAAGACTCTTTAAACATGTCTAGAATTCACTTTATAACTTTGCCATTTCCTTCTCCTGTTTATAACAAGTACACTTCCACGAAACCAAGAGAGGCCCAGAGGAAACCAGGTGGGGTGTATAAAAGCCTCAGCACTTAAGACTCAAGAGACATAAAAGCTTTACGGGCAAAGAAATGCATGTGTAATGGTGGAATTATGAATAGAGATATGAATAGCTTCGGGACTAGACAATGGCCCCTGACACCTCATTGTAGGACAGGCTCATGGCATAGGCACTAAGCCTGGGGGTACGAGTGAGATGGGGGCTGAAGACCACGTTTTGTTGTTGTTTAGTCACTAAGTCACGTCCGACTCTTTGAGACCCCATGGACTGCAGCACACCAGGCTTCCCTGTCCTTCACCATCTCCCAGAGCTTACTCAAACTCATGCCCATGGAGTCAGTGATGCCATCCAACCATCTCTTCCTCTGATGGCCCCTTCTCCTCCTGCCCTCAATCTTTCCCAGCATCAGGGTCTTTTCCAATGAGTCAGCTCTTCACATCAGTTGGTCAAAGTACTGGAGCTTAAGCTTCAGCATCATTCCTTCCAATGAATAATTTTCAGGGTTGATTTCCTTTAGGATGGACTGGTTTGATGTCCTTGCAGTCCAAGGGACTTTCAAGAGTCTTCTCCAACACCACAGTTCAAAAGTATCAATTCTTTGGTGCTCAGCCTGCTCTATAGTCCAGTTCTCATGGTTCAGGGCAAAGAGACTGACACGAGGGTGCAGCATCCAATTTCAAGTGCTGGTTCTGCCCCTGCCGGGCCCAGTGGCCTTGGTCTCCTTGCCCCACCTCTCAGAGCCTCTGTTCCTTCTCTCGGTAAAGGGATCTGACCCTGCACCACAAGCCGGGTCGGGATGGGGGTTTGTGTCCAGGCTGAAAGTCCCCGAGAACACCTGCTGCTGCACTGTCCTTACATGCGGAGTTGTCAAAATTAGACTTGAGGTGCCTCAAAGTCTAGAACCCCCACCCCACTGTCCAGGCTATGAGGACGGGCCCCCGCCCCCAACTCCATGCTCATCACCACACTTAGCCAAGTCGGGGAACCGTCTTGGACACCAGCTCATGCCCACAAGGCCTCAGCTGGAAACTGCAAGAAACACGTCCCTCTCCCCTGTCCCATGTCCCCTGGCAGGGAGGACGTGCCATCACCTCCATTCTACAGATGGAAAAACTGAGGTTCCCAGGGTGGAAGCCATGTGCCTGAGGCTGCTGAGCCCCCAGGAAGTGGTCAGTCTGGGTCTGGACCCGCACACGTGGCCTCAGAGGGGCTAGGCAGGGTCTGAGCCTCCCTGGGAGCTCAGGTACCCTCACCGCCTGACCGTGGGTCCTGGAGTCTGGTGTGGAGGCGGCTACCATCCTCCAGCAGGCAGCTCCTCGCTCTCTTTTCAAAAAACAACATCCACAAAGACAGGAAACAGATGCCGCCGTGGCCCACACCAGCTCCGGGGAGGAACGAGGAGAAACTACAGCCCGCCAGCCCTGGGGTGCGGTGGCGAGCCCTGAACGGCAGCTTGAAAGCAAATTGACCTTGTAAGGTTCATGTGTCTGAGGCCTTAACAATTCTGCCAAAGACGGAGTCAAGTTCAACATCAGGCCAGTGCAGGCCTCCGTCATCCCCAGTACACAGCCGGGATTTTCCTGTGTGGCCTTCTCGGAGTGGACATAAATAATGCCCTGGCTTTGAGGTTGGACTTGAAAAATGTTGATGGGTTTCAGTTACAAGGAAACATGTTGGCCCACAAGCTGCTCTTGTCCATTTCCCAGAAAACCTGGCCGCTGACCCCAATGCCATCGGAGGGACAGAAGAGTGGGGGGTGGGTGGATGAGGTGCTCCTGCAGAAGGAAGGCCTGGGCCACCTGCCTCCGGGACTTTCCCCCACCATTTCTATCCTGTCTGCTGTCCCAGGGGGTCTCTGACATGACACCCCTCCTGGACCCTCATGTGTGAAACTGACTTCGGGGGCCGTCTTTTGGATCAAGGTGTCAGATCCTCATTTGACAACCAGGGTCCCTCTTGTGGGTGGCTGGGCAAGCAATTTTTAAGCCGAGTCCCTTTGGGCCCACGGTGCCTGGCAGAGAGTAGGGGGCAAGTGGGTCACCTGTGGTCACAGCCAATAGGCCAGGCTCAGCCTCCATCCGTCCTATACACGAAGTTATGGGCACGTTTTGTCCAGACCCGCCACTGCCCCCTCCACTGGGTTCCCGGCCCAGGGCACCCAGTATTGTGTGCGGTATCACTCTGGATAACCCAGTGATGTAATGCCTTCTTTCCCAGGTGGTTCAGCAGAAAAGAACCCGCCAGCCAATGTAGCAGATGCAGGAGACCTGGGTTCGCTCCCTGGGTTGGGAAGATCCCCTGGAGGAGGAAATGGCAACCCATTTCAGTATTCCTGCCTGAAAAATTCCACGGACAGAGGATCTTAGGGGCTAGAGTTCACAGGGCTGCAAAGAGTTGGACACGAATGAGCAACTGAACATGCACACAGTCGTGTAAATACTGTTGTTGTCTCTGTTTGACAAATGGTGAAGCTTCACTGCTGTTGTTGTTCAGTCATCAGATTTTGTCTGATTCCTTGCGACCCCATGGACTATACACTCCATGGAATTCTCTAGGCCAGAATACTGGAGTGGGTAATGTTTCCCTCCTGCAGGGGATTTTTCTGACTCCCCACATACTATAAGACTAAACTTGAGAATTCTTGTTTTTTTAATTTTATTTTACTTCAAATAGCCTTTGGGCATCTGAAAGGACAGTGTAGGTACTTTCAAGATGTCTTCTGCAAAACAAAGCCCTTTTGGCAAGTGTGGTCATAATATCCAGGTAGACGTTGCTGTTGTAAGTGTCACATCTCAGCCAGAAGGCAAATTCTGAGCTCTTCCTCTGGCAGAAACAAATTCACAAGATAAGCCAAGAAAGAGAGCTGGAAAAACAAACCACACCAACAACCAGAAAAGCATTTCTCACGAGACAAAGCTAGAAAAAAATCCAACATCCCTGTGGCCCCAAAACCCTCTTGGAAATGAATGTTCAGTAAGGAAGAGACGAAACATGTCAAGTTCCAAAGACAGGCAATGCCCATGGCCAGTGTAGTTTAGAGACGGCCTGACCACTCAGATGAAGACGCACACCAATATAAACCCTTTGCAGGCAGCAGTGATGGTTGTCACCATAGGAAGTGTTTAGTCTGGTGACAACCCGCCTTGGGCACCACATAAGGGAACAGACCTGGTTCTCTTCCTTTGCCCCACACCATTCACTCATGAAGGCAGCTCAGGTGCTACCTTGTCCTGCCTGCCTGTCTGGCTCACCCATGAGCTGTGACCACCTGCAGGGAAGGACTCCGCCTTCTCTTCTCTGTGCGCCATGAACCTGCACACAGTGGGCCTTCAGAACCTCAGGAGACTCACCCCATCCCCACTATAGCCAGAACCCTCCCCAGGCATTAAAACAGCTGTGGAGTCACTTTGGCCCAAGCCCTGGTTACAGATCCCTGGAGCCTACTACAGCCTCTACAGTGCGATTAATCAGGTCCTTTATACACAGATTCCCACCTATCAGGTCTGATCTTTGGATTCATTGTCACTCTATCCCTCCCCTGGCAGCAAGGTGGGCCGCGATGCAGACAACGGAGCTCATGAGCTGAGTTTCAAAGGACAGCGATGGATGCAACCTGTTGCAAACTAAAGGAGGGTCCCTGAATGTCTCAGAAAAGGCCTCCGGTGTGCAGGTGAGGAGGAGGGCCCCCACGGTGCAAAGGAAAGAGAGGTACTCAGGGGCAAAGGCTCTTGGCCTCTCCTGTAGCAGCTCCAGCTGGTAGCTCGTGAACCGTGGACAGCCAATGTGGTCACATGAGCATGACTCTTATTCCCTCACAAAGCAAGAAAAAGGGGGCAGGGTGTGGGAGTACCCGGAGGGTGTGGTGGGGTGGATGGAGGGACGCGTCCCTCCTCTCTTCAGTGCACATTGCTTTTGTGAGTCTCAGAGCTGCCAGAAGGCAGTCATCAAGTCAGGTCCCCACAGTATCCAGTGTGGGCCGGGTGCCTTAGCCCCTGTCACATGGACAAGCCACACCATATGGCTTCCCTGAGTTCCAACAGCAGGATCTGGGGCTTTTGTTTAGGTACACACTTCCTTGCTGTAGCTGTGTCACCCCCTTCTTTGAGCCCCAGTTCTGTCCTCTAGAAAAAGGACATCGATTGCTACCTTAGCAGGTTGCTACCTTAATCCCATGAAGACTAATTAGGATAATCCTACAATTAATAGCTGGCCTTAAGAGATACTGGGCTTCCCTGATAGTTCAGCTGGTAAAGAATCCTCCTGCCATGCAGGAGACCCCAGTTTGATTCCTGGGTCGGGAATGCTGATCCGCTACAGAAGGGACCGGCTACCCACTCCAGTATTCTTGCACTTCTCTTGTGGCTCAGCTAACCTGGGTTCAATCCCTGGCCTGGGAAGATGCCCTGGAGAAGGGAAAGGCTACCCGCTCCAGTATTCTGGCCTGGAGGACCATGGACTGTACAGCCCATGGGGTCGCCAAGAGTCGGACACGACTGAGGGACTTTCACGTCACTTTCAAGAGATAGGACCTGAATCCAGATTAAACTGGAGTCTCCCAGCGTCATCTGGCATTTCTTCCCTGAAGCCAGCCAAAACCCACACAGGTGCATTTCCACGGTCTCCACTGACAGAAAACCCAGCGTGGTTCAAACAAGCTGACAGACAAGCGGGAGAGGACTCACGGGCAGACGGCTTCCCTCTGGTCTCAGGTGGAGCTCGGGGACCACAGCAGGAAACGGCGCTCTCAACCCGGGGCCCAGCAGCGGCCTCCTTCTCCTGCCGGCGGCTCTGCCCTGACGGGCGCGGGAAAGCTGCCAACCGCCGCAGGCTTCCTTAACGCCTCTCCCACTGCTGTAGCCTGACCTCTCCTGGCCCCACCCCTTCCGGCCAACCAGAGCGCCTCTTCCCTTGATTCCAGCGTGAGGCCCGGCCCTGGGCCCTGATTGGTCACCGCCCCAGCCCTGAGCCAATCACGGTGGCCAGGGAGGATGGAACACACCGATTGGCCAGGTCCAGGTCATGTAACCACACTCTCCCGGACGCGTGCCAGCCGCTCAGCCTGTGTCTGGGGTGGAGAGAGTGCGGTGCACCCGGCGCAGGGCTGAGATTCCAGTCACTGTGTCCGTGTGCTCAGTGTCCTGGGATGTGACTGTGCATCTTCTCTACACACTGCTGCATTCTCTGCAGGAAAGATATTCATGAGACACCTCTTCCCTTCCCAAGTGCTGTTTCACGCACCCACATTCAAGGGAGCAAGACCTCCTGTTCGAAGGTAGGCTTGGAGATCCTCTCTTAACCTCTGGGCTTGTTTCTTGTATCAGTTCAGTTCAGTTCAGTCACTCAGTCATCTCTGACTCTTTGCGACCCCATGAATCACAGCACGCCAGGGGCCTCCCTGTCCATCACCAACTCCCGGAGTTCACTCAAACTCATATCCATCGAGTCGGTGATGCCATCCAGCCATCTCATTTCTTGTATCATGTTAGAATAATTTATTCGGTCTTAAAACCCCCACGAGCACCGCCACATGCTGCTTTGCCTATCAGGATTCTTAGCTGTTCTGAGTAGAGGGCATGGCCCAGGGGCTTCCCAAAGGGAGGCACATGAGAGGCTGAATCGCTGAATCACTTTGCTGTACACCTTACACAAACAAATCATTGTAAATCAACAAGACTTCAATTTAAAGAAAAGATATTCCCTCATCAAAAATGGTTCGAAATTTTGTAGAAGTTTTTCCTTCAATTGTTGGTGTTTGGTATGTGTCTATTTGGTTTGGTGGTGTGTTTTGAGGTAGGGATCCAGCTTACCTTCCCACATGGATATCAAATTGTCCCAGTGGGACAATTCGTTTGTCCTTTCTCCTGGAAATGTCCTTTCTGCGTTTCCACATTAAGAAGCTTTTTAAAAAATGCCGCGTATCAAGAACTTCAGATCTTTGGTAGTTTGTGCAGCACCCCAGAGGCATGTCTCCCCTTCTGTGACTTCTCTCCGCATCTCACCATTGCCAGTTTCTAGTGTGCACGGGTGCCCTCAGAGGGTTCTCTGCAGTGAGCTGTGTTTCTGTGAGGACAGAGGATGTGAGCACGGAGGAGGGGCTGTGTCCCCAGTGACCATGTGGCCGTGCTCAGCGACCCCGATATTGAGTCTGGCTGTGACTTCCTGAGGCAAGCTCTGCTTTTCTTCCTCTTGGTGTCTGGATACGCAAAGTGATTCTGGTGGATTGGGGCTTGGGTCCCTGGATCCAACAGTGGAGAGATACACCCACAGCCTGCTTTTCCTTTATAGTTTCCTCCTGTGGGCTCTGCTCAGCTGGTGTGGAGATATTTCTGTTCAAGGCTTGAGAGGTAGTCAGTCCTTCTGCTTCTCATCCCCTGCCTCGTCTGTACTTCTGTCTTTTTTTTTTTTTTTAATATAGCTAGTTTTCAATGTTGTTAGTCCTTGTGTCATTCTGACTCTCAGGCACCTGTGGTTTAATAGACCTCCAGCTCCAGAGAGCTCTTTGCCTGCTGGAGACATGAAGCACTCAGGGAGCAGCACCACATCACACTGGAGCCTGGCCCAGAGAGCAGCTTCTTGCCAGGATGGCTCCATTCCTGCTGTGGGGGTTCGGAGTTATCACATCTGATTGTGCATCCCCTGGGCCTCCAGTGCAGGCCCCACTCTGAGATCTGGAAAGGAGGTGGCTTCCCTTCCTGACACAGAACTAGTATTTTTTTGTCCTCATCCTTGTCCATTCCCATTTGGCTCGCAGGCTCTACACTTGACCCTCACCCACAGGATCAGAAGAGCCCAGTTCTAGAGAAGTTTCATACAAGGAGAGGCTCCCAGAGACACTCCAACCCCCGGGCCTAAGTAAGCATTTCCTTGGAGTTTCACAGCCCTGGGAGGAGATACTGGGTTTGTGTTCTTTTTACAGTTGAATATGTTGAGCCTCAGATCATTGTGTGATTTGCTCTGGGTCACTCTGCAGGTCAGTGGGTAAGGTGGGATTTGAACCCAGACTCTATGTCTTGGAGCTCATGACTGTACAGGTGTTTCTGCTCCTCGGGTAAGTTTATTTCAGGGTTTTTTTTGTTGTTGTTTTTGATGCATTTGTATATGGGGCTGTTCTGTTTTCTCTCTGACAGTTCATATCCTGCTATGCTGCTGAATTTCTTAGTTTTAATACTTGTTACTTGGTGGAGTTTTTAGGGTTTCATTTAAATCCTGTCATAATCAAATAGTGGCAGTGTAACTTCATCTGTTCCAATGGGGATGGCTTTTATTTCCTTTTCTTGCCTGGTTATTCTGGGTAGGACACCTCCACTACTTGTTGAACAAGATTGGTGAGAGTGGGTATCCTTGTACTATTCCTGATCTTTTAGGAAAATCTTTCATCTCTTTACCATTGAGTTGGATGTTAGCTGTGGGCTTGTCTTTTATACCCTTTAGGATGGTCCATGTATAACCACTGTATTGAGAGACTGTACCAAAGTTGATGTTAAACTTTGTCGAAAGCATTGTCTGCAATTATTGAGAAGATCACACGATTTCATTCTTAATTTTGCTTATATTGTGTATCACAGTGATTGATGTGCAGATAAAAAATCATGCTTGCAGGCACAGAATAAATTCCATTTGATCATAGTGTATGATTCTTTTAGTGTATCTTCAATTTGGTTTGCTAATATTCTTTTGAGGATTTTTACATCCGTGTACACCAGGGTCAGGATTCTATGGTTGTTCATATGGTAAAGAATCTGCCTACAATGCGGGAGACCTGGGTTTGACCCCTGGGTCAGGAAAATCCCCTCGGAAAAGGAATAGCTACCCCCGCCAATATTCTTGCCTGGAAAATTCTGTGGACAGAAGACCTGTCGGGCTACAATCAATGGGTCACAAATAACTGGACATGACTGAGTGACTCACACTTAGAAGAGTGTTTCTTGACTTCCTTAATATCTAAATTTAAGATTTTATATCAGTCAAAAATTACAGTCTAAGGCAAAAATGTCAAGAGTCCTTAGAAGTAAATGACAATAAGGGCTGACAGTTGAAAGCAAGAAAGACTGCACATAATTTATTTTTCATAAGAATTTTAGATCTTCAGAGGAATTCTCATTAAACTGAATTAAAATGCAAGCTTTAGTTTAAAATGGAAAGCTTTTTTGGAATTATGTTTCTATGTTGAGACTGAAATTTTATTATTTATGTATGAGATATTGAGCAATACAGTGTAGCTATTAAAATCATATTTTCAATACCTTTAATGACATTTATAACCCCTTATAGTGGAAAAATTGCTAGGAATAGAAGATGATCCCATATAACTTTAGATGACAGTACAGATATGTTGAATGATAGTTTTCAGACTGTATTTATTTATTTTTGATTGAAGGATAACTGCTTTACGATGCTTGGTTGGTTTTCCTCATACAACAACACGATAGGCCATAAGTATATTATCCACTCTTTGGCGAGCCTGCCTCCCACTTCCTGCCATCCCACCCTCTAGGTCGTCACAGAGCACTATGCTGGGTTCCCTATGTTATATAGCACCTTCCCACTAGCTAGCTATTTTACGTATGGAGTGTACTCCGGGAGTTGCTGATGGACAGGGAGGCCTGGCGTGCTGTGATTCATGGGGTCGTGGAGAGTCGGACACGACTGAGCGACTGAACTGAACTGAACTGAGTGGCAATGTTTCAATGCTACTCTCTCAATTTGGCCCACCCTCTCCTTCTCCAGCTGAGTTCACAAATCCTTCCCCTACATCTCTGTATCTATTTCTACCCTTCAAATATTCACCAGTACCATTTTACAAGATTCCATGTGTATGCATTAATATACTGTATTTGTTTTTCTCTTTCTGACTTACTTCACTCTGTATCACAGTTTCTAGGTTCATCCACCTCAGTGAAACCAACTCGTATTTGTTCCTTTTCATGGCTGAGTAATATTCCATTGTGTATATGTTCCACAATTTATTTATCCATTTTTCTCTTGATAGACATTAGGTTGCTTCCATGCCCTGGCTATTTTAAATAGTGCTGCAATGGACATTGGGGTACATAAGTCTTTTTAGAGGTGTGGTTTTCTCAGGGTATATGGCCAGTAGGGGATTGTTGCATCATGCAGTAGTTTTATTCCTACTTTTTTAAGAAACCTTACTTTCCTTCTCCATAGTGGTTGTATCCATTTACATGTCTACGAACAGTGCAAGAGGGTTCCCTTTCTTCCATGTCCTGTCCAGCATTTATTATTTGTAGAATTGTTGATGATGGCCATTCTGACTGGTGTGAGGTGATAGCTCATGTAGTTTTGATTAGCATTTCCTTAATAATGAGTGATGTGGAGCATGTTTTCACCTTCTTAACGTCTTCTTTGGAGAAATGTATTCATGTCTTCTGCTCACTTTTCATTTGGTTGCTTTTTTTCTGATATTAGGCTCGATGATCTACTTGTGTACTCTGTAGATAATCCTTTGTCAATTGCTTTGTTTACAATTATTTTCTCCTATTCTGAGGGTTGTCTTTTCATCTTATTTATAGTTTTCTTTGCTGCTTAAATACTTTGAAGTTTCCCTAGGTGCCATTTTTTTAATGTTTCTTTTTATTTCAGTCATTCTCGGAGGTGGATCAAAGAGGATCTTGCTATGATAAATCTCAAAGAGTGTTCTGCCTATGTTTTCCTCTAAGAATTTTATAGTTTCTGGCTTTCCTGTTGGTCTTCAATCCACTGTGAATTAGTTTTTGTGTACAGTGTGAAGAAGTTTTCTAATTTCCTTCTTTTGCATGTAGTTGTCCAGTTTCCCAGCACCACTTACTGAAGAGGCTCTCTTTTCTGTCCTTTCTCCATTGTACATCCTTGCCTCCCTTGTCAAAGAAAAGGAGTGCGGGTTTCTCTCTCAGCTTCGTGTCTTGTTCCATTGCTCTATGTTTCTGTTTTTGTGCCTGTACCATAGTGTCTTGGTAGTATAGTCTGAAGTCAGAAAGGTTGATTCCTCCAGTTCCACATTTCTTTCCAAGATTGCTTTGGCTTTTCTGGGTCTTTCTCCCCCTCCCCCCCCCAATATAAATTGTAAAATTATTAGTCCTAGCTCTTTAAAAAATGTCACTGGTTGTTTGATAAGGATGAATTGAATCTGCAGATTGCTTTGGGTAGTGTAGTCATTTTCACAACATTGATTTCTTTCAATTCAAGAACATGGCATATCTTTCTATCCGTTTGTTTCATTTTTGCTATCTTTCATCATGCAGCCTGTCTTTCTGCATACACGTGTTTTGTCTGTTTAGGTAGGTTTATTCCTAGCTATTGGAGAAGAAAATGACAACCCACTCCAGTACGCTTGCCTGGAAAATCCCATGTATGGAGGAGCATGGTAGGCTACAGTCCATGGGGTCCCGAAGAGTCGGACCCGACTGAGTAACTTTACTTTCACATTTCACTTTCATGCATTGGAGAAGGAAATGGCAACCCACTCCAGTGTTCTTGCCTGGAGAATCCCAGTGACGGAGGAGCCTAGTGGTCTCCCATCTATGGGGTCTCACAGAGTCGGACATGACTTACGTGACTTAGCAGCAGCAGCATTCCTAGCTATGCTATTCTTCTTGTTGCAGTGGGGAATGGCACTTTTTCCTTAGTTTCTCTTTCTGATTTTTCTTGTTGTGCTATAAGTATGCAAAGGATTTCTGTGTATTAATTTTGTATCCTGTGCTTTACTAAATTCACTGAAGAGCTTTAGTAATTTCCTGGTTGTATGTTTAGGGTCTTCTGTGAATAGAAACAGGCCACCTGCAATCAATGAGAGATGGACTTCTTCTTATCCAATATGCATTCTTTTTCGTTTTCTTCTCTGATTGCTGTGTGTATGACGTACAAATCTATATTGAATAATAGAAAGGAGCGCGGGCACCATGGTCTTGATCCTGATCTTAGTGGAAATGCTTAAAATTTGACACCATTGAGGATAATGTGCTGAGAGATTTCCCTTATGACCTTTATTATGTTGAGGTAGGTTTCTTCCATGCCCATTTATGGGGCGTTTTTTAAATCATAAACTGGTGTTTAATTTTGTCAAAACCTTTCCTGGCATTGATGGAGATTATCATATAGTTTTTATCTTTCAATTTGTTAATATAGTGTATCACATTGACTGATGTGCACATAGTGAAGACTCCTTGCATCCCTGGGATAAACCCCACATGAACGTGGTGTGTAACCCTTTCCATGTGTCTTGTTTTGCTTTGCTCTTGCTCGCGTTTCCCCAGGATTGTTGCTCTGGTGCTCGTCAGTGATGTTAGCCTGTAGTTTTCTTTCCTGGGTGGCGTTCCTGCCTCATTGTGGTTCATGGTGATGATGGCCTCACAGAGTGGGTTGGGATGCTCCTCCCTCCACGCTTTTCTGGAGGAGTTTGACCACAGTAGGTATCATCACATCACTACCATTTGAGAGCATTCACCTGTGAAGTCCTGGGCATTTGTTTGTTGGAGACTTTTGATCACAGTTAGTAGTGCTTGTGATTGATGTGTTCATCGTTAGAGCTTGTGACTGGTGTTAGTGCCTGATTTATTCACATTTTCTATTTCTCCTGGTTCAGTCCTAGAAGACTGTACTTTTCTAAGAACCTGTCCATTTGTTCCAGGTTGTCCATTTTATTGTCATGCAGTTTTCTCTAATTGTCTCTTATGATCCTTTTTCTTTCTGTGTTGTCTGTTGTGAAGTCTCCTTTTTCATTTCGAGTTGATTTGAGTCTTCTCCCTATTTTTCTTGATGAGTCTGGCTAATGATTTGTCAATTTTGTTTATCTTCTCCAAGACATATCTTATTGTTTTATGGATCTTTGCTAGTGTTTCCTTCATTTCCATTTATTTCTGCTCTGATCTTTATGATTTCTTTCGTTCTGCTAACTTTGCAGATTTTGTGGCCCTTTTTCTTCTTTTTCTAGCTTCTTTAGGGGTTAGATTAGCTTGTTTATTTGATGTTCTTTTCATCTCTTTAGGTAGGCTTCTTGTATTGCTCTAAACTTTCCTCTTAGCATTGCTTTTATTGCATCACATAGGATTTGGGATGTCATTTATTCATTGCCCTTTGTTTTTAGGTATTTTTAAATTTCCTTTTTTATTTCTTCAGTGACCTGTTTGAGTTCTACATGTGTCTGTGTTTTTTACAAATCTTTCTTATAAACGATCCCTAATCAGTATCAGTGTGATCAGAAATGATGCTTGCTAGGATTTCAGTTTCTTACATTTGCCAAGGCTTGATTTGTGACCCAAGATGTGATCCATTCCAGAGAGTGTTTCATGTGCACTTGAGAAAAAAAAAATGCATTCTGCTGTTTGGTGATGGAATATGCTAAAGATACCAATAAGGTCCATCTAGTCTAATGTGTGATGTAAGGCGTATGTTTCTTTATTAATTTTCTTTGTGCATGATCTGTCCATTGGCATAAGTGGGGTGTTAAAATCCCCTAGTATTATTTTCTTACTGTCGATTTCTCATTTTATGGTTGTTGGTATTTGTCTTATGTATTTAGGTGCTCCTGTGTTGGATGCGTGTGTATTATTATTGCAATATCTTCTTCCTGGATTGTTCTCTTTATCATTATGTAGTGTCCTTCCTTGTCTCTTTTGATTTCCATTTGTATGGAATACCTTTTTCCAGGCCCTCAGTTTTAGTCTGTGTGTGTCCCTAGGTCTGAGGTGGATGTATTATCTACAACATTTATATGGGGCTTGTTTTTGTTTCCGTTCAGCCAGTCTGTGTTTCAGTTGGACCATTTAATCCATTTATAAAAATTTAGGGTAATCATTGATATGCACGATACTATTATTATTTACTTTATTATTCTGTTTTTTTTTTTTTATGTCTATTCACTCCCTTCTATTTCCTGTCTAGAGAATGTCCTTTAATACTTGTTGTAAAGCCACTTTGGTGGTGCTGAATTTCTTAACTTTTTCTTATTTGTAAAGGTACTGAGTTCTTTGAATCTGAGTGAGATCATAGCTGGTTGGAGTAATCTTGCTGGTAAGATTTTCCCTTTCATAACTTTACCTGTATCATGCCACACCTTTCTGGCCTGCAGCATTTCTTCTGAAAGATCAGCTGTTAACCTTATGGGGATTCCCTTGTTATTTGTTGCTTTGCCCTTTCTGCTTTTAATATTTTCTCTTTTTGTTAAATTTCTCTTAGTTTGATTAATATATGCCTTGGCATATTTCTCCTTTCATTTACCCTGTGTTGGACTCTCTGTGCTTCTTGGACCTGGGTGTGTTTCCTTCAACAACAGAGGGAAATTTTTGGCCATTGTTTCTTTAAGTGAGATTTCATCTTTCTCTCTCTGTTCTCCTTGAATCCCTATAATGTGAATGTTAATATGCTTGATATTGTCCACCAAATGCCTTATACTATCCTCAGTTTTCTGACTTATTTTTTTCTTTTTGATGCTCAAACTGGGTGATTTCCCCCACTTTGTGTTTCAGCTTACTGATCTGTCCTCTGAATCATCTAATCTGCTCACTCATCTGCTGTATTTTTCATGTCCGTTATTGTATTCTTCTATTATAATCAGTTCTTTTTTATACTTATTGCCTCTCTGTGGAGGTTCTCACTCCGTTCTTTCATGCTTCCCCTGATAGAAGTAAACATCTTTTATTCATTGATTTAATGGGCCCACTGGGTCTTGCTGTGTCATTGGCTTTCTCTAGTTGCATAGAGTGGGGGCTACACTCTAGTTTTGTTGCGTGGGCTTCCCATTGTTCTGTCTTCTCCTGTTGTGGAGCACAGGCTTTAGGGTGCATGAGTTCAGTAGCTGTGACATGCAGCTTTACTTGTCCCGCAGCCTGGGATTTTAGTTCCCAGACCAAAGGTTGAACCCTTGTCGCCTACATTGTCAGGAAAATCTTAACAAATGAACCAGCAGGGAAGACCCAAGTATGATCCTTACTTTGCAGTCATCTGACATAGGTTATTTATCTCCATCTTGTTTAGTTCTTTTTCTGAGTTTATGTCTTAGCTATTCACTTAGCATAGATTCTTTGTCTTTTTATTTTGCCTTTTTGTTTCTATGCATTAATATTAGGTAGATAAATTATATCTCCATGTTGAATAAGTGGATTTATGTAAAGTGTCTCCTGTGCGGCCCAAAGGAAGAGTTCCCCCCAGGTCACCAGAGACAGGAAATCCAGGGTGTCTCCTCTGTAGGCTGAGTGTGGTGTCCTGTTAGATGTACCCATGTTGCTTTGGGCGTGCTGGTGGGTCTGGCTGGCCCCCAGTGCAGCTGAATTTGAGCCCTACCTCAACAGTCGCAGATGTACTTCTGGCTGGAGGTGACCTGGAGTGGAAATCACCTTGAGGGGATGCAAGTCATGGCTGAGTCCACCCACTGTGAGTGGTAGGAAAGGAGGCTATTGTGGGGGAATCCAGGCCCTTGGAGGTGAAGCCATTTTGGAGGAGCGTTGTAGGCGTGGCTGGGTTGGATATGTCTGTTCCACAGGGAACACAGAGACTAGCTGGGCAAGCAGTGCTGGCAAGGTAAGTGGGGAATGTCAAAAACGTCTCCTGCTAGCACTGGGCCAGCTGGGTACAGGGAGGATTTTTTTTAAATGTCATCAATCAGTGACTTCATCCCTGGAGAAAGTTTCAAGAAATCCTTGCCCCTTTGGCACGTGTCCTAAAATCATTCTCCTTCCCATTTGACCTGGGCCAACGTTCAGCACTTAATTGGCACTAACCTATTAAGCATGGGGTCTTGGCTCACCACAGCCTCCAGCTCTCTCCCAGACATAGCTCTGCTGGTTTCAAATCAGGATATTACGGGGGCTCGTCTTCCTCATTCAGGTTACCAGGGCTCAGGTGCTCAGCATGTCCCCCCAGGGAAGATACCAAGTTGGAAATGTCCCCTCCTAATTCTGGGTCACCCATCAGGAGTATGGGTCCTGACTAGACTGAATCTCTGCCCTTCCAATGCATCTCCATGCGGTTTTTTCTTTACATCCTTAGTTGTGGAAGAGCTACTCTGCTAATTTTCAGGTTGGCATCTGGGTTTTCCATGTGAGGAAGCTCTCAGAATAGAAGAGAGGAAGTGTCTCCAAAAGTGCCATTTCAGCTTCTGTGGAAGCTCTCTCCTTGTGTAAGTCAGTGGTTCTCAAAGGGTCATCACTGGACTAGCAGTGTTAGCATCACCTGGGAAGTGGTTAAAAATGGAGATTCTCAAGGTCTACTCTACTGATCTACTCTATGAGACTCTCTGTATCATTCCTCCAAGCCTTACACATGCTCAACACTAAATCAATCTGAAACACATCTTCCCCAAGGTTCTGGGAGCACCGTGCCCCTTAGCTTTAACCAGGTACTACTCTTTTGGAATTTTAGGAATGGGGGGGCATGTTTCACCCTCTCACATGGAAGACAGTAAGGAATATCTAATAAGCTGGACACGATACTTCTCTCTCGTCACCCATTGTGAGAGTTCTTAGTACATAAAGTAAAAATAAAGGCCAATTTTATTGGTAAAGAAAATCCCACAGCAGGTTGGAAAGGTGCAGATGCCACATTAAGATCAAGGTCTTGCACAAGGTTCACGGGAGTACAGTTCAGTTCAGTTCAGTTCAGTCGCTCAGTCGTGTCCGACTCTCCGCGACCCCATGATCACAGCACACCAGGCCTCCCTGTCCATCACCAACTCCCGGAGTTCACTCAAACTCATGTCCGCAAAGTCGGTGATGCCATCCAGCCATCTCATTCTCGGTCGTCCCCTTTTCCTCCCGCCCCCAACCTTTCCCAGCATCAGAGTCTTTTCCAGTGAGTCAACTCGTCGCATGAGGTGGCCAAAGTATTGCAGTTTCAACTTTAGCATCAGTCCTTCCAATGAACAGGATGTATGGATATTTTGCAACTTCATGAAAAAGAAACAAGGGTGGAGCAGAGTAGCCACTGGGCTTCAGTGACCCCCTACTGCTTAGCTGTGCCCCTTTCTGCAGGTGTGATCACCACTGGACCCTGGGAAGAGTGCTTCACACCTGAAACTGTGAGGCACCCCAGCAGGCTGGCCTGTGGCCTCCTGGGCACCATCACCTGCTGCTGCTTCCTGAGCTGGCCACGTTTTCTCCCTCTTCCTTCATCTCTCCTGCCTTTATCTCCTCCTCTTTTGTGGGGTTGCCAGTACCTTGTGGTCTGTGCTGGGCCAATGAAGACAAACTTTTACACTTCCGAACTCTACTGGCCACCTGATGACACATCATCCTCCCGTGATCGTAACTCTGGCCCTGATGGGAGAGAGCTGTGTTCACTCACCACTGATGTACTCTCTTTTAGCTAAAGAAGGAATCCGTTCTAATCATGCCTTTTAGGTGGCTGGATTTACCAAACAGAAATAGAGGAATCACAGTTAAATTTGAATTTTAGGGAAACGATGGAAACTTTTTTTTTTTTTAGTAGAAGCCCATCTCCTGCAATACTTGGAATGTACTTATACTAAAAAATTATTCACTGAAAACCAAATTTAAGTAGATGTCTTGTATTTTACCTGACAGGCTTACTCCCAAGGTAAAGGGTTTCCCATTTTAGCTTCCCATCCTAGGAGTGGCACTTTGTCTTAGAAAGGAATGTATTTAGTCATCAAAATAAGGTCAGATTTATCTGCACACCAGTCATGACTTGTGACATATTGATCACATGTTGAAATTATAATATTTTTTGTTTACCAGATTAAATATAATTTGAAAATTAATTTCATCTGCTGCTTTTTGTTTTTAAATGTGGGTACTAGAAAATTTAAGGTTTTATATGGAGCTTGAATTTGTCCACTTCACTGGACAGCTTTGGCCTAGAGCAAAAGCCATGTTGGGGGACCTAACGACCATCAGGCTGAGAGTGGGGCACCCCTTTCCCCAGAAAGAGTTAGACTCTCCTCTTTTGAGTCGTCTGTGGCTGAACTGGTCAGGGGCATACAGAATCCTTGAGTATAGTTTGTTTTTACAACCTTTTTATTGTTTGAATTTTTCAGTTCTGACCAAATCTTGGTGGTTTTTGATTGATGGCAGACCAAACAGGCCTGGAGTGCATTTCCTGTTAAGTGTATTTGTAGCAGGGTGCTTCCCAGGTGACTCAGGTGATATAGAACCCATCTGCCAATTGAGGACACACAGAAGACTAGGGATAAAAGTTTGAGCCCTAGGTCGGGAAGATCGCCTGGAGGAGGGCAAGACAGCCCACCCAGTATTCTTGCCTGGCGAATCCCATGGACAGAGGAGCCTGGTGGGCTACAGTCCCTGGGGACGCACTGAGGCGGACATGACTGAAGCAATTGAGCACACACATGTATTTGCAGCTGAATTATGACAGCAGATTGAGACACGTGGGAGGAAGCAAGATGGGTGTGGAGAGGGGGTGATTTGGGGAAGGGTCTGGTTTCTGGAACCTGTACTGTGTTGTCCTTTTTTTACTCTTCTTTCTCTTCCTTTGATTTTGTGATTGCACACTGCTGGTGGCAAGACAACACTGACTGCATTTGCTAGAAGCAGATGTCCCCATTAATTTAGATTTCAGAGACTGAAAGTTAAGGAGGGTGCAGTATGCAACTTGGAAGAAGCAAATGAAGATTTCTTCGGCGACGTTCGAACTCTGAATGTCTCCTGAGTTGGGTGTCTTTTTATAACTGACAGGATCGTAGTTTAGCTGTAGAACTCCAATTCTCCTTGATCATTCACTCCTTTCCTCTCCCTAGCCCTTAACCTTCTGAAGTTCTTGGAAAGCCAAGAAACAGTAGTGAGAGCAAAGCAAATAAAAATTCAAGAGTTTTCAGAGGCCGAGGGCTTGGTCTCTGGTCAAATAACCTGACCTTTACTCAGTTCCATTTACAATCTCTCTTCTGGGGAGGCTCGGTCAGTAAAAGAATCTGCCTGCAGTGTGGGAGAGGTGGGTTCGATCCCTGGGTTGGGAAGATCCCCCACTCCGATATTCTTGCCTGGAGAATCCCCATGGATAAGGAGCCTGGAGGGCTACAGTTCATCAGGTCGCAAAGAGTCGGACATGACTGACCAACTAAGCATTGCGCATGCCAAGCACAGCAACTCGGAGAATCTGCTCTTGCTGCAGGATCCACCTTCTGTCCACTTCCACTTTTCCCTCCAGGTCTCACTACCTGCTGATCATGTTGCCAGAGTGTCCCTGATAGGTGTCTTGTCACCAGTTTGAGGACATGACCTCCAAGATGTCAGGCCAGTGGGAAGTTGATGCCACACACCTTAGCAGCTGTCAGTCTGGCGCATCTGGTGATAATTTCATTAAGCTCAGCCCTCTCCCAACCTAGGTCTTCTCATTGGCACTGTTGTTAATTTGAGGACTTCTATAGGACACATGTGACACATGGCTCTTCAGTAAGAGGAGCTGATAGCCTTAGCTGGCAGAATGAGGCATGGGGCTATGTGCAAGTTTCCATTTTCTGAGAAGGAGAACACCTCAATTTCATGAGGCCTTGAGTTCTCAGACCCAAAGGAGAGAAGCCAAGGGTGCAGAAAGTTGACCGGCGCTGACTGGAAATCTGTGTGAGAAGGTGTTGCTGTTGGCTATGTCCTGTGTCTCATGCTGAGGGCAGAAAAACTGATGCTTTTGAACTGTGGCATTGGAGAAGACTCTTGAGAGTTCCTTGGACTGCAGGGAGATCCAACTAGTCCATCCTAAAGGAAATCAGTCCTGGGTGTTCACTGGAAGGACTGATGTTGAAGCTGAAACTCCAATCTTTTGGCCACCTGATGCGAAGAGCTGACTCATCTGAAAAGACCCTGATGTTGGGAAAGGTTGAAGGCAGGAGGAGAAGGGGACGACAGAGGATGAGATGGTTGGATGGCATCACCGACTCAATGGACATGAGTTTGAGTGAACTCCAGGAGTTGGTGATGGACAGGGAGGCCTGGCGTGCTGCGATTCATGGGGTCACAGAGAGTCAGACGCGACTGAACTGACTGACTGCCTGACCACCACCATCGTCATGCACGGCCACTGGCCCTTGTCCGAGTCCAGCAGGTCCAACGCCCCTTATGCCCTGGCAGCCTTATTCTGCTTTGTGTTTGTAGTGCACTAATCTGCGCGCCTCACGGTGGAATCATAGATTATTTTCCATTTCTGTTTAGCTTGATTCACTTGGCATATGACTTCAAACTTCGCTCACTTTGCAACACATGTCAGAAATTCCCTAGTTGTTAAAAATAAATAGCACATAGGCTCACGGTCATGTCCAATCAGGGAGTTACAAATTAAAGTCGTGATGTGTCACACCACACCTCTCAGGACTGCTGAACTGCAAATATAAGATAATACTAACCGCTGGGGGGTGAGGAACAACAGGAACCACTCCTCATTGCCGGTGGGAAGCCTGAGAGCCCCCGTGAGGTACAGTTTGGCAGTTTTCCCCGAACCTCAACAGGTCTCGCCTTGGGATCCAGCAGTCATGCTTTCAGTATTTAGGCAGTTGCCCTGAAGTGCTATGTCCAAATGCAAACGAGGATGCAATTTTGCAGAGCAGTTCTATTCACAGTGGCTACAAACTTGACGAGATCAGGATACCTTTCAGTAGATGAATGTGTGAGCAAATTGGTGTACACGGATATCAAGGGGACCAGAACACATCACGCCAAATTATGTCCGTTTGACATGAGTTATTTTAGTTTAATTTAAAATAATAAAAACTGAGTAGAGGTTTCTCCCTATGCTTTTTTAAGATTTATTCATTTCCTTATGGCCATCCTGTGTCTTCCTTGCTTTGAGAGGGCTTTCTCTCGCTGTGGAGAGCTGGTTCTACTCTTGTTGTGGAGCACGGGCTCTGGGTGTGAGGCTTCAGGAGTTGTGGCGCATGCATTTAGTGGTTGGGGCTCCCCGGCTCTGGAGCACTGGCTCAGCAGTTATGGTGCGTGAGCTCAGCTGCGCTGAGGCGTGTGGGATCCTCCTGGATCAGGGGTAGAACCTGTGTCCACCGCATTAGCAGGCAGATTCTTAGCAGCTAGTTCACCAGGGAAGACTGAGGTTGCCCTTCTGTGAGGTACATTTACATTTATTCGGGAAATCTTCATCTGTACAGGTGTCCCTCTTTGAACCTACTTCTCAAAGAAGGAACACTTATCTGTGAAGAAGTCAGGACTTAAATCTGCAAACAATCATCTGTTTATTTACTGTGCTTTGCATGATAACTTGCATAAATGTCCTCTGCCTTCCCCTCAAGGTCTTTCTTCTGTTTGGGACTGAAGAGCTATTTAAGATGAGGTCTTGGGTCATTTCAGGGAGTGACTCAATTTTCCTTGGCATCTCCTCTCTATGCAAAAGGTATACATGTTCGTTAAACTACTGCTTTTCCCCTGATAATGTGTGTTCAATGATGAAGCAGGAGGGCTCAACCAGGTACCTGGAAGGGGAGAGCGAAATTTATTTCCCTCGTATATACATGCAAAGGAATAACACTCAACAGTGGAAAGGAATGAAACATCAGCCCTTGAAAGACAGGGATAAGTCTTAGATGCATATGGCTAAGTGAAAGAATCCAGTTGAAAGGCTGCACCCAGTATGACCCCATTGTGACATTCTTGGAAAGGTAAGGGATTTGATTGAGGTCATATCTGAATGGTCTAGTGGTTTTCCCTACTTTCTTCAATTTAAGTCTGAATTTGGCAATAAGGAGTTCATGATCTGAGCCACAGTCAGCTCCTGGTCTTGTTTTTGCTAACTGTATACAGCTTCTCCATCTTTGGTTGCAAAGAATATAATCAATCTGATTTCGGTGTTGACCATCTGGTGATGTCCATGTGTAGAGTCTTCTCTTGTGTTGTTGGAAGAGGGTGTTTGCTATGACCAGTGGGTTATCTTGACAAAACTCTATTAGCCTTTGCCCTGCTTCATTCCGTGCTCCAAGGTCAAATTTGTCAGTTACTCCAGGTGTTTCTTGACTTCCTACTTTTGCATTCCAGTCTCCTATAATGAAAAGGACATCTTTTTTGGGTGTTAGTTCTAAAAGGTCTTGTAGGTCTTCATAGAACCGATTAACTTCGGCTTCTTCAGCATTACTGGTTGGGGCATAGGCCTGGATTACTGTAATATTGAATGGTTTGCCTTGGAAACGAACAGAAATCATCCTGTCATTTTTAAGATTGCATCCAAGTACTGCATTTCGGACTCTTTTGTTGACCATGATGGCTACTCCATTTCTTCTAAGGGATTCCTGCCCACAGTAGTAGATATAATGGTCATCCGAGTTAAATTCACCCATTCCAGTCCATTTTAATTCACTGATTCCTAGAATGTCTATGTTCACTCTTGCCATCTCCTGTTTGACCACTTACATTTGCCTTGATTCATGGACCTAACATTCCAGATTCCTATGCAATATTGCTCTTTACAGCACCGGACCTTGCTTCTATCACTGGTCACATCCACAGCTGGGTATTGGAATCCCTTATGATTATACAGTGGAAGTGAGAAATAGATTTAAGGGACTAGATCTGATTGATAGAGTGCCTGATGAACTCTGGACGGAGGTTTGTGACATTGTACAGGAGACAGGGACCAAGACCATCCCCATGGAAAAGAAATGCAAAAGAGCGAAATGGCTGTCTGAGGAGGCCTTACAAATAGCTGTGAAAAGAAGACAGGCGAAAAGCAAAGGAGAAAAGGAAAGATATAAGCATCTGAATGCAGAGTTCCAAAGAATAGCAAGGAGAGATAAGAAAGACTTCCTCAGCGATCAATGCAAAGAAATAGAGGAAAACAACAGAATAGGAAAAACAAGAGACCTCTTCAAGAAAATTAGAGATTCCAAGGGAACATTTCATGCAAAGATGGGCTCGATAAAGGACAGAAATGGTATGGACCTAACAGAAGCAGAAGATATTAAGAAGAGGTGGCAGGAATACACAGAAGAACTGTACAAAAAATATCTTCACGACCAAGATAGTCACGATAACGTAATCACTGACCTAGAGCCAGACATCTTGGCATGTGAAGTCAAGTGGGCCTTAGAAAGCATCACTACGAACAAAGCTAGTGGAGGTGATGGAATTCCAATTGAGCTATTTCAAGTCTTGAAAGATGATGCTGTGAAAGTGCTGCACTCAATATGCCAGCAGATTTGGAAAACTCAGCAGTAGCCACAGGACTGGAAGAGGTCAGTCTTCATTCCAATCCCAAAGAAAGGCAATGCCAAAGAATGCTCCAACTACCGCACAATTTCACTCATCTCACATGCTAGTAAAGTCATGCTCAAAATTCTCCAAGCCAGGCTTCAGCTGTATGTAAACCGTGAACTCCCAGATGTTCAAGCAAGTTTTAGAAAAGGCAGAGGCACCAGAGATCAAATAGCCAACATCCGCTGGATCATGGAGAAAGCAAGAGAGTTTCAGAAAAACATCTATTTCTGCTTCATTGACTATGCCAAAGCCTTTGACTGTGTAGATCACAATAAACTGTGGAACATTCTGAAAGAAATGGGAATCCCAGACCACCTGACCTGCCTCTTGAGAAACCTGTATGCAGGTCAGGAAGCAACAGTTAGAACTGGACATGGAACAACAGACTGGTTCCAAATAGGAAAAGGTGTACGTCAAGGTTGTATATTGTCACCTTGCTTATTTAACTTATATGCAGAGTACATCATGAGGAACACTGGGCTGGAAGAAGCACAAGCTGGAATCAAGATTGCTGGGAGAAATATCAATAACCTCAGATATGCAGATGATACCACCCTTATGGCAGAAAGTGAAGAGGAACTCAAAAGCCTCTTGATGAAAATGAAAGAGGAGAGTGAAAAGGTTGGTTTGAAGCTCAACATTCAGAAAACAAAGATCATGGCATCTGGTCCCATCACTTCATGGGAAATAGATGGAAAAGCAGTGGAAACAGTGTCAGACTTTGTTTTTTTGGGCTCCAAAATCACTGCAGATGCCGATTGCAGCCATGAAATTAAAAGACGCTTGCTCCTTGGAAGGAAAGTTATGACCAACCTAGATAGTATATTAAAGAGCAGAGACATTACTTTGCCAACCAAGGTCCGTCTAGTCAAGGCAATGGTTTTTCCCGTGGTCATGTATGGATGTGAGAGTTGGACTGTGAAGAAGGCTGATCGCCGAAGAATCGATGCTTTTGAACTGTGGTGTTGGAGAAGACTCTTGAGAGTCCCTTATACTGCAAGGAGATCCAACCAGTCCATCCTAAAGGAGATCAATCCTGGATGTTCATTGGAGGGACTGATGCTAAAGCTGAGACTGCAATACTTTGGCCACCTCATGGGACGAGTTGACTCACTGGAAAAGACTCTGATGCTGGGAAAGGTTGGGGGCGGGAGGAGAAGGGGACGACGGAGAATGAGATGGCTGGATGGCATCACCGACTCTGTGGACATGAATTTGAGTGTACTCCGGGAGTTGGTGATGGACAGGGAGGCCTGGCGTGCTGTGATTCATGGCGTCGCGGAGAGTCGGACACGACTGAGCGACTGAACTGAACTGAACTGGAAAGGTAAAGCTACATAGGTGATAAGCAGATCGTGGAGCAGGGAACTGGAAGTGATCGTTTAGGATGGGTACCTGTCAATATGCATTTGTCTGAGTGTATCACTTTATAGAGCACAAAGGGTCACTCAGAATCTATTCAAGTGTACTGATGTATAAGTAAGTCATACGATGGAACACCAAACACAACAGAATCTCAACATCACTGGCTATTCTATCACTTAGAGAAATGCAAATCAAAACTGCAAATGAGACATTATCTCACGTCAGTCACAATACCTATCATCAAAATATCTACAAACAATACTGGAGAGGGTGTAAAGAAGAGAGACCCCTGCTGCACTGTTGGTGGGAAGGTAAGTTGATATAGCCGCTACAGAGGGCAGTATGCAGGTTCCTTAAAAACTGAAACTAAAACTGCCATACCACCCAGCAATGCCACTGGGTTTGCTGAGACTGCCATAATTCAAAAAGACATATGCACGCTCATGTTCATTGCAACCCTATTTACAATTACTATGACATGGAATCTGGAGACGGAAATGGCAACCCACTCCAGTACTTTTGCCTGGAAAATCCCATGGACGGAGGAGCCTGGTAGATTACAGTCCATGGGGTCAGGAAGAATCAGCCACTACTTCACTTTCACTTTTCACTTTCATGCATTGGAGAAGGAAATAGGAACCCACTCCAGTATTCTTGCCTGGAGAATCCCAGGGACAAAGGAGCCTGGTGGGCTGCCGTCTGTGGGGTTGCACAGAATCGGACATGACTGAAGCGACTTAGCAGCAGCAGCAGCAGCAGAATATCAAATCAACCTAAATGTCCATCAACAGAGAAATGGGTAAGGAAAAGTGCTGCATATATACATTGTAATATTATATAGCCATTAAAGAAATGAAAGTGGTCCTCTGAAGAGATGTGAATGGACGGTCAGTCAAAGTGAAATAAGACAGAAATACAAAAACAAATATTCTATATTCATATATATGTGTGTATGTGTATATATATACATATAGATATATATTCATATACACGAATCCATACGTATCTATCAATCTATCTATCTATACATATGTATATAGGCTTCCATGGTAGCTGAGCTGGTAAAGAATCCTCCTGTAATGCAGGAGACCCCGGTTCAATTCCTGGGTTGGCAATATCCCCTAAGAAAGGATAAGCTACCCATTCTACTATTGTTGGGCTTCCCTTGTGGCTCAGACAGTAAAGAATCTGCCTGTAATGTGGGAAACCTGAGTTTGATCCCTGGTTTGGGAAGATACCCTTGAAAAGGGCATGGCAACCCACTCTGGTATACTTGTGGAGAATATTCTTTGGCAGAGGAGCCTGAAAGGTGCAGTCCATTGCCAGAGGAGCCTTGCAGGCTACAGAATGAACAGGTTTGAGCAACTAAGCACAGCATGTATAGAAAAATGGTACTGATGACCTCATCTCCAGAGCTCAATAGAGGCAGAGACACAGAGAACGAACTTGAGGACACAGCAGGGGAAGGAGAGGAGAGGACAGCCTGAGAGACTAGCATCGACATGTATACACTGCTGGGATATATGTTCCCTGTTGCTGCTTTTTGTTTTGTTTTTAAATTTCCTTTATTTCTAATAATCCTCAGGTCTCTAAAACAGATAGCTAGTGGAAAGCGGCCGTGTCGCATCCGGAGTTCAGCTTGGTGCTCTCCATTGACCTAAAGAAGAGGAATGAGGGGGTGGGTGGGAAGCTCAGAGGGGAGTGGATATATGGATACATAGAAATGATTCACATCTTTGTACAGCAGAGAATAATGTAACATTGTAAAATGACTATAACACAATTAAAAACAGAGAGAGAGAAAACAAATAGGTGGTCCTCGTGCTACGACTCTGTGCTCCCAAAGCAGGGAGCCCAGATGTGATTCGTAGTCAGGGAACTGTATCCCGCATACCACAACTGAGGCCCAGAGTGGCCAAATAAAAAAAAAAAAAATTAAAAAATAGGAATACCACAGACAGCATAAAAAATAAAATAGTATCCATATATTTCTGATAAATGTTATAAAAAAATGGGGACATTTCCTTTTCAGGAAAAGACCTGAGGGTTATTAGAAATAAATTAAGGAACTTTAAAAACAAAAAGCAACAACAGAAAACCTATTATGCCAAACAAAAGAAGTCAGACACAAATGCAAACACATGATCCGGTTTTTAGGAAATCCTAGACAATAGATCTAATCTCTCAAAACCAGCAAATCACTGGCTGCCTGGTGTTGATCACAGTGGCTGGGAAAAGGACAAGAGAAGGTTTGTGGTGATGGAAACATTCTGTATCTTGCCTGTGGTGGCTGTACGTGGGTGTATTTATCTGTCAGAAATCATAAAACTATACCCTTAAATTAAGTTTTATTGCATGTAGATTATACTAAGCTCATGAAACGATACTTAACGTGATTTGTCACTAGAGAAATGCAAGTTAAAACCACAATGAAAAACTATCTCACATCTAAGGTAGCTTCAATGTAAAGATCAGAAACAACAGAATATAACAAGAGTGCACCGGATTAACAGGTGGTGGAAGAACGTGGAAACCCTGGAGCCCTGTGTCTTGCTGGGGAGAATGGAAGATGATGTGGCCACTGTGGAAACAGTTCACACATTCCTCAAAAAGTTAAAATTGACATATGAGCTGGCAAAACTCCTAGGTCTAAATCCAAAAGAATTGCCAGTAGGGACTCCAACAGATACTTGTACACCAACATTCATACCAGCACCGTTCACAACAGACAAAAGGGAGATGCACCCCAAACGTTCATCAGTGGGCGGTGGATAAACAAAATTCGTTACACACACAGGTACCCTCAGACAACACAGATTTGAACTGCACAGGTCCACTTACACCTGTATTTTTTCAATAAATACATAATATGGCATGTCCCATGGTTTTTGAATCCACAGAAGTTAAACTGAGGTTATAGAGGGCTGACTGTAAAGTGTACACAGATTTTTGACTACATGGAGGATCTTGATACTTTTCTGCTTTCAGAGAACTAATTTTGTAAAGGGAATGTTGCTCAGAGATATAACTTGATACTTTCGTCTCCACCTGCCTACCTCCCATCTTCATTCTGAAGTCTAAAAGCTGCCTCAGTATCAGCACGGCCCACAGACATGACTTTTCGCCTCTACTCTGTTCCTCCAGGTGCCCCCACCCCACCCCCAGCGGTAGTCACCGCTTATTGTTTCTCAGGCCCAAACAACGATTCCATTCTTGGCTCCTTCCTTCCACCAGCTCCAGACATGAACTGAAGAAAAATAAAGTTGATCCTGTCTTTGAGATATGTCTAGTTCTACCCATACATGAGTACTTGCTTTATTACAATAGTAGTACCAGTGACTTCCCTGATAGCTCAGATGGTAAAGAATATGCGTGCCATATAGGAGACCCCAGTTCGATTCCTGGCTTGGGAAGATCCGCTAGAGAAGGGATAGGCTACCCAGTCCAGGATTCTGGCCTAGAGAATTCCATGGAGTGTCCAGTCCAGGTGGCTGAGAAGAGTCGGACACGACTAAGGGACTTTCATCCATTCACTCACTGACTCAGTACCAGTGAGCAGGCAAGTCGACTTTAAGTAAATGCAGCTTAATTAACTGCCCATCTAGATGGAATAAAATCAGTCCAACAAAAGTCAGTTCCAAGTGAATAGTGAACCTAAGGGGAAAGGAAAGAAAAACCAGTAGATGACACAGGGGAATAACTTCATGATCTCAGGTAGCCAAAAGTCCGAGGGCAGGAATTTATGTCTGCTGTGTTCACGCCGCATCTCCAGTGTAGATGCCCAGTGTTTCCAGAGGGAACAGAAAGGAAATTTCAACGCCATCTGGAGGAAACTACACACATGCAAGCACTTGGGTCATCGTGAAGACACACAGTGTTCTTCATGATCAGAATGAATGTCATAGAAATGTCACTTCTCATTAGTCTAACATCTAATGCAATCCTAATTAACAGCCATTCAGACTGATATTCAGGATAAACTGATTCTAAGTTTCACATGAAAAATGAGCAAGAACACCTAGGAAAGCCTGAGGGAAAAAAGCTAGGTCCAGTGATGAGGTGTGATAAAGCCTACCAGGAGATAAGACAGATTTTAAAGCCAGGATTATTATCACTTTTTTGGAAGAATCCAGGCCACTACTTTTACAAGTTTCATTATTGGCTCAGATCAGTTCAGTTCAGTCGCTCAGTCGTGTCCGACTCTCCGCAACCCCATGCATCACAACACGCCAGGCCTCCCTGTCCATCACCAACTCACGGAGTTACACTACATAAAACACTATTCCAAAGACTCTTGACTTGTTAGGTGCCTCCCATTTCAGGATTTCTGCTCTTATTTTCTTTCTGGTTTCTCACTCAGGTCATTTGTTAAGAGTGAAAGCTGGGTAACCCCATTCACGCTGATGCAACACAAAAAGCCGTACATGTACTCAGAGTGTTAATACCCTCTGTAGGCAGGTGAGAGGTGCCCAAGTGGCAGGAGAAAATAAAACTGCAGTTGGTGGACTTTTTTTATTCCTTTTTTCTTTCATAATTCTGTGTTGTCATGACAATACCTGGTTCTCCCTGAACTTAGCTTGATCTCAAATCTAGCACTTACCAATGCGTTTTTTTCATGGAAATGTCTTCCTTAATCTGTGTTAATATGTCAAAAGACTATGTATTTGCTTGGAAATCTGCCTTTCTTTAAGATTCCTGTCAACTGTTTTATGGCCAGGCATAACTCACCTTGTGCCACGCTATCTCAAAATGCATGTTGTAGGTGAGGTGCCTGGTGCAGCGCTCTCAGCTTTGAGGTGTTTCTTTTCTCTAATTAGCACCTTGCTGATACATATATAACTCCTTGCTAGAAACTAGAAATGGGGCACTCTTGCTGTCCCCTTCTAATGTCTATATCAGAAGCTTTCTCTATCTCTTTTATACTTTAATAAAACTTTATTACATAAAAAGCTCTGAGCGATCAAGCCTCATCACTGGCCCCAGATCGAATTCCTTTACTCCAGAGGCCAAGAATCCTGGCATCTGTCACAGCTCATCGCAGCAACATTTCAATACTGAAGAGATCCTCCAAGAAGTAAGAGTCTTTTAATAGTACAGAGCCATAGATTACAAAATGAAAATACATATGACCCTCCTAATCTGTGCAGCTTCGCAGGTGCCACTATCTGGGTCAGGAAGATCCCCTGGAGGGAGGGCATGGCAATCCACTCCACTGATCTTGCCTGGAGAATACCATGGACAGGGGAGCCTGGCAGGCTACAGCACATAGGGTCGCACAGAGTGGGACATGAATGAAGTGACTTTGCACTCACGCACCTTAATTTGTCAAGATATAGCCGGAGTAACTGGCAGATTTGGCCTTGGAGTACAGAATGAAGCAGGGCAAAGGCTAACAGAGTTCTGCCAAGAGAACGCACAGGTCATAGCAAACACCCTCTTCCAACAACATAAGAGAAGACTCTACACATGGACATCACCAGATGGTCAATATCAAAATCAGATAGATTATACTCTTTGCAGCCAAAGATGGAGAAGTTCTATACAGTTAGCAAAAGCAAGACTGGGAGCTGACTGTGGCTCAGATCATGAACTCCTTATTGCCAAATTCAGACTTCAACTGAAGAAAGTCGGGAAAACCACTAGACCATTCAGGTATGACCTAAATCAAATTCCTTACAATTATATAGTGGAAATGAGAAATAGATTTAAGGGACTAGTTCTGACAGACAGAGTGCCTGATGAACTATGGATGGAAGTTGGTGACATTGTACAGGAAGCAGTAATCAAGACCATCCCCCCAAAAAAAGAAATGCAAATAGGCAAAATGGCTGTCTGAGGAGGCCACACAAATAGCTGTGAAAAGAAGAGAAGTGAAAGGCAAAGGAAAAAAGGAAAGATATACCCATTTGAATGCAGAGTTCCAAAGAATAGCAAGGAGAGATAAGAAAGACTTCCTCAGTGATCAATGCAAATAAATAGAGGAAAGCAATAGACTGGAAAAGACTAAAGATCTCTCCAAGAAAATTAGAGACACAAGGGAAATTTTCCTGCAAAGATAGGCACAATAAAGGACAGAAATGGTATGTACTTAACAGAAATGGTATGGACCTAATCAGAAGATATTAGGAAGAGGTGGCAAGAAAACACAGAACTATGCAAAATAGATCTTCAAGACCCAGATAATCATGATGATGTGATCACTCACCTAGAGCCCAACATCCTGGAATGTGAAGTCAAGAGGGCCTTAGGAAGCATCACTACGAACAAAGCTATTGGAGGTGATGGAATTCCAGTTGACCTATTTCAAATCCTAAAAGATGATGCTGTGAAAGTGCTGTACTCCATATGCTAGCAAATTTGGAAAACTCAGCAGTGGCCAGAGGACTGGAAAAGCTCAGTTTTCATTCCAATCCCAAAGAAAGGCAATGCCAAAGAATGCTCAAACTATCGCACAATTGCACTCATCTCACACAGTAGCAAAATAATGCTCAAAATTCTCCAAGGCAGGTTTCAATAGTACGTGAACTGTGAACTTCCAGATGTTCAAGATGAATTTAGAAAAGGCAGAGGAATCAGAGATCAAATTGCCAACATACGTTGGATCATGGAAGAAGCAAGAGAGTTCCCAAAAAGTATCTACTTCTGCTTAACTGAGTACACCACAGCCTTTGACTGTGTGTATCACAAAAAACTGTGGAAAATTCATCGAGAGATGGGAATACCAGACCATCTGACCTGCCTCCTGAGAAGTCTGTATGCAGGTCAAGAAGCAACAGTTAGAACTGGACATGGAACAACAGACTGGTTCAAAATCGGGAAAGGAGTGAGTCAAGGCTGTATATTATCATCCTCCTTATTTAACTTATATCCAGAGTGCGTCATGAGAAATGCTGGACTGGATGAAGCAAAAGCTAGAATCAGGATTATCAGGAGAAATATCAATAACCTCAGATATGCAGATGACACTACCCTTATGGCAAAAAGCGACGAGGAGCTTGATGAAGAGTCTCTTGATGAAGGTGAAAGAGAGTGAAAAAGATGGCTTGAAACTGAACATCAAAAAAAAAAAAAAACTAAGATCACTATTTTGCCGTCAAAGGTCCACCTACTTAAAGAAATGGATTTTCCATTAGTCACGTACGGATGTGAGAGTTGGACCGTAAAGAAGGCTGAGCACTAAAGAATTGATGCTTTTGAACTGAGGTGTTGGAAAAGACTCTTTGAGAGTCCCCTGGACTGCATGGAGATCAAACCAATCAATCCTAAAGGAAATCACTCCTAAATATTCATTGGAAGGACTGATGCTGAGGCTGAAGCTTTAATACTTTGGCCACCCGGGAGTGACCTTTGACAAGTGAAGTCCCTGACTCCCTCTGCACCTGCCCGTCTGCTCTGGTGATGCTCAAGAGCCCACCAGAGGTGGCCGTGGGAGGGGACCGTCTCGGGAACCAGGGCACAGGCTGCTCATGTCGCGGCTCCCCAGTGCTTTTAAAAGAAGGACCGTACTTTGCTCTTGAAGTTTATGAGTTTTTGTTTTTCCTGTTTTAGGCAAGGCAAGGAGAAGTGAAGGAATAACACAATAAACTCTTATCAGATACCATGGATAAGCTTGTGTCCGAATCAGATGAGAGGCTTCAGCTTCATCTGAGCCAGCCCCAGGGCCCCTTTACAAAGAGGCACATCTGGCGCGGCCTATCCCGGCCTGGTCTGTGTGTGGGGAAAAGCTCCAGGACAGGAGTTGGAAAACTGTTCCCATAGAGGGCCCCAGAGTGAATGTCTTTACTCGTTATGAATAATTGAGTAGCAGCATTTCATGCTAGTCAATAAGCGTGACAGCATCCACAGGCAGTGTGTAAAGGAACAGACGTAGACGTGTGCCCACAACCCTTACAGAAAGCATCAGTGAGCCAGATCCCCCGATGGCCCCAGTGTTAGCAGCCGCCGTGCTCGAACTTTGTTCTCGGTCCACCCTCACCCCTTTGTTTCTTTCTTAGAAGTTTATTTCTGGGGCTTTGCAGGCAGTCCAGTGTCTGAGAGTCTGCCTTGCAAGGTCAGGGACGCAGGTTCGATCCCTGGTTGGGGAGCTAAGATCCCACATGCCACGTAGCAACCACGACAAAGGAATCCCGCGTGATGCAGCTAAGGCCCAACACAGTCAAATCAATAAGTTTAGTTCAGCATCTTTTAAATAATGTGATAGAAAGATTGAATCAGCTAAAAGCAAGCATTCTCATATTCCAACTCCAGCCTTCCCTTTTTTCATTTGCTTTGGAAAATGTCTGAAAACTTCCATCAGACCAGCTCAATGGGCAACACTCTGGTTCAGGTTCACTGAAAACCTGTCCCTGCTGCACCAGTGCCCTAAAAACGAGGCCCAGAATCTTCCCTGAGGTTGGTACTTGGGCATCGCTTGTCTGAGAGAGACCAGTGATCACTACAAGTTCTGTGGCACATTTTTCCCCCACAAATCCAAGATGTCACACACACCTCACTAGAGACCACTAGGGCAGTCCCCTCACTTCACCCTGACCTGTGGGGATAGTTTTGTCTCAGGTTTGAATTCGGCATATGAAACCCGTGCCAGCTTCCTGAGTGACCACTGAACTGCAAAAGCTGAAAGCAAGTATAAAGCAGTTTAACTTACCCCAGGGACCTGGCCTCCTTGTATCTAGAAGATCAGTTGGGGAAGGAAGAGATTGTCTGTGTACAAGTTAGTATTAAAAGTTGTCAACCAGCACTTCACTCTGGGCGCGAGGTCCGCCCCTCCTCCCGAGGTGCTTTAGGCTTTCAGACAGAAGTGTAACCATTCCGCGGTCCATGCAGCGTCTGTAAGAGCTGACACTAAAGTGCTGTTTGTACCTTTTTCAGAATTCTCTGCTATGGGAAGTTGAAAATGCGTAAAAGCAATTCGAAGAAATGCAAAATGACAAGGTACTTAAATCTCTAAATACTTTAGAAATTTGTTAAGAGCTGAATTGAGCTGGGTTCGTCGTTACAGTCACTGCAGATGCTTAGCGGAAGTCGAGTTACATTTTCTTTATGGCTAGTTAACTGCTGTATCGTGTATACCATTTCTGGTTTTGAACATTGAATGTGTTTGCACTATAGGTGGATTTAGAGCGTGTGGCTGTTGTGTGTGGTTCAGAATTCTGAGTAGTCCTTTCTGGGTTCACCTGAAAGCTGAGACAAAGTGTGAGCCTTTCACATGGACAGTGCTGTCCGTCAGAAAGATAATACGAGCCACATACACAATCTAAAATTTCCTAAAAACGAACGGGCTACTTGACGTCCTTTTTTCACCGCGAGACTTGAAACCTTCTGTGTGATTTCCACATCGAGCTTTGCACCGGCCTGTCTTGTGTGCTCAGGGGCTGCACGAGGTGAGTGACTGCCCTGGCCAACAGCACAGAGCTGCCAGGTTGAGTCGAGTGACTCGGAAACTTGACCCATTTGACTTGTTTTACCCCGCGAGGAAGTGAAGTGGGGTGTAGAGGAGTGAATGTGAGGAATGCCCCAGAATGCAGGTGAGCTCCATGGAGACAGTTTAAGGCAATGGGAGGAGCGAGGGCAATAGAGTGAGTCCTGGCTCCCCACCTGAACCCCCGCCCCAAGTCCAGCTTCCCTCTACAGACGTCATTGTTGTTAATGACTTGCCATGTTTCCTCCGGAAGCTTTTCTACACCTGAGATGGAACTTCTTATTTATTATGGTTTATAAGGTTTATGTTGTTCCGAGTGTTTATATTTGCTATGGGACTTAGAGAATATTTCTCAGAATTAAAATGTTCAGAGTTGATAACTACTCATGTAACCTATTATGTACATTTTGGTGCAAGTGATTTTACACCCAGAAAGCAAGCGGTGCAGGCTGTGTCATTTGCTGTTTCATAGGACCAGCTGCTTCTAAACCTGGAAACCCTGAGAGCTGAACTGGACCAGACGAGGCTACAAGGGGCTCCCCTCCACCAAGGGTAGCCCGCTCCCCCGTGCAGCTCCCCTCAGGGCTGTCGAGTGTGACAAGGGCCTGTCTGGTGTGTGGATATATGACTGGGTGTCGCTCATGGTTGCACCTCAAAGAGCCTGTAGCTTCATGGCCAGCGAGAAGGAGGAGACAAGCATCGTTCCTTAGGGTCGAACTTAGTACCTGGGAGAGTGGTGGTCACGGTATTGACAAAATTCAAAAGCACAGGCTGAGGTTTGGAAGTGGGGGCCGACCAGTTGCTATTTGGGTGTATTCATTTGAGGGGCCTGACAGACTGTGACACTGATGTTTCTTAAGAGTCACAGAGGTTAATGACCTGTAGTCTTTTTCATGTGAATGGAGACTGAGACATGACTTGCCGTTGACTGTGGTGGGAGGAATCACCAGGCTTGTGAATGAGATGAGCAGATTACTGAGCATCCTGATTTTTCCTTACTCATTGTTGTAGGCGCAGTAATTCTTATTAAGTATTTAAATGTTTCTTTGTCTTCTTCACGGAAAATGGTTACAAGTGAGAGATGAACTTTAGCAAAGGTTATTAAAGTGCTTAACTGGTGACATTCATTCATCTGTAGGAAATCAACTGCTGCTTGAATCCTGATTTAGGAGACCGTTTGGAGCCCATACGCATATTTCTGCATTTGTGTGCTTAGGGGATCCTCGCGGTCCAGGGTCCCCACCCAGCCTTCTTCTAGAGTAAGGGGATATCATTTGAGACAAAGGCAGAGACAGAAACTTGCCCTGTGTCCAAAATCACAGCAGGTGGAGTTCAAGGTGAGCATGTGGCCTGCAGAACGGATAGAGGGCATGGCCAGACTTGCTGGCCGAGCTCCTCCAGGGTGAGGGGCTGGTGCTGTCAGAGGTGGAGAACCCCTGTTCCCAGGGTGGATGAGGTGAGTGTGAGGAGGACTGCGTAGACAGTGGAGGAAGGGGAGGTGGACACGGCCTCCTGCTCTTGGGGGTTTGGGTAACGAGGAGGGCCCTGGTGCTGGGACCCGAAGGCCTGGCAAGGTTGGGGGGTTCAGATTGAGAAGTCTGGGGCCTGGTCACCAGTCCCCTGTGTGTCAGTGAGAGCGAGAGACGAGAAGAGGAAGCTGCCATGGGGAAGGAGGGGCCGCTGTGCTCTGAAGATGGTGGGCCGCAGCGGCTGGTGCGAGGGAGACATGTCTCCAGGAGGCAGCTCTCAGGGGTCCCGGCAGTGACTTAGCAGCGCAGGCGGGGCCTCGGAGTGGGGCTTGAGGGCAGTGTGGGCTGAGTGGGGGCACTATGCTGGCTCAGGAGGGAGGGAGTGTGTCCTGAAAACCTGGCTCATGGGCAGGGTAGGCTCAGCGTATTTGGCAGGACTTCCCAGAGGAATTGGTCACCTTGTCTAGGAGGAGGGGGAGAGAGATGGAGGCTGCACTCCGCGACGGACCTGGGAGGTGATGATTGGTGGGGGGTGACCAATCCGGAGGCCTCTGTGGCCCTCAGAAGACCTGCAAGGGTTCGCAGTCCCTAGCGGGACTGTCATACACCCCACCCAATTCCCAAGTGTGCTCTGGCCCCAGGCCCTTGGGTAGAAGTGGAGCAGAGAAAGCAGTGGTTCTGTCAGGAGGAAGGGGAGACGGGAGGGAAGACAGGTGTGGCTCGGGGAGATTTCAGACTTCCATCTCCTGTACAGCAGTTTTCCTCACAAAACCGTCAAGCAGCACAGCGTGTGAACCCGAGCAGGCTGAGCTGGTGGTTGGCCCTGGCTGCTCTGCAGACATATGGGGTGTCCTGTCCTCGGAGGAGGGCTCTGTCTCCTGGGTTAAGGACTCCTGCACATGTAGGCGCCACCCTCTTCGCAGAGACAAGACTGAGCAAAGCCCGGGCGGTCCTGCTATGCAGGTGGTTCACAGTCAAGGCAGGGCCGCCCGCCTCTTAGCAGGCCCCTCCTGAGTGAGCGCCTGACACCCGCAGGCCCAGGTCTTAGTGATCAGGGCCTGAGCATCTGTGCTGAGCTTCAGAGTCTGGTGACATGCTCATCTCTGCTTTTGTTTGGGAAACCCCATGGCGGCTCAGCTCCAAACTGTGCTCTGAGGACTTTTTTTGAGGGTTGCCTGAGGCGCCTCAGAAGCGCTGAGAGCGGTGCGGACAGTGTTCCGGGCAGATGGGAGACTATGATCCACGGACTTCATGAGGGAGATGGAGGTCAGAGCGGGAGCAGGCCGGAGGGGAGGTGGGGTTCCAAGGAGAAAGCAGAGCAGGTGCATGCCCCGCGCTGGGATCTGAGGGCAGGTTCCAGGGGGACCACGGACCCCCAAACCCCACACAGGCAATCACACCCTCACCGTGTTTGAGCACAGACGAGCTCAGAAAGATTGTCTTTCCTCATCCCTGCAGGAAATATGTAACGGTTATATATTAATATTCTTATTTTTATAGCAAGTTGTCAGGTAAAGTTATTTTTCCTTAGGCAACAAGTTGACTTGATGTAAATGGTAAATTCTGTCCATCAACTTGTTAGCAACAGTGAAAAACTTTCAGGATGCGTATGTAGAAGTGAAACTGGAGAGATTACGACCTATAAGAATCTCGTATTTTAATATGAAAATAATTTTATTTGCATAATTGAGTATTTAAACTACTATATTAAATCATCCACTACACATTAGGGGAGAATAGCAGTAACCGTGAATTCTAGTTTAATGCAGCACGTTGACATGAATCCAGAAACTCAAACAAAGCTGGTTGAGAACTTCATCAAGTGATGCATTTGTACATATACAACCTTAAAAAAAAAAAGATCAACTCAGCATTTCATCTGGTCTGGAGACTTGTGTTTAGAAACTCCAGCTTGTTCGTGAATTGCTCTTTTGATTACACAGAGTTCCCGATTCCCAGTGGATTGGGACGTGCATCTCTGCCCTGAGAGCAGGGAAGGTTCAAGTTTGTCAACTTCAGTTATCTCCTCATAGGGAGAGAGTTGCCACCCAGGCCCCATCAGAATGTTGGAGTAAATAAGTGAAATCAAATGTGAATGATCAGGGGCCACTTTGTAAGACTCAATATTAAGTTATTCTAAGTTTGAGAATATTCAAAAGAGGGAAAGTCGAACCTGAGAGATGTTAATTGAGCAAATGTTCCTGGAATTTGCTAATCTTGACACAGAATGCCAGCCCAAATGTGTTGTCCAGACACCATCCTCTGCTGACAAAGGCAGGTGATGAGTTTTATTCTATTTTATGTTGGTCCAAGAAGAGAAGGAGAACACGGAGCAGTGGGCCAAGGAGATTTAGAGCAGGGAGGGCAGAGGGAGCTTAGACAACCTCTTCCTTTTAGATCAGTGAGCTCCCTCCACTGGTATCCCGCCTCCTTGCTTGCCGGCTCCTCCCTGCCCAGCAGTGGGTGCTCCGCACCCCGAAGGAGGCAGCACAGCCCAGCGCGGGAGGTAGACCAGCTGAGCATCATGACTGGGGTATGTGTCTGCCTCCTCCCTGCCGCGTCCCTCCCGCAGCACACTGGTTTTCTTTCTTTGATTTTTCTCTTTCTACCCAGAAGAAAATCAAGTACATTTGCTATGCTCAGAGGTCTAAGATTTATAAAATTGCCTAGTCTTTAATCGGAGAAGGAAATGGCAACCCACTCCAGTGTTCTTGCCTTTAGAATCCCAGGGATGGGGGAGCCTGGTGGGCTTCTGTCCGTGGGGTCACACAGAGCCCCACACGACTGAAGCGACTTAGCAGCAGCAGCAGCAGCATTCCATAATGGCACAGTGACAAATTAGTCTTGATATTTGGACCACCGGCTTAGCATGTCATCATGAACTCAGCCAGAGCCTGCCTCTGTAACATTGGGCCTGGCCTGTGCTGGGCACAGCAGCTGCAGGGAAGTTTCTGTTCTCAGGGAGCAGACAGCTTCATGAATGTAACCATAGGCAGCTCTCATGGCGTGTGAAAACCATGCAGCACATTTTCCACTGGGGATGCCTGGCTGCAGGGTGCAGGGCATGCGGTGGGAACAAAAGCAAGAATCTAAACTGGTCTGCTTGCTGATGGGCCTGGTCACGCACTCAGTCCAGCTCTGCGTGTGAAACCAGGTTAAAAGCCCGGTGCCCCACGGCCCCAGGGAAGAAGTCGGGCTGCCTCGCTCTTCCGAGTCTAAAAACGGGATGACAACCTAGGGCTTTTGGTGACAGAGTGTGTGGCTCTAAAGCACATGTTCCAGCTTTCTTGCATGTTTAGCTTAGGTTTTGTGAGTGCGTTGCTGTTTACCCCATGAAATCACGTGCACAACACTCTGCTTTGTGACTGCACTTGTGTTATCACTTTTCTCTGTTACCACCCATTTCATGTTAGCTGCATTGTTAGTCAGCATATAATTAAATTCACTGTGAATCACTTTAGCGGCATATGAAGTGGTAACTAGTTCATTTTGTGGTCTTTTGACACATTATTTTTATAATTTGCATCATCAGCTAAGTAGTTGATGTTTAAAATTCTTTGACGATTTCTCTGTGGTTTCATGCGTGATTTCTTTCTGAGTATTTGTAAAAGAACAGTTCTGTGTATTTTTTCCTTGTCGTTGGAGTTCTCTGACGGTGTGTCTGCTTTCATCATTGGTTTTGATTTTCTGCTTCATCCTGTTGTCTACTTAGTCCTCAATCCAGACCCCAGCCTCCCTTGTTCTCACTGTTTATTTATTTTCTGTGAGCGGAAACAATTGGCAACTGTAGAGCTTTGGTAACTATATTGCATCATGTTACCCGAGCATCTGTCCTTTCTTACTGATTAAAAATGAAAATAGAATTTCCAGAATAAATTACATCAAAACAAGGAGCAGAATTTTCTCTTTCTGAATTAAATGATCATATGACCACTCCATAGTATTCTCACCACTGGAGTAATGTGCATGAGTACAGAGTAGCTTGTTTTTCAATGACTTGAGTTAAAGCAGGTTAGCTCCCACTGAACTGAGCTAAGAAGGTTTAGATTATGATGTCATGTATATAAGATTTAAAACTTTATAAAACAGTAGCACATATGGAATGTAGAACGTTTTATAACATAGGAAACATTATTAAATCATAAAAGTACAGAAATTGATAATTTCACAAAGAAACACTGGTTAGTTTTGAGTGTAAGCTAACGCCAACACTAAGGTATGAAATATATGCTATGATATAATATAAGCTATAATATAATGTGTGCTATATACTTTGGTATGTTAGAGACATTTCATATTTAGTTATAAAAATAAATAAAATTCTTCACATTTGCATGTCAATTCAGAAATGTCTTCAAATCTTACAACAATTACTTACCTACATTTAAGATACAGTAGGAATAGAGAGATAAACAGCGTCTCACAACACCTAAGAGATTTGTTTTTGTCCTGAGGACTGTTGCCCATACAAGTGAACTTGGGCTCTGATTTGCAGATTAAAAAATAAAGGGGGCCAAAATTAAGTTCCCCAGACTTAGGTACCTCCTGAAGGTAAAGACAAACAGGAGAGCTTCTCACAGTTACCTTTGCTCTAAAGGGCCAAATGTTCAGCAGACTGCATAGCAGAAGTGTTCATGTCAGTAGATGGTTTGGGTTTTGAGTTAGGGGCCCAGCTTTGGGTTTGGGCTTGGGGCTAGGGTTAAGATTCAGATCGCAGTTTGGCTTTGGGTTAAAGTTAAGTTTAGAGTTAGGATTAGGGTTAAGATTAAGCATCAGGTTTGTGGTAGGGCTCTGGCTTATATTTGGGTTGAGGTTGGGGTCAAGGTACAGTTGGGGCTGTAATAGTGGTTAGAGCTTTACTGTTTGTGCTTTTGGTTTCATATAAAAATTCTTTGCAGAATTGTTATCGTGAGTATTTACCCCTGTTTTCTTGTATAGGTTTCTTGTTTTTGCTCCTATATTTAGATTGGTGAGATATTTTGTATATATTACTCTGTGTAAGTGATTCAGAGTAAAATAACTTTTTTTCTTTTCTCTTCTTTTGTTTTCCTTTCCATTCCTTCCCTTTCCTTTCCCCTTCCTCCTATTTCTCTCTTTCCTTCCTCCCTCCTTCCTTCTTTTCTTGGTTGGTGACTTGTTATCCCTTTGTACCAGCATCCATGTGTAAATGCTCTCAGCTTTTCTCATTGAATTGTTTTGGCAGCTTTGTGAAAAACTGTTCAGCATAGACAGGTATGTGTGTGTATTTTTGTACTCTCAAGTCCATTCCATCAGTAGGTTTTCTATTTTCTGCCATGCCACACTGTCTTGACTACTGTCCCTTTGTAGTACATCTTCGTACTGGAAAATACTAATCTTCCTACTTCATTTCCCTTTTCATGTTGGGAAATTCTAGTCCTTTGTATTTGCACATGAATTATACAAATCAGGTTGTCAATTCTACAAAGAAGTATTGTGGAATTTTAATAGGATTATGTAAATCTGGAAGTATCTTTGGGGAGTATTGCCATCTTAGCATATTAAGCATTCTGGTATGTGAACTTTGGACATGTTTTCCATATGTTTACATACTTAATTTCTTTCAACACAGTTTTGTAGTTCTAAGAGTATAGTTTTTGCTCCTTTTTGAATTTATTGCTAAGCACTTAATTCTTTTTTGATGCTGTCATGAATGGAAATTTTTAAAATTGTATTTTCTGATTTTTCTTTGCAAGTTGTCTTTGTCTGCTTGGGCCCTCATAACAAAATAGTGCAGACTGGGCCACTTACACAACAGAAATTTTTATTTTCTCACAATTCTGGAGGTTGGAAAGTCCAAGATTAAGGTTCTGACAGAGTTCAGTTCCTGGTGAGATTTCTCTTCCTGGCTTTCAGATGGCCATTCTCTCACTGTGTACTAAACATTTTGAAGTGAGAGAGATGGGTCTCTAGCACCTCTTTCTGTTTTATAATGACAACAGTTCTATTCATATTGGGTCAGAGTGCCACTCTTATGATCTCATTAATCTCAGTCACTTCACAAAGCATCCTATTTGCTTGATAGTATATTTGGAAGTTAGGGAGTTGATATATGATTTTGGGGCATCACAACCCATTTCAGAGCACAGAAAAAACAATAAGGCTTTTTATTCTGCACCTTGGTGAACTCATTTCTTAGTCCCATTTTTTTTTTTTTTTTTTTTAGTGGATTCCTTTGGATTTTCAATATATAAGATCATGTCATCTGTGAATAAGCATTTTCTGTTTCCCTTTCCAGTCTGTGGTCCTTTTATTCAACTTTCTTACCTAATTGCCCTGATTCAGGTCTTCAGTGCAGTACTGAGAGAACTGGCAAGAGTGGATATTCTTGTCTTGTCCCTGATCTCAGGGGCACAGCATGCATTCATTTGCCATTAGGTATGATGTGGATGCTGATTGCAGCCATGAAATTAAAAGACGCTTACTCCTTGGAAGGAAAATTATGACCAACCTAGATAGCATATTCAAAAGCAGAGACATTACTTTGCCAACAAAGGTCCGTCTAGTCAAGGCTATGGTTTTTCCCGTGGTCATGTATGGATGTGAGAGTTGGACTGTGAAGAAAGCTGATCGCCGAAGAATTGACGCTTTTGAACTGTGGTATTGGAGAAGACTCTTGAGAGTCCCTTAGACTACAAAGAGATCCAACCAGTCCATTCTAGAGGAGATTAATCCTTGGTGTTCATTTGGAGGGCTGATGCTAAAGCTGAAGCTCCAATACTTTGGCCACCTCATGGGAAGAGTTGACTCACTGGAAAAGACTCTGATGCTGGGAGGGATTGGGGGCGGGAGGAGACGGGGACGACAGAAGATGAGATGGCTGGATGGCATCACCAACTCAATGGACATAAGTTGAGTGAACTCCGGGAGTTGGTGATGGACAGGGAGGCCTGGTGTGCTGTGATTCGTGAGGTCGCAAAGAGTCGGACAAGACTGAGCGACTGAACTGAACTGAACTGAATGATGCCAGCTGTGGGGTTTTGTAGATGCCCTTGATCAGTTTGAGGAAGTTCCTTCTCCCTAGTCTGTTGAATATTTTATCATGTACTAGGCGAGAGGGCTGGAAAGACATTGGCTAAGAAGAGCTGCAAATCCTGGCCAATGATGCAGTGAGCTCCTTGATGTATATTGAAGCAGGTGAGATGAAAAGAAGACTTATAATGCTGACCTTTACTGATCTCTTATCCTGTGCTCGGCACTCTCCTAAGTGGTTTACATGCTTGATTCATTCAATCATCACAGCCATCTGAAGTTGTTCAAGTGCAGTTATTAGCTTTCTTTCTCAGATGAGGAAACTAAGGCTCACAAACATTGACTCCTGTATCTGGTTGGTAGAGCTGGGCTTCAGATGACCTTCAGAATCTAAGCAATACATCACCCCCTGAAAGAGGAAGGCCTCTGGGGCCTGAGGATCTTGATGGAGGGGGAGGGGTGGGGTGAGAGTGCTGCAGAGGAGATAGCTGTGGTCAGAGGGGATGTAATCAATGAGTGTTCATGCGCAAGGCACTGTCTTAGGTGATTGGGATGAATCAGTGACCAAATTAGGCTAAGTCTATCTGAGCCAACACTCAAACAATGGCAGACAGACAGCAAACCATAGCTACAGCAGGTGATGTCTATAGTTACACTAGAATATCCATAAATACTAGGCAGTAACTCTCCGCGACCCCATGAATCACAGCACGCCAGGCCTCCCTGTCCATCACCAACTCCCGGAGTACACTCAAACTCATGTCCACAGAGTCGGTGATGGCATCCAGCCATCTCATTCTCCGTCGTCCCCTTCTCCACCCCCCCCCCAACCTTTCCCAGCATCAGAGTCTTTTCCAGTGAGTCAACTCGTCACATGAGGTGGCCAAAGTATTGCAGTTTCAGCTTTAGCATCAGTCCGTCCAATGAACACCCAGGATTGATCTCCTTTAGAATGGACTGGTTGGATCTCCTTGCAGTATAAGGGACTCTCAAGAGTCTTCTCCAACACCACAGTTCAAAAGCATCGATTCTTCGGCGATCAGCTTTCTTCACAGTCCAACTCTCACATCCATACATGAGAGTCGGACACGACTGAGCGACCGAACTGAAAGCAGAAGATAGGAATGCAGAGGATAGGGAGGGGCAGGAGTGTCAGTGTTAGTCCATGTTGAAAAGTTACATTTATACTAGTTAGTTGCTAAGTTATGTTTGACTGTTTGAGATCCCATGGACTGTAGCCCACAAAACTCCTCTGTCCATGGAATTTTCCAGGCAAGAATACTGGAGTCGGTTGCCTTTCCCTTCTCCAGGGAACCTTCCCAACTCAGGGATCGAACCTGTGTCTCCTACATTGCAGGCAGAGTCTTTACCAACTGAGCCACCAGGGAAGCCATTTACATTTACACTAAGGGAGTGAAGAATAAACTGTGAAGAGTTATGGAAGGAGTAATCCAGAAGGAGGGATTAAGAAATGCAAGACCCTTAAGTGGGAATTGCCAGGTGTTTTTGAGACCAACACAGAAGCTAGTGTGAATTATGGTTATGGCTTTATAGTTTGGGGTTTGTTTGTTTGTTTGTTTGTTTTTCCTTTTTTGGCTTTAATGGATAAATATTTGTGTGTTTGGGTTAAGATTATAGGTTAGGTTTTATGGTATCGTTTAGGGATTAGGCTTTTGAGATTAATGACTAGGTTTTAGGGATCATGTGTTAGGTTTTAGGGAAAAGATATTAGGAATTAGGTGTTAGGTTAACCGGTTACTACAGGGGTCAAGTTATGGGTGCAGGTTAGGATTCAGGTATGGGTTAGGGTTATTGTTTCAGTCGCTAAGTCATGTTCAACTTTTTGCAACCCTGTGGACTGAGGTTGTTGATATTTCTTCTGGAAACCTTGATTCCAGCTTGTGATTCATCCAATCCAGCATTTCGCATGATGTACACTGTATGTAAGTTAAATAAGCAGGGTGACAATATACAACCTTGGCAAACTCCTTTCTCAACTTGAAACCAGTCTATTGTTCCATATCCTGTTCTGACTGTTGCTTCCTGACCTGCATACAAGTTTCTCAGGAGACAGGAAATGTGGTCTGGTATTCCAATCTCTTTAAGAATTTTCCACAGTTTGTTGTGATCCACAGGGTCAAAGAGTTTTTCATACTCAATGAAACAGAAGTAGGTGTTTTTCTGGAATACTCTTGCTTTTTCTATGATCCAACAAATGTTGGCAATTTGACCTCTAGTTTCTCTGCCTTTCCTAAACTCAGCTTGTACATCTGGAATTTCTCGGTTCATGTACTGCTGAAGCCTAACTTGAAGGATTTTGAGCAAAACCTTAAAAGCATGTGAAATGAGCACAATCGTACAGTAGTTTGAACATTCACGTGGCTTCCCTGGTGGCTCAGACAGTAAAGAATCCACCTGCAATGCAGGAGACTTGAGTTTGATCCCTGTATTGGTAAGATCTACTGGAGAAGGGCATGGCTACCCACTCCAATATTCTTGCCTGTAGAATTTCATGGACAGAAGAGCCTGGCAAGCTACAGTCCATGGGGTTGCAAAGAGTAGGAAACAAGTGAAAGACTAACACTTTCACTTTGAACATTCTCTGCCATTGCCCTTATTTGAGGTTGGAAAGAAAACTGACCTTTTTCTTTCCTGTGGCCACTACTGAATTTTCCAAACTTGCTGACATATTAAGTGCAGCACTTTAATGCATAATCATTTAGGATTTTAGCATCCACCATAGTGACAGCATTTTACCTTGCTCAGCTCTTTGAAAATTCCATTTCCAAATACAGCCGCATCCTGGGGTCCTGTGGGCTAGAGGTTCAGCATGTGAATTTTGGGGGATACGAATGAGCCTATACTGTCCTGCTTAGGAATGAGCTAGCACGTGCCTCAGTCCCTCATTTCTTCAAGTCCCATAGGAGTGATGTAATGGCCGAGGGAGAGGCCACTTTTGCAGTGCTTGTGTCCCAGCTGGCGAACCCTTCTCTGCTCTCTTTGATCAGGCAGCAGAAGTCCCAGCCCCGTTCTAGGGTTTTGTGCTGCGTCCTGCTGAGGTGCTCAGTGTTCGGGAACCCAGGAGCCAGCAGCCTCATGAGGACAGGACCAGACACTCCAACCAAAGGGAGAAAACCTATGGGGATTACAGGTGGGAGAGAGTCATGGTCTGGTTTATGTCTCAGAACACATTGAGACGGGGTGTGAGATGCACCATGGGGGCAGGGGGTTTTGAAGGTCCTGATGGAGGGATCAGGCTTGGGCCAGGGCTGTGGCTGTAGAGGGGAATTACTGGCCAAAGGCTCTGGGGGATGAGCTGACAATCGCTGGAGCAGAAGGGAAGTGGGAGGCCCTGGGTGTCTGGGCTCAGCTGCCAGGGAAGGCGGGGCTGCTTCTGGGTATGGGTGTTGCAGTGAATAGAAAAAAAAAAAAAAAAAGCGAGGAATGAGTGTTTTGTTTTGTTTTTTCTTTCCTTTTTCTGAAAACAAAGAAGATGAACAGTGAGCAGGCCTGAACATTCCTAGTATTTTTGCTTTGTTGTTGTTCGGTCACTCAGTGGTGTCAGACTCTGTGACCCCACGGATTGCAGCACTCCAGGTTTCCCTGGTCTTCACTGTCTACTGGAGTTTGCGCTAACTCATGTACATTGAGTCAGTGATGCCATCCTGACTTGGGCCAGATGTATATATTTTCTGACCAATCAGTTTAAATGTTGCAATGTCCAGTTTGTCATTTTTATGGGTTTCTCTGGTCCTCCAGTTTCTCAGTTTTTCCAGACATTGCAACACCATCCCTCAACCATTTCTTAAGACCTCAGACCATTATTTAGGGGTTAGATGTATGTTTAGGAGCTAATTTTCTACCTGGAGTTTTTCTCCTTGATAAAGTGAACAGCAGGTAATGATTGTCTTGTCCTGGGTCTGAATGTTTTATGACCCTCCAGACTAGGGAGGCATTCCTCTGAATGTCTCGAAACTGGAACAAATGCAGCTTTAGACTAGTGGAGCCAAAAGCGTTTATGTGAGAGAATTAAAATTGAAATTAGTAAGATAACTGAGGCTCTGACTTCTACACTGACTGCCTAGCAAGTTCTACCTCACTAGGACAGGTTACGGGTAACTTGGACCCTCACAGTCCTTTATCTGCCTGGGGGAGAATGTCTTAAAAGCTGTACATGGGAGATCATGGAGGAATGAGTGTTTGTAGCAGGTGTGGGTGGAAAGATGGCCCTGTACCTATGGCAGCAGGGCCTTCCCAGTGTAAAGATCTGTGTGGTTCCCTAGGCCAGTCAACTCCCCACATCATCCTCCCAGGAAGCAGAGATCCATGACTGCAAGGGCAGAGGCCCTCCCCCTTGTTCATCTGTAACTTCCTGCTCCCACAGTGAGGAACCTGGTGCCCACCACTTGCCATTGATCCATTTATTGTTCCTTTCCAGATGACATGTGTTAGCTACTGAACCTTGGGATGAACTCCACAAAATAAAGCGCATAGTTTATATGTGATCCACTTTGCCTTTAGTCTACAGAGTCTGTTTGTTGCAGGGAGAAAGCCAATTCTGACTCCATGTTGGAAACTGCTTCTTTCACTTGTTCTTTGTTGTTTCTGTTTTTATAATCATACTTAACAGTATGGACACTGCTCTTCTGCTTGACTGTAAACAAAAGCACCTTTGTTCAGGTCATAGAGAGATAATTCATCCCTACTCATTCAGCAGTGGCCACAGGGCTGGAAGAGGTGAGTTTGCTCTTCAATCCCAAAGAAAAACAAGGCCAAAAAATGTTCAAACTATCACACAATTACACTGATTTCACAAACTAGCAAAGTAAGGCTCTAAATTCTCCAAGCCAGGCTTCAACAGTACATGAACTGAGAAATTCCAGATGTCCAAGCTGGATTTAGAAAAGGCAGAGGAACCAGAGATCAAATTGCCAACTTCTGCTGAATCATAGAAAAAACAAGAGACCTCCAGAAATACATCTGCTTCATTGACCACGCTAAAGTTGCTAAGTGTGTGGATCACAACAAACTGGAAAATTCTTGAAGAGATGGGAATACAAGACCACCTTACCTGCCTCCTGAGAAACCTGTATGTAAGTCAAGAAGCAACAGTTAGAACCAGACATGGAACAATAGACTGGCTCCAAATTGAGAAAGAAGTACCTCAAGGCTGTATATCGTCACCCCGCTTATGTAACTTAATATGCAGAAAACATCATGCAAGATGCCAGGCTAGATGAAGCACAAAGTGAAATCAAGACTGCTAGGAGAAATGTCAATAACCTCAGATATGCGGATGACACCAACCTTATGGCAGAAAGCAAAGAAGAACTAAAGAGCCTCTTGATGGAGGTGAAAGAGGAGAGTGAAAAAGCTGGCCTAAAGCTCAACATTCAAAAAACTAAGATAATGGCATCTGGTACCATCACTTCATGGCAAATAGATGGGGAAACAATAGAGACAGTGACAGACTTAACTTTCTTGGGCTCCAAAATCACTGTGGTAGGTGAGTGGAAACATGACATTAAAAAAATGATTGCTCCTTGGAAGAAAAGCTATGACTAACCTAGGGAACATATTAAAAAGCACAGATATTACTTTGCAGACAAATGTCCATCAAGCCAAAGCCATGGTTTTTCCAAAAGTGAAGTATGGATGTGAGAGTTTGACCATAAAGAAAACTGAGCACCAAAGAATTGATGCTTTTGAACTGTGGTGTTGGAGAAGACTCTTGAGAGTCCCTTGGACTGCAAGGAGATCAAACCAGTCAGTCCTAAAGGAAGTCAACCCTGAATATCCATTGGAAGGCCTGATGATGAAGCTGAAGCTCCAATACTTTGGCCACCTGATGTGAATAACTGACTCATTAGAAAAGACCCTGATGTTGGGGAAAATAGAAGGCAGAAGAAGGGGACAACAGAGGACAAGATGGTTGGATGGCATCACCGATTCAATGGATATAAGTTTGAGAAAGCTCTGGAAAATAGTGATGGACAGGGAAGCCTAGTGTGCTGCAGTCCATGGGATCACAAAGAGTTGGACATGACTGAGTGGCTGAACAATAAACATGTCAGATATGATTTATCTTTGTCTTTCCATTGATTCATGGCTCATTCCTTTCTATTGCTGAATAGTATCCTATTGTTGTGTATGGGAGGAAAAACAATTTTTCCTCTACACTTGTAGGTTATTAGTCAAGACTTCTCCTGTAAAAAAAAAAAAGAAAGAAAGAAAGAAAGAAAAACAAACAAACAGAAAAAGATTATCAGGAGATAAAACAGTTTAATAACATATATACCGCCTATATATAGAAAAGTTACCCAGGAAAACTGAATCACTCCCTGAAGTGTCCAAAGCCATCACCTTAAATACCATTTTAGGGAAAACAAAAGAAAGACCTTGGGGAATGGGGGAAGTCAGTTTTGGCAGGTCATCATGCAAAACACAGAAAAGAAGTATATGATTGTTTGCAGATTGAAATCAGAACTCCTCCACCATCAAATCTCTATGTGAGATTTAATCATCTTTCTGTTTCTGTGCAAAGAAGGACAGCCCTTAAATATGGAGATTTCTCTATTGTAAAAGTACATCACAAAAGGACAATCTCTGCTCAGTTTTCTGAGCAGAAATTCTGAGATTCTTTTTCCTTTTTAGTGAAATAATCCTCGACTGAAATAATCCTTATATCAGAGAGGTATATTTTGGGGTAGCATATTCTACTTGCCTTGACATGGATGTAACCCATTTTGCTTATACGTTCATCTTTTGAAGGATATACTGATTTCCTCAAGCTTTTAGCTATTATGGATAGTGTTGATGTGCATAATTGCATCTCTGCTTGAATTTGAAGTTAGATTTTCAAAGCAGTTGACTAAATACAGAAAGCATGATTGTTGGACCCCAAGGTGAGACTTTTTAGCTTTGAAAAAACTGCCCAACTGTCTTACACAGTGGCTGCACATGCATCCTCTGAGCAGTGAGGGAACGTTCCTGTTGTTCTTCACCCTCTAGCGGTTGATATTGTCATATGTATGGAGTTTAGCAGTCCAAATCGGTGTGGTGTGATATCTCATGACTTTAATCTGTAATTCCCTAAGTAGTATGATATTTTGTATAATTTTTGTGTGATAATTGTAAGGCGAGTGTAGAGAAAAAGAAGCATGCTGGGAAGTCTGGCAAGAAAAGGGAAATTTATTAGAAGGAAAAGAGAGGGTGACTGGCTTTTAAGGAGAACCAGCATCCTCTTTTTCTGACAGGGTCCTTCTTATACCCCACCAATGAAAAATTCTCTGAAGTGATGGTCACGTAAGTCAGAGGTCTGGAAGCTGGTGGTCTCACACCTTTGAGAAGATAGGCACCAGTAAGTAAACAGCGTGCCGTTTGGGCAGTTTGGTCAGCCTAACAGATCACTGTGATTTTATTCTTTGTTTGCGAAGTCGACATAATGAGCCATCTTATCAAGGAGACCCCATGTGGGCCCTATCATTCCAGCCTTTTTGATTTAGGATAAGGGCTGAAGGTCAGTCTTCTGTAACTGCTTCTTGCGGGACAGGGGCATCATGGGGGTAAGATGAAAAAAGGCTGAAATGTGGGCCGAGGGGATTTTTGTGGGGTCAAAGTTTTTGATAATCTGAGTGAGTTAGAAGTAGCTCATGGGTAGTTCAGTTGGTAAAGGTTTGTAAGCGGTCCTGAAGATATTTTGAAAAAAGATGCATTAAACATGGACTGAAAGTTAGAAATGGGGAGTGCCGATCCTCTGGGAGACGAGATGGATAAGCAGATCCAACAGGGTTTGGCCACGTACTGGCCAGGGTCGGGTTTGAGGTATTGAATAAACAACAGGTCAGATTTCCAGTTCTGAACAGGTCGGCAAGTTTGGGGACAGGGTATTAGTGTGAAGTTTGGACTGTAAAAGAAGAGAAAGAGTAAAATCGTGATGTGATGTCTCATGTCTAAGAGGAGAAAATGATAAAAATAAGAATCCAGATGTAGAAATAAATTTGGGACTCCTTGATAAGATGGCTCATTATGTCGACTTTACAAACAAAGAATAAAATCACAGTGATCCGTGAGACTGACCAAACTGCCCAAACAGCATGCTGTTTTCTCACTGGTGCCTATCTTCTCAAAGGTGTGAGACCACCAGCTTCCAGACCTCTGACTTACGTGACCATCACTTCAGAGAATTTTTCATTGGTGGGGTATAAGAAGGACCCTGTCAGAAAAGGAGGAAGGAAGAGGAGGAAGTGGCATGTCACTCCAGTATTCTTGCCTAGAGAATTCCATGGGTAGAGGAGCCTGGCAGGCTCCACGGGGGCACTAAGAGTCAAACACGACTGAGCAACTAAACACACACACACATTTCAGGGGCAAGGTTTAAGGGATCAAGATACAGGAACTTGACTGTAGTATTAGTCCACTAACTAGGTGCACAGTGGTAAAGAATATGCCTGTCGATGTAGGAGACACAAGAGACACAGGTTCAACCCCTAGGAGAGGTTGGAGGAGAAAATGGCAACCTACTCCAGTATTCTTACCAGGAAAGTTTCAAGAATAGATGAGCCTGGCAGGATATAGTTCATGGTGCCAAAAGAGTCAGACACAACTGAGTGACTGAGTCAGTTCAGTTCAGTTCAGTTCAGTCGCTCATTCGTGTCCCACTTTTTGCGACCCATGAGTCACAGCATGCCAGGCCTCCCTGTCCATCACCAACTCCCGGAGTTCATTCAAAATCATGTCCATCGAGTCGATGATGTAATCCAGCCATCTTATTCTCTGTCGTTTCCTTCTCCTCCTGCCCCTAATCCTTCCCAGCATCAGAGTCTTTTCCAGTGAGTCAATGAGGTGGCCAAAGTATTGGAGTTTCAGCTTTAGCATCAGTCCTTCCAATGAACACCCAGGATTGATCTCCTTTAGAATGGACTGGTTGGATCTCCTTGCAGTCCAAGAGACTCTCAAGAGTCTTCTCCAGCACCACAGTTCAAAAGCATCAATTCTTCAGCAATCAGCCTTCTTCACAGTCCAACTCTCACATCCATACATGACCACGGGAAAAACCATAGCCTTGACTAGATGGACCTTTGCTGGCAAACTAATGTCTCTGCTTTTTAATATACTGTCTAGGTTGGTCATAACTTCCCTTTCAAGGAGTAAGCGTCTTTTAATTTCATGGCTGCAATCAGCATCCGAAGTGATTTTGGAGCCCAAAAAAATAAAGTCTGACACTTTTTCCACTGTTTCCCCATCTATTTCCCATGAAGTGATGGGACCAGATGCCATGTTCTTTGTTTTCTGAAAATTGAGCTTCAAGCCAACCTTTTCACTTTCCTCTTTCACTTGACTGAGTACACAAACACAATTTAGCCTACTACACACTGTCATTGATAACACTGCAGTTGTACGATGACATTTTAAAATCAGTCATTGGTGGGTATATGAAACAGAACTGACATAAGAAGGGGAGTGTAGTGATGAGACTGAAACAGACAGGCTAAAGACACCAAAGTCTTTAGTGTAGATTCCTTATTTTGCAAAATCTAAAGATAGAAGAGTTAGTATACATTCTTGAGTATTTTTTTATTTTAGTTATTGATTCCTAAAATAATTTTCCCATAATTTGTTATTCAACCATGCAAATTCTGGGAAAGCAGAATCAGTCAGTCAATTCTATTGTTGGCCTTCCATTTAATTTGCTTATTTTTTCTCTTTTTTATACCACAAAGTAGATCTAATATAATGGGCCAATTTTAGATGAAATCAGGCTTTAAATACTGTAATAAATTTACATCATATAGATGAAAGTTGGTTATACATGGCAATATATTGACATTCCACTTTGCTTGGAATTTAATATAATTTAATAGTAATGGGTTGGAAGAAGCACAAGCTGGAATCAAGATTGCTGGGAGAAATATCAATAACCTCAGATATACAGATGACACCACCCTTATGGCAGAAAGTGAAGAGGAACACAAAAGCCTCTTGATGAAAGTGAAAGAGGAGAGTGAAAAGGTTGGCTTGAAGCTCAACATTCAGAAAACGAAGATCATGGCATCTGGTCCCATCACTTCATGGGAAATAGATGGGGAAACAGTGGAAAAAGTGTCAGATTTTATTATGGGGGGCTCCAAAATCACTGGAGATGCTAACTGAAGCCAGGAAATTAAAAGCCGCTTACTCCTTGGAAGGAAAGTTATGACCAACCTAGACAGTATATTAAAAAGCAGAGTCATTACTTTGCCAAATGAGGTCCGTCTAGTCAAGGCTATGCTTTTTCCCGTGGTCATGTATGGATGTGAGAGTTGGACTGTGAAGAAGGCTGATCGCTGAAGAATTGATGCTTTTGAACTGTGGTGCTGGAGAAGACTCTTGAGAGTCTCTTGGACTGCAAGGAGATCCAACCAGTCCATTCTAAAGGAGATCAATCCTGGGTGTTCATTGGAAGGACTGATGCTAAAGCTGAAACTCCAATACTTTGGCCACCTCATGCAACAAGTTGACTCACTGGAAAAGAGTCTGATGGTAGGAGGGATTGGGGGTGGGAGGAGACGGGGACGAAAGAGAATGAGATGGCTGGATGGCATCACTGACGCGATGGACATGAGTTTGAGTGAACTCCGGGAGTTGGTGATGGACAAGGAGGCCTGGCGTGCTGTGTTTCATGGGGTCGCAACGAGTCGGACACGAGTGAGCGACTGAACTGAACTGAACTGAACTGAATAATGTTTTTCTGTGATATTTCTGCTCATAAGCAGCAATTCCAAAAGCATTTGCATGAATCAATGAAATACATTAGAGATAGACTTTTGAAGTTTTACATCTAAAACAAGAATTTTCTGTAGGTTTTTATTCACCATGCAATCTTTGCCTAGAATTTCGTAATGTCTAACAAAGGCCTCCCTGAGTAACAGAGGCTTTTCTTAGACTTTACTTATATCTAGAATGTTTTCACATAAGGATATTTTATAGGGCAGTTTGAAAACCTAAAACATCAGTGGCTTTTAGCTTTATAATTTTAATAGATAATTAAGAATGTCTTTCAGTCTTGTAAGGCTTTTCAAATATATGACCACATCCACACTTTCTAAACAAAAAGATTTAGCTCAAGCCTTCAAGAAACAAAAACAAAAACAGATGAAATAGTCAAATATCAAGAGCTTATAGCTCTTTGTACTGTATGTGTGTGTGCTTAGTCATGTCCTACAGTTTATGAACCCATGAACTGTAGTCTGCCAGAATCCTCTCTGCATGGAATTTTCCAGGTAAGAATACTGGAGTAGGTTGCTATTTCCTCCTCCAGGGAATCTTCCAACCCAGGTATTGAACTTGTCATGTATGGATGTGAGAGTTGGACTATAAAGAAAGCTGAGCACCAAAGAATTGATGCTTTTGAGCTGTGATGTTGGAGAAGACTCTTGAGAGTCCCTTGCACTGCAAGGAGATCCAACCAGTCCATCCTAAAGGGTATCAATCATTGGGAGGTTTGATGCTGAAGTGAAGGTCCAATAGTTTGGCCACCCTGCAAAGAACTGACTCATTGGAAAAGACTGTGATGCTGGGAAAGATTAAAGGCAGGGGGAGAAGGGGACTATAGAGGATGAGATGGTTGGATGACATCACTCGATGGACATGAGTTTGAGCAAGCATTGGGAGTTGGTGATGGACAAGGAAGCCTGGTGTGCTGCAGTCCATGGAGTCCTAAAGAGTCAGACAGGATTGAGCAACTGAACCGAACTGAATTTTGGAATAGCGTTTATGTAGCAAAAGATTGGTCTTCCCTGGTGACACAGATGGTAAAGAAATCTCTGCAATGTGGGAGAGCTGGGTCCGATCTCTGGGTCTAAAAATCCCCTGTAGAAGGGAATGGGGAGCTTGGGGGGCTACAGTTATGGGTCACAAAGATTCAGACATGACTGAGGAACTTTCACTCACTCACAGCAAAAAATAAATATAATCAGAGAGAAGTATTTCAAAACCATACATATGACAAAGAACTTGTATCCACAATATATTAATAGCTTTCATCATTGGGGGAAAAAAAAGACTTCAAAAAGAAGATACATAAGCAAGGAGTTAATGCATGAGAGTTTGCTCAGAACCATTAGTTATTAAGGCAATGAGGGTAAAGCCACAACACAATAACATAACACAAATGTCAAATGGACTGAAATTCATATACTGAGCATAACAAATCCCCTAATTCATCAGAAATCTCATTTGGGAATTAGCAGGGACAGGCTTTCTTATCTCTTTGGGTGTTTTTCTTTGTTATTTTCATTTGTTTGTTTTTTTACTTTTATCTTCTACAAATCCAGGAAATCATTTAGTTTAAATCCCTATAATTATTTCATATTTAATTTTGGAAATGTGATTAATTTTTCTGGGTTTTTTTTTGGAAATGTGATTGTTAATGGCAACTTTTGATACCTTTCTATATGTCATTGTTATTCTTGGTTGTGAGGATCTCAACACTGAAATACCAATTGTATTCCTGTGGAGCTATCAGTGAGGCAAAGTTCAGTTCAGTTCATTTCAGTCTCTCAGTCATGTCCGACTCTTTGCAACCCCATGAATCACAGCACGCCAGGCCTCTCTGTCCATCACCAACTCCCGGAGTTCACTAAAACTCATGTCCATCGAGTCGGTGATGCCATCCAGCCATCTCATTCTCTGTCGTCCCCTTCTCCTCCTGCCCCCAATCCTTCCCAGCATCAGAGTCTTTTCCAGTGAGTCAACTCTTCGCATGAGGTGGCCAAAGTATTGGAGTTTCAGCTTTAGCATCAGTCCTTCCAAAGAACACCCAGGATTGATCTCCTTTAGAATAGACTGGTTGGATCTCCTTGCAGGCCAAGGGACTCTCAAGAGTCTTCTCCAGCAAAGTTCAACCAAAACTAATTGCTAATGTTTTCCCAGGAAAATCAAGAAATTGATTCATTTATGTTTCAGAAGAATTCTACTATCATCCACTTCTCTGTTACATATATAGTGTATGTGAACTGTTCTTGGTCACCTAATTATGGTGGTGAGTCACTCAGTTGTGTCTGACTCTTTGCTACCCTGTAGACTCTATTTGCCAGGCTCATCTGTCCATGGGATTCTCCAGGCAAGAATAATGGAGTGGGTTGTCATTCCCTTCTCCAGGGGATCTTCCTGACTCAGGGATCAAACCTGGGTCTCCTGTATTACAGGAAAATTCTTTACTGTCTGAGCCACCAAGGAAGCTCTAACTATTTTTCCCTCAGGAATCCCTGTCTTCTGGGATGCAACTATTTGCTGCAACAACTATTTTGTTCAGCCAGAACCCAGCTTAGCTTTTTAACAGGGCGGCTCCTCAAACACATGTAGATTAACATCCTTTCAATATTCCCCCACCTAAAAATTTAACTGAGTGTGAGTAACTACATTGTTTTTACAAGCTGGGTAACCTAAGGGGGAAAAAAATCTTCCAATGGGATTTGTGTTTCATTAAAAATGGAGATCTTAAATAACTGTAAAACATCTCTTAAAGAGAAATTGTATTCCGCACATTAAGCAAGTGAGAGAAAGGATATACATTTAGAGTTTTCTTGGTGCTTCGCAGACACTAAAACAATTTTAGGCAGACACATACTACCCAGACACTCTTCTTCAAAATACTGTTGTCTGTTCTTCAAGCCTATTATGACATGGATTTCATTGTGTGGTATGGTACTGAAGCATTTTATAGCCCCAGGTGCTGTGAAAATGAAGGGAGAGCCAGTGGGTGGATAAAGACAGTGTTGTTCTACAAGCAAGGAGGCACTTTTAGTTAAATAGATTAATAATGTACTGAGATACTCTAGAACGTATGCACTATATCCATTACATAAACATAGAATAAATCCTTTACAAGAAACTTTTAGAATTAAAAATAAAAATTAATAGTTTCTACAATCTCATAGTGAAGGTATTGTGTTTATGGAATGCCATTTTAGATTATAATATACACATAGAAAATTTTAATCTAAATCAGTGCTATTTTTGGAATTCCATTTAATGGGCTTAAAATTCCCTTCTCTTTATATCATTTCCACTAGATCTGATAAAATGAGCCAATATTTACAATGCAATCTTTAGTTGCTGAAATAAATATATATCATAAGCATGAAGAATGATTAATTAATGTGTTCATTAACTCTTAATTAATGGCAATCCATCAACTCCCTATTTTGTTTGATTTTAATATATTCCAGTCAATGTTTTATGCCATGTTTCTCCCCATAAGCAACAATTCAAAAGACATTTGGCTGAACTGATAAAATATACCAGGAGTAGAAAATGTCAACCTTTTATATTATACAGTTATTCTAAGGTGTTTCCACCATGAGAACTCTTTTAAACATGCTATAGTGTTTCACAAATACCACTCTGAATAACAAAGGAATTTTGTAGGCTTTATATTTCCATTCTGAAATATTTTCACATATGGATATTTTACAATGACATCTAAAAAATTTAAGACTATCAGAGGTCTTTTAACCTTACACCTTTAATGGATAACTAAGTGTTCTTCAGTACTTTATGGTATTTCAAATATATGTTTGTATCCTCACTTTCTGTGCTTTAGTCTTCAGGAAACCAGATTCAAGGTATATGAAGCAACAAATATCAAGAATTTATAATTTCTTATATCTAGTGCAATTAATAAATATGTATGTCTTCATAAAAGTCTGTTAACTTTTTGTCCACAACCATTTCTGCACCTTCCCCAAACTGTTGTTATATGCATACAATAGTTATACTATATTGTGAAATATAGGGCTTCCCTGGGGGCTCAGCTGGTAAAGAATCCACCTGCATATTGTGATATATATCTTTATTTTTTAAGACACTTAGCAAGCTCTCAGTTAATTTTGTGTTTCTGAGATATAAGTAATAGCCAAAAAAGGTTGTCTAGTGTTTTTAGGTTAATATATATTTGCTTATTTTATGCTTCAGGCAACTTTCAGTGCTTTGGTTAACAAGGATGGAATGCTTTGTTCTTTACCAAAGAATGAGCACAAACAGTGTGATATAAAACAATGCTTTAGGTAAGTGGATGTTTGTGAACCACAAAGAGACAAAAAAGGGGCACTTATGGCTGAAAGTGAGAGAGAAGGAAGGAAAGTCAACTTGGAGGAAGTGCAGAAGAATTGATAGTTGATAACAAAAACACAATATTGCATCTTAACAAGTCTCTTTCTATACCTTCCATAGGGCTTTATAATCTAATCTTTAGACTTCTTTCCTTCTCATTTTTAAATGTAGCTACCTCAAATATAATTGATAGATACCACATATAGTTACAAGGTATACAATGTGATGAAGTGGTATATGTATACTTTGTGAAATGATTATCACAATAAGGTTAATTAATACATGCATAACCTCACATAGTTACCATTTTGAGTGTGTATATGGTGAGGACAGTTAAAATCTACTCTTTTAGCAAATTTCAGGTTTATAATCCATTATTGTTAACTGGAGTCATCATGTAGATTAAATCCCCTAAACTTGTTCAATAAATAATAGAAAATTTGTGCACTGTGACCAACATCACCCTTTTCTCCTATCTTTCAGTCCTTAGCAACAACCAATCTACTCTCCACTTCTGTGAAATTTATTTATTTACTTTGGCTGCACCACAATGCTTACAAGGATCTTAGTTCGCTGACCAGGGATCAAACCCAGGCCTGGGCATTGAAAGCACCAAGTCCTATTCACTGGACTGCCAGGGAGATGTTCTGTTTTACCTTTTAGACTCTTATCTATATGTAAGATCAGGCAGTACTTATCTTCCTCTCTATGGATTATTTCACTTAGTATGTTGCCTTCACGGTTCTTCTATGTTATAGCAAATATGACTTTTTCTAATAAACATGGGCTTGTATATTTCACAACCTGAATAACTGCCAAATCCTCTATGTACTATCCTTTCACTTCTCAAATTGAGTCTTATTTAGATTTGACTGAATATCTCTATTCAAAGATTATTTTATTTTGGACTATATTTAGATATTTTTGCTTTGGAATTATAGCTCTGTATGTATTATTTCATGATGAATTTGAGGTTATAATGAGATACTTGACCACTTAGTTAATATGTTATTTGTTTTAGCTTATTTTTAGTAGTATTTAAACTGCAGAATGCACTATAGTATATAAAGAATCTACATGCTCAAAGATCACTGAGTAAATGCACAATAAGTCTCAGCATAATTGAAACAATGTTTGAATAAAAACTAAACAAAAATTAGCATAATGGAAAAATCAGAAATGTTTTTCTTTTAAACTAAATGCCATGTACAAATTCTGGAAAGATAATTAAACATGACATGTGAGAGGAACAGTAATAGATTTAAGATTGAGATTAAGTGTAATACTACTTTAAGAAATTGAAAAATTATGTTTGTCATGTATTCTACCATATAATTTTAATAAACCATCTGTCACTTTATCTGTGTGGATGCATGTTTATTCACATACACCTAACATAAATATTTTGGAGAAGGCAATGGCACCCCACTCCAGTACTCTTGCCTGGAAACTCCCATGGATGGGGGAGCTCGGTAGCCTGCAGTCCATGGGGTCGCTAAAGAGTCAAGACACGACTGAGCGACTTCACTTTGACTTTTCACCTTCCTGCATTGGAGAAGGAAATGGCAATCCACTTCAGTGTTCTTGCCTGGAGAATCCCATGGATGGGGGAGCGCCTGGTGGGCTGCTGTCTATGGGGTCGCACAGAGTCAGACACGACTGAAGCGACTTAGCAGCAGCAGCAGCAGCAGCAACATGAGAATCACAAGGGTGTAAAACAGCGAGGTTATTTTGTCTTGATCTGGAGAACAGGAAGAACTTGGTCTGAAATACATGAAGAGCATAGTTCCCTGGAAAACTGACACAGCAGTTAGGTGGCAGGTGCAGGTAGAGAAAGCTTTGAACCTCCCCTCAGCTGAGTGTATCTTCAAGACTGATAGGATAATATAACAATAAGAGACAAGGACTCCTGAAATAGTATTCAGTTCAATGAAGCCAAAATTCGTGAATATCACTAACTCATTGACCTGTGTGTCTGAGCAAGATAGCAATAGGAGAGGAGGAACATCACAAAAAGTGGTTAATCTCATTTGACCCACAGAAGCATAAGTGGAATGCCAATGTTGTGTGTATCAGAGCATCTGCCATTCCCACCAGGTAAACCCTGGCCACAAGCAGGGGGAACACCCTGCTGGACATGCTGACCGCATAGAGCAAGGGGCTGCTGACAGCCTTGTACCGATCATAGTCCATCAAGGCCAGCAGGAGACACTCACAGTCTATGAATGTATACAGCACCAAGACTTGCAGAGCACAGCCACAGAAAGAGACTGACTTGTTCTTGGCAAATGGCCCACCAGCATCTTAGGGCCGATGGCTGTGGAATAGCAGAGGTCACGAAAGGAGAGGCGGCTGAGGAAAAGGTACATGGGTGTGTGCAGCTGGGGGTCCATCCTAAACAGGGTTATCATTCCAAGGTTTGCCAGAAGATTGATGAGATAAACAAGGAGAACCATGGTAAATAGGGTCACTTTTTTCACAATGTAATTAGTAATTCCCAAGAAAATGAATTCAGTCCCAGAGGAGCAATTCTCTCCTTCCATTCTTTTTAGATCTTGTATAAACTCTTGAGAAATTGATCAAAAAAATAAATGGCACATTCATGTGTAACGCTTCTGCTGCTGCTGTTAAGTCACTTCAGTCATGTCTGACTCTGTGCAACCCCATAGATGGCAGCCCACTAGGCTCCCCCATCCCTGGGATTCTCCAGGCAAGAACACTGGAGTGGGTTGCCATTTCCTTCTCCAATGCATGAAAGTGAAAAGTGAAAGTGAAGTCGCTCAGTCGTGTCCAACCCTCAGCGACCCCATGGACTGCAGCCCTCCAGGCTCCTCCGTCCAGGCCAGAGTACTGAAGTGGACTGCCATGCACTTCTATACATCTGTAAAAAATCATAAGGCAGAACATATTTTTTTCTTCTGCAATTGTGTTTTTATATTCAGAAAAAATGCAGTCATGCACACAAATTAAAGAGGCATAGCCCTCTATTCTTCAAGAATAAAATGAATTTGAGAAAAACACTTTTGAAAGATTGATGTAAATCTAGATGCCATCCACAAGGTTTGTCATTTTCTACCAGCTCTTTCCTGAGTCTTACTTTTTTTTTTTTAACCTCAGGGAGTAGATCTGTAGTAACATAACTTTTTTCACCTCTTGAAAACCATATGGAAGAGACTCCAATGATAGAGAGGCTAGTCTCTAACACTTAGAATTAAGTATTTTCGATGCTTGAAAACATTCACTTGGGTAAATTTCTATTTCTAGCCATTAGATGAAGATTTTAGTGAGTAACCAAGCATAAAATGCTTCAATTACACAGTTTTTTTCCCTGTTTTAATCAAAAAGTTAAGTCTTTTCTCTTACATTTCTTAAGATAGGATCTAGGAACTTACCTGAAATAAGCAGATTTTGGTTTGCTGAACAATAGGCAGATGGCTTTTCATTTAACCAGATTCATTGGGATTTAAATCCCTGTGCTACTGTCCTTTGGCTTTGATGTTATTCAAACATTTCCTTAACTACATTTCTGCTTCTGTATATCCCCACATGAGTTCAGGAACAAATTAACAAAGGCTAAGTTTTTTTTGCTTCACTATTTTCGGCAAAATGATTCATGGTAGAATGAAAACTGCAAATTTTCTTTGTGTTGTGCTTCACAGTTAGCCTGAAACTATCTCCTTCTCTAGTCAAAGAGGAAACCTAATCAAAAATAAAAAAGTTCTCCCTCCATCATTTCCAGCTCCTTTTGATTGGTCGTTTTGCTTCTGAAACACTATCCTTTACTGTCTCATTTTGGAGTATTATTATACTTTGCATTACCTTTTTTATTAAATTATAAGGCATATAAAATAAAGTTCACTTCTTTAATGTATACTGTTCTTTAGCTTTTAGTATATTTTCAAGACTGTTCAGTTATCACCTACTTCAGAATATTTTCATCACTCCAATAAGAAACAACAAGCTTATTAGCTGTCATTCCACTTTCTTCCCTCCCTGAGCCCTGGAAACCACTCCTTTCTGATATGGCATGGTTTCCTATTCTTGGCCTTGCATATAAACAGAATCATGTAGTATGTGTTTTTATTCTGTCAGGCTTCTTGAGTATACTGTTTTCAATGTTCATCTATATTCTTGAACATATAAGTTTGTTTCATTAAGTGACACAATAGTAATTCATTTTCAGGCTATAACACATTTTATTGGTCCATTGTTCATTTAGATGATCGTTGGGTTATTTCTATTTAGCTATAAACATTCCTGCCAGTGCTATCTTTTAAGGCAGCCCTCATCACCAAATATCATCTTATTCCCATCCTCGAACCACATATCATCCAGGGATATTTCATTGATTTTTGTGACTCTCTCACATTCTCTAAATTGTGCACTTTTTTTGAATTATGTTTATTTTGTTCATTTGAGAATGTCTCTACTACAATTAAGGCCTCAGAAATATGATCAATGCTTATTTTGCATTTCCTAAGCTCCCTGGTACAAGAAGATGAAAAGTAGGGCTTTCTAAACAATTATTATTAAGTATTTCTTGTTATCAGTGATATAAAATAAATAAAACATAACTGTTAGGGGAATTTTAATATAGATATGGCTCATATGTCCAAAGAAGACCTATTTAGAAAATTGCACAGGTATGATTACTTTTCTAAATCATCAGAGTTCCATTTTATTCCTAAACTACTGTGTTTCCTGGGAGCTCAGATGGTAAAGAATCTAAAATTTGGTCTCACAACTTGGTATCTCTGATGTGACTGGACTATTTCCCAGCATCCCAGAACTAGTTTTCCTTTCACAATGACCTGAATGACCAAAGGGTCAGTCACTCTCCTTCTATATGTGTGCTGCTTAAGAAGTGCTTCATAAAGGCACTTTGTTTGCATATATGAACAACAAAACTAAGAAGTGACTGCACACTTGCTCACAGATTTAATAACAATAACATAAAAAAAACTATTAATAAGCAAATCAGTACTTAGAAATTCCACAGGACTGGAAAAGGTCAGTCTTCATTCCAATCCCAAAGAAACGCAATGCCAAAGAATGCTCAAACTACTGCACAGTTGCACTCATTTCACATGCTAGTACAGTCATGCTCACAATTCTCCAAGCAAGGCTTCAGCAATATGTGAACCGTGAACTTCCAGATGTTCAAGCAGGTTTTAGAAAAGGCAGAGGAACCAGAGATCAAATTGCCAACATCTGCTGGATAATGGAGAAAGCAAGAGACTTCCAGAAAAACATCTGTTTCTGCATCATTGACTATGTCAAAGCCTTTGACTGTGTGGATCACAATAAACTGTGGAAAATTCTGAAAGAGATGGGAATACCAGACCACCTGACCTGCCTCTTGAGAAACCCGTATGCAGGTCAGCAGGAAGCAACCGTTAGAACTGGACATGGAAGAGCAGACTGGTTCCAAATAGGAAAAGGAGTATGTTAAGGCTGTATATTGTCACCCTGCTTATTTAGCTTATATGCAGAGTACATCATGAGGAACGCTGGGCTGGAAGAAACACAAGCTGGAATCAAAATTGCTGGGAAAAATATCAATCACTTCAGATATGCAGATGACACCACCCTTATGGCAGAAAGTGAAGAGGAACTAAAGAGACTCTTGATGAAAGTGAAAGAGGAGAATGAAAAGGTTGGCTTGAAGTTCTGCATTCAGAAAACAAAGATCATGGCATCTGGTGCCATTACTTCATGGGAAATAGATGGGGAAACAATAGAAACAGTGACAGACTTTATTTTTTTGGGCTCCAAAATCACTGCGGATGATGACTGCAGGCAGTAAATTAAAAGACGCTTACTCCTTGGAAAGAAAATTATGACCAACCTAGATAGCATATTAAAAAGCAGAGACATTACTTTGCCAACAAAGGTCTGTCTAGTCAAGGCTATAGTTTTTCCAGTGGTTATGTATGTATGTTAGAGTTCGACTGTGAAGAAAGCTGATCGCCAAAGAATTGATGCTTTTGAACTGTGGTGCTGGAGAAGACTTTTGAGAGTCCCTTGGACTGCAAGGAAATCCAACCAGTCCATTCTAAAGGAGATCAATCCTGGGGGTTCATTGGAAGGACTGATGCTAAAGCTGAAATTCCAATACTTTGGCCACCTCATGCGACTAGTTGACTCACTGGAAAAGTGTCTGATGCTGGGAGGGATTGGGGGTGGGAGGAGAAGGGGAGGACAGAAAATGAGATGCCTGGATGGCATCACCGACTCGATGGACATGAGTTTGTGTGAACTCCGGGAGCTGGTGATGGACAGGGAGGCCTGGCATGCTGTGATTCATGGTGTTGCAAAGAGTCGGATATGACTGAGCGACTGAACTGAACTGAACTTAGAAGTTAACAAAGTTCTACAATGAGCTCATTGATAGATTGGGAAGAATAAAGCAAATTGTACACTTTTCACATATTTTCCTTAGATATACAGTACCTCTTTATCTTTCTTTTGAATTTTTGCCATACTTTACCTGCTCTAATGAACAAAAATGGTCAGAAATATTGTAAGTCACTTCTGAGTCTAGCCTTTAAGAAGACAATATCTAAAAGTCATGACCTACAGTAAAGAAAGTCTGACAAATCTTCTGAATAACAGATTTGACAAATTCTGAGATAACATGGACTGGGAAGAGGAGAATTTGTGTCTATCTTGCTAGTCATTTACATCCTGTGCAGTAATGAAAGACCTTGCAGTCTAACTATCTTTCCATGAATATTTCATGTATCCTCAGTTAACATGAGGAAAAAAAAAAAAAACAAGATAATGAGTCAGTGGTCATTCTTTTAAGTTATTTAGGTTTGAAATACAGTTTTATGTAGTAAGAGATAACAGGAACCGTGTGGGGAAATAAATCAGAGAAACAAATTTTAAGTGTGCTGTGCTTAGTCACTCAGTCATGTCTGACTCTCTGTGACCTCATGGACTGTAGCCCACCAGGCTCCTCTGTCCATGGAATTCTCCAGGTAAGAATATGGGAGTGGTTAGTCAATCCCTTCTCCAGGGGATCTTCTCACCCAGGAATTGAATCAGGGTCTCCTGCAGTGCAGGCAGATTCTTTACCATCTGAGCTACCAGGGAAATTGCATATATATATATAAAGATTGAAGAAAGTCTTTGAAAACCATCTATTTATCTGACAGAGAGAGAATGCCTTTTGCAGCATAGGTCCACAAATGGATCCAGAGATTTTCATATTGAGAGAAGTAAGTCAGACAGAGAAAGATACATATCATAAGATAGCACTTATATGTGAAATCTAGAATATGGTACAAGCAACATTTTTACAAAACAGAAACAGAGTCACAGATGTTTGTGTTCCTTTTCTGATTGCTTCTTTTATTTGTTTCTTGCTCTCATCTACATTATTTTCTCTAAAACTACGAAATTCAGCAGGTTAAAGTTCATTTAATAGTCCATTTTTAATTTTGGGGAAAAGATACCTAGTGAAAAATTATGTTGCTTATTTAATTGTTATTCCCATTCTTGGTATAATAATCCCAAATGTTGTTTATTATTTTAGTCATTATGTCATGTCTGAGTCTTTCATGACCCCATGGACTGTAGCTCACCAGGCTCCTCTGTCCTTGGGATTTCTCAAGCTAGAATACTGAAGTGGATTGCCTTTTTCTTCTCCAGGGAATCTTCTCCCAGGGATCAAACCTGTGTCTCATGTATTAGCAGGCAGATTCATTACCACTGAGCCACTAGGGAAGTCAAATCACATCAATACTAAGGTATCAAGTACAGTACTCTATGGAGATATTTTGAAGGCAAAGATCAAACCACATAACTGTTAATAATTTCTCACTAAAATCAAGAAACTGATGCATTTGTCTTACAAAAGAGTTTTATTATCATTATTTACTTCACTGTCACACATATGGTATATACAGAATTGTTTTAGTCATCTCATTCTACTATGCATTTTAGTTTTCCCCTCAACTACATTCTTATCTTCTGGGAAAAATCCCTTTTGTTGCATTTCATTCATCCAGAACCCAGCTTTAGCTTTTTAACAGTGCTGTTATCAAGACCATGTTGACTACAACTTTTCAATCTACTCTCACCCAACAAATTAAACCCGAGTTTGGGTAGATAAATTATTATTTTAAATTGGGTAACATAAAGTATCTCCCAATGGGATTTGTGTTTCATTAAAAATGGAGATCTTAAATAATTGAAAAACATGTCTTTAGAAGAAAATGTCTTCCTCATATATAAGCAAGTGGGAAAAAAATCTCTAGGATTTTCCTGGTACCCCTGGTAACATTAAGACAAGTTCTCTATTGGCAAATGTGTACTGAGGAGAAAATTACTTTTTTCAGAATGTAGTTTCTGTTCCTCAAACCTGGAGTACTATGACACAGTTCATTGGATGATGCAGTACTAAATACATTATGTCTCACTGCAGCTAAGAGAATGACTGGGAGAGCCAGTGTGTGAATAAAGACAGTGTTTTTCTGTAAGCAAGGCAGCATTTATAATAACATAAAAATGAATACTGCACTGAGATACTCAGTGGAATTATACATTACACTAAAATCACATATGTACACTGAACATTCATTTTGTACAATAGGCCTTTCGATTAAAAAATACAAATAAGATTTCTTACCATTTCTCATTGCATCTACTTTGCTTAATGAAAATCAGTCTAATATACATATAGAAATTTTCACCTAAAAAAGTACACTGCAAGTACATTTTCAGAAATGAAACTATAATCAGACCCCCCAAAAAATTAATTTGTTGCTTCTTGGCAATTTTATCCACACCCATCACAAATTAATGTTCAATACAATATACCACTTAGCTTGTTTATTTTTGAGGTATATACCAGGGAAATCATATTGCCTTTACACTGCTATGTCTGGCTTCTTTCGCTCAGTATTATGTTTGTGAAATTTCTCCACATGTTGTTGTATGCAGAGGCAGTTCATTCATCTACATTGCAGTCTACTGTTTCAAGATACAAAACTACCATAAAGTTATTTACCTAATCCAGAGCAGGAGTCAGTACATTTTACCTAAGCTGAGACATACCATTTATAAGTGAATACAGATGGTTGCTTTCGGGATATAGCAAAAATACTGTTTAGGTGTGGCTAAGATTTTATGGCCTACAAACCCTAAAATATACTTTAAAGAAAAGCTTGTCAAGTCCTATACTAATGTACTGGGGAAAAATTTAGTTATTTTCAGTGTTATAGTATTTCAAATACTACTATGGTGAATATTTCTGTACATGTCTTTTAGTGAAGATACTCATTCTTCCCTCCTGGGCATAATTCCAGGCATGGTATTTTTGGTCCTAGGACATTTGTACAGCCAGCATTAGAAGACTCAGCTATGGAGTTTTACCAAGTGCAGCAGCAATTTTCCATCTACTATCAATGTGTGAAGTCCATGGTGCTTCACAACTTCAGGAGTAGTTGATATTTCAATTGCTTATATTCTGCCATTCTGTAGATGATACAGTATAACTTTACTTTTTGTTTCAGTTTTATTTACCTGAACACTAGTAAGTTTGAATATCTACTTTTATGAGGAATCTATGAGATTCTGAATTTGAATAACAGGCCACACAATTCTTTGTGTGAACATGAAGTGCTGAAGTGACTCATTTTTCTTCCATTTTTCAAGTCTGTTCCAATAATAGGGATGGCTTTACATAGAAATAGAGTCATGTTTTATAGAGGCAGATTGTATCATCTGGAAAGGACCTTACAGGTAATCTGGCTGAAGTCCCCATTTTACACAGGGGGATCCGAAGGATAGAAAGGAAGAGTGATGAGTTCCATTTAGAGTGGCATCGCTACCTGGTCCAGAGCATGTTTCTAACTAGGGAGAGAGATTTCCAGTGAGGTTAAACATCACTCCCTCCAGCTTAAACAGAAACCCTCTTATGTATTGGTTTATTGAATATTACTACTGCTCTCTTCCTATCAAGTGTGGTTCTACAGCCTATGACCACTATGCATCTCCCTCTTCTCTGTGTTGTATAGGTAACCTAGTCTATCATCATGCCACATTTACCATTAAGAATTTAAATTCAAGGATGAAGAAAGGGACTATAGAATGGAAACTTGACTATAATATTGTCACATTATCCACTGTCACTGATAATACTGCACTTGAACAAACATATTTTCCATCAAGATCGGTGATACATCAGAAGTAGAAAAGGAAAGATAGTGATGAAGACTGAAGTAGACTGGCTAGAATACATCAGAGCCTTTTAATATGTTGCTCCCTTTTTCTGTAAAATTTCATTATAGGAGAGTCTTTACACACCATGTCCAAACTTCTACTTGAGTTATGAATTCCTTAAAAAAATATTCCCATAATTTCTTCTTTAACCTCTGTAATTCCAGACATGAAAGCCAGATATTATGTAGATGTTGTTTGCTGCAATTCTATTTTTGGCTATCAATTGATGGGCTCAAATTTTCTTTCGTTTTCATATCACTTACATTAGATCCAATAAAATGGACCAATGTGCAAGTCATATCAGTCTTTAGATAATGTAACAAATATCTGTCATATGAATGAAGATGGATTAATTAGATAATGTTACATCACAATCCATTGATGCCCTATTTTTTTTAGACTTTAATTTTCAGACAGTGCTTTGATCAAGCTGCTTTTTATAGGCAACAGTTCCAAAAGAGTTTGATAAAATGATAAAATATGCTAGGATTAGAAACCTATAAGTCTTTTATCTAAAATAAGAATTCTTTGCAGTATTTTTCCACCATGAGAATTTTTCCTAATATGCCATACATGTATGTGAGCTCAGTCATGTTTGACTCTTTGCAACGCTATAGACTATAGCCTGCCAGACTCCTCTTTTCATGGGATTCTCCAAGAAAAAAATATTGGAGAGGGTTATGATTTCTTCCTCCGGGGTGGAATTCCTGACCCAAGGATCAAACCCATGTCTCCTGCATCTCCTACATCGGCAGGCAGATTCTTTACAACTGAGACATCTGGGAAGCCCAATATGCCATAAAGTCTCACAAACAACATTTTGAATAACAGAGTAAGTTCTTTGACTTTACTTCCATTCTGAAATACATTCCCATAAGGATATTTTAGAATGGCAACTAGAAAATTTAAGACAATCATTGGCTTTTAGCTTTTAAAATTTTAAAGGATAATCAACAGTCTTTCCGTAGCTTATGGTCCTTCAAATATATGGCCATATCTTCACTTTCTCAACAAACTGATTCAGTGTTTAACCTTCAGGAAACAAGAACAAAGGTAAATGTCAATAACTTATAGCTGTTTATTTCTAATGTAATTATTATGCATGTCTTTATGGATCCATTATTATTGTCCACAACTAATTCACATACATTCCCCCCTGCAAATACTGTTGTATACATGTGTAAACAATATGTATATTCAATTATGCTTTAAATATATATGTGTATGCATGAACGTACATGTATTAACATAGGCTTCCTAGGTGGCACTAGTGGTAAAGAACCCACCTGCCAATGCAGGAAACATGAGACATGGAGTTTGATTACTGGATTGAGAAGATGCCATAGAGGAGGGCATGGCAACCCACTTCAGTATTCTTGCTTGGAGAATCCCATGGACAGAAGAGCCTGGATGTCTACAGTCCACTGTGTTGCAAAGAATCAGACATAAGTGAAACAGAAGTAACAACATACAAACATGCACACAAATATTAACATACATATATATATATGATTTATGAGCATTCTTTACTAAAGGATTGAGAATCCCATCTCTGTTATCCAAACACTGATTATTGTCTGGTGACATAAAATTGTAAAATAAGCAAATATGTAATAAATCAAAACTAGCAAACAACATTTTAAGTGTTTGTTAGTGCTAATTATATCACAGTTACACAAAATTAACTGAGGGTTTAGTATATACCATATATATTTGTGTATATATATATGCACAACTATATGCATATGGGCTTCCCTGGTATCTCAGCTGGTAAAGAATCTGCCTGCAACGCGGGAGACCCTGGTTTGATTCCTGCGTCAGGAAGTTCCCCTGGAGTGGCGATAGGCTACCCCTCCCCCCCCCACCTGAGTATTCTTGTGCTTCCCTGGAGGCTCAGATGGTAAAGAATCTGCCTGCAATGTGGGAAACCTGGGTTTGATCCTAGGTTGGGAAGATTCCCTAGAGGAGGGCATGGCAATCCACTCCAGTATTCTTGACTGGAGAATCCCCATGGGCAGAGGAGCCTGGTGAGCTACAGTCCATGGGGTAGCAAAGAATCAGGCACAACACAGCGCACATGTGTATACACATACATATAGATGTGTGTGTGTATATATATATATATCTTTTGCAATAGTTCTAGACATTTTGCTTTTGGATTTACAGCCCTCAATTTTTATTTCATGATGATTTTAAGTCTTATTATGATTTACTTGACTTTGTTTCCTTAATGTTTAATATTAACACTAACAACTTTTAGTACAGAATCTACAAGATGTACTATAACATATAAAGGAAATAAGTGTTGAAAATGCTCAGTAAATGCACAATAAGTCTTAGGGAAATTGAAATAACATTTGAATGAAAAAGTGAAACAAAAATTAACTTAATTAGTAAAGTTCAAAGTTTTTTAAAAACAGTGGCACATTTAAATTCTGGACACACACTAAGCAGACTTATGAGGGGAACTGTAATATATTTTAGGATTGAGGTTTAATCTAAATACTTCTTTATTTAGGAATCTGAGAAATTTATGTTTCTCATGTGTTATGTCATATACTTTTTAAATTAAACAAGTACTATATATGTGTGTGGGTGTGTGCACATGCATGTGATATAGATATTTAAAAATGCAAAAAGGACAAAAGGACATTTTGTCTTGATCTAGAGAGTAGGAAGAACTTGGCCTGAAACACATGAAGAGCTGAAATACATTCCAGAGTTCCCTGGAAGATTGCCACAGCAGTTAGGTGAACGGTGCAGGTGGAAAAAGCTTTGAATTTCCTCTCAGCAGAGTGGATCTTCAAGAATGAAAGGATGATATAACAATAAGAGACAAGGACTCCCGAAATGGTACTCAGTTCAGTGAAGCCAAAAACGGTGAATATCACTAATTCATTGATATCTGAACAAGATAGAAATAGGAGAGGAGGAACATCACACAAAAAATGTTTAATCACAATTGACCCACAGAAACATAAGCGGAATGATAATGTCGTGTGTATCAGAGCATCTGCCATTCCCACCAGCTAAACCCCAGCCTTGGGGCACACCCCGCTGGACATGCTGACAGCATACAGCGAGGGGCTGCTGATGGCCTTGTACCGGTCATAGGCCATCACGGCCAGCAGGAGACACTCAGAATCTGCAAAGGTACAGAATACCAAGAACTGCAGATCACAGCCATAGGAGGGAATTACTTTGTTCTTGGAAAATAGGTCCACGATCATCTTGGGGTAAATTGCAGTGGAATAGTAGAGGACACAGAAGGAGAGGTGACCGAGGCAAAAGTACACGGGTGTGTGCAGCTGAGGATCCATCTTAATCAGGAATGTCATCCCAAGATTTGCCAAGTGGCCACTGAGATAAACAATTAGAACCATGGTAAATATGGTCACTTTGTCCTTGGTGTTATCAGTAATTCCCAAGAAAATGAATCCAGTCATGGAGGAGCAACTCCATCCATTTTTCTTTGTTCTTGTCTAAGCTTTCAGAAAATGATCAAGAAAAGGACAAAGGGATGTGTAACACTTCTGCACATCTGCAATATATCGTAAGATAGAACACAATTCTACCTGCAATTGTCTTCATATTCAGAAAATTATACATTCATGCACCCACTCTTGAAAAAGGCATAACTGTTATTGCTCAATAAAAACAAATACCTGGTGTAGAACGTTGAGAAACTGAACATCTAAATGTAATTTGTGAGGCATGTTACTTTCTACAATCTTGTCTCTGAACCTTCCTTTCTTTACTTCAGAGAATACATTTGATTAATTTACCTGTCTTCTCCTCTTCAAAGTAATATGGATGAGACTCTAATGTTAGAGATGCCTGGCTGTAAGCATCAGGACTAAGCGTTTTCTATGAATATTCATGTGGATACATACGGGGAGCCGGACTGAACAAGGCCCCAAATATTGGCCCTGGGAATGCCTTGTAAGTGCTGTTCCCTGTCCCACCACCCCTTAAGAGAGTCATAAAACGTTTACCAGGCCTTATTTGTTATTCCTTGAGAAAAATAGAGCAAATAATCCTTTGCTAGGTTTCTTGTTTATTCCCCCAGATTTATGTAGGTTTGTTTTCCTTATCTCTTAAAATAGATGAAGAACGTACCCCCTAATCTTTATGGCATGCTGACTAGTTTTTCTTATCTCGTGAGCATTAGTCTAAATGCCAAGCTTGTCTTAGAAAGCAAACAAGCCTTTGTAATCTTCTATAGATGCAATAACTAACCTGGTAAATGACTTGGTATTTTTATGTACCCTGTTCCCTGTCTCACTTTGTATAAAAACCCTGGCGCTTTTCAATAAAGTCGCTGATTTGCCTCACGAGCATTCAGTCCTCTCGACCCCATTCTTTACTCCTTAATTATTTTCTCAGGCTTCTATGTCATTGCGGTCCGGACCTGTTCTCTTTGCCGGCTGGCACCAGCAGATACAAACCAAGATAACAATTTTAATATTTCTCAAAACCATGATTGTTTTAAGAGTATCTGTATCAGTTCCAGAAATAATGAGCATATCATGGATTGATCATAATAAAATAATTATGTTTCTGGTTTTGGTTTATGTTATGTTCAGTATTTGGTGAGACATTAAACAAGTATTAATGAACAGTTCTCTAGATGTGTTTTGTCATAATATTAATTACCCTTCTGTGGGAATTGTCTGGTGCCAAAGAAAGAATCTCTTTACTCATGGAAGGGAAACATTTCTATGAACTTATTTAACACATATATTTTTATCTCTTGAGCTACCCTTAGCTCAGCTGGTAAAGAATCAGCCTGCAATACAGGAGACCCTGGTTCGATTCCTATACCAGGAAGATCCCTGAAGAATGGGTAGGCTACCCACTCCAATATTCTTGCACTTCCCTGGTGGCTCATATGGTAAAGAATCTACCTGTAATGTGGGAGATCTGAGTTCAGTCCCTGAGTTGGGAAGACCCCATGAAGAAAAGAACAGCTACCCACTCCTGTGAAATATAAAAAAGACTTTTTCTTTATAAAATGGAAGTGAGATGAGTGATAATAAATGCTGTGGCCTTCCCTCGTAGCTCAGATGGTAAAGAATCTGCCTGCAATGAGGGAGACCTGGGTTTGATCCCTGGGTTGGGAATGATCTCTTGGAGAAGGAACTAGCTATCCACTCCAGTATTCTAGCCTGGAGAATTCCATGGACTGTATAGTTCATGGGATCACAAAGAGTCAGACATGACTGAGTGACTTTCACTTTCAATTGTTTCTGAAATATATAGACTTATCTCCATTATGTTTGCATGCATTTATAATGTGTGTCATGGGGCAGATTCATGTCAATGTATGGCAAAACCAATACAATAATGTGCCTCCAATTAAAAATATATATATATGTGTGTCACATGTTTCCATGTGTGTGTGTCTTGGGTAATATGTGAAAATTGGAATATGAGTGATATGTATATTTTTTAGACCTAAAAAATATGGCATATTGTTTATATGAAGTTCAGTTTTTCATAGGTTGTTACTTGTAAGATGGAACCTCAACTACTTTTGAAATAAAGCAACCTTCAAACTAATGTTTATACTTGGTTGTTGTTGTTGTTTTGAGACCCCCCCTGGACTGTAGCCCACCAGGCTCCTCTCTCCATAGGATGCTGTATGGTACAATACTGTCTGACCATGGTCAGTATGAAGAATAACAGAATACAGCCCAGTTATTTAACCTGTGCCATTCTGAGACAGTGGTTATAGAGCAAATGAAAGCTTTAGCAGTGTGAATAGAATATAAGCGGAGGAGAAAATGTGTTGTTGATTATTAATTATTCCCGTTATAATTTTATGAAATCATTTTTAATGTTTTATATTTTTATGTAATGCTATGTATTATTATGTAATATAGATCAATGTTAGATTTATAGATGAAGTGAAGAAAATATTTGCAAAACATTTTTGCAACAAAGAATTTGTAGCTAAACTATACAAAAATGTTTATAAATAATAAAAACACAACCTAATTAAAAATAGGGACAGGATTTGAACAGATACCTCACCAACAGATATATAAATGGCAATTAAATAATGATATAATAAATAATAATGATGAAAATGATAATAAACAGAAAAAACATAAGTTATAGAAATATATTTTGCAATTATACATGTCCTTTTATGTCCAGGCTTCAAGTGCATGTTCTCTGTAGTGCTTCCCAAAGTCACGTCAGTTGACTGGCCATTGAAGACACAGGTTATACGCTTAGTAGCTCATTGTGTTTCTGATACCAGAGAAGGATGCTCCATACTTTCAGTAGTACTTTCACACATAAAAATAAAAGATAGGGAGGAAAACAAATACTTTGCTTGCAATTAACCTTTAGTCTACAAGATGTCACTTGGAAAATGTTTTCAAATTAATTTGGATTAGCTTGGGTATAGAAGGTTCTTGACTTGCTATTGGACAGCACTTAAGAAAAGGTATTTGATTTGGTATTATTGCTTTCCTGGCTCCCCTGTCTCATACTATCTGGTTGTACTTTATGTATTTTAATTTATTAAAGAAATAGATGTATTTAAGATCTATCAAGTGTTTAAAATGATTCAGGCATGATTCTCAGTATTTAGTCAAACATGTAGCAGTCATTGATGTAGGTATTATACTCTCCTCATTATACTCTCCTCTCAGACAATTGAGACGAAAAAATAACTTGATCAAACTGCAGTTGGCTAGTTGGGTATAAGAGATAGCACAGAAACCAAAGGAATCTGGCTTCCTCCCTAATCCAGTAATTTCATAAATGCAATCTTGTTAATGAGATATTCTACACATGAGAACACACACAGACACAATCTCTGAAGTTCTTACTATATCTTTTAAGACAACTTAATACAATCTGTTCTAGAATTAACTCCCAGCTCCTAATGATTGGAAGTGACAGACTTTATTTTCTTGGGCTCCAAAATGACTGCAGAAGGTGACTGCAGCCATGAAATTAAAAGAAGCTTCCTCCATGGAAGAAAAGGTATGACAAACCTAGACAGCATATTAAAAAGCAGAGACATTACTTTAGCAACAAAGGTCTATCGAGTCAAAGCTATAGTTTTTCCAGTGGTCATGTGTGGATATGAAATATAAACCATAAATAAAGCTGAGTGCCAAAGAACTGATGCTTTTGAACTGTCATGTTGGAGAAGACTCTTGAGAATCCCTTGGCATGTAAGAAGATCAAACCAGTAAATAATAAAAGAATATTCATTGGAAAGACTGATGCTGAAGCTGAAGCTCCAATACTTTGGTCACCTGATACGAAGAACTGACTCATTGGAAGAGACCCCATAGCTGGGAAAGATTGAAGGCAGGAGAAAGAGACGACAGAGGATGAGATGGTTGAATGGCACCATCAACTCGATGGACATGAGTTTGAACAAGCTCCAGGAGTTGGTGATGGACAGGGAAGCCTGGCATGCTGTAGTCCATGGGGTTGCAAAGAGTCAGGCACAACTGAGTGACTAAACTGAACTGAATAGTTGGAAAGTTTTCCAACTATTAGTTTGCAGCAATTTTGAAACTTTTAAATGTTTCTTTTATCTGGGGGCTATGAAATGTATTTGGCTCTGTGAAAACAAGTGTTTGATAAAATGCTTGTGTGAAAAATGTGTATGCGCTGGCAAGGTTGTTGCACGTTCTTAGCTACAGTTTGTCCCAGGCATTGCAGGGGGAAAGAATCCGTCTGTCAATGCAGGATGAGCAAGAGATACAGGTTCCATCTCTGGGTGGGGAAGATTCACTGGAGGAGGAAATGGCAACCCATTCCAGTATTCTTGTCTGGATAATTCCAAGGACAAAAGCACCTGGTGGGCTATAATCCACGGGGTCGCAAAGAGTTGGACACGACTGAGCATACACACAGCTGGACTTTGTAATCAGGGATTTAGATGAATCCTGTAACCTTATATCTCAGGAGGAATTTATCTTTGGTTTTAAGAGTTTTTTAGCAGCGTCTTTTACATCTTTGTTTCTCAAACTATAAATCAAGGGATTCAGCACTGGGATGATGATGGTGTAGAACACTCAGATGATTTTATCAGTGTTGGGAGAATACAGGTAGCTGGGTCGTGAGTAAATGAAGAGCAGATTTTTCTGGTAGATGGCCACGGATGTCAGGAGAGAAGCAGATGTAGAGAAGGTCTTCTTCCTCCCACTGGAAGAATGGATCTTTAAGACTGAGAGGAGAATGTAAAAGTAGGAGATGATGATGATGATGATGAACCTGATCATTTCCACTGAGCTGCCGTATGTGGAGAGAAGCCACTCATTAAGTGACGTGTCTTTGCACGATAACTTAAGCAGGGGAGGGAGGTCACAGAAAAAATGATTAATGACATTTTTATCACAGTATTTCAGAATAAACACAAAGGATGTGTGCACCAGGGAACTCATATTTCCTCCAAAGTATGACAAGACGATCAACCATATACAGATGCCCCGAGACATTACACCCATGTACAGTAAAGGGTTACAGATGGCAACATAGTGGTCATATGCCATGGCAGCCAAGATCTGTGAAAGTATAGAAGAAATAAAACTGCAAGGCTCAGCCATGATAGGAAATTGACTTGTTCTGAGAGAGGAAGTTGACAAGCATTTTGGGAACGATGACTGAATAGCAAAGGTCTACAAAGGATATGTTACTAAGGAAAAAATACATGGGTGTTTGAAGGTGCATATCAACCTTGATTAGCATCATCAATCCAATGTTCCCCATTAAAATCATAGAGTACAAAGTCAGAAACAGGGGAACAGGACAATCTGCAGTTCAGGGCGAGCTGGAAACCCTAACAGAATAAACTCAGTCACCAAGGAATAGCTTCCATCTAAGAAGTCCATATTCTGTGCTGTTTTCTTCTTAGGAGAATTCTAACATCCTAAGATGCTATGTTGATACAGCAAAAAATTAGATATAATTATAAGGTTATTTTATTATTTCAACAAACAAACAAGCTATCAAGTCAAGAGTCCCAGACCAAATCTTCCAAATATAAATTCTGAGAAACATATTTCAAAATTTAGTAGCTTTATCTCATGGTTGATAGTTTTATTTTATTTGTTTGATTAATAGCTAGTTCTTCCACTGGACAGATATGTGCAGATAACATCTCATATTTCTTACTTTTTTAATTTTCAAGTACAGTACTATAGCTAATACAGAGGATAAATGAATAATGAAGCAATAAATGAAATGATGATAAGAGGAAAAATATATCTGTTATTAAAAGTGTGATAACTTGAGTACATCTTGCAATTATAACTCTAGAACAATGTACTCCTTCTGTCCAGTATTTAATAGATAGTAGTGTGTTGTACTCTTGACTGTGATCAGTGATGCAATGAAATGTACTTCAGCTATATAAAAATTAAAAACAAAAATGATACTAGTGAAATGAAAGCAAATGTTAATAAACATCAGCTGAGAGCATGTTTTAGACAGGGACAAGTTTAAGTCAAGTCCTTAAATCCTGTCAAGATACTAAATCAAGGAGATTAAAGTAATTAACTGCTTTTCTCTTTGGCATTCTTTATCATTCTTGGCTTCTTTAAGCACAGCATAAATATTAGATGACTGAGTAAAGTGGGCAAAAAATGAGTATTAACTTCTCATCTTTAAAAATCACTCTATATAGCCTCCTCACTAATTATATATGTGAGCAAACACAAATAGCTGCGTTTAATTTTTATCCTAGTATAATTTAGGCTGTTGAGGCTAAGAATTTTGTCAATTTTTGTTTCTGTAATTTCAGAAATTTTCTGGAAGCAAGGAGAATTTGAACATGATTTTGAAATATAATTCTTCTTATTGTAACCTTGAAGGATTACTTCAGTTCAGTTCAGTTCAGTTCAGTCGCTCAGTCGTGTATGACTTTTTGCGACCCTATGAATCACAGCAGGCTAGGCCTCCCTGTCAATAACCAACTACCAGAGTTCACTCAAACACATGTCCATCGAGTTGATGATGCCATCCAGCCATCTCATTCTCTGTCATCCTCGTCTCCTCCCGTCCCTAATCCCTCCCAGCATCAGAGTCTTTTCCAGTAAGTCAATTCATCGCATGAGGTGGCCAAAGTATTGGAGTTTCAGCTTTAGCATCAGTCCTTCCAATGAACACCCAGGACTGATCTCCTTTAGAATGGACTGGTTGGATCTCCTTGCAGTCCAAGGGACTCTCAAGACCCTTCTCCAACACCACAGTTCAAAAGCATCAATTCTTCGGCGCTCAGCTTTCTTCACAGTCCAACTCTCACATCCATACATGACCACTGGAAAAACCATAGCCTTGACTAGACGGACCTTTGTTGGCAAAGTAATGTCTCTGCTTTTTAATATACTATCTAGGCTGGTCATAACTTTCCTTCCAAGGAGTAAGTGTCTTTTAATTTCATGGCTGCAGTCAGCATCCTCAGTGATTTTGGATCCCAAAAAAATAAAGTCTGTCACTGTTTCCACTGTTTCCCCATCTATTTCCCATGAAGTGATGGGACCAGATGCCATGATTTTTGTTTTCCGAATGTTGAGCTTCAAACCAACATTTTCATTCTCCTCTTTCAGTTTCATCAAGAGGCTTTTGTGTTCCTCTTCACTTTCTGCCATAAGGGTGGTGTCATCTGTATATCTGAGGTGACTGATATTTCTCCCAGCAATCTTGATTCCAGCTTGTGCTTCTTCCAGCCCAGCATTCCTCATGATGTACTCTCATATAAGTTAAATAAACAGGTTGACAGTATACAACCTTAACGTTCTCCTTTTCCTATTTGGAACCAGTCTGTTTTTCCATGTCCAGTTCTAACTGTTGCTTCCTGACCTGCATACAGGTTTCTCAAGAGGCAGGTCAGGTGGTCTGGTATTCACATCTCTTTCAGAATTTTCCACAGTTCGGTGTGATCCACACAGTTAAAGGCTTTATCATAGTCAATGAAGCAGAAATAGATGTTTTTCTGGAACTGTCTTGCTTTCTCCATGATCCAGTGGATGTTGGCAATTTGATCTCTGGTGCCTCTGCCTTTTCTAAAACCTGCTTGAACATCTGGGAGTTCACGGTTCACATATTGCTGAAGCCTGGCTTGGAGAATTTTGAGCATGACTTTACTAGCGTGTGAGATGAGTGCAATTGTGTGGTAGTTTGAGCATTCTTTGGCATTGCCTTTCTTTGGGATTGGAATGAAGACTGACCTTTTCCAGTTACAGTACATGTTGCCAAAACCTAAAGAATCAGTTTTCTATTGAATGAAGTTTATCGCTCTTAATAGCATCAGAAAAATAATTGAAGCTTCATTGATTGATTTGAGAAATCCTGTAGAACATATTTGTAGTCTGTATGGCATGTAATAAACAAATTACTAAGCATGATAACAGGAAAGATTTCATGCCCATACAAGAGGGAAAGTGCCAAAAGCAAACACACATTGAACCAAAATTGGAGTTGGCCAGCAAGAATTTTAAAATAATTCTAAAAACATCCTAAAGAAAATTGTCCAAAAACAATGAAAATGACAAAAGTTGGGAGACATTCAGCAAATGATTGGAAACCTTAGAAAATAAGTTAGAATTGAAAAATGCATATAAATTAGCAACTTATTGAATGGATTTATTGATGCATTGAATTTTTAAAAGCAAAGAATTGGATGAAAAGTGACAAGGTCAAAAGGGTTTGAATTAAGGATCTTTGGTTTGGAACTTGCAACTAATATGGTAAAGGAGGTCATTAGGAAAATATATGCTCAGTTCAGTTCAGTTCAGTCAGTCAGTCGTGTCCGACTTTTTGTGACCCCATGAATCACAGCACACCAGGCCTCCCTGTCCATCACCAACACCCGGAGTTCACTCAAACTCATGTTCATCGAGTCGATGACACCATCCAGCCATCTCATCCTCTGCCGTCCCCTTCTCCTTCTGCCCCCAATGCCTGCCAGCATCAGAGTCTTTTCCAGTGAGTCAACTTGAAATATATGCGGCTGCTGCTAATTCACTTCAGTCGTGTCCGACTCTGTGCGACCCCATAGACGGAAGCCCACCAGGCTCCCCCGTCCCTGGGATTCTCCAGGCAAGAACACTGGAGTTGGTTGCCATTTCCTTCTCCAATGTGTGAAAGTGAAAAGTGGAAGTGAAGTCGCTCAGTCGTGTCCGACCCTTAGCGACCCCACGGACTACAGCCTACCAAGCTCCTCCATCCATTGGATTTTCTAGGCAAGAGTACTGGAGTGGCTTGCCAGTGCCTTCTCTGGAAATATATGCTACTTTCACTCAAATATTTAAATGCTCTCCATGAACCAGCCTTAAGAAAACAGACTTTCCTAGCTAATACTCTTTCACATTGGCACTGCTTGAGAGGAATGAGCTTAAAAAAGTGTTTTCCATGTAGCATAGAACCTAGAATTCTTCCATCTTTCAGACAATAGATGGCACCAGAGACAACTATCTAAACTAGTTAGTATGCCTCTAAGTCAGTCCTGAAAAATAAACTCTCAGTGTTCATAGAGATTTTTGTGTAGTTGAGATTTCCAAGTATGTTAGTACTCTGTTTCTCACTGTGTATATACATTTTCTTTCAGAAATTTAAATTTTCTTTTAAGAAATTCTCCCACTACTTGGTAAATTGATAACACTCCTCTCTGTGCAGGAAACTGTGACTCTCAGGTTCTAGTAAGCCATCATCAAACAAAAAGTCCTGATTCTTCTCATCCTTGGTGTCAATACCCAAATATTCTTGTTGTTTAGTCTCTAAGTCATGTCTGACTCTTTGCAACCCCATGGACTCTAACCCACCAGGCTCCTCTTTCCATAGAATTCTCTAGGCAAGAATACTGGAATGGGTTGCCATTTCCTCCTCCAGGGGATCTTCCTGGCCCAGTGATCAAATCTGGCTCTCCTGTACTGTAGGTAAATTCTTTATCACTGAACCACTGGGGAAGCTCTTGTACTCCAATAGGTTGAATTAATTTTGCAGCAGGTCAGTAAAATACAATTGAATTAAAGTTGAACTCTTTCTAGAATCAGCATCAAACTATGGCTTATAGTCTCACATATAGGGCTTTTCATGGGAAACTGTGAGACAAGTGGATCTCAATACCCACCAGTCAGAAATTCAAATATTTATATAGAGGTCTTAACAAACTTCAAGCATGTACACTGTCCAGGTGGTCTCAACAGCAAGTTGCTCTCTCAAGACCTCTTGTGACTTTGACAATATCTCTCACTGTAGGAATGCTGGACAGAATGTACATTCTAAAGACAAAGGAGAGGTTGAGGAGCACCCAGGTCCAGTTTGCCAGTCAACCAGATGTCACCTTCCCCAGATGACCTCCTCCCATGGTCCTAAATGAATCTGTCAAATTAATCCCTTTATGTGCATGAGTCCTAAGTTGCTTCAGTCCTGTCTGACTCTTTGTGACCTTCTGGACTGCAGCTCACCAGATTCCTCTGTCTATGGGACTCTGTAGGAAAGAACATTGGAGTGGATTGCTATACTCTCTCCCAGGAGATCTTCCTGACCCAGGGACTGAACCGACATCTCCTGCAGCTCAGCAGGCAGACTCTTTACTGCCGAGTCACTAGAGAAGCCTGAATCCATTTATACACAATGTCATATCCATGTTTCCAGAAAGAGTTGAATGCAGTTAATATCTTGAAAAAATTGTATGAGATGGCCGAGCTACTGAGATACCCTATGAGTAGTCAAGTAGAGTATCTTGTGTCCCTTTAGAGGTGAAAGCAAACTTCCTCTGAGAGGCAGTCAAAATAGGCACCGAACAGAGTATATTAGCTAAATCTATGGCTGCAAAACATTTGATACTTGCTAATGGAATGAAGTTGGTAATTTCATTGTTATTGCCTATGGAGCCTTCATAACTGGGGCTATGGCATTAAGGTTGTGATCATATGGTGTCATTCATTATTTTCATTTTATGGACCGGCCTAACTGGGTTGTAAAATGGAGAAATGTTTGGAGGTAATCCCCGCCCCCCCATTCCTGAATCAACTTGATCTGGAGAAAGGGGATGGATGAAGGTGGAAGACAAAGCAGGGACACAAACCAAGGGCCCCAGGGCATCGTGCGGCTCCTCGCTGCCGGGTGGGTGGATGGGTGGGTGGGGGGATGAGTCCTTTGTCCCTATTCCCTGCAGATTGTTCCCTGGGACTGGGAAGACGGCCTCTGGACCAGCCTATACTCTCTGAGCCCAGACTGCCTGAGCAGAGGCAAAGCAATGGTCCTTCTGCCTTCCTGGGGAGGCCAGGACTGCTAGGGCCCCCATCATCTCCGACTATAGGAGGATCCAGCTTATGGCCATTCTCTCCCAGATGATCCCCAGCTTGAAGCTGGGGCTGTGCAAGGCCAGCCCCCAGGAGGGGGTGTGCAGGGAGCCTGAGGGCGGACAGGTCTGCGCAGGCTCGCCGAGGCCTTGACACCACAAGTTGCCAGGAGAGTCTGCTCCCCAGGGTCGGGCTGCGGAGGCTGGTGCAGATACAGAAGGAAGGGGAAGGAGAGAAGAGGAAGGAGCTTTCTGGCCCCAATTACTTAAAAAAAAAAAAAAACAATTCCCCTTCTCTTTCAAATGGTTCTTGTATAATGAGTTTAAGTCTTAGAGGATCCCATTTTATTTTACACTGGGCCATTTCAACTGTTTTAACTGTGTGCTTTAAAAGCTGTCCGCAGTCAAACATCAAATATGGAGTCAGACTCCATGTTACAAGTCTCTTTTCATGAAACATAGCATACATGTGCAGCTGAGCAGTTCTATCAGCTTAATTCCTGCCAGTAAAATATTTGGATAATGGCTTTCTTTCATTTTGTAATCTGTTAATGAATATTGTTGTTGTTGTTTAGTCCCTAAGTCATGTCTGACTCTTTTGCAACCTCATTTGCAACCTCATGGACTATAGCCCACCAGGCTCCTCTGTCCATGGGATTTCCCAGGCAAGAATACTGGAGTGGATGGCCATTTCTTTCTCCAGGGGATCGTTCCCACCCAAGGATTGAACCCTTATATCCTGCTTAGCAGGTGGATTCTTTACCACTGAGCTTTCAAGGAAACTTTTCAGTGAATATAAACATATATGAATACATATACACTGCATATATACTTTTTATATTTACATATAAATATATAAAAATCTTAAAACTCCATAATAAAGAAATCAACAGCACAAGTAAAATGTTAGAAAACAATTTGAACAGATAATTCATCAAAGAAGATATAGAGATGACAAATTACACCATGAAAAACTCAGTGTGAAATTACTGAGTTTGATTAGGAAAATCAAAATTAAAAAATGAAGTATCACTAGACACATTATAGTTGAAAAAAATCTAATAAAAACAAAACAACAACAAAAAACAATGCACAAATAATATTTAATGCTGGTGATGATTTAGAACAAGTGAACTTCTGTGCATTTCTCGTAGGAATGGAAAATTGAGACAGCTTCTCTGAAGGCTGGTGGTTTAGTATAAAGTTAATTGCACACTTACAAAATACATTTATCCAGAAGTCCCACTTTATAGAGAAATGGAAACTTGTATTTACACAAAAATCTATTACCAAACATTCAGGGCAGCTATAACAGTGAAGTTCTGGAAACGGCCACGTGTTCTTCACCCAAGGAATGAGTAAACAAACTCTGGTATATTACATAGTGTGAGACACTACAGAGAAATATAAATAAACAAACTATATTGATGCAGGCAGCAATATGCTAAATGCTCTATGCAAAGTGAAAATTCAGACTTAAAAGGCTTTATGATTCCATTTATATGACATTTTCAAAAAGGCATATGGAGAGAGGACTGGTCAGTTCAGTTCAGTTCAGTTCAGTCGCTCAGTCATGTCCGACTCTCTGTGACCCCATGCTGGTAGTAAATTGGTGGAGTATTAACTAGAGAAATAAAAAATGAGAATTTTGGAGATTTATCAAGCTGTTATGTATTTTGACCATGTTTTTGGTAACATAACTCTGGATTTGTCAGACTTCTCAAAAAGTTTACAACAGAAAAGTGCATTTTAATTTGCATGCAAATTTAAAATATTATAGAATATATTTTTAAATGCTATCAATTAATGAAAACATCTCTGTGGTATTATACATGGCCATTCCCCTGAACCTTTTATCCTCATTTAACAATCAATTACCTTTGACAACTAGACTGCCATGGTCAGCCTATGGGTTGAGAAATAATCTCAGTTAGATGCTGGCAGGAGGTCTTTGTCGTTCCTGAGTCACTGTTTTGTCACAGACACTCTCATACACCTAATTGATACAGTTTGCAGACAGGGACACACAGAGGATGACAGTAAATTTTAATGTTAAAACAAAACATGTCTGTATGTCACTGTTGTTTAAATGATACATGCACAATATTGTTTAAATCGTTGTATATTTCAAATACCAGAAAGTGATTCTTTCCAGACTAGAGAACAACCCATTCTTCCTGAAAGGCTATTTATAAATATTTAACTATTTAATCTTAATGATAAAATTTTAGTCATAGGAACTTATTATCATATTTGGTTGAACATTCAAAGGAAAGATAGATTGAAACATAACCATAGGTCAGTAACAATATAGGTATTGTTAATTAGAAGCATAGCATATCAAGTAAAGGTGGCGAGAATACACAGAAGAACTAAACAAAGAGATTTTCATGACCCAGATAACCACGATGGTGTGATCACTCACCTAGAACCAGACATCCTGGAATGCGAAGTCAAATGGGCCTTAGGAAGCATCACTATGAACAAAGCTAGTGGAGGTGATGGAATTCCAATTGAGCTATTTCAAATGCTAAAAGATGATGCTGTGAAAGTGCTGCACTCAATACGCCAGCAAATTTGGAAAACTCATCAGTGGCCACAGGACTGAAAAAGGTCAGTTTTCATTCCGATCCCAAAGAAAGGCAATGCCAAAGATTGTTCAAATTACCGTACAATTGCACTCATCTAACATGCTAGCAAAGTAATCATCAACATTCTCCAAGCCAGGCTTCAGGAGTACATGAGCCATAAGCTTCCAGATGTTCAAAACTGGATTTAGAAAAGGCAGAGGAACCAGAGATAAAATTGGTAAAAGTTGGATTATTGAAAAAGTAAGAGAGTTCCAGAAAAAATCAACTTCTGCTTTATTGACTACACCAAAGCCTTTGACTGTGTAGATCAAAACACACTGTGGAACATTCTTAAAGAGATGGGAATACCAGACAACCTGACCTGCCTCCCGAGAAATTTATCCAGGACAAAAAGCAACAGTTAGACCTGGGCATGGAACAACAGACTGGTTCCAAATTGGGAAAGGGGCATGTCAAGCCTATATATTGTTACCATGCTTATTTAATTTATATGCGGAGTACATCATGAGAAATGCTGGGCTGGATGAAGCACAAGCTGGAATCAAGATTGCTGAGAGAAATATCAATAACTTCAGATACTCAGGTGACACCACTCTTATGGCAGAAAGCAAAGAAAAACTGAAGGGCCTCTTGATGAAAATGAAAGAGGAGAGTGAAAAAGTTGGCTTAAAGCTTAAAATTCAGAAAACTAAGATCATGGCATCCAATCCCATCACTTCATGGCAAATAGATGGGGAAACAATAGAAACAGTGACAGACTTTATTTTGAGGGTCTCCAAAATCACTGCAGATGGTGACTGCAGCCATGAAATTAAAAGATGCTTGCTCCTTGGATGAAAAGCTATGACCAACCTAGACACCATATTAAAAAGCAGAGACATTACTTTGCCAACAAAGTTCCTTCTAGTCAAGGCTATGGTTTTTCCAGTGGTCATGTATGGATGTGAGAGTTGGACTATAAAGAAAGTTGAACCTCAAAGAATTGATGCTTTTGACCTGTGGTGTTGGAGAAGACTCTTGAGAGTCCCTTGGACTGCAAGGAGATCCAACCAGTGAATCCTAAAGGAAATCAGTCCTGAATATTCATTGGAAGAACTGATGCTGAAGGTGAAACTCCAATACTTTGGCCACCTGATGGTAAGAGCTGATTCATTTGAAAAGACCCTGATGCTGGGAAAGATTTAAGGCAGGAGGAGACGAGGATGATAGAGGATGAGATGGTTGGATGGCATCACTGACTTGATGGACCTGAGTTTGAATAAGCTCTGGAGGTTGGTGATGGACAGAGGAGTCTGGCGTGCTGCAGTCCATGGGGTCACAAAGAGTTGGACACAACTGAGCGACTGAACTGAATTGAACTGAATCATAAGCTGTGTAAATAGTTCTCCCGGCTTTGGTTTTATCATGATTTCAAATAATGATGATGCGGTCATATTCTTTGTAAGCCAAATTGTGAATAAAATCTGCAAAGCCTGCATGTTCAACAACGTTTTTTAATGTTAAAATCATATAGGAGTAGCAACAAACTGGATGACAAAATGAAACTTTTTTTTTTTAAAATAGTAGATATTTGTGCAAAAATGCTGTCAAATATCTAGCTATAGGATTTTTAATTATGAAATCCACACCTACAGAAGCATGCAATTTTTTTTCTTTACAATAAAACCTCTTTAACTGCTCTCACATTGATACCATGAGTATATTAAATTCTTGCAAAGTACTAATGAGATATGTCTGTAGTTACAGTTGATTCTATTCACAGAAGTTCATATAGCAGATGAAGTTGTGTTGAATACATACACAGCAGAGGAAAGCACTGTTTAAACACTGAAGTGCTCAGTCATAACACATACATTAAAATGCCGAAACCTGCACTTCTGAGAAACATTTCCTACCACAAAAGAGCTTCTGCAACAGCTGAAAAGCTACTAAAAAGGTACTATCTACCACCACCAAACACTGTGAAACATGAATGTGTATTTTCTTCTTTAAAATCATATTCAGGCCTGTGTGAAAAAACACGTTTATTCATTTCACACAGCAACACTTCTGGTGGGATGGTATGGCTAGCCACGTGCTTTTAAATAAGCTTCATACTCATTTTAATTTTGTTCTTTAGAAGAATGAAAGGAAAAAATAGTAGCTAAATGACTTGCTCTACATCTGGTAAAGAGAAGATTAAAAACCAGTAATCGAACTCCTGGGACAGCAGTGATGCACAATTTTGTAAAAATTTCTTTACTAAGTAATACATATATATGGAATCTAAAAAAATGATACTGATGAACCTATTTGTAGGAAAGGAATGGACACACAGATGAAGGGAGTGGACTTACATGGGGGGAGAGAGAGTATGAGATGAATGGAGGAAGCAGCATCAGCATACATACACAATAAGGCGTGAGATGGCTGGCTGGTGGGAAGCTGCTGTGCAGCACAGGGAGCCCAGCCTCAGGTGATGACCCGGAGGGATGGGCAGGGCGGGGAGGGAGGAGACTGAAGGCTGGAGGAGAAGGGGATGACAGAGGAGATGGCTGGATGGCATCATGGACTCAGTGGACATGAGTTTGAGCAAACTCCAGGAATTGGTGATGGACAGGGAGTCCTGGCGTGCTGAGGTCCATGGGGTTGCAAAGAATCAGACATGACTGAGCAACTGAACTGAACTGAAAAATATAGTATAAAAAGAAGTGGTTAACTTCTAAACTGGGAAATGTAGACATCTTTAAAAATTTCTCTGATAACCCTGTGGCCAGCATTTAAAGCATTTTAAAATAAACTCATCACATTACTCTTTTTCAGTAATAATTTTCTCAATGCTGCAATCACATCCTTGATTGAACATTGGAGTCACCATGGTGTAGAACAGAGAGAGGAGTCTGTCAGTTCCTGCAGAATGTCTGGATTTGGGCCTTAAGTAGGTAATAGCAGCAGATCCAAAGAATAAAAGCACAACCAACAGGTGAGAAGAGCATGTGGAGAAGGCTTTGGCTCTTCCTCTGGCTGTTAGAAACCTCAGAATGGTGGAAATGATTTTGCTGCAAGAGGCAAGGATCAGCATAAAACGTACAGTAACAAACAACAGAGCTCCTGCATAGACTGAGAGCTCGTGTGCAAAAGTGTCCCCGCAGGCCAGCGTCAGAATGGGGGAAATGTCACAGAAGAAGAGGTGAATCTTCTTCGAATGACAGAGATGCAGAGAGAAGATCCGGCACATTTGCCCTGTCTACACTGGGATTCCACTGACCCGGGAGCCCACAGCCAGCTGGAGGCACACCTTTGGGGTCATGACCAGGGGATAGTGCAGAGGGTGACAGATGGCCACGCAGAGGTCACAAGCCATCACCGCCAGGAGGAGGCATTCAGTGTCTCTAAGGAGTAGAAAGAAATACATTTGGGCAGCACAGTCCAGCACAGAAATGCTTCTGCCCTTAGTCCAAAGATTCCAGAGTCCTAGGGAGAGTGACAAACACATAACAGATTTCCAAGCAGGAAAAGTTTGCCAAGAAAAAATACATGGGTTTGTGCAGTGCTAGGTCAAGCCTGCTGCTGCTGCTGCTAAGTCACTTCAGTCGTGTCCGACTCTGCGACCCCATAGATAGAAGCCCACCAGGCTCCCCCGTCCCTGGGATTCTTCAGGCAAGAACACTGGAGTGGGTTGCCATTTCCTTCTCCAATGCATGAAAGTGAAAAGTGAAAGTGAAGTCGCTCAGTAGTGTCCGACTCTCGGCGACCTCATGGCCTGCAGCCTACCAGGCTCCTCCGTCCATGGGGTTTTCCAGGCAAGAGTACTGGAGTGGGTTGCCATTGCCTTCTCCATGGATCAAGCCTAGTTAGCCTAGTTGGTATTAATATGAGACTATTTCCAGTTAAGATAATGGTGTAAATGATGGAGAACACCCCAAAGAATAACCCTTAAAGGTTTGGAAGGTCAGAAAACATCAGGAGTACAAATTCCATCACTTTGGATATGTTGTCTCTTGCTTCCATATCTTAATATTTCATCTGTGGGAATGATCCAATCAGAGGTAGTGTTATTTCATTTTTATTAGCTCTTGTTTTCTTATTTATAAAACAGGATGTTACAACTTTCTATTTTTCAATTTCCTATAAAAACCAAACCTATAACACCAGGTGCTTTAAATGTGTGATAAAGTGTGTTTTTCATCATTATTAAATCTATCTGTAAATTAAAAAAATAACTTTAATCTTTTTATTTCTGGTGTATACAATATTTATTTAGTTCTGAAGACACGTGATTGTAATTTTGCTATTCGTCTGAACACTCAAAAATACAAATTCTGAATTTAAGTTCCTTTGTGAAATAACTTGATATTTGCATTTGATGTGTTATTCTTTTCACCTCTCCATTCTGTTTTTCATTATCAATTCAAAATTAATTTTTTTGCTCTTTTAAATGTCTTCAGTTCAGCTCAGTCGCTCAGTCGTGTCCGACTCTTTGCGATCCTACAAATCACATCACACCAGGCCTTCCTGTCCATCACCAACTCCCGGAGTTCACTCAAACTCATGTCCATCGAGTCGGTGATGCCATCCAGCCATCTCATTCTCTGTCATCCCCGTCTCCTCCTGCCTCCAAACCCTCCCAGCAACAGAGTCTTTTCCAGTGAGTCAACTCGTCGCATGAGGTGGCCAAAGTATTGGAGTTTCGGCTTTAGCATCAGTCCTTCCAATGAACACCCAGGACTGATCTCCTTTAGAATGGACTGGTTGGATCTCCTTGCAGGCCAAGGGACTCTCCAGAGTCTTCTCCAGCACCACAGTTCAAAAGCATCAATTCTTCGGCGATCAGCTTTCTTCACAGTCCAACTCTCACATCCATACATAACCATGCAATATAAAATAGTCTTAGGGATACATATAGTTAATTTTTTAAAATGAGATATTTTTCTGTTGTATTTTCAATGTCTTTTTACCTTTGACATTCTGCATATTTAGCTGTTTTATTGTAAAACAAAATTCATCAGCTAACCACTCAATATTTTTGAATGGTATTTAATTTTTAAAAACTGTATATATCAATATAGTGTCTAAAAATCCAGCATTCATAATTTTTATTCAGATTTTTCTGCGCAAAGAATTCTAAGCTGGTCTTCCTGTCCAGGAACTCTCATAAGGGTAAGAGGCAGGTTCATCTAGCATTTATATTCATTAAAGCATTCAAACTAGAAAACTAGAATGTTCACCTGTTACACACTTATTGTAAGAAATACATCCACCACAATAGCTATCTCAGAGACTCCTAAATTGCAAAGGACTTCAATAATTGCAACAATTCTGCTGAATACCTTTAATTAATTGTTTTTTGGTGTTTTTTTTTTTTTTTTTTTTTTGCCCCTATGTGAGTGTTAGTTCATGTGTGTGAAAACTTTAGGTTGAGATTGTCCATCTTTAAGTCATCTTTTTTCTTTGCTATATCTAGATTTTAAGCATTTGATCATCAGTGTATCTTTGTATGAAATGTGTATTATGTTTCTTCTGCAAAAAGTGATTTACTAACTTCTTGAATTAATGATTAAAATGAACCAAGTTGCTTACTTTGTCAAAATAGTCCTCAACGTGTAAGCAAGGGTACTTACTCAAAATTCAAACTGGCCACCCTTCCCTCCTGGTCTAGCTCAGCCATGCCTTCTCTGCATATATGTCTGTATGTGAGTGTGTGTCTATTTAGAAACTGCACTCTTTTCACTTTTGTAAAATATCAAGTTATTTCATTATTTTCAGTTTCTCACACATAGCTCTCATGGTATGTGTTAATTAATTTGGATGTCCACGGAAACAGTCACTGCAAAGCAGAGGCACACCTATATCCATATCTAAGTGTTTTAAGTCATAATGAATGATCAACATTTCAGCTACAGAAACGTAGACACACATGGGGCAGAAGCAACAGTCCATCAAAGATGTGGGCTTGCCGAGGAATTCTGTGACTTAGAAAAAGAAAGCTAATAACATTTCTCTATTTAATTCAGTGTAGAGTATATTACTGGAACACTGATTAAATTTTTTTTTAAATTAATTCCCAATCTTTTTAGGCTGACTCCCATCATGCACCTACGTTCAGAAAATCCCACCTGCTTGATTCTCTCTATTGTCTCTGCTCTTTATGTAAGGTCTTCTCTTCTTTGGTCCTGTCTCTCAATTCTTCCTACTATTCAAGTAGGGTAGTACATTTGAAAATAATACTGAATCTAAGGTGCCAAAAAAAAAAAAAGCCAGAAAAATCAAGAATAACAGAATTTGATATTGAGAATGGTGTTCCACATTTACTGAAATCCTTTTTAGCTTTGACTTTTTTTTTTTTTTTGTCAAATGGAACATTTTGTTAATAATCAATGGAATTATCAATGCAAAATCATTTATAATGTAAGACATATTGCAATTATTCAAGTCCCATCCAAATTATACTTAATCTGAACTCAACCTCATCAAATATGCTTTTCTCAAATCTCATAGCATAGCTGCTGGTTTCTGACTTCTGGAAACCTTTAGATGCTTTTATTTCTACAACTCAGGAAGAAAAATACTAAATGATCCAGCATACATAGCCACTTTTGTACTTGCTCAAATAATTTATGTTTCTTTTTCTGCCTTTCCACTGAAATGTTTATCTTTGGTGTGAGATTTATTATTAATATATACACCATCTTCAAAATGTATTCAGTTCAGTTCAGTTCAGTTGCTCAGTCGTGTCTTACTCTTTGCGACCCCATGAATTGCAGCACGCCAGGCGTCCCTGTCCATCACCAACTCCCGGAGTTCACTCAAACTCATGTCCATTGAGTCGGAGATGCCATCCAGCCATCTCATCCTCTGTTATCCCCTTCTCCTCCTGCCCCCAATCCCTCCCAGCATTAGAGTATAGGCAAGTTTTAAAAAATCAAATTGGAGACAGGAAATAAAAATCTAGAATTTGTGACTATAATTCAGCAGCCTGTATCATTAGGATAAGCATGTAAATATAAAAATGAAAGCATTTCAATGTCTCATTATTATTTTCCATTTCATTTACTATAAAATTTAAATTTAACAAATATAGAGTCTCTTTAATAATACGATGCAAACCCATTTTAGGAAAGTTCATTTATTATTTTTCTCTTTGCTGCTGCTGCTGCTGCTGCTGCTAAGTCACTTCAGTCGTGTCCGACTCTGTGTGACCCCATAGACGGAAGCCCATCAGGCTCCCCCGTCCCTGGGGTTCTCCAGGCAAGAACACTGGAGTGGGTTGCCATTTCCTTCTCCAATGAATGAAAGTGAAAAGTGAAAGTGAAGTCGCTCAGTCGTGTCTGACTCTTAGCTACCCTGTGGACTGCAGCCCACTAGGCTCCTCCATCCGTGGGATTTTCCAGGCAAGAGTAATGGAGTGGGATGCCATTGCCTTCTCTGAAACTAAAACTGGAGAATGGAATAATTTTCAAAAGAACTGTAGCAGAAGTTCTCAGGGACGGCTACACCAAATCATCTCTTAATGTTGCTGAATTTGAGGATGGAATTGGGAAGATGGGCATTAATAATCCTAGTAAAATATGTTCACTTTCCTTGATTATATCAGTCAATGATTTAAAATTTTCAACACTAAAGGAGGGGATAAAGACATGGAAAGTGAGTCCAGACACACTAATGTAATGCAATTGTATGGACTGTGGGTAATTCTGAAAACAACTTCTAAAACTTTTCTTCACCTTTATGTCCATATATATTTTCTTTTAAAAATTCAAATTGACATAGATTTAGCAGTTAGAATGCAGTTATGTAATGGATGAAATAATGCAAAGCAAATTATTTTGGATCAAATTTGCTAAGTAGAATATGCAAATATGTCCAAAGTAAACCAGTTAAGATGAGTAGGAAGGTACTGTTTTAACATGCACTTAGGAAGAGAACAAAGTCTATGAATGCTATTTTTTTGGTTTTATGATTGGAGTAATTTCATGTGAGTTTATAGTAGATAAGCAAATATGCTCCCAATACTATTAGCTCTCTGAAAAATCTAGATATTTTTTGCTAGCAGTAGGATGTTGGCACTAGCAATATTCATTTACCCATTCACTCATTCAATCCCTCCTTCAAACATCCAGTTTTCAACTGCTAGTGGTCATTTTCTGTGCTATAGAATCAAAGAATGCCAACAAATACAAGTGTGGAGATACAGATAATTATTTAGATAAGTAAACATATATTTTCCAGTATATTTAAGCCAAAAAATGTAACTGATTCAATTCTGTTTTAATTTTTTTCATAGTAATTTGTAAATTACTATGTAATTCATGAGGAAGGATTATTCTTATGCATGGAGGATTGATGACTCATTTGTCTGGTATATATCCAAGCCCAGTAAATTGTGGATTTGTCTTTTAAAGTATTCATAAGTACACCTGAGAAAAGAAGTGGTGAGTCCTTTGGACTGCAAGGAGATCCAACCAGTCCATTCTAAAGGAGATGAGTCTTGGGTGTTCATTGGAAGGACTAATGCTAAAGCTGAAACTCCAATACTTTGGCCACTTCATGCGAAGAGTTGACTCACTGGAAAAGAGTCTGATGCTGGGGGGGATTGGGGGCAGGAGGAGAAGGGGATTACAGAGAATAAGATGGCTGGATGGCATCACAGACTCGATGGACGTGAATTTGAGTGAACTCCGGGAGTTGGTGATGGACAGGGAGGCCTGGCATGCTGTGATTCTTGGGGTCTCAAAGAGTCGGACACGACTAAGTGACTGAACTGAACTGAACTCCTTAAAAAGGGAAGATAGAAGCTGAAAATCTTTCTCTGTTAACTGTTTAGCAAGCAAAACATTTATAATTAAAATCACCAAATTATTTTTTGAGCAATAATTTTCTCAGAGCTGTAATCACATCCTTGCTCTGAAGGCTGTGTATCATGTGTTGAACATCGGAGTCACCATAGTGTAGAAAAGAGAGAACAGTTCGTCAGTTCCTGCAGAATGACTGGATTTTGGTCTTGAGTAGGTAATGTCAGCAGATCCGAAGAATAAAAGCACAACCATCAGGTGAGAAGAGCATGTGGAGAAGGCTTTAGCCTGTCCTCTGGCTGTTGGTGACCTCAGAATAGTGGAAATGATTTGGCTATAGGAGGCAAGGATCAACATAAAAGGTACAGCAACAAACAACAGAGCTGCTGCATAGACTGAGAGCTCATGTGCAAAAGTGTCTTCGCAAGCCAGCTTTAGAATGGGCGAAATGTCACAGGAGAAGTGGTTAATCTCGTTCGAATGACAGAAACACAGAAAGAAGATCTGGCACATTTGCCCTATCTTCACTGGGATTCCACTGACCCAGGAGCCCACAGCCAGCTGGAGGCATACCTTTGGGGTGATGGCCAGGGGTAGTGCAGAGGGTCACAGATGGCCACACAGTGGTTGTAGGCCATCACCACCAGGAGGAAACGCTCAGTGGCTCCAAGGATAAGGAAGAAGCACATTTGGGCAGCACAGTCCAGCACAGAAATGCTTCTGTCCTGAGTCCAAAGGTTCACCAGAATCCTAGGAGAGTAATGGACATGTAACAGATTTCCAAGGAGGGTAAATTTGCCAGGAAAAATACATGGGTTTGTGCAGTGCAGGGTCAAGCCTAGTTAGTATTATTATAAGACTGTTTCCAATAAAGATTATTATGTAAATAATGGAGAACACCCCAAAGAATAGCCCTTGAAGGTTTGGAAGTTCAGAAAACCCCAGGAGTACAAATTGTATCACTGTGGACATGTTGTCTTCTGCTTCTTCTCTTCATATTTCATCTGTGGTAATGATCCAATCAAAGATACTGTTATTCTGTTATTTCACTTTCTTTGGCTTTTGTTTCCTTATCTATATAAAAGATGGTACAACATTCATTTTTTCCAATTCCATTAGAAAACAAGCCTATAATTTCTAAGTGTCTAACAGTTTGTGAATTACATTTTTCATCATTATTAAATTAATTTGTAAGAAAAGTTATCCATTTAAACTTTATTTTCTGCCATGAATTATCACTTTTTCTGAAGATATGTGATTATAATTTTGCTCTTCATCTGAAAGCTCAAAAATGCAAAAATTTGAGTTAAATTCATTTACATAGTTATTTTGCTCTTTCAGCCTGTGTTTTTCTCTTCACCTCTCAATTCTGTGTTTAATTATTATCAATTGAAAGTTAATTTGATTGCATGGTGAAATACATTGTAAGTGACCTAAAATAGTTTTAGGGATGAATATAGTTCATCTTTAAAGTGTTGGTTTTCCTGTGGTATTTCCAAAGTCTTGTTTGGCACTGGCATTCTACATATTTCATTTTTTTCTTATAAATAAAATTGATGAGCTGACTATATAATATTATGGGATATTGCTAGTTTTCAAACATGTGTATTTCAGTGTAAAGTCCATAAATCAGTAGTGATAAGTTCTATTCAGATTTCTCCATTGAGAAAAAAGGAATTTTAAGCTATTCTTTTGGCCCAGGAACACTCCAGACGTAAGAGGCAAATATATCCAGGTTTATGTCCATGAAAGCAGTGCTAGCTAGAATGTTCACCTGTCACTTACTGACTGCATGAGACACCTTGCACAACTCATCTGTGAGATCTTCCTAAATTACCCACATCCTCAGCAATTCTTGTTTTATTGATGATCCCATTCAACTTATTCATTCTTTCTTTTTTGCATGTGTTTTTGTTAGTCATGTATGTGACTGAGATAGGTTGAGATTTCCCATCTTTTTTGCATTTTTCTTTGTATTTTAACTATATTGCTAGCTTTTTTTGGTGTTTCTGTAGATCTTTTTTGGCAATGCATAATATAATTTTTCCACTAAATGTGATTCATTAACTTCTAGAATACATTAAAGATGAATCAATTTGATTGCTTCTTTGGAATTTCCCCCAAGGTATAAGAACCCAGATACTCAGTCAGTAGAGCATCAGACTTTTAATCTGAGGGTCCAGGGTTCAAGTCCCTGTTCAGGCGGAGGTTATTTTGGGCTTCCCGATAGCTCAGCTGGTAAAGAATCTCTCTGCAATGCAGGAGACCCCGATTTGATCCTGGTTGGGAAGATGCCCTGGAGAAGGGAAAGGCTACCCACTCCAGTATTCTAGCCTGGAGAATTCCATGGACTGTATAGTCTGTGGGGTCACAAAGAGCCAGACACAACTAGAGACTTTCACTTCACTTCACTTCACTTACAAAGTATAAACATGGATTCCCACTGAAAAGGTAAATCTCTCCTTCCTCTCTTTCCTGTTAGAGATCAAGCATACTTTTCGTGGGGCGTGCATGTGTGTATATTTAGAAATTATACTCTTTTTACTCATTCTTGCAGAAGTAGTAAATTGCTTCATTGTTTTCAGCATGTTATACATGTATTTTTCATATTATGTGCTAACTTATTTAGCCATTCCCCGGTGGCTCAGATGTTAAAGAATCTGCCTACAGTGCAGGAGACCCCAGTTCGATCCCTGGGTTGGGAAGATCCTCTGGAGAAGGAAATGGCTACCCACTCCAGTATTCTGGCCTGGAGAATCCCACAGACAGAGGAGCCTGGTGGACTACAGTCCATGGGGTCACAAAGAGTCAGACACGACTGAGCGATTAACACTTTTGGTTAACTTATGAAAGCCAATAGAAAATAAGTCACTGAAAATAAGATGCACAACTAAATACATATTCTAAGGATATTAAGTGAGGACAAAAGTCAAGATTTCTGCTGCAAGGGGAACACATGTACACCCGGGGCAGATTCATGTCAATGTATGACAAAACCAACAAATATAATATTGTAAAATAACTAGCCTCCAATTAAATAAATACATAAATAAATAAAAATGTAGACAGACATGGTGTAGAACCAATAGTCCATACAAAAGCAAGAATACTGGGGTGGGTTGCCATTCCCTTCTCAGGGGATTTTCCCTACCCAGATGTCAAACCCAGATCTTCTGCATGGCAGGCAGATTCTTAATCATCTGAGCCATCTGGGAAGCCATACACTATTTATATATGTACTATCTACAATATCTTAAACTACACATTACAGTACTAAAGATATTCAAACTTTTTCCATTATCATACAATTTTGTCAATAAAAATGTCATTGGCAGAAATGCAAAAATGCTATGAATGAGTCTTTTAAATTGTCAGAAGCTAGTGGCTGACAGATGCATCATATATGAGTCTATGAAATCATGCCTCCTTTTTTCAATACCTTGTCCCAACACGGTTACCAAATTTTATTCACATACTTAAATCAATGTAGAGTGTAGTATTTGGATACTGATTAAAATTGCTTGCTGAATGAATCATCAGTCTTTTAGCAAGCAGCATGCACCTACATTTGATCGGTGCATCCATTTCCTGCAGAAAGTGCCATTTGTTTTATTCTTTTTATTGTATCTGCTGTTTATGTATGTAAGGTTTTCTCTCATTTTTTAATCCCCTTTGTAAATTATTCCTTGATGTTCAGGTAGGATAGTGCATTTGAAAAGCATACTGAAACTAAGATGCCAAAGAAAAGCCAGAAAAAGTAAGAAAGCAAAACTTAATATCAAGAATGGAGTGTTCCACATTTATTAAAATATTTTTGTCTCAACTTTTTATCTGTCAAATGGAAACTTTTTATGAATAGTAAATAGAATTGTCAGTATAAAACCATTTCTAAAGTAAGAAATATTATAATTATTCAAATTCTATACAAACTGTACTTATATTCTAAACTCAATCTCACGTTCAAAGATTTCCTCAAATCTTGTGACATATTTTTTGGTTTCTCTGACTTCTGAAAACTGTCAATGCTTCTCTTTATACAATTCAAAGAGAAAATCACTATATAATTCATCAAAATAGAGCCACTTTCGTTTTTGTTAAAATAATTCATGTTTATTTTTCTGGTATTTCCACTGAAATGACAATTTTCTTTGATGTAGGGATTATGATATCATGTAAATCAGGTATATCACAATGCATTTAGTACTGTTTAGAGCAAGTTTATGAAATCAATTTGAAATAGGAAATGAAAACCTAAAATTGGTGAATGCAGTCTGAAGCTTGCTTCCTTTAGGATAAAAAAGAAAACAGGCCAATATTACTTTAATATTTTCTCATTCATTTGCATAGAATTTAATTTTAACAAACAAATGATTCCCTTGGTATTGGATGAGAACACATTTTAATAACTCCTTTTACTGTCGTACAACTTAGTTAAATAATTTAAAAAATGTTTGTGATATATCCTGATTTAATACTACATGCAAACTACTTAAACATATGCTTACTATGTAGTAATCACTTAATAAATCTTAATACTTAAGATGACTGATGATAATGATAATAAGGTTGCAATCTTTGATATTTTGACCAAATATATTACAAGACATTTCCTGGTGGCTCAGTGGTAAAGAATCTGCCTGGAATGTAAGAGATGAGAGACGTGGGTTCAGTCCCTGGGGCAGAAAGATCTCCTACAGAAGGGCATGGCAATCCACTCCAGTACTCTTGCCTGGAGAATCCCAAGGACAGAGGAGACTGGTGGACCACAGTCCATAGGTTCCCAAAGAGTCAGACGACTGAAGCGACTGAGTGCACACATGCATATTACAAAGTACTCTGTGATTTCTCACTCGATAATATAATGATGAGAATCAGAAAAGTAAAAAGATCATTTGAATCAGGGTTTTCTAAATTAATTAGCAGTAAGAAGAAATAACTGAACTGAAGAAGAAAGGATCTATTTTTAATTCTTCTGAAATGAATGCATTTTTTGCTGATTCTAAATCTACATAGATATTTGTAAAGCTAAATTTGCTATTGGAAAAAATGATTCATGCTTACCTGTTTGAACTGAAGCTAAATGCAATGCTTACCTTTATAGATAGAGTTAAAAGAGAAAAAAGTGAGACTTTTTTGTTTTGGCAATTAGGCAATTTACATTTATTTGGAACAGAGGCTAACCACAGTCTATAATATATTCCTTGTCATAAAAATTAGTGCTCTTTAAATAGAAAATATTCTTTACCCTTCAGTTCAGTTCAGTTCAGACGTTCAGTCGTGTCCGACTCTGTGACCTGATGAATCACAGCACGCCAGGCCTCCCTGTCCACTACCAAATCCCATAGTTCACTCAAACTCATGTCCATCGAGTCGGTGATGCCATCCAGCCATCTCATTCTCTATCGTCCCCTTCTCCTCCTGCCCCCAATCCCTCCCAGCATCAGACTCTTTTCCAGTGAGTCAACTCTTCATATGAGGTGGCCAAAGTATTTCAGTTTCAGCTTTAGCATCAGTCCTTCCAATGAACACCCAGGACGAATCTCCTTTAGAATGGACTGGTTGGATCTCCTTGCAGTCCAAGAGACTCTCAAGAGTCTTCTCCAACACCACATTTCAAAAGCATCAATTCTTCGGCGATCAGCTTTCTTCACAGTCTAACTCTCACATCCACACATGACCACGGGAAAAACCATAGCCTTGACTAGACGGACCTTTGTTGGCAAGTAATTTCTCTGCTTTTTAATATGCTTTCTAAAGGAAATGGCAACCCACTCCAGTATTCTTGCCTGGAGAATACCAAGGACAGAGGAGCCTGTTGGGCTGCTGTCTATGGGGTCGCACAGAGTTGGACACGACTGATGCAACTTAGCAGCAGCAGCAGGTTGGTCATAACTTGGGATCAGCTTATTCCCCATGTCACTTCTTAATTAAACTAAACCTTTCTGTCTGACACTGGAGGAGTTTGGTACGACAACCAAAATCATATCTGTCCATATGATTCCTTAAAATTTTCGACCTCTTTTCCTGTATTTTGTGATTATTAAGAAATGGAAGTGTTGTAAAATCAGAAAATTATTATTACATATTACTGACTCTATAAAATAAAAATAAAGATGTTCTAAAAAAGATTTAAGTGAATAATGTCTTGAAGAGAATTGTCTTTGTCATTAAAAATTCAAAAGTAAGAAATCTATAAGACTTGGGACAATTAGATCATGTTCAACAAGAATTTTCCATCTCCACATTCACACTAAGCAGGTAAACCTCACCGTCTCCTAGACTACAGAAAGGGGAGTAAGGGGAAGGGGACACACACTCATTCCTTTTCAGTGTACATGCTGAAAGCAGGAGCCCAGTGGGCTACAGTCCAGAGTGTCGCACAGACAACTAAGCATGTACACATATAAGCAGGAATAAATAGACTTGTATAAAGAATAATGAAAAGAGAGTTAGAGCAACAAATTTTAGAAATATTTTGTCCAGGATTTGAGAGATATCACTATTGAAGGTTTATATGTTATGTAACTTTTCAAGTATTTGGTGGTCTTCCTCTTATTGATCTACATTTTTACTTAATATAAATGCAACATATCACAATCTATGAGATGGATCCAAAGCAGTAGTTAAATACAATATTATAGTACTGAACACTTAGAATATTAAAATAGCATCTTAAGTCAATAAATTAAATTTTCACCACAATAAATTCTAAAAGTCATAGTAAAATAAATCCAAATCAAACAGAAGGAACAAAAAACAAAAATAATAGAAATCACTCAGTTCAGTGCATTTCAGTCGCTCAGTTGTGTCCAACTCTTTGCGCCTCCATGAATAACAGCACACCAGGCCTCCCTGTTTATCACCGACTCCTAGAGTTCACTCAAACTCATGTCCATCGAGTCGGTGATGCTATCCAGCCATCTCATTCTCTGTCGTCCTCTTCTCTTCCTGCCCCCAATCCCTCCCAGCATCAGAGTCTTTTCCAGTGAGTCAACTCGTCGCATGAGGTGGCCAAAGGATTGGAATTTTAGCTTTAGCATCAATCCAATGAACACCCAGGAATGATCTCCCTTAGAATGGACAAGTTAGATATCCTTACAGTCAAGGGACTATCAAGAGTCCTCTCCAGCACCACAGTTCAAAAGCATCAATTCTTCGGCCATCAGCTTTCTTCACAGTCCAACTCTCACATCCAAACATGACCACTGGAAAAACCATAGCCTTGACTAGACTGACCTTGGTTGGCAAAGTAATGTCTCTGCTTTTTAATATGCTATCTAGGCTGGTCATAACTTTCCTTCCAAGGAATAAGCGTCTTTCAATTTCATGGCTGCAATCAGCATCCGCAGTGATTTTGGAGCCCCCCCCCCCCCAAATAAAGTCTGACACTGTTTCCACTGTTTCCCCATCTATTTCCTATGAAGTGATGGGACCAGATACCATGATCTTAGTTTTCTGAATGTTGAGCTTTAAGCCAACTTTTTCACTCTCCTCTTTCTCTTTCATCAAGAGGCTTTTTTAAGTTCCTCTTCACTTTCTGCCATAAGGGTGGTGTCATCTGCTTATCTGAGGTTATTGATATTTCTCCCTGCAATCTTGATTTCAGCTTGTGCTTCTTCCAGCCCAGTGTTCCTCATGATGTACTCTGCATATAAGATAAATAGGCAGGGTGACAGTATTCATTGTTGACATACTCCTTTTCCAATTTGGAACCAGTCTGTTGATCCATGACCAGTTCTAAGTGTTCCTTCCTGACCTGCATAGAGATATCTCATGAGGCAGGTAAGGTGGTCTGGTATTCCCATCTGTTTCAGAATGTTCCACAGTTTATTGTGATCCACAGAGTCAAAGGATTTGGCATAGTCGATGAAGCAGAAATAGATGTTTTTCTGTAACTCTCTTGCTTTCTCCATGATCCAGCAGATATTGGCAATTTGATTTCTGGTTCCTCTGCCTTTCTAAAACCAGCTTGAACATCTGGAAGTTCACGGTTCATGTATTGCTAAAGCCTGTCTTGGAGAATTTTGAGCATGACTTTACTAGCGTGTGAGATGAGTGCAATTGTGCGGTAGTTTGAGCATTCTTTGGCATTGCCTTCCTTTGGGATGGGGATGAAGACTGACCTTTTCCAGTCCTGTGGCCACTGCTGAGTTTTCCAAATTTGCTTGCATATTGAGTGCAGCACTTTCACAGCATCATCTTTCAGGACTTGAAATAGTTCAACTGGAATTCCATCACCTCCACTAGCTTTGTTCGTCATGACGCTCTCTAAGGCCCACTTGACTTCACATTCCAAGATGTCTGGTTCCAGGTGAGTGATTACACCATCGTGATTCTCTTCGTCATGAAGATCTTTTTTGTACAGTACTTCTGTGTATTCCTGCCACCTCTTCTTAATATCTTCTGCTTCTGTTAGGTCCATACCATTTCTGTCCTTTATCGAGCCCATCTTTGCATGAAATGTTCCCTTGATATCTCTAATTTTCTTGAAATGATCTCTTGTTTTTCCTATTCTGTTGTTTTCCTCTATTTTTTTGCATTGATCGCTGAGGAAGGCTTTCTTATCTCTCTTTGCTATTCTTTGGAACTCTGCATTCAAATGCTTATATCTTTCCTTTTCTCCTTTGCTTTTCACTTCTCTTCTCTTCACAGCTATTTGTAAGGCCTCCTCAGACAGCCATTTTGCTTTTTTGCATTTCTTTTCCATGGGGATGGTCTTGGTCCCTGTCTCCTGTACAATGTCACGAACCTCCGTCCAGAGTTCATCAGGCACTCTATCTATCAGATCTAGACCCTTAAATCTATTTCTTACTTCCACTGTATAATCATAAGGGATTTGATTTAGGTCATATCTGAATGATCTAGTGGTTTTCCCTACTTTCTTCAATTTATGTCTGAATTTGGCAATAAGGAGTTCATGATCTGAGCCACAGTCAGCTCCTGGCCTTGTTTTTGCTAACTGTAAAGAGCTTCTCCATCTTTGGCTGCAAAGAATACAATCAATCTGATTTCGGTGTTGACCATCTGGTGATGTCCATGTGTAGAGTCTTCCCTTGTGTTGTTGGAAGAGGGTGTTTGCTATGACCAGGGCATTCTCTTGGCAAAACTCTATTAGCCTTTGCCCTTCATTCTGTGCTCCAAGACCAAGTTTGCCTGTTGCTCCAGGTGTTTCTTGGCTTCCCGCTTTTGCATTCCAGTCCCCTATAACGAAAAGGACATCTTTTTTGGGTGTTAGTTCTAAAAGGTCTTCTACGTCTTCATAGAACCATTCAACTCGGCTTCTTCAGCATTACTGGTTGGGGCACAGGCTTGGATTACTCTAATATTAAATTGTTTGCCTTGGAAACGAGCAGAGATCATTCTGCCATTTTTTAGATTGCATCCAAATACTACATTTGGACTCTTTTGTTGACCATGATGGCTACTCCATTTCTTCTAAGGGATTCCTGCTCACAGGAGTAGATATAATGGTCATCTGAATTAAATTCACCCATTCCAGTCCATTTTAGTTCACTGATTCCTAGAATGTCTGCTTTCACTCTTGTCCTAATTCCCCTAGGATATTTATGTGCTTGTGTACTAAGTAGCTTTCAGTCGTGTGTGATTCTTTGTGACCCAGTGGACTGTAGGCCACCAGGTTCCTCTGTCCATGGGTTTCTCCAGGCAAAAATCCTGGAGTCAGTTACCTTGTTATTTAAAGCACTACAGAATAAAGTAATACATCACTGAAAAGAAAAGGTATGGCTAGGGACATTTTTGGTTGCTTTCCAAAATATTTGAATGGCTAGTGTAATGAGCTGGTTCAATTGTACATTGACACGTGAGAGAACTAATTTCCAAGGCCGAAAGAAATCTATTTCTACTTAAAGAGCACTATTTGCTTTGGAGAGAGCAAATGATTTAGAAAGACATTTGCAACACCTAACCTTCAAATTGTTTAAAGTTGAATATCAATAGAACAACATTTAAAATACTCCATATCAAAGAAAGAAATAACTTCACTCCAGTCCAGGAAGATAAGCGTGAACTCTTACATCAAAAGTGTTGTTTACATTTTAGATTGATTTTCTTAGCTAATCATGCCATAAATATCAAAGTTTATTAAGCCAGATTTTTACAGGCTATTAAGATATTATATTAAATTTGATAAGTTAGACTATATTTCAGGCAATGTCTTCATTATTCTGTTAGAAAATTAGTGAGATAAATGACTAAAAGAATTTTGAAATGTATTGTTAGTTTTAATGTAAAAAGTTATTAAAATAGTTGAGGCAGTTTTGAAGAAAATTCTAAACGTAGGAAAACTTACTGAAGAAAGCAGTACTTGGCTTCTTTTTAAATGTTTTAAAAGTGTTTGCATACTACCATCAATGAAATGTAGTATTATTTCTGAAGAAACACTATTTTGAAAAGTATTAGTTGCTCAGTTGTGTCCAACTCTTTCTCCTCATGGACTGTAGCCCACCAGGCTCCTCTGTCCATGGAATTTTCCCACCAGAATATTGGAGTTTCTTCAGTAGCTATTCCCTTCTCAAGTGGTTCTACCTAACCCAATGGTCAAACCCAGGTCTCCTGCACTGCAGGCAGACTCTTTACCATCTGAGGCAACAGGAAAGTCCTCTTGAATGGAATCTAACATTTTAAGGCATTAAAAGAAAAATCACTGATGTTATACTTTTCTGATTAAACAAATACTACAAAATCAGACTACAGATATAACTGTCTTTGTCCTCATCCAGAGGGAGTTAGAGCCCTGAGGTCATTAGCTAATTAAAAGAGAAATTGGCCTGTGTCCCTAAGAAAAGAAGCCAACCTAAAGGAAAAACAAACAAACACAAAGCCTCAGTTAAAAGAATCAAGCCTGTTTACTGTTCACTTGGAAGGACTTCTGCAAAAGAAAAGTTTGAGTAGAATTAATTTTAGAGTAATGACGTGACACTGCCTTTCTCCATCTACAGTGAAGGGCTATAAGTATACAATCAAATCACAATACTACTTTCATGTCCAGTATTAGGTGTAGATTGAAAACACTGGTGCTGGTTTAGTCACTATCCTGTCTGACTCTTGCGATCCCCATGGACTGCAGCCCAACAGACTCCTCCATCCAAGAGATTTCCCCAGGGGATCTTCCTGACCCAGAGATTGGACCCATGTCTCCTCCATTACAGGTGGATTCTTTATTGCTGAGCCACCAGGGATTCACTAAGGTGAATATTTTGTTATGAAAATACTGAGAATAATTCATAGGTTGTGACATTTCCATATCTTTCTCTCCCTTCTTTCTTTTCCTCCCTCTCTCCTTCCCACCCTTCTTCCTTCTTTCTTTCCTCCTTCCCCATCTCTCCCCCTCTCTTTCTCTCGTCCTCTTCTTTCTTTTCTCTATGTTGCTTGAATTTCATCCAGCTCATAATCATTTTATTGCTTAAGTATCATTTGAGAAAATAAAATGTGGAGAGGCTTATAATAGATGTGGTGGATAATAGCACCATCTCTGTATTGCATGTGTGAATGCGTGCTCAATTGTGTCTGACTCTTTGCAATCTCCTAGACTTTAGCCCATCAAGCTCCTCTGTCCATGGAATTTTCCAGGCAAGAATGCTGGAGAGGGCTGCTATCTCCTCCTCCAGGCAATCTTCCAGACCCAGGGATCGAACCTGCAACTCTTGCATCTCCTGCACTGGCAGGTGGATTGTTTACCACTAGTGCCATGTGGGAAACATCTCTGTATTGCAGAACACTGTAATTTCAATTAAACTGTTTTGGAAAGTAAACATAAAATCATTTAACAAAAATAGAAACTGTTAATCAAAGTCTGAAATAAATAGTGGACTTGGAATTTGTAGTCACCAACTGTTCGGTTTGTACACTTTTTCTTCGTAACTCCGTTCTTAGTGTTTTAGGTTATTAAAACAGAAATAATGAGTCCAACACAACGTGTGATCAATATATACATCGTTTGCTGTCATAGATGAACACATAATATTTTTCAGTATTATAATAAAACCATGCATGAATGGTATCCCTGACACCACCTGGAAAACATTCCAAATTCATGGAGAAAATCCTCGGTATTTTTATATGAAGGAAAGATTTTATGCTACTATAATATTTAAGGAGGGAATTAGAAATTGGATAGAAATTTCTTAAGAACTTCTCTACATTTCAAAAGGTTTTATGATGCAATTTCTATTTAATATTCATAATACATGTGGAAATTTCAAAAATTACTTATCATTGCATCTTATTAAGAACTTGTCTCAAATCTTAGTTAAGCAAATTAGTACTCAGTTGTAGACTGCTAATTTCCAACTTGTTTTTCAATTGCTATTTTTACTTTTCTCTGATTTGATTTTCCCAAAATACTTAAGAAAAATATGGAAGAAGGTTATTTTTACAGTATTGGAGAAGAATTAAGACAAGACTTCAATGTGCAGAGAGAGAGGTGAACACAAAACACAATAATGAGAATAGTGCATCCCATTGGTAAATCATTAGTGGAGGATATAGTAATCGAATTAACATTGGATACTGTTATCCATTCATAAATCAAATACTTATTGGGTTATTTATATATGTAAGTTCCCAGGAAGGAGAAGTATATATAAATGATACATTCTATGTTCCCCTGAAATTACCTGTTGCAGTAAAAGTAACTTGGATTTTGAGTTGTACATGCCTAAAATTGTCTTAATAATGCCTTCTGTTTGCTTTGATCTTAGACTATTTATATAGCATTTTTAAGTTGAAATTTATTGAAAGCATGGCTGTCAATTGCAGGAATTACCACTCAAATGCAAAATCAGTATTTGAGATGTGATTAATACCTCTTTGGCTGAGTTCTTTATGACTCTTTCAATTGAAATAAACTGACTATACCAACTATTACAACAGACAAAAAAATCACAAAGGTCATTCCCCAAATCACTTTTTCTGGCTTATTTTTAAATTATAGTTGCATGATGACTCAAAAATATTTGATAGCTTAAATCAAAATATAAATAAATGCAATTCAAAAGAAATAACATGAGAAAGGAGAATTGATGGAAAGGTCTTCTAAATAAAATTGTCAGATTTCTGGCTATAAATTCATCTCACAAAGCTGAATTACAGAATGCAGCATCGATTATTTTATTATCAGTAACGGGAAAATACAGCCATCTATCAGCAGACCTAATTCCTGATACTACTCTTTTCTGATGGATTGTTTTTTGTAAAAGAATGAATTTCTTTAAACAACGGCTTAATATCAAGTTTAGATGCTTTTTTAGAACTCAAATTAGTGAGTTTTGAAAGTGCAGTGTACACATTTTATCACTTGGCAAACTGCAACTCAGAGAGATAGAGGACTTTACATTGATTATATATATATATATTGCAGGTGCCTTCAGGAGACCAAACAGCAGAAGGCAATTTCTCTCTAGTCATGGCATTTGTTCTCCTGGGATTTTTGGATCTTCCGAACCTCCAGGGACGTCTATTTGGAATTTTCTTTCTCATCTACATATTCATCTTAACAGAATAATCACGACGGTAGACGCTGTGCTCCAGACGCCCCTGTAGTTTTTCCTTGCAAATTTCTCGTCACTCGAAATCGGTTACGTATCTGTCACTCTCCCTAGGATTCTAGTGACCCTTTGGACTCAGGACAGAAGTGTTTCTTCGCTGAGCTGTGCCATCTGACGCGCTTCTTCCTTGCTCCGGGAGCCCCGGGGACGCTCCTCCTGGGAGCGAGGTCTGTGCCCTGTGCGTCCATGTGCAGCCTCTGTGCCATCAGAGGCTCCTCTTCCTTGCTCCGGGAGCCCCGGGGGCGCTCCTCCTGGGGGCGAGGCCTGGGCCCTGAGCATCCACGTGCAGCCTCTGCACGCCCTTCCCTCACAACCCACAGGACCGGCCTGCAGTCGGCTGCTGGCGCCTGGGTGCGGGAATTCCAGTCCCGACAGCACAGACATGCCGGGTGTACTTACTGCTGTTCTGTGCTTCACACCAGATCGACCGCTTCTTCTGTGACATTCCCCATTGATCACCGTGGCCTGTGCGGACACTGCACTTAATGAAATGTGTGTCTCTCGGTTGCTGTGCTGTTTGCCACGATTCCTTTCCTCCCGATACTGGGCTTTGATGTCAAAATCATTTCTGCCATATGAAAGCTGCGCTCAGCCACAGGCTGGTCCAAAGCCTTCTCCACCTGCTCTTCCCATCTCACCATTGTGCTTTTATTCTCTGGTTCCTTGACTATTACCTATTTATGCCCCAAATCAAATCATTCCGCAGGAACCGACAAAATGCTCTCTGTTTCCTACACTGCTGTGACGCCAGTGTTTAACACCTTGATATACAGTCTTAGGAATAAGGATGTGATTGCAGTTTTGAAAAAACTATTGCTTAAGAAAACACTGCAAAGATGTGAAAGGTCACTTTTCAATATTTGTCTCAGAGGGCTCACAGAAATATAGTTTAATTTCACTCTTCCCATGTTCACTGATAGTGTTCAGTTCAGTTCAGTTCAGTTCAGTCGCTCAGTCGTGTCCGACTCTCCGCGACCCCATGAATCACAGCATGCCAGGCCTCCCTGTCCATCACCAACTCCAGGAGTTCACTCACACTCATGGCCATCGAGTTGCTGATGTCATCCAGCCATCTCATTCTCTGTCGTCCCCTTCTCCTCCCGCCCCCAACCTTTCCTAGCATCAGAGTCTTTTCCAGTGAGTCAACGCGTCGCATGAGGTGGCCAAAGTATTGGAGTTTCAGCTTTAGCATCAGTCCTTCCAATGAATACCCAGGACTGATCTCCTTTAGAATAGACTGGTTGGATCTCCTTGCAGTCCAAGGGACTCTCCAGAGTCTTCTCCCGCACCACAGTTCAAAAGCATCAATTCTTCGGCGATCAGCTTTCTTCACAGTCCAACTCTCACATCCATACATGACCACGAGAAAAACCATAGCCTTGACTAGACGGATCTTAGTGTTAAGTATTCCTAATTATTGTGTTGTCATTTACAATTATTACGTAGTTTGGATTTTCTGCCTGAAGTCATTTTGACTATATTTTAAATAAGAAAATTTATTAATTGTGTTTTATTCTTTAAGACAAATCCACTTTTTCATAGCCATTTTAAATTTACCCAACTATAACATTTCAGAAAACTAAGATCATGGCATCTGATCCGATCACTTCATGGGAAATAGATGGGGAAACAGTGGAAACAGTGTCAGACTTTATTTTTGGGGGCTCCAAAATCACTGTGGATGCTGATTGAAGCCATGGAATTAAAAGACGCTTTCTCCTTGGAAGGAAAGTTATGACCAACCTAGACAGCATATTAAAAAGCAGAGACATTACTTTGCCAACCAAGATCCGTCTAGTCAAGGCAATGGTTTTTCCCGTGGTCATGTATGGATGTGAGAGTTGGACTGTGAAGAAAGCTGACTGCCGAAAAATTGATGCCTTTGAACTGTGGTGTTGGAGAAGACTCTTGAGAGTCCCTTGGACTGCAAGGAGATCCAACCAGTCCATTCTAAAGATCAATCCTGGGTGTTCATTGGAAGGACTGATGCTAAAGCTGAAACTCCAATACTTTGGCCACGTCATGCGACGAGTTAACGCACTGGAAAAGACTCTGATGCTGGGAGGGATTGGGGGCAGGATGAGAAGGGGACAAGAGAGAATGAGATGGCTGGATGGCATCGTCGACTCGATGGAGGTGAGTTTGAGTGAACTCTGGGAGTTGGTGATGGACAGGGAGACCTGGCATGCTGTGATTAATGGGGTAGCAAAGAGTCGGACACAACTGAGCGACTGAACTGAACTCAACACTTTCAGATAAGTAAACCGCTAGAATTTTGCTTAAAATGTGTAGAAAAAATATCCTTTGCTTTGATAACTGGTAAATTATTTACAAATATGCTGGTACTGCCATTTGTATTTGTGACACATTCATTTTTCATGGGAGATTTTTTATTAGATATGTGATGAGGAATGAACACAAGACTAAATTAAAAGTCATATATTTATGAACAGTAATTTTAAAATAGAATGAAAACCTTTTATTGCATTCACTTTCTCAGTATAAATTAAGAAAATTGTTCCATGTGTAATCAGAGGGAGCTGTATATCTGGATCTTTTCTTTCCACTTCTTCCAAGAGTGATAAAAATTGAATATCAAACATCTGACAGGCTGTCATACTGCTTTCATTACTGTGCTTCATAACAATTTCCAAAATGCATTTCGTACTTAGAATCTTTGCTAGAGCTTACTTAATTAACAAAGTTGCAATGAGAAAGAAAATCTGTGTATGAATTCTTTTTTTACACTTAATATCAAGGAACAGATTAGTAATTTAGATGAAAATTCAGAGCTTCCCTGATAGCTCAGATGTTAAAGAATCCACCTGCAATTCAGGAGACCCCATTTCAATTACAGGGTCAGGAAGATACCCTGGAGAAGGGATAGACTACCCACTCCAGTATTCTTGGGCTTCCCTTATGGCTCAGCTGATAAAGAATCTGCCCACAATGTGGGAGACCTGGGTTCGATCCCTGCGTTGGGAACATCCCCTGATGAAGGGAAAGCCAACCCATTCCAGTATTCTGGCCTTAAGAATTCCATGGACTGTATAGTCTCTGGGGTTGCAAAGAATCCGACACGACTGAGCAACTTTCACTTTCCAAGCAAAGATTCACACACAATTACTTAATATCACAAATAGTAATATATACATAAAAAATGCCTAACACTCCCTCCCTATAAGCTGTATTTAAATTAGCATAAATATAACTAACATTTTTTTTATTTATTAAAAAAGGTTAGTTATCTTTATACCTTTACCAGTTGATCTTTCAGCAATGTATATGAAATTAACCAGAGGGTACAGATAAAATCAAGAATTATTCCATCATAAATATCCTAACAGGAAAGAAAAAAGAGAGAATTTATCACCACTTCACTATATAGCTGCTTCTGTCTTTCGAATGTGTAACTCAAGGGATACTCAGTCTCTATAACTAAAAATTATTACTAATACTTGTAGACAACATCACTTATTTATCTAATGATAATGTCACTTTATAGGTTTAATTTCTTTTGTAGATTTTCTTCATTCAGAGTAATTTCTCTTTAAAAGAGTTAACAGTTTAATTATAACATTTGATTTATAAATTTGGATTTTTATTTTTCTAGGGCTTGTGAGGATTCCTAGGTGTTTCATTGGTATAGAATTTGCCTGCCAATGAAGGAGATACAGGTTCGATTCCTGGGTCGGGAAGATCTCCTGGAGAAGTAAATGACAATTCACTGCAATATTCTTGCATGAAAAATTCCATGGACAGAGTAGCCTAGGGGGCTATGTAGTCCATGAGTTACCAGGGTTCAGACGTGACCGAGTGATTGAGTATGCACACATGAGTGTAAATATCTTAACCTACTTCATCTATTTTTTGCATGTGTCAAAAATTAAATACATTACTGATGGTGATAAAGAAAGTGAAGATATAATAGTTGCTGCTGCTGCTAAGTCGCTTCAGTCGTGTCCAACTCTGTGCGACCCCATAGACGGCAGCCCACCAGGCTACCCCGTCCCTGGGATTCTCCAGGCAAGAACACTGGAGTGGGTTGCCATTTCCTTCTCCAATGCATGCAAGTGAAAAGTGAAAGTGAAGTCGCTCAGTCGTATCCGACTCTTAGCGACCCCATGGACTGCAGCCTACCAGGCTCCTCCATCCATGGGATTTTCCAGGCAAGAGTATTGGAGTGGAGTGCCATTGCCTTCTCCGATATAATAGTTATGGGATTGCTATTCTTTCCCTTTTAAACTATGACACTAAAGAAGTCTCTTGGATGAAATTAGGTCAAACCAGTCAGTCCTAAAGGAAATCAACCCTGAATATTCATCGGAAGGGCTGATGCCAAATTTGAAGCTCCAATACTGGCCACCTGATGCAAGGAACCAACTCATTGGAAAAGACCCTGATGCTGGGAAAGATTGAAGGCTAAAGGAAAAGGAGGTGGCAGAGCATGAGATAATTAGATAGCATCATGGGCTCAATGGGCATGAACTTGAACAAACTCTGGGAGACAGTGGAGGACAGAGGAGCCTGCCACACTATAGTCCATAGGGTCACAAACAGCTGGACATGACTTTGAGACTGAACAACAATAGTAATTCTTTCCCTTAACTCTTAGATAAGCAAATTGTAATGAAATGAAACAGTATCAGTCCTATAATTAAGATAACTGATTTTTGTTTTGAATTTATTATAATCTGTGCATTCTAAAGTATCTCAACTGTTCTTTTTGTATCAATTTCTCTGTGTATAAAATAGCAATAACACCTACTACCATTAATTATGTCAAAGCAATGAACACAATATCTTGGATTCAAGGAGCCTTTTGCAAATTTTAAAAATCTTGGAGAAGGAAGCATTTGCCAACCTCTAGTTTTCCATAGAATAAAGGCTACTCATTTAAATATTGAAATTATTTTTAACAATATTATTAATACAAATTCTCTTACAACAATGTTCACACTTCCCTACCTTCTTAAACCTTCAGGCAGAGTTCATTCTGCATTAGTGTCTCATGATATGCATGCATGAAGAAATAGCTGCTCTTATCCTTCATTTACAGCACCTGCCACTATTTGCTGACATGGAATATTTAATTTTGCACTGAATTTCTATAGAACACATATTCTTCTATCTCCTTTCCTTTCTTGATTCTCATCACTTGATTTTCAAGATTCTAGAAACATTCTTTAATTCATTAACTATTTTTTCCTAATATGTTTTTCATTGTCATCTATCATTCTTTATCCCACTGAAAAAGAGTAGACAGCTTTTTGTTGGTCATTTTATTTTATTTACAATTCTAAATGAGACCTCACTTGAAAGAAAAGGACAGAGATTATCTCAAGGCTCTTTCTCTTTTTATTTGATCTAAGATAGGAAACTTATGACCAACCTAGATAGTATATTAAAAAGCTGAGACATTACTTTGCCAACCAAAGTCCGTCTAGTCAAGGCTATGGTTTTTCCCGTGGTCATGTATGGATGTGAGAGTTGGACTGTGAAGAAAGCTGATCGCCGAAGAATTGATGCTTTTGAACTGTGGTGCTGGAGAAGACTCTTGAGAGTCCCTTGGACTGCAAGGAGATCCAACCAGTCCATTCTAAAGGACATCAATCCTGGGTGTTCATTGGAAGGACTGATGCTAAAGTTGAAACTCCAATACTTTGGCCACCTCATGCGATGCGTTGACTCACTGGAAAAGACTCTGATGCTGGGAAAGGTTGGGGGCTGGAGGAGAAGGGGACGACAGAGAATAAGATGGCTGGATGGCATCACCGACTCTGTGGACATGAGTTTGAGTGAACTCCGGGAGTTGGTGATGGACAGGGAGGCCTGGCATGCTGTGATTCATGGGGTCACAAAGAGTCGGACATGACTGAGCGACTGAACTGAACTGAACTGAATACAACTGGGCCTATTATAGCAATTCTTGTCTAAAGTTCTTACTACAATAGAACATTTCACAATAAGGTTATAGAATTCCCAAGTGAATGATTTGTTATTTGTTGACCCATACAGAACCATACAACTGGAGAAAGAAAGGTCTCTTAGTGTTACAAGTAATTTTTATTCTGGTAATAACTAACACTTTATAGACAGATAAATTGAGCTTAAGATAAATATTGAATATTTATAACAAATATATAAGAAATCAAGTTCTGAAATACAACTTATTATTTCAATGAATGAACTAAGGTATTTGCATGGCCATTGTCTCAGTGCCATTATGACATCCTTGTTCCTTAGACTGTATATCATGGGTTTAAACACAGGCATCACAATCGTGTAGAAGTGAGAAAGCACTTTGTCAGTTACTGCTAAGCCTTGGGGTTTGGGTCTTAAATATGTGACAAGGCCTGATCTGAAGAACAACACCACAACCATAAGATGAGATGAGCAGGTGGAAAAGGCTTTGCCCCAACTTGTGGCTGATGGCAATTTAAGGATTGTGGAGATGATTTTGCCATAGGAGACAAGTATCAACAGAAATGGAACCAAAACAGTGCAGCAACTGTGAAGACTAACATTTCACTCAGAAAAGTGTGCCCACAGGCCAGCCTGAGTATGGGAGGGATGTCACAGAAGATATGGTTGACAGGGTTAGAACCACAAAAGGGCAGAGAGAAAACCTGGCCTGTCTGGCCTATTTGAATTGGGATTCCACTGATCCAGGAGCCAGCCACCAGCTGCACATGCCAGTCACACACCTTATAGCTCATGATTAGAGGATAGTGCAGAGGGCTACAAATGGCCACGTAGTAGTCATAGGTCATCACAGCCAGATGGAAGCATCGGTGGCTCCAAGTATAAGAATGAAGCACGTTTGTGTGGCACAAGCAACTAAACAATCTGTTCTTCTTTGTGTCCAAAGACTAACGAGCATTCTGAGGAGTGTAATAGACACACAGCAGATTTCCAAAAGGGAAAAGTTGCCAAGGAAAAAAATACATGGGGGTCTTCAGACCAGGGTCTAGTTTTGTTATCAGAAATATGATGCCATTGCCCATCAAGATAATTATATAGATGAGTAAGAACAGTCCAGATAAAAACGTCTGGAGATGAGGAACATCAGCAAAGTTCAAGAGAACAAACTCCATCAGTTTAGTGAGATTACCTTCTGGTGCTTTTTTTTGGTGTTCCATCTGTGAAAAAGTGGAAATATATAATCTGCTTTATATTTTTCCATCAGGGATCAGTGCCTGTTTTATAAATTGTATCATGATATCCAGACTGATTTCCAAGATCAATGCAATTGTTTCTAATTTAAGAATTTTATTATATATGCATTTCTCCTTTCTCAGTTTATAATCCATGTGTTATCACCATATCTCCCTTGAAATATCTTTTAGGGCATTCTTTTCAAATACAGTCCAAATTCAAAAAAGTTTAAGTGTTAGTCGTTCAGTTGTGTCTGACTCTCTGATCCCATGGACTGTAGCCCACCAGGCTTCACCGCCCATAGGATTTCCTAGGCAAGAATAGTGGTGTGGGTTGTCATTTCCCTCTCCAGGGGATCTTCCCCACCCAGGGATCAAACCCGGGTCTCCCACAGTGCAGGTGGATTATCAACTGAGCCACCAGGGAAACCCCAAATGCCCTGATCAGCATAGGCATTGGACAGACTGATAATCATTGAAGATAGACCCACAGTATTGCTACGTGATCCCAGTTTTAAATACTTACATTATTTTGTGGCCGTGTCTCATGGCTTATGGGATCTTAGTACCCCAACCAGAGACTGAAGTGAAAGTACAGAGTCCTAATCGTTGGACTTTTAGGGAATTCCCTTAAATATTTACATTTTTTTGGCAAATTTACTGTATATCTCTATAACTTTCCTGTACATTCTTCAGTAGAACTATTAATATAACAGAAATTACCTTCCTTATATATTTTCAGCTACATATTTCAATTCTTCATTTCCTTCCCATCACTTGATGATCTTGATCATACATGTTCTTATATACAATTCACATTATTAGGCAGTTTACAAAAAAATGAGAGAATATTTTATTTTATTGTACATAGGGGAATAAAATACATATATTTCTGTAAGATAGTATGTGGGGGCTATAAGAGGGGTTTATTCTGGAAAAGTTGTGTGGAATAGATACAGATAGAAGCAATTAAGAGGGTCACTCTGGGAAAACAGAAGTCACCTGGAATGTGTTCACTAGCTGTGTAAGATACTTCCTATTATGCTTTACCCTGTGTTTTGTGTGCTTCTCGGATGTCTTTGTTGTTCCTCAAAAAACAATAATAATAATTCAGATAACAGTTTCTAAACTCACTTTTCTTGAACAAGGATACTGAGATTTAGCAATGATGGATATATTGATCATTCGCACATTGGTTCTGTGATTGCAAATCAGTGCCTATTTTTTAAATCATACTTAAGTTTGAATCCTAACTCCGTTATTTATTATCTGTTATATTAAGTAATTGTTTAAGTTTTCTGTTTGCTTTCTTATTTGAGATAATTAAATATTATATAGTTGATAAACGGAGAAGGCAATGGCAAGCCACTCCAGTACTCTTGCCTAGAAAATCCCATGGATGGAGGAGCCTGGTAGGCTGCAGTCCGTGGGGTCGCTAAAGGTCGGACACGACTGAGCGACTTCACTTTCACTTTTCACTTTCACACATTGGAGAAGGAAATGGCAACCCACTCCAGTGTTCTTGCCTGGAGAATCCCAGGGACGGGGGAGCCTGGTGGGCTTCCGTCTATGGGTCACACAGAGTCGGACACGACTGAAGTGACTTAGCAGCAGCAGCAGCAGTTGATAAAATTACCTATCACTTTTAATATGTTTAAGTTATGGTCCTATAACTATAATTATTAATATGGCATAATGTTCTTAAATCTTTAGTTGCCAGGGTTGTAACACACTCCCTAGAAAAAAATTGTTTTTGGTGGAGTTATTGAGTTACTTGTTGATGATTATATTTTTGCATTTTTTTTTTCCTTTCATCAGAGCCAGGAGTAGAATACAGTCTGAGCTAAATAAGGAATGAGACTCCTCAGAGCATGCACTCAGTTTCAGGGCTGACTCTGCATTGCACCATTGTTAAAGGGACTGCCTCATTAAATATTACACTCCAGGCATCACTTGACTCAACATGATTCCCAACCCTGCTTCTCATTTCCCCATCATTTATGTTTTGAGTTTTTCCATGCAAGCACAGTCTAAATATAGTGTCATGGACAAAAAATACAATCCTGACAAGATGGCCTGCAATCGAATCATAGCTTCACTTGCGTGCTTTGTGACAATGTGAACTGCTTAATCTTCCTGTGCCGTAGATCAGTTCAGTTCAGTCGTGTCCGACTCTTTGCGACCCCATGAATCACAGCATGCCAGGCCTCCCTGTCTATCATCAACTCCTGGAGTTCACTCAAACTCATGTCCATTGAGTAGGTGATGCCATCCAGCCATCTCATTCTCTGTCTTCCCCATCTCCCCCCGCCCCCAATCCCTCCCAGCATCAGAGTCTTTTCCATTGAGTCAACTCGTCGCATGAGGTGGCCAAAGTACTGGAGTTTCAGCTTAAGCATCAGTCCTTCCAATGAACAGCCAGGATTGATCTCCTCTAGAATGGTCTGGTTGTATCTCCCTGTAGTCCAAGGGACTCTCAAGAGTCTTCTCCAGCACCACAGTTCAAAAGCATCAAATCTGCTTCTGTTTGGTCCATACCATTTCTGTCCTTTATCGAGCCCATCTTTGCATGAAATGTTCCCTTGATATCTGTAATTTTCTTGAAGAGATCTCTTGTTTTTCCTATTCTGTTGTTTTCCTCTATTTCTTTGCATTGATCGCTGAGGAAGGCTTTCCTATCTCTCCTTGCTATTCTTTGGAACTCTGAAGTCAGATGCTTATATCTTGCCTTTCCTCCTTTGCTTTTTCTTCTCTTCTTTTCACAGGTATTTGTAAGGCCTTCTCAGACAGTCATTTTGCTTTTTTGAATTTCCTTTCCATGGGGATGATCTTGGTCCCTGTCTCCTGTACAACGTCATGAACCTCCGACCATAGTTCATCAGGCAGTCTATCTATCAGATCTAATACCTTAAATCTATTTCTCACTTCCACTGTATAATCATAAGGGACTTGATTTAGGTCATATCTGAATGGTCTAGTGGTTTTCCCTACTTTCTTCAATTTATGTCGGAATTTGGCAATAAGGAGTTCATGATTTTAGACACAGTCAGCTCCTGGTCTTGTTTTTGCTAACTGTAAAGAGCTTCTCCATCTTTGGCAGCAAAGAATACAATCAATCTGATTTCGGTGTTGACCATCTGGTGATGTCCATGTGTAGAGTCTTCTCTTGTGTTGTTGGAAGAGGGTGTTTGACCAGGACGTTCTCTTGGCAAAACTATATAAGCCTTTGCCCTGCTTCCTTTCGTGCTCCAAGGCCAAATTTGCCTGTTACTCCAGGTGTTTCTTGACTTCCTACTTTTGCATTCCAGTCCCCTATAATGAAAAGGACATCTTTTTTGGGTGTTAGTTCTAAAAGGTCTTGTAGGTCTTCATAGAACCGTTCAACTTCGGCTTCTTCAGCATTACTGGTTGGTGCATAACCTTGGATTACTCTAATATTGAATGGTTTGCCTTGGAAACGAACAGAAATCATTCTGTCCTTTTTAAGATTGCATCCAAGTACTGAATTTCGGACTCTTTTGTTGACCATGATGGCTACTCCATTTCTTCTAAGGGATTCCTGCCCACCGTAGTAGATATAATGGTCATCTGAGTTAAATTCACCCATTCTAGTCCATTTTAGTTCACTGATTCCTAGAATGTCTACGTTCACTCTTGTCATCTCCTGTTTGACCACTTCCTAACATTCCAGATTCCTATGCAATATTGCTCTTTACAGCATCGGACCTTGCTTCTGTCACCAGTCACATCCACAACTGGGTATTGGTTTTGCTTTGGCTCCATCCCTTCATTCTTTCTGGAGTTATTTCTCCACTGATCTCCAGTAGCATACTGGGTACCTACCAACCTGGGGAATTCCTCATTCAGTATCCTATCATTTTTCCTTTTTATACTGTTCATGGTGTTCTCAAGGCAAGTATATTGAAGTGGTTTGCCATTCCCTTCGGCTGCAAAACTGACTAACAATTTATTAATAGTTAGAATTGTTTTATGAATTAATTCATTTGATACATGTAAAGCAAATTAAAGATGTTTTGGCATTCATAGAAAGTCTATTTAAAAGCTATCTATTATGTTTGTCATTATAAACTAAATTTTACCATACATTGACATGAATCCGCCCCGGGTGTACATGAGTTCCCCTTCCTGAACCCCCCTCCCACCTCCCTCCTCCCTTTATCCTCCCTCTGGGTCATCCCCGCACACCAGCCCCCAAGCATCCTATAACACGCATCGACCCTGAACTGGTGATTCTTTTCACATATGACAACATACATGTTTCAATGCCATTCTCATGTCAATGTATGGCAAAACCAACCAATATAATATTGTAAAACAATTAGCTTCCAATAAAAAAAAAAAAAGAGAGGAAAAAAATGAAAGAAAATGATAGGGAAAACTCTTAAGGCAACAGGAAGCATTTAGAAGTGAGATACTGTTGTAGCATTGTTACTATTTTGAGTCATTGTACTAATAATATTGAAGCTGTTCAGAATCAGAGAGAGGCATTTAACGCCAAAATTAGTGAAAAGCTTTTTGTTAAGGCTGTTAGTCAACGCTTTTCACCTGGACAATATCTATTGTATAAAACATATTACTAAAAATTGGTATCTCATTTTTGGTAGAATATTATTTTAAAATATCTGTTGCCATATATATTATTAAAGCAACTGACTCCTTAAAAATAAATAAATAAGAAAAAATAAAATCAAAAAAAAAAGAAAAAAAGAAACTAAATTTTATTCTTCTACATTTCACTCTCTGTTTTACCACTATGAAAAACTGATCTCTAATTTACCTTGTCTTTGTATAACATGGTTAATGAGGGAATGAAATAAGATATTAAAACAATCATCATAGTGATATAAAACTCCCAGACTCTTAGATGTGAATTCTTCAAGAATTTTCTGCCAATAATTTCAATAATATTATCACCTCTACTCTGTAGAACTAATAGGGAGAACACACACGAATTTGTAGCAAATAGTGTTGCAATTCCTTTCATTTACCTTTTATTTTCCCACTGATATTACATGATCTGGGACCGAAGGACTGAGACTATTTTCATACTTGAGAACAATATAGAAAGTAGAAAATGCTTTCTTACTTAATATAGTGTTCATTATTTGATTCTGAAATTTAGAAAAGGAAGAGACACTTTTAAAATTGTCAATCTGATGTACACCCGGGGCAGATTCATGTCAATGTATGGCAAAACCTATACAATAATGTAAAGTAATTAGCCTCCAATTAAAATAAATAAATTTAAAAAATTAAAATAAATAAAATAAATTAAAAGAATAAATTTACATCTAAACACAAAATAAAATAAAATTGTCAATCTGAAAAGGGAGAAAAAATTAATATGCAAAAGAATAGAATTTTAATCTTTATTATTTTATGAACAAAAACATTTAGTATGAGCAATTTCACCCACTACTTGAATAAAATTATTTCCAGTGCTATAAAAAATACAGTTTCTAATTGTATAGATACAACATTTTGGTGATCAAAACTTGTGTGACATGAAATAGGTAAGATTTGAGTTTGAATTTTTCAAGAGTACAACATGGTGTATTTCAAGTATATTTGTATATCTGATAAAAACTCGCAATGTCCTTGAAAATAATTTAAAAACAATGTTGACTTAAAGCTATCTTTATTATTTTATAAATCCTGAATTCTATAATTTTCTTTCTTCAAAATAATTGTTCTTTGAATTCCCCAATGGTTGTAACTTTATTTTATGTGTTATGTCATTTTAAATCTCTTATTATAATATCAAACTGAATAAACATATATAAATTTTGTTACAATGTGTTGACTCGAAGTTTTCTTTAATATCATCTATACCTAGTCTTTAATTATTACATTTTTTGACATTTCAAAGTGACTTAGTACCATTATTTATTATTATTTAATTGGAAATTTTATTTAATATATTAAGAAATATATATAAGTTGCTTTAATGAACCAAAACATTTGCTGCCATGTTAAAATTTATAATTTACACGTTTTAGTGTGTAGATTAGTAATTTAAAATAAGAAGTAAACCTTACTATAATTATCTTCACATTTACCTTTCTTTCTTGAGATGATGCTGATTTTTCTCACTAGAGAAGGTCAGAATATTTAAGTTCCTGTGAGGAAAAGTCTGATGCTGGGAGTGATTGGGGGTTGGAGGAGACGGGGACGACAGAGAATGAGATGGCTGGATGGCATCACCGACTCGATGGACATGAGTTTGAGTGAACTCCGGGAGTTGATGATGGACAGGGAGGCCTGGCATGCTGTGAGTCATGGGGTTGCACAGAGTCGGACATGATTTAGCGACTGAACTGAACTGAAGTGAAATTACTTTTTTCATCAAAGTTATTCAACTGGCCTTTAAATATTCTGTTATTTCTAAACATAAAGTGCTCTTTAAAAGTAGTTATCTCTACCCAAGAGATCTCAGCCACCTGGCACATTTAAATTTCCAATTAAAATCATCACTTCGTGAATTTTCTGACTTGTATTTTTTTTTTAATTTTCCCAGATAACTCTCACTCTACTCAGAAAACGTTTTTCTTCAGCCTCTTCAGGGAAAAGGACACAGTGCATTTTATTTCTTAGATGTGAGCAGGGTGCTAAGTAATATTGTTTGTGGGCTCCTCAGGTAGTACACTTGTTAAAAAATTGGCCTGCCAATGCAGGAGATGCAAGAGACACAGGTTTGATCCCTGGGTCAGGAAATTCACCTGGAGTAGGAAATGGCAACTCACTCCAGAATCCTTGCTGGAAGAATTCCATGGACAGAGGAGCCTGGTAGACTAGAGAGTCATACATGACTGAGCACACACACTCACACAGTATTATTGGGGTCAATCCAAAACAGACATGCATCCAATTCTTACCTTAACTATTATGAATGCATTATGCAGAGCCTTTCTATGATATGTTCCTTGATTCCTAGTTACAGGACAGATCTATGTAATAGTTATAATACATATTCTGATGGCAAATATTTTTATGTGCAAAATTAGTGTGTTAGGTTAATTAAGGTTTATGATTTCTTCAGCAACCTGAGATTTAGCTGATGAATGTATTCAGTTCAGTTCAGTTCAGTCGCTCAGTCGTGTCCAACTCTTTGTGACACCATGAACCACAGTACCAGGCCTCCCTGTCCATCACCAACTCCTGGAGTTCACTCAAACTCATGTTCATCAAGTTGGTGATGCTATCCAGCCATCTCATTCTCTGTCGTCCCCGTCTCCTCCCACCCCCAATCCCTCCTAGCATCAGACTCTTTTCCAGTGAGTCAACTCGTCGCATGAGGTGGATTTAAAAATTTAACCCAAGGTTAATTGTAGTAGGAGAAAATTTTTCCTCTCTTTTGCAACCCACCACCAATTTTTTCCAAATTTATTTTACATGTTCAAGGTGTGAATACTTTCAGACTCTAGTTGCAATAAAATGAGACTCTGGAATAAGTCCAGCTGAGATCATGAGAAAGATGCTAAGCAAAAAGTTTGTGAGTTATATGCTTCAAATGCGGAGAAATTTCTCCAACATAAAGATTGTTTAAAAATCTTGGTTTAGAGCCAGTTTCTCATGACCTAAAAGATTGGATATCGGTTCCAATTATTTAGTAAATAGTGATTTCTTAAGGTTTATGATTATGAAGAGAAAATATTTACAAGAGAGGGACACATATAGTAATGTGACAGTGGGAGTGATTTGGAAGATTAATTAAAAAGTATCAGGAGCCTCACGGCAAAGATCACAGAAGGCCCGTGAGTAGTGGGTGGTGGGTCAGGCTTATCACGGGGACAGTATGTGATAAAGGACAGAGGGGAGTGAGAGGCCAGCCAGGATGAGCTCCTGCAGGGGCTCATCCAAGAAATAGCTAGTGTTGGGAAGTAGTTACAAGACCTCGTGATTCGCAGAATGCAGTACTATGTATGGGCTTCTCATGTGGCTCAGTGGTAAAGATTCTGCCTACCAGGCAGGAGAGGCTAGGGACGCAGGATTGAGTCCTGGGTCAGGAAGATCCCTGGGAGTGGGAAATGGGAATCCACTCCAGTATTGTTGCTTGAGAAATCCCAGGGACAGAGGAGCCTGGTGGGCTATCGTCCATGGCATCTGACAAAGAATCCGACCCAGCTGAGCGACTAAACACAGCTCAGCGCAGTATCATGCATAAATAAAGAAGCCTTCTGCTGAAATAGAATAGAAATTCTAGAAAAGGCTCACATATACATGAAAATCTGTCATTGACTAAAATAGCCTACCAAATTGGTAAAGCATGGGCATTTAAAATAACTGTTATTCGGACAACTGGGCAGCCTTAGAGGGGAAAAAAAAAGAAAAAAACAGTATACGTATTTTTGACAACTATCCCACAAGAAGATAAACCCTAAATGATACACAATTTTGTATATTTTAGAGTGAAATGATTACAGTATTCTAAGAAATGGGTTTTGTAATTTTGGAGTAAGGAAAGTTTAACTCATTAAAATTTACAATGCAGGACACACACACAGTCAAACAAACAAAGAAACAAAACTGTGTAAAAATAAATGATTCTAGATGCTAAAAAGTAGCAAGCCCCATAAGTATCAAATATAATTAATATAATGGAAAAAAATGTTACAACTGATTTCAAATAAAATGATCTTGGCTCCTTCTTTAATACAGAGAAAAAGCCCAAAGTATAAATTTTAAAAATGGGCAAAACAGATGAATTAACAATTCACAGAAGAAAATTATTCCTTCAACATACAGACAACAGCTTCATTTGTAGAAAAAAATATAATAAATAAACTGTAATCTGAACAATGATACAGTGTTTAAAAATCTGAGACATTTTCCTATGCATTGTGTATGTGTGGAGAGGAATGTCCAATTGACCAATATCACAATGGTGCTCACTCTGAATTAATCAGTAAGTATGCACACATACTAAGTTATGCAGTAGCATGATATTGCAACAAATTTGTGCTTGAAAATTGTGACTATTTTATGACTTAATGAGCCTTGATTTCCAGTGAGTCAACTCGTCGCATGAGGTGGCCAAAGTATTGGAGTTTCAGCTTTAGCATCAGTCCACTGGAAAAGACTCTGATGCTGAGAAAGGTTGGGGACGGGAGGAGAAGGGGACGACAGAGAATGAGATGGCTGGATGGCATCACCGACTCTGTGGAGATGAGTCTGAGTGAACTCCGGGAGTTGGTGATGGACAGGGAGGCCTGGTGTGCTGTGATTCATGGGATCGTGGAGAGTCGGACACAACTGAGCTACTGAACTGAACTGAGCCTTGATTTCGATATTGTCATCTATTCTTTTTTCTCCCACAGTTATATGATATCTTTAAAATATGTTCTATAATTTATCAAAACCTTCTAGTGCTTGAAAGTAGACTGGGTTATTGCGACCCAGTGCCTCTTAACCACAAATGAGAGTTATTTGTTTTTAATTGTTTTAGAGGTTGGAAAATTAAACTTGGCTTTAAGTATGTCCTTTCATAAAGATATTGATTTATTTTTCAAAGCAATTCTCTAACATCACCAGTCTTGAATCATATTTTTGTTGCTTACTACTTTTTTATAATAAAAAGTAATTCATTTTTTCTAAATTAGTTTCATAAAAAAATGGAAGCATAGCCAAAAGTAAGAAAGAGTATTATGCTTTTTTACCATGATAGAATATGCTCATTAAATAAAACTTAAGAAATAGGGGGAATTATGTATATATGTATGATAGATGGTGTTCTGAATACTGCTTTTTACCTTAACAAAAAGGGTATGCACAGTATGATTATGATTTGGTTTGCTTAAAAATATGCTTAATCCTTGCTGTATGTAATTGCATTTTATTCATTTCTATAGCTCCTTGTTTTTCCTCTGTGTGAAATTATCACAATTACAGTCAATTCTAGTTTGATAAAGATTTGACATTAAGAATGATGCAAAATGAGCATTCTCAGATGCGTCCCTTGGAATACATGTGCACATATTTCTTCTGGTACATGGCTAAGGGTAAGCTTTTCTTGATGAAGGCAGGCTGTGTGCTAATATGCTGTACAATTCACACACCAGCATCAGGTGAGAGCTTTCATTACTCCACATCCTTTATGTATGTGATAGGGTGAGTCTTTTTATTTAATCCTTGTAATGAATGTGTCACAGATTTCATTTGGTTTTAATCTGGTTTTGATTTGCATTTCAATTCAGTTCAGTTCAGTTCAGTCGCTCAGTCGTGTCCTACTCTCTGCGACCCCATGAATCACAGCACGCCAGGCCTCCCTGTCCATCACCAACTCCCGGAGTTCACTCAGACTCAAGACCACAGAGTCGGTGATGCCATCCAGCCATCTCATCCTCAGTCGTCCCTTTCTCCTCCTGCCCCCAACCCTTCCCAGCATCAGAGTCTTTTCCAGTGAGTCAACTCATCGCATGAGGTGGCCAAAGAATTGCAGTCTCAGCTTTAGCATCAATCCTTCCAATGAACACCCAGGATCGATCTCCCTTAGAATGGACTGGTTGGATCTCCTTGCTGTACAAGGGACTCTCAAGGGTCTTCTTACTGGTTGCTAATGAGTTATTTTCTTATTTTTTCTGGGCATTTAGATTATTCTGTCTTTTGAAATGCATCTTTAAGTCTGTTGTCAATTTCTTCTCTGAATTTTTGATGCTTTTGATTTAGAGCATTCCTTTAATTATAGTGTATTTAAACATTTTATGTTGAAAAGTTTCACTCTGAATAGCAGTATTTCTTAGTCCAGGAAGGGCAACAGATTAATGTTTACATTATGACTAATAATTTTATCAAAAACTCTTTTCTCAAACCAACATCATGAAGTTAATAAACATTATCTTGGAAGATTCATTGTTATGCATTTTACTTAAATTTACAAATTATCTGAGATTACATTTTAAAATAAATTATGTGAAATGAGGGTCAAGCTCTCTTTTTTTGCACCATTATTAATAGTTAAATTAATATAATTTATTAAAAGGCCATCTTTTCTACATTTTCTGTTGTATTAACTTTTGCTTATTCAAGTGTGTGCATTTTCTATAGTCATTCAACAAGTATTCTCTAAAACTTTCCATATGCAGTAATCTTTGCTAGCTGAAATCTTTAGGTTTTAAGTAAGTTATAGCAATACAGAGGGAGACAAAATAGAATATACATTATGAATTTTGGATAAAAATATTGGGAGGCCAATTGATAGATAAAATATACTATATTGTTTTAGTACTTTGGCCACCTGATGTAGAGAGCCAACTCAATGTAAAAGACCCTGATGCTAGTAAAGATGAAGGCAAAAAGGAGGAGACAATGGAGGATGAAATGGTTGGATATTAATAGTGTCACTGACTCAATTTACATGAATCTGAGCAAATTCCAAGAGACAGTGGAAGACTGAGGAGAGCGGTGTGCTACGGTCCATGAAGACACAGAGTCGGACATGACTTACCAACTGAACAACAACAAATCAAATAAGCAGTGAGTTTTTGCTGACAGAGACTAGTTCATTAAATATGAGATAAGCAAAAAAAATAATTTCTTATAAATAGAAACACTAGGGAGATAATCCTGATATCAGGAAGTCAAGCATCAAATGGCAGGATCATGAGGATAATCAATTTATATTAATAAAGGAAGCAAAATTTCAAATAATGTCTGATTAAGATAACTGCAGAACTAAGTGGGGAAAAAGATCATTGGCTCAAAGCAGTGGATAAGATGTTAAACATTAAGGCAGTCATTTTCTCAAGGTTGTCGTGACATTCTTATTCCTCAGAGTATATATCATGGGATTCAATATCAGGGTAACATGGTATAGAAAGGAGAAAAAAATCTTTCCTATAAAAATATTGGAATCATGTCATAAATATGTAATGGTTCTGTGTCCACAACATAAAGGCACAACTATGGGGCTTCCTATGTGGCCCTAATGGTAAAGAACTTACCTATCAATGCAGGAGACATAAAGAGACGCAGGTTCATTCCCTGGGTAGGCAACATCCCCTGGAGAAAGGCACAGCAGCCCATTCCTGTGTTCTTACCTGGAGAATCCCGTGGACAGAGGAGCTGGCTGGGCTACAGTTCACGGGGTTGCAAAGAGTCAGACACTACCGAAGAGACTTAGTGCACATGCATGATGTGAACTGAGCCGGTGGAGAAATCTTTGGCTCATCCCGCTGCTGATGGCAACACAGGATGGAGAAGTGATTTTACTGTAGGAGCTAAGTGTCAACTGAAAAGGGGTCATGACAAACGATTCACTAATGGTACAACTGTAGAGAAGACTAGTGTCTCATTCAGAAAAACAGTCCCACAGCCCAGCTTGCAGTTAGATCCAAAAATGACAGAGGGAAAATCTGGCATGTTTGCCTTATCCTGGCTGTAACAACCCTGATCCAAGAGCCAAGTGTCATCAGCTGAACACAGAGCTCCTGGTTTATAAGTAGGGGAAGTTGCGGAAGTTACAGTTGGCCACATAGCAGTCACAGGCCACAACTGTCAAGACGAAGTATTCTGTGTCCCCAAGAATACAAATAAAACATACCTTTGTAGGGCAGGCCAAAAATATATTTTTTCTGACTGTGAAGGTTTATGAATGTTCTAGATTTCCAGGAAGGAAAAGTTACTGGGGAAAAAACACATGGGAATTTGAGAGCCTGGTCAACTCTGATTATAAGAGTATTGTTGTTGCTTCTCACCGGGATAATCACATAAAAAAGGGAAATACTACAAAGAGAAACACTCAGACATTGGGAATACAGAAAAATCGAAAAGAACCAGTGTTATCACTGAAGTGAGATGTGCTTCTTGTTTGTTTGTGTGTGTGTGTTTAATGTTCTTTCTGTGAAAAGAGTGAAATCAATAGTTTTTATTTTTACTTTCTATAGTAATTTTATTTTATATAGTAGAGTTAGTTAGTCAAGTCGCTTAGTCATGTCCGACTCTTTGGGACACCGTGGACTGTAGACTCCCAGACTCCTCCATCCATGGGATTCTCCAGGCAAGAATACTGGAGTGGGTTGCCATTTCCTTCTCCAGGGGATCTTCCTGACCCAGGGATCGAACCCAGATCTCCCGCATTGCAGGCATACGCTTTAACCTCTGAGCCACCAGGAAAGACCAATATAGTATAGCTATATATAAATGTATATTTGTTGTTGCTGTTCAGTTTTCCAGTCATGTCCCACTCTTCACAACCCCATGGACTGCAGCACTCCAGGCCACCCTGTCCCTCACCATCTTCCGGAGTTTGCCCAAGTTCATGTCCATTGCATCCGTGATATCATTCAGCTATCTCATCTTCTGATGCCCTCTTTTCCTTCTGCCCTCAATCTTTCCCAGCATTGGGTGCATCAGGTGGCCAAAGTATTGGAGCTTCAGCATCAGTCCATTCAAAGAATATTGAAATATATATGTTTATATTATATAAAATGCATATTATACATATGTAAAAGTGTCCATGTACATATATATCCTATGATATATATGTATCATAATCTTAAATTTATCTCTGTTTTTAACTATTATTAAAGCCATTTTAGTCCTTTTTCAAAGACATGACCAAACATTATATATTCTGGCTCTGTTTAGTTCATAAAAAATGTGTTATTTCTTTCAAATATCAAATATTATTTGGCTGGTATTAAAATTTCTCTGTTAGCTACTAAATATTCTGTAAAATGTTGGGAGGCAATAAGAAAAGAAATGAAGAAGAAAAGAAGTAATTTTCTTCCATATGTAGTTTTTATTTTCGGAATAAAATTTATTATTTTTGTGATGTGCATATTATTCTCTTTGTAATAAATCTATACTACAAAAAAGTATAAATAAATAAATAAGTCAGACATTATCTGAATTCCTGTCACTGTAAAGAAGCCCACCCTCTCTTCTAATACACATCCAGATATTGGTGACATATATACACACCAACCGGAAAGATGCACATGTGAAATGATATGTGAATATATGGATGCTAGCTCCCTTTGTGTTACAAAAATAGAGTTACATTTATACATATATTTATGTACTTATTGAATGTCTGAAAAGTTTGGGATTTCCTCACTGGCATGGCTCTAAAACATTGTCTTGAGAGACTGTGCAGCATCACACGGAAAACGGGCGCCATGTCTACTATGTTCCAAATGAGAACGGCTTCCCTTTCCTTTCCTAGTGTTGTCTTTTGCAGTATTAAAAAGGCTTTTAATAAACATCGTTGAACAAACACAATTAACCATCATTCTTGGGCAAATATTTTTATGAGGCTTCATTGATATAGTTTTTAAAGTAAAAACAAAACAAACAACATTCTACATGTTTTCTTAAATCACTGTTCCCAAAAGATACAGAATTTATTCCAGATGATTAGAATAAAAACACCATAATAAAAACACTGCTTACACAGTGTATTACTTTCCTAGATCTATTGTAACAAATTATCACAAATTGAGTGGTTTAAGGAACAAAAGTTGACTTTCTCACATCTTTAAAACCCAGTGTCCAAAATCACAGTGCTGGCAGGGTTTTCCTCCACAGGCTCTGAAGGGATAGTCACTCCTTGCCTCTTTCAGCTTTCAGTAGTCCTTGACGTGCATTGCTTCATGGCTGTGTCACTCCCGGTTGCTTTCTCCATTTTCACATGATATTCTTCTATGTGTCGCTACGTCTCTATTTTTAACTTAATCTCTCTTCCCACCTTATAAGAACTAAGAACAATGATCATAGAATATAGTGCCCTTAAGTTGCTGCTGCTGCTAAGTCACTTCAGTCGTGTCCGACCCTGTGTGACCCCATAGACGGAAGCCCACCAGGCTCCACCATCCCTGGGATTCTCCAGGCAAGAACACTGGAGTGGGTTGCCATTTCCTTCTCCAGTGTGTGAAAAGTGAAAGTGAAGTCGCTCAGTCGTGTCCGACCCTTAGCGACCCCACGGACTGCAGCCTACCAGGCTCCTCCATCCATGGGATTTTCTAGGCAAGAGTGCTGGAGTGGCCTTAAGTTAAGGTAATCTTATTTCAAAGTCCTTAACTGAAATACATCGGCAAAGGCTTTTATTTTCCTAATAAGTTCAGGTTTGCAGGTTGTAACCTGACATATATTTACAGGGATCAACATTCAACCTAATGCAGTTTATAGCTTAAATTCCTAATATTCCTAATACTAAAGAGACACTACAAAAGCAAAACGTGAAGCCACAAGCTGGAGGAAATGACGTCACTAGAAAACAGTCAGCATTGGGGTAACAAAGGATCCTTTCAGGGTTTGTACTCTGACAGGGATATGAACAGTAGCAAAACAGAGAAAGAAGGAAAAACTGAAAGAAAACACTCAGATTACCCTACTCCCACCAACTTGGATGCAGTTGTTATTTTCTCATCGTCTAAATACAATCGTAAGTCCAGAAAAGGACAGTGAATATTCCTGAAGTAATGGTAAGTTTCAAGCAAATTTCTTACAAGGCATGACCATGATCATTGGATATATCGCAGTTAACTATCATTTTATTGCTCAGGAAATCTCTTAACTCACTCTTTCCCAGTGAGAGGAAAGATAGGTCTTCAGAATAGATCATTTCCATGGAGACAATGTGTGCTTTGATAACCCAGAGACCCTTAACTCTTTGAAACTAGGTCCTTTCACATAATGTAAGAAGACAGTGATGATATTAACTATCAGTTTATAGGAACATAGAAATAAACTCTCTTGTTGACCATGATGGCTACTCCATTTCTTCTAAGGGATTCCTGCCAACAGTAGTAGATATAATGGTCACCTGCATTAAATTCACCCATTCTAGTCCATTTTAGTTCACTGATTCCTAGAATGTCGACGTTCATTCTTGCCATCTCCTGTTTGACCACTTCCAATTTGCCTTGATTCATGGATCTAACATTCCAGGCTCCTATGCAATATTGCTCTTTACAGCATCGGACCTTGCTTCTATCACCAGTCACATCAACAACTGGGTATTGGTTTTGCTTTGGCTCCATCCCTTCATTCTATCTGGAGTTATTTATCCACTGATCTCAAGTAGCATACTCGGCACCTACTGACCTGGGGTTTCCTCTTTCAGTATCCTATCGTTTTTCCTTTTGATACTGTTCATGGGGTTCTCAAGGCAAGTATACTGAAGTGGTTTGCCATTCCCTTCTCCAGTGGACCACATTCTGTCAGACCTTTCCACCATGACCCGCCCATCTTCAGCGGCCCCAAACGGCATGGCTTAGTTTCATTGAGTTAGACAGGGCTGTGGTCAACGTGATCAGATCGACTAGTTTTTTTTTTTTTGATTTCTGTTCGTTTCCAAGGCAAACCATTCAATATTAGAGCAATCCAAGCCTATGCCCCAACCAGTAATGCTGAAGACGCCGAAGCTGAAAGGTTCTATGAAGACCTACAAGACCTTTTAGAACAAAAACCAAAAAAGATGTCCTTTCCATTATGGGGGAGTGGATGCAAAAGTAGGAAGTCAAGAAAAACTGGAAGTTATAGGCAAATTTGGCCTTGGAGCATGAAATGAACCAGGACAAAGGCTAATAGAGTTTTGCCAAGAGAAGGCACTGGTCATAGCAAACACCCTCTTCCAACAACACAAGAGAAGACTCTATGCATGGACATCACCAGATGGTCAACATCGAAATCACATTGATTAAATTTTTTGCAGCCAAAGATGGAGAAGCTGTATAAACTTAGCAGAAACAAGACCAGGAGCTGACTGTGGCTCAGATCATGAACTCCTTATTGACAAATTCAGACTTAAATTGAAGAAAGTAGGGAAAACCACTAGACCATTCAGATATGACCTAAATCAAATCCATTATGATTATACAGTGGAAGTGAGAAATAGATTTAAGGGACTAGATCTTATAGATAGAGTGCATGATGAACTCTGAACGGAGGCTTATGACATTGTACAGGAGGCAGGGACCAAGACCATCCCCATGGAAAAGAAATGCAAAAAAGCAAAATGGCTGTCTGAGGAGGCCTTACAAATAGCTGTGAAAAGAAGAGAAGCGAAAAGCAAAGAAGAAAAGGAAAGGTATAAGCATCTGAATGCAGAGTTCCAACGAATAGCAAGGAGAGATAAGAAAGCCTTCCTCAGCGATCAATGCAAAGAAATAGAGGAAAACAATAGAATAGAAAAAACAAGAGATCTTTTCAAGAAAATTAGAGATACCAAGGGAACATTTCATGCAAATATGGGCTCGATAAAGGACAGAAATGGTATGGACCTAACAGAAGCAGAAGATATTAAGAAGAGGTGGAAAAAATACACAGAAGAACTGTACAAAAAAGATCTTCATGACCAAGATAATCACGATGGCGTGATCACTCACCTAGAGCCAGACATCTTGGAATGTCAAGTCAAGTGGGCCTTAGAAAGTATAACTACGAACAAGGCTAATGGAGGTGATGGAACTCCAATTGAGCTATTTCAAATCCTGAAAGATGATGCTGTTAAAGTGCTGCACTCAATATGCCAGTAAATCTGGAAAACTCAGCAATGGCCACAGGACTGGAAAAGGTCAGTCTTCATTTCAATCCCAAAGAAAGGCAATGCCAAAGAATGCTCACATTACTGCACAATTGCACTCATCTCACACGCTAGTAAAGTCATGCTCAAAATTATCCAAGCCAGGCTTCAGCCATACGTGAACAGTGAACTTCCAGATGTTCAAGCAGGTTATAGAAAAGGCAGAGGCACCAGAGATCAAATTGCCAACATCCGCTGGATCGTGCAGAAAGCAAGAGCATTCCAGAAAAACATCTATTTCTGCTTCATTGACTATGCCAAAGTCTTTGACTGTGTGGATCGCAATAAACTGTGGAAAATTCTGAAGAGATGGGAATCCCAGACCACCTGACCTGCCTCTTGAGAAACCTGTGTACAGGTCAGGAAGCAACAGTTAGAACTGGACATGAAACAACAGATTGGTTCCAAATAGAAAAAGGAGTACGTCAAGGCTGTATATTGTCACCCTGCTTATTAACTTATATGCAGAGTACATCATGAGGAATGCTGAGCTTGAAGAAGCACAAGCTGGAATCAAGATTGCTGGGAGAAATATCAATAACCTCAGATATGCAGATGACACCACTCTTTTGGCAGAAAGTGAAGAGGAACTTAAAAAAGCCTCTTGATGAAAGTGAAAGAGGAGAGTGAAATGGTTGGCTTGAAGCTCAACATGCAGAAATCGAAGGTCATGTCATCTGGTCCCATCACTTCATGGGAAATAGATGGGGAAACAGTGGAAACAGTGTCAGATGCTATTTTTTTTGGTTCCAAAATCACTGTGGATGCTGATTGCAGCCATGAAAATAAAAGGCGCTTACTCTTGGAAGGAAAGTTATGACCAACCTAGATAACATATTAAAAAGCAGAGACATTACTTTGCCAACCAAGGTCAGTCTAGTCAAGGCTATGGTTTTTCCTGTGGTCATGTATGGATGTGAGAGTTGGACTGTGAAGAAAGCTGATCGCCGAAGAATTGATGCTTTTGAACTGTGGTGTTAGAGAAGACTCTTGAGAGTCCCTTGGAGTGCAAGGAGATCCAACCAGTCCATTATTAAGGAGATCAATCCTGGGTATTCATTGGAAGGACTGATGCTAAAGCTGAAGCTCCAATACTTTGGCTACCTCATGCGACGAGTTGACTCACTGGAAAAGGCTCTGATGCTTGGAGGGATTGTGGGCAGGAGGAGAAGAGGACGACAGAGAATGAAATGGCTGGATGGCATCACCGACTCGATGGAGGTGAGTTTGAGTGAACTCCAGGAGTTGGTGATGGACACGGAGGCTTGGCGTGCTGTGATTCATGGGGTCACAAAGTGTCGGATACTACTGAGCGACTGAACTGAACTGAACTGAGAAATAAACTAGATGATATTTTCTGATGTATTTACATGAGAAACATAGAAACAAATTGTTTCTGTAATTTCAAGGCTTTGAGTCAAGTTGATATTTTACTTAGTAGTTTTCTCAGTGATGTTTTTTCCTCAGAGTAAATATAATAGGATTCAACTTTGGGATCCAAACTGTGTAGAAAAGAGATCAGCTTCCCAGTTTCTTCAAATGGATTTTGTTTGGGCTGTAAACAGGTGGTAGAGGCTGTGACGTAGAATAAGACCACCACTGTGAGGTTAGACGAGCAAGTGGAGAAGGCTTTAGCCCTCCCTCTGGAAGATGGCGATTTCAGAATGTTGGTGATGTTTTTGCCATAGGAGACCACAGTCAACAGAAATGGAACCATGATGAACACCACTGCAACTCCACAGACTGCTGTCTCGTTCGTAAATGCGTCCCCACAAGCAAGCTTGAATACTAGGGAGAGGTCACAGAAAAAATGATTAATTGTGGTAGACACCCAAAAAAGCAGAGAGAAAACCTGCCATGTTTGCCCAGTTACAACAGGGACTCCACTGACCCAGGAGGCAATGACCAGCTGGACACAGACCTGGGAGCTCAAGATCAGACCATAGTGAAGAGGGTTACAAATGGCCATGTAGCGGTCATAGACCATCACGGCCAGGAGTAGACACTCTAAACCTCGAAACAGAAGGACCAAACACGTTTGTGTAGCACAGGCAATGAAGGAAATGTTCCCTTTCTGTCTCAGGAGGTCCGTGAGCATTCTTGGGATAGTGACAGTCACATAACAGATTTCTACAATGGAAAAGTTGTTGCGGAAAAAGTACATGGGGGTCTGGAGAGTGGATCAATTCTTTTTATCAGTACAATGACACTATTGCACATCATGATGGTCAGATACAGGACTAAAAATATCCCCAAAAGAATCCATTGGAAATTGGGAATATCAGAAAACCTCAAAAGGATGAATTCCATCATTGTGGTGATATTTGGTTTTTCTGTTCTTACATCTGTGGATATGGTAAATTCAAGACGGTTAATTCATTGATGCTTTTGAGCAATGTTTCCCTTCTGTTAACTGGATCAGATGCATGAACCTATTCACATAATCCTTGCGAGTACTGCTGCCTTTGCCTTGCTCAGTTTCTAAGACATGAGATTTGAAACCTCAGCGATGAACTGACGTGCAGTTAAAGTCAATTTGAGAAATAAAATCTCCATTGTCTCATACTTGGATGTAGTGATACCAGAGGGCTTCCCTGGTATTTCGGAAGTAAAAGAATCGGCCTGAAATGCAGGAGATATGGGAGATATAGGTTTTATCCATGGGTAAGGAAGATCCCTTGGAGGAGGGGATGGCAACCCACCCCAGTATTCTTGCCTAGAGTATTCCATGGACAAGAAGCATGATGGGCTATGGTCCATGGGATCACAAAGAGTCAGACATGACAGAAGTGACTGAGCAGCAGCAGAACTGATACCAGAAACAATAAGATGTATGCATTTTTATTTAAAGCTGATTGTGCAGCAATAGTGTTAAATTATTTCACCCCTTTTATAAGTGAAATTATATATGACACAGGCTTGCTATTGTTTTTCTTTGGGTTCATCAATTTCTTTTTCTGTACCTATTGACTTATTCCATTTCCTTTCAATTCAAAGCTTTTCACTTAAAACTTTTGCCTAATTTTTATTCATAACATTTTAAGCCCTCCCATTTCTACTTCAATGAGAACTGACTTTCCTTGTTACTGGGGGAGCAGATACGTGTAATCGTGTTGTTCTCGTCTGTGTACCTCACCCATCGGTTATGCTACACATGGAAAGCATGTTACATCATGGGGTCCAATAACGTTCCCTATTAATACCCACTGTACACTGCATTACAAATACCAATTAACCTTTAACTCAGTCCATAAATATGACCCATTCTTCATGATATTTGGGGTTCCCTGATAGCTCAGTTGGTAAAGAATCCACCTGCAATGCAGGAGATACCGGTTTGATTCCAAGGTCAGGAAGATCCACTGAAGAAGGGATAGGCTACCCACTCCAGTGTTCTCGATCTTCCCTTGTGCCTCAGTTGGTAAAGAATCTTCATGCAAGGCGGGAGACTGGGTTCGATCCCTGGGTTGGGAAGATCCCCTGGAGAAGGGAAAGGTTGCTCACTCAAGTATTCTTGCCTGGAGAATTCTATGGACTGTCCATGTGGTCATAAGGAGTCAGACATGACTGAATGATTTTCAGTTTCATGATATTTTAATATAGTCTGTTCTTAACCTATGTGATTCTCTGATCCATTGTCACCTACTTCTCTTACAACCAAATAAAATACTTCCTAAAAAATTCCTTTGTAATTTTATCTAATAAATGTAACTTTATTTAAACCCTATGATTATTTGTTTTAGGAATGCAAGTGGCAAAAGCATATGAGTGTGACTAACACACACACACACACACACACAGAGGCCTGTTACCTTGCTTCACTTCAAATTCATGTAATCAGTTACCATCAGGCAGTCAACACTGTGTGACAATTTTCATAACACTTTATTAATGACTGTTTTCTGTGTTTTCATATTTCATTAAATCTACTATGTCTGTTCCCATCTTCCAGCTCCACAAACTATTGTTTTTGAATTAATACTTTGTTTAAAAAAATTGAGTCAACAAATGTTCTCTCTTATTTCTCTCTTTCCACTACAATTAGTTTTCAAAATTATCTTAAGTGAAAGTTTTATTATAAATACTATTATTATTATTGCTATTTCACTTATTTCTAATTTTATCATTAAAAAAATAAAGAAATACATTGGTTAATTTAAGTTAACTAATTTTCAGATAAAGATCTCAGAATTTCAAATTTTTCTGTTTTATCGTTTTTATCTTAAACCTCAAACCAGAACTACGTTTAAATAAAACCATCTAACATCTTACCTTCATGAATTTACATGAAGTTATCTATGAGAATATAGATGTTTTGACCCTGTAAATTTTTACAGTTCTTTTGAATCAGGAAGTCACTGTCATTAGGGAGTCTTCTTCAAAGATCAGCTGCTCTTATGTAGGAAGTAGTCATGCTTACCCTGGGGGACATTTTCTCTTGAGTATCAGTTTAATTTCTAGAAGACTGCTTCTGTTCAGTGATCATCTGGGTTTATGTTTTAAAACTACTTTTTCTGTAGATGATTTGTCCTCTGAAGCTCTTTCTTGACACAAAGGTTCCCCTCTGTGGGGGTGGAAAAAATTTCCAGATGTTCAAACAGGTTTTTGAAAAGGCAGAGGCAACAGAGATCAAATTGCCAACATCCGCTGGATCATGGAGAAAGGAAGAGAGTTCCAGAAAAACATCTATTTCTGCTTCATTGACTATGTCAAAGCCTTTGACTGTGTGGATCACAATAAACTGTGGAACATTCTGAAAGAGATGGGAATCCCAGACCACCTGACCTGCCTCTTGAGAAACCTGTATGCAGGTCAGGAAGCAACATTTAGAACTGTATACAGAACAACAGACTGGTTCCAGATAGGAAAAGGAGTACATCAAGGTTGTATATTGTCACCCTGCTTATTTAACTTCTATGCAGAGTACATCATGAGGAAAGCTGGGCTGGAAGAAGCACAAGCTGGAATCAAGATTGTCGGGAGAAATATCAATAACCTCAGATATGCAGATGACACCACCCTTATGGCAGAAAGTGAAGAGGAACTCAAAGGCATCTTGATGAAAGTGAAAGAGGAGAGTGAAAAGGTTGACTTGAAGCTCAACTTTCAGAAAACGAAGATCATGGCATCTGGTCCCATCACTTCATGGGAAATAGATGGGGAAACAGTGGAAACAGTGTCAGACTTTTTTTGGGGGGGCTCCAAAATCACTTCAGATGCTGATTGCAGCCATGAAATTAAAAGACGCTTGCTCCTTGGAAGAAAAGTTATGACCAGCCTAGATAGCATATTATAAAGCAGAGACATTACTTTGCCTACAAAGCTCCGTCTAGTCAAGGCTATGGTTTTTCCCGTGGTCATATACGGATGTGAGAGTTGGACTGTGAAGAAAGCTGATCGCCGAAGAATTGATGCTTTTGAACTGTGGTGCTGGAGAAGACTCTTGAGAGTCCCTTGGACTGCAAGGAAATCCAACCAGTCCATTCTAAAAGAGATCAATCCTGGGTGTTCATTGGAAGGACTGATGCTAAAACTGAAACTCCAATACTTTGGCCACCTCATGCGACGAGTTGACTCACTGGAAAAGAGTCTGATGCTAGGAGGGATTGGGGGTAGGATGAGACGGGGACAGCAGAGAATGAGATGGCTGGATGGCATCACCGACTCGATGGACATGAGTTTGAGTGAACTCCGGGAGTTGGTGATGGACAGGGAGGCCTGGCGTGCTGTGGTTCATGGGGTCGCAAAGAGTTGGACACTACTGAGCGACTGAACTGAACTGAACTGAACTGAACCAATAGTACTTTCTGGAAAAAAAATTAAAACTCAATTTATTGCATTTCAGACCATTAGTAATTGCTATAAGTTTGCCTTCCTTAATTTTATTCCCATAATTCATTCAGATCTTATCTTTCACATCTTTAGAAAAGTGTGTCACTTACTAATACACAAATGTGATATTGTTGTTCTTTCCAATACACTGTGGGGAGGATTAGATCCCTTTTCAGAAGTGGAACACTGTTCCTAGATTAACTTTTGTGGAAATTAAAGCATGCTGTATCTGCTGACAAAAATCTGGGTTGTTTTATTCATGTTATGATATCTAGTTGGTCATCTGCATAGGTATCTAACAGATTCAAAATGAAAGGCACCTTAAAAATAGCCTAGACCCTATTATGGAGAGTGAAGTAAATCAGAAAGAGAAAGAAAGATATCATATATTAACACACACATGCATAAATATAAATATATATACATATATATGTATATATATGTATGTATGTATATGTGTGTGTGTGCTTGAGAAAAATGATATTCAAAAACCTATTTGCAAGGCAGGAATATAGACGTAGACATAGAGAACAGACTTGTGAGGGAAGGAGAGGGTGGGAGAAACTGAAAGATTAGCGTTGAGACATATACACCACCACATGTAAAGCAGATGACTAGTGGAAAGTTTCAAAATATATAAAACAGGGAGCTCAACCTGAAGCTCTGTGACAACCTGGGGGCGATGGAGTGGGTGTGGGAGGGAGGTTAAAGGCGGAGGGGATGTATGTACACCTATGACTAATTTACTTTGTTTTACGGCAGAACCAACACAACACTGTAAAGCAATTATCCTCCAATTAATGATTTTTTAAAAACCCATTTAAACCCAATTATTTAAGACAGAAAAAAAAAAAAAACCTTCTTCAAAATTCTTTTTCTGTTTCAGCTACTTCCAGGCAGGTATGTAGCTAAAATTATCAGGAATGAGGTTACAAGGCCAATATCCACTTCTGCTAATAAGCACATTTTTTCTTTATGTTTAGAGATTCTTTGACAATTTGAAACACTATTCGTGTTTCTAAAATTGCATTTCTACTTTGTATTTTAAATTTCCTTCTCTTTATTACAGCAAGTTCCTCATAAGTTGGACTTATGTACTTTTTTAGGATTGATGTTTTATCCATGTCATTTAGTGTCATATTTATTTACAAATGAGAATTGCACTGATGATTTATTTCAACTAAGTTTTACTTACAGGATGGAAAAAACTGAATGTCCGTCACCCATCACCCATGTGAGTAAACTGATGTAATCCTTAAATCTATAGTTAGGATACTGAATTGAATGTTTCCGTGTTCAGTTCAATATCATCATCACCTGAAAACAAATCTACACTCTGAGACAATACCTCAAATATATCAGTGTAACAAAATAAAGAAACAACTTGAAATCATATTACAGCACACATTTGCAGTCAGTGACGAAGAAGCTCTCGTTGTTTCCAGCTAGGAGTCCCACTGTTCCTACTTCTTCTTTGTAGTTTCCTACCGGATCTTCAGCATGCAGAAACCTGAGACGCCAGACAGACAGAACATAAGGAAACAAATACACTATTCAGAGCCTCTGTACATAATAAACACATCATTTCTAACCATATGTCATTGTAGAAACTAATCACCTGGTCCAATGTAGTTCTGAGAAGGTTCAGTTCAGTTCAGTTCAGTCACTCAGTCGTGTCCGACTCTTTACGACCCCATGAATCACAGCAAGCCAGGCCTCCCTGTCCGTCACCAACTCCAGGAGTTCACTCATACTCGTCCACAGAGTCGGTGATGCCATCCAGCCATCTCATTCTATGTCTTCCCCGTCTCCTCCCAACCCCATTCCCTCCTAGCATCAGAGCCTTTTCCAGTGAGTCAACTCGTCGCATGAGGTGGCCAAAGTATTGGAGTTTCAGCTTTAGCATCAGTCCTTCCAATGAACACCCAGGATTGATCTCCTTTAGAATGGACTGGTTGGACCTCCTTGCAGTCAGGGAATGATATTTATTGTATGTCAATAAAGCAGATGTATTTGAAGAGCATAAAGCCAAACTCTGCCACAGTCCTCACTTTTGGTCACTAAAAAAAGGGTGTTATATCATGCTGCAACATGTATACCTTTAGACAGATGACTTAGAAAGACACATAACAGAATAAGTATTCATGGTACATATTTATGCATATTAATTTGTTTAATAGATATATTTGAGCCTAACAATACAATGTCATTATTATTTTCATTAGGCTTTGATGCTTAAATTGGCAATAGTGGTGAGGCATAATTTACTTAACATAAAGCATGACTTTATAATTCGGTGATTAGTTGAGATATACTTGACTTATAGCATTATATTAACTTTTGCTGAACAACATAAATATATTTTAAATGATCATCACAATGTCTAATGTTAATATCCATCACCATCCAAAGTTATGCATTTTTTTCTTGTGATGTGAATTTTTAAAAATTTCTCTTAACAACTTTCAAATATGCACAATTATTTAACTATAGTGGAAGAAAAGCTATAACAAACCTAGAGTGGTAATTAAAAAGCAATGACATCAGTTTGCTGACAAAGCTCCATATAGTTAAAGCTATGGTTTTTCCAGTAGTCATATATGGATATGATAGTTAGAATATAAAGATGGCTGAGTGTAGAAGAATTGCTGCTTTCAAACTGTGGTGTTGGAGAAGACTTTTGAGGGTCCCTTTATCAGGAAGGAAATCAAACTGATTAATCCTAAAGGAAATCAACCCTGAATATTCACTGGGGGGATTGGTGCTGAAGCTGAAGCTTCAATATTTTGGTCACGTCATGCAAAGAGCCAGTTCACTGACAAAAGGAGAAGGGGATGATGGATGATGAGATGGCATCATTGACTCAATGGCCATGAGTTTGAACAAACTCCAGGAGATAGTGAAAGACAAGGAAGCCTGACATGCTTCTGTCCATGGGGTTGCAGAGTCAGACGAGACTTAGCCATTGAACATCAACACCATGCTCTACGTTGACTGGATTGCTATACATTTTAATAGCGGTTTTATAAATATGACTAAATTTAAATTTACTGCCTTGATGTTTATATTTTGTTTCTCTTATATATATATTTTCTCCTATACATATGTATTTTCAATGTTTTTTCTTATTATTTCTTGTTATTTTAATATACTTTTAGTATTTATGTATTACTTAGACACATTAAAAAGGAGAGACATTACTTTGCCAACAAAGGTCCGTCTAGCCAAAGCTATGGTTTTTCCTGTAGTCATGTATGGGTGTGAGAGCTGGACTATAAAGAAAGCTGAGCACCGAAAAATTGATGCTTTTGAACTGTGGTGTTGTAAAAGACTCTTGAGAGTCCCTTGGACTGCAAGGAGATCCAACTAATCCACCCCAAGGAAGATCAGTCCTGAATATTCATTGGAAGGACTGATGCTGAAGTTGAAACTCTAATATTTTGGCCACCTGATACAAAGAACTGACTAATTTGAAAAGACCCTGATGCTGGGAAAGATTGAAGATGGGAGGAGAAGGGGACGACAGAGGACAAGCTGGTTGAATGGCATCACTGACTCAATGGACATTAGTTTCAGTAAACTCTGGGGGTTGGTGATGGACAGGGAGGCCTGGCGTGCTTCAGTCCATGGGGTCTCAAAGAGTCAGATACAACTGAGCGACTGAAGTGAACCATTTTTTTATCGAGTGTTCCTTATTAATTTTTAGCTGTAACTGTAGAGCTTGCAAAATAAATGTCTGCCTAATACAATCTATCATTAAATAAATTATATACTTTAATATGCAAAATGTTGAGATCCTGAAAAGAAAATACTCCTATTTGCACAATCTTATCTTTTGTTTTGTATTATTCCTTTACACTCACTCTTTTTAAATTAATTTTTATGAGAATACAGTTGATTTCCAGCTTTATATAGCTTCTGCTATACAGCAGAGTGAATCAATGATACATAAGCATACTTTGACTCTTTCTAAGATTCTATTCCTATATAGATTATTTCAGAGTATTGAGTAGGGTTCCTGTTCTATACAGTAGGTTCTTGTTAGTGAAGTCGCTCAGTTTTGTCCAACTCTTTGCAACCCCATGAACTGTAACCTGCCAGGATCCTCCATCCATGGGATTTTCCAGGCAAGAATACTGGAGTGGATAGCCATTTCCTTCTCCACACAGTAGGTTCTTACTAGCTATCTATTTAGACAGGTTAGATTGCATATTTCAACCCCAGTCTCTTAGTTTACTCCTCCCCTTCCACCTTTCCATCTTGGTAACTTTAAGTTTGCTTACAACGTGTGTGATTCTATATCTGCTTTGTTCCAGTTCCAGTTCAGTAGCTGAGTCATGTCCAGCTCTTTGTGACCCCATGAACCACAGCATGCCAGGCCTCCCTGTCCATCACCAATTCGCAGAGTTCACCCAAACCCATGTCCATTGAGTCGATGGTGTCATCCAACCACCTCATCATCTGTTGTCCCCTTCTCCTCCTGCCTTCAATCTTTCCCAGCATCAGGGCCTTTTCAAATGAATCAGCTCTTCACATCAGGTGGACAAAGTATTGGAGTTTCAGCTTTAGCATCAGTCCTTACAGTGAACACCCAGGACTGATCTCCTTTAGGATGGACTGGTTGGATCTTGTTGCAGACCAAGGGACTCTCAAGAGTCTTCTCCAACACCACAGTTCAAAAGCATCAATTCTTCAGCACTCAGCTTTCTTTATAGTCCAACTCTCACATCCATACATGACCACTGGAAAAACCATAGCCTTGATTAGACGGATATTTCTTGGCAAAATAATGTCTCTGCTTTTTAATATGCTGTCTAGGTTGGTCATACTTTTCTTCCAAGAGTAAGTCTCTTTTAATTTCATGGCTGCAGTCACCATCTTCAGTGATTTTGGATCCCCCCCCCCAAAAAAAAGTCTGCCACTGTTTACCCATCTATTTGCCATGAAGTGATGGAACCAGAAGCCATGATCTTAGCTTTCTGAATGTTGAACTTTAAGCCAACATTTTCATTCTCTTCTTTCACTTCCATCAAGAGGCTCTTTAGTTCCTCTTCACTTTCTGCCATAAGGGTGGTGTCATCTGCATATCTGAGGTTAGTGATATTCTTCCCAGCAACCTTAATTCTAGTTTGTGCTTCTTCCAGCCCAGAGTTTCTCATGATGTACTCCGCATATAAGCTAAATAAGCAGGTTGACAATATACAGCCTGGATGTACTCATTTTCCTATCTGGAACCAGTCTGTTGTTCCATGTTCAATTCTAATTGTTGCTTCCTGATCTGTATAGAGATATCTCAAGAAGCAGGTCAGGTGGTCTGGTATACCCATCTCATTCAGAATATTTATTCCACAGTTTGTTGTGATCAACACAGTCAAAGGCTTTGGCATAGTTGATAAATCAAAAACAGATTTTTTTTCTGGAACTCTCTTGCTTTCTTGATGATCCAACGGATGCTGGCATTTTGATTTCTGTTTCCTCTGGCTTTTCTAAAACCAGTTTGAACATCTGGAAGTTCACGGTTCACGTACTATTGAAGCCTGGCTTGGAGAATTTTGATCATTATTTTACTATCGTATGAGATGTGTGAGATGAGTGCAATTGTGCGGTAGTTTGAACATTCTTTGGCATTGCCTTTCTTTGGGATTGGAATGAAAATGACCTTTCCAGTCCTGTGACCACTGAGGAGTTTTCCATATATGTTGGCATATTGAGTGAAGCACTTTCACAGCATCATCTTTTAGGATTTGGAACAGTTCAACTGGAATTCCATCACCTCCCCTATCTTTTTTTGTACTGATGCTTCCTAAGGCCTACTTGACGTCGAATTCCAGGATGTCTGGCTCTAGTTGAGTGATCACACCATCGTGATTATCTGGGTCATGAAGATCTTTTTTGTATAGTTCTGTATATTCTTGCCACCTCTTCTAAATATCTTCTGCTTCTGTTAGGTCCATAATATTTCTGTCCTTTATCGTGCCCATGTTTCCATGAAATGTTCCCTTGGTATCTCTAATTTTCTTGAAGATGTCTCTAGTCTTTCCCATTCTACTCTTTTCTTCTATTTCTTCACACTGATCACTGAGGAAGGCTTTCATAAGTCTCCTTGCTATTCTTTGGAACTCTGCATTCAAATGGTTATATCTTTCCTTTTCTCCTTTGGCAACTTTTATTCACAGCTATTTTTAATAGCTCTCCGGACAGACATTTTCCTTTTTGCATTTCTTTTTCTTGGGGATACTCCTGATTCCTGTCTCCTGTACGATGTCATGAACCTTTGTCTATAGTTCATGAGGCACTGTCTATCAGATCTAGTCGCTTAAATCTATTTCTCACTCCCACTGTATAATCGTAAAGGATTTCATTTAGGTCATATTTAGGTCATACCTGAATGGTCTAGTGGTTTTCCCTACTTTCTTCAATTTAAGTCTGAATTTAGCAATAAGGAGTTCATGATCTGAGCCACAGTAAGCTTCCAGTCTTGTTTATGCTGACTGTATAGAGCTTCTCCATCTTTGGATGCAAAGAATATAATCAATCTGATTTGGTATTGACTATCTGGTGATGTCCATGTGTAGAGTCTTCTCTTGTGTTGTTGGAAGAGGGTGTTTGCTATGACCAGTGCATTCTCTTGGCAAAACTCTATTAGCCTTTGTCCTGCTTCATTCCATACTCCAAGGTCAAATTTGCCTGTTACTCCAGGTGTTTCTTGACTTCCTACTTTTTCATTCCAGTCCCTTATAATGAAAAGGACATCTTTTTTTGGGGTGTTATTTCTAAAAGATCTTGTAGGTCTTCATAGAACCATTCACCTTCAGCTGCTTCAACATTACTGGTCGGGGCATAGACTTGGATTACCATGGTATTGTATGGTTTTCCTTGGAAACGAACAGAGATCATGCTGTCATTTTTGAAATTGCATCCAAGTACTGAATTTTGGACTCCATTGTTGACTATGATGGCTACTCCATTTCTTCTAAAGGAATCTTGCCCATGGTAGTAGATATAATGGTCATCTCAGTTAAATTCACCCATTCCAGCCCATTTTAGTTTGCTGATTCTTAAAATGTCTTCATTCACTCTTGTCATCTGCTGTTTAACCACTTTCAATTTGACTTGATTCAAGGACCTAACATTTCAGGTTCCTATGCAATATTGCTCTTTACAGCATTGGACTTTACTTCCATCACCAGTCACTTCCATAACTGGGTGTTGTTATTGCTTTGGCTCCATCTCTTCATTCTTTCTGGAGTTATATCTCCACTGATCTCTAGTAGCATATTGGGCATGTACTGACCTAAATCGACGTAAGTCGACCAAAATTGAACTAAGATTATTAAAATAGATAATCATGGCTCTTCATTACTTCCTCGAATTGAGCCACTTTACAGCCCCAGAAACCATTCAATGAAGGGGAGTTTTGGTCTTATAAAGAAGGACTTGCAACTATAGCCAGAATTTTTATTTGTAATATTTACCCCACCCTCCCAAGAGGAACACAAAAATTTTATCAAGGTAAATACACTTGGGAAAAGGAAATAATCGTAATTTTCTAAAACTACTGGACACTTTATTTGGGGGGCTGCAAGAACTCCGGGAGTTGGTGATGGACAGGGAGGCCTGGCGTGCTGTGATTCACGGGGTCGCGAAGAGTCGGACATGACTGAGCGACTGAACTGAACTGAACTGAACTGAAAATCACTGCAGATGGAGACTGAAGCCTTGAAGTTAAATAATGCTTGTTCCTTGGAAGAAAAGCTATGACCAACCTAAACAGCATTCTAAAAAGCAAAGACATTACTTTGGCAACTAATGTCCATCTTGTCAAAGCTATGGTTTTTCCTTCAGTCAAGTATGGATATGAGAGTTGGACTATAAAGAAACTTGACTGAAAAATTGATGCTTTTGAACTGTGGTGTTGGAGAAGTCTCTGAGAGTCCCTTTGACTGCAAGGAAATCCCACCAGTCCATCCTAAAGGAAATCAGTCCTGACTATTCATTGGAAGCTGAAGCTGAAATTCCAGTACTTTGGTCATCTTGTGTGAAGAGCTGACTCATTGGAAAAGATCCTGATGGTGGGAAAGTTTGAAGGCAGGAGGAGAAGGGGACAACATAGGATGACTTGGTTGGATGGCATCACTGACTCCATGGGCATGAGTTTGAGTAAGCTCTGGGAATTGGTGATGGACAGGGAAGCCTGGTGTGCTTCAGTCCATGAAGTAGCAAAGAGTTGGACACAACTGATCCACTGAACTGAACTGAACAGTGGTTGTGAAATCACATTGATTCCAGGAGAACCAAATTTTCACTGTGGCCATCCAGTCAAAGTAAGACCTTATGGGGGTCAACTTATCAACATAAATTTAGCTCAGATTCACCTCATAGTGAGTCCAGGGAGTTCCTGAGCTCATTCTATAGCTATTTTCCAAGTTCCAGAATGTATAATTAGAATAGTTATTCTTAGCAGTTGGTAGCGCCCCAACATAGGTTCCCTAAACTGTAGAGTGAGTGGTGTCATGGTGAGAAAGTCCAAATGGAAACAATTAAAACTGACCATTTCTGAGAAATTTTTACAGTAGTACTACATTCCTGGAGGTACAGAAATGGATGCTCTCAGAGTGCATACATGTGTGCTGAGTAGCTTCATTTGTATCCTACTCTTTGAGACCCTCCTGAACTCGACAGGAGGCCTGACAACCCTGTTACAACTCGAGAGAAAAGTGTAGTTCCATGCCTCAAAATGAGACGAGGCCTGACTCCCCTGTTGAAACTCTATAGGAACCCTGAGATGCCTGTCACAACTGGAGAGGAAGCCTGAGTTTCCCGCCTCAACCCGAGATGAGGCCCTACTCACCTGCAACAACTCGAGAGGAATCCCAAGGTACCCCTCGCATCTTGAAAGGAGGCCTGACTTCCCTGAGGCAACATGAGAGGTTCCCTGAGGTCCGTGTCACAACTGGAGAGGAACCCAAAGCTTCCTGAAGCAACTCAAGAAACACCACGAGATTCCCCCCTCAATGAGAGATGAGATCCGATTCCTCTGCAGTGATTCGAAAAAAATCCCACGCTTCCCCTTACAACTTGAAATGAGACTTGACTTCCCTGAGGCAACACGAGAGGTTCCCTAGGAGCCCTGTCACAACTCAAGAGGAACCATAAGCTTCCCGCCTCAACTTGAGAAAAACCATGAGATTCCCCTCTCAATGCGAGATGAAGCCTTTTTCCCCAGCTGCACCTTGAGAGCAATCCCGAGTTCCCTCTTGAAACTCAAAATGAGTTTGACTCCCTTTATGCAACTCAAGAGGTTTCATGAGATACATGTCACAACTCGAGAGGAAACCCGAATTTCCCACCACAACTCGAGAAGAGACCCATGTTAACCAACTCATCTGGAGATGAGTGTCGATTCCCCTGCTTCAACTCGAGAGGAATAACGACTTCTCCCTTGAACTTCAGGAGGCGGTCTGTCTCACCTATTGAAACTCGAGAAGAACCCCGTGGTTTGTGCTACAATTACAGAACACTGGATTCCCCCTGAAATCGAGATAAGGCCTGATTCCCCTGCACTGACTCGAATGGAACAATGAGTATCACCTTACAACATGAAAGAAGGTCTGACTTCCCTGTTGCACCTCTATATAAAAAGCCCAAATACCCCGCCTGAACTCGACAGGAGGCCTCAAACCCCTTTAAAAACTTGAGAGAAAAGCGAAGTTCCATACCTCAACACGAGACGAGGACTGACTCCCCTGTTTAAAATAGATAGGAACCTCGAGATCCCTGTTGCAACTGGAAAGGAACCATGAGTTTCCTGCCTCAACTCAACATGAGGCCCTTTTCCCCTGCAGCGCCTTGAGAGGAATCCTGAGGTGCCCATCACAACTGGAAAGGAGATTTGACTTCCCTGAGACACCATGAGAGGTTCCCTGAGGTGCTAATCACAACTTGAAATGAACCCCAATATTCCCCCCACAACGCGAGATGAGGCCCGATTCCCCTGCAGTGACTCAAGAGCAATCCCGAACTCCCCCTCACAAATCGAATAGAGATCTGACTCCCCTGAGGCAACACAAGAGGTTCCCTGAGGTCTCCGTCACAACTCGAGAGGAACCCTGAACTTGCCCCGCAACTCGAGAGGAACCCCAAGTTCCCCGCCATGGCTTGAGTGGAACCCTGTGTTCCACACTGCAACTTGAAATTAACCCTGAGACCCCGCCACAACCCCAGAGGAGCTCTGAGTTACCTGCTGCAACTCGACAGAAACCCTGAGTCTCCCGCGGCTACTGGAAAGGAATCCTGCATTCCCAGCCGCAACTCAAGTGGACCCCAAGTCCACTATTTCAACTCAAGAGGAGCCCCGAGTTTCCTGCCACAACTGGAGAGGAAGCCCATATTCCCAGCCACAATTCGAGAGGAGGCCCAACTCCCCTACTGCAACTCGAGAGGAACACCGAGTTCCAGATCGCAACTGGAAATGAGTCCCAAGCCCGCTGATGTAACTTGAGAGGAGTCCCAGTGTCCCCAACGAAACTCAAGGGGAACTGTGAGAATCTGCCCTAATTCAAGAGGAGCCTTATTCCACATCATGTGGGGAGCCCCCAGCAACAAGTCAGAGACACTCCCCCGCCAGAGCTGGAGAGGACCCCCTCACCACAACTGTAAGCTTATGAAAATGGGCGTCTCAAGCTGTAAGGAAATAACCCAGACACCAAGGGAAAGTAACAGTCTTTATTGGCAGTGCGCTCCCGGGCAGAACCCACTGACCACAAGAATGGCCACGAGGAGTTCTGCCCTGAACAAAGGCAGAGTGCGGTTCTTATGTCTTCGGGGCAGGAAGTGACATCATATAACCTGAACAGGCCTAAATAAGGCAAAGCTCAGGAATGTGAGATTGTGAATGGTCAGCTAGTCGAGGTGGCAAGACCAGGTTGGTCGCTCTGGAGGTCATGAAGGAGGGTAGATCTCAGCAGAGGGTTATTACGTCAGAGATTCCTCAGTGGTTTGGTGGGACTTTTTACCTCCGGCAGGAGATGAAAAAGGGAAGAAGGAGCCAAGATGGCCACCAGGAAGGGGAGGCCAAGAAGACCACCAGGGTCCGACCTTACAACAACTAGAGAGGAAGCCCCAGGACATCTCACCTAAAAAGGAACCGCTGTGCCACAAACAGAGATGACCCACTGAAGTAATTCAAGAGGATCTCTCACAATCATGGAGGAGGAATCACATGAAAGCCTAGTGAAGAGAACCCAGTGTCAAAACTACAGAGGACTCCCCACCCACGGAGATAATCCACCACAACTCACTCAAGAGGAGCTCTGAATCCCCTACCTCAACTCAAGTGGAACCTTCCATGGCAACTCGAAACGAACTCTGAATTCCAGGCTGTAATCGAGAGGAACACTAAGTACCTGCTACAGATTGAGTGGAGCCCCGAGTCCATTGCTGCAAATCGAGAGGTGGCACCAAAAGAACTCGAGATTCTCCTGCCTCAACTCAAGAGGAGCTCTCATGGCAAATCAACATAAGACCTCAGCACAACTAGAGACGAGCATCATACCACCACAAGAGAGGAACCCATGCACACATTACTACAAGAGAGGATCACCCACAGCATAGTTATAGATGTGCAGCTCACCACAGTTAGAGAGGAGCCCACACACCACATCTGGAGAACAGCCCCACCACACAATGCAACTATTGCAGAAAACCTCTGTCCAATGCAACTAGAGGGGAGACCTCCACCACAACAGAGACTTGACCACCCACAAATAGAGAATTACCCAACTGTAACAAGAGACGAGCCTTCTGGATAAAACTAGATTGGAAACTCCACCACAACTAGAGAGCAGCTCCTTCAGTTCAGTTGCTCAGTTGTGTCCGACTCTTTGTGACCCCATGAATCAGAGCACGCCAGGCCTCCCTGTCCATCACCAACTCCCGGAGTTCACTCAAACTCACCTCTATCGAGTCAGTAATACCATCCAGCCATCTGTGTGTTAAATGCAGAGATAATGCTCCCACCTCGCTCAACATGGGGGAGCTCAATGAATGGTTTTGCTGCCCACACTAAGGAACAGTTCAGATGCTCACCTAGGTGTGTGAATAAATAAAGTTCAGATGAACCCATGTTAAATGTTACAGTGTAGAGGTATTGCCTTTTATTATTTACTTTGTGGTTCCAGTAACTATTTGCTCCAGGAAAAACATAATTTTGAATAATGAACATTGGGTTTATGATTAGCCATAACTTTTCTGAAATTTACGGTTTCTCTGATGGCTCCATGTGGCTTCTGAAGTGAGTAAATAATGAGCACACCAAGAACAACTTTGACCCTTATTTTAGTAAACAGGAAAAGCTGGTGAAACAAAACAAAACTAAAACAGAACTTTGCATCTCCTGGAAGTTGACTTAAGGGCAGACATAAATGAGGATAGAATCTGAAAAGTCAGCTACATCTATGAAAAACAGGGAGATCTGGAGCCATGCCCTCTTTTCCCTGACACACTCCCTCTCTCCTGCTGAAAACTCAGGTTGACAAGGATTCATTCCAGTTGGGTGTGACTAGGAGGATGGGGATCCTTCCTCTTCCATCTCCAGGCAGGAGACTAGAAGGCATTTTCCTGCACCCCCAGCACCACGATGAAGGGCACAATTCAAGGGTAAGGTTAAAGGTTCCATCTTGTGTCTGTCTCCTTGGAAGCAGGAAATAAATATCTCCTGTGAAAGATACACTTTGGGAGCTGAGGCCAGAGGGTTGAGGGCTCTAGTCATACTGGCTCCTGCAGGTCAATTCGTTCTGGGAACCTTCTGTCATGACTGCTGAGATGTCATTAGCTTTGTGATAACTGAAGCCAACTCTTCTCTCTGCCTATTTCTGAGAAAAGCTGAGTCTGAGCCTCAAGATTCTCTACATTTCTTCACACATAGACTGACCCACACTCTCCCATCCTGCCAGATTCTTTGTACAAATCAGTTCACTCCAGTTCAGTCATTCAGTAGTGTCCGACTCTTTGAGACCCCATGAATCACAGCACACCAGGACTTCCTGTCCATCACCAACTCCCAGAGTTCACTCAAACTCATGTCAATCGAGTCGGTGATGCCATCCAGCCATCTCATCCTCTGTCATCCCCTTCTCCTCCTGCTCCCAATACCTCCTAGCATCAGACTCTTTTCCAGTAAGTCAACTCGTCGCATGAGGTGGCCAAAGTATTGGAGTTTCAGCTTTAGCATCAGTCCTTCCAATGAACACCCAGGACTGATCTCCTTTAGAATGGACTGGTTGGATCTCCTTGCAGTCCAAAGGACTCTCAAGAGTCTTCTCCAACACCACATTTCAAAAGCATCAATTCTTCGGCGATCAGCTTTCTTCACAGTCCAACTCTCACATCCATACACGACCACGGGAAAAACCATAGCCTTGACTAGAAGGACCTTGGTTGGCAAAGTAATGTCTCTGCTTTTTAATATGCTATCTAGGTTGGTCATAACTTTCCTTCCAAGGAGTAAACGTCTTTCAATTTCATGGCTTCAATCAGCATCCACAGTGATTTTTGAGCCCCCCAAAATAAAGTCTGACACTGTTTCCACTGTTTCCCCATCTATTTCCCATGGAGTGATGGGACCAGATGCCATGATCTTTGTTTTCTGAATGTTGAGCTTCAAGTCAACCTTTTCACTCTCCTCTTTCACTTTCATCAAGAGGCTTTTTAGTTCCTCTTCACTTTCTGCCTAAGGGTGGTGTCATCTGCATATCTGAGGTTACTGATATTTCTTTTTTGGGATCAGAGCTCACATTTAGTTTTTATATTTTTACATTATGATTTTTCTTTTTCTTTTTTTTCTCTTTGGTCTGTTTATTTTTTTTCCCAGAGAATGTGTTGTTGTTGTTTTACTTTACATTATTGTATTGGTTTTGCCATACATTGACAGGAATCTGCCCCAGGTGAATCTGCCCCGCGTGTACATATGTTCCCCATCTTGAACCCCCCTCCCACCTCCCTCCCCATCCCATCCCTCTGGTTCTTCCCAGTACACTAGCCCCGAGCATCTTGTATCATGCATCGAACTAGGACAGGCAATTCATTTCACATATGATAATATACAGGTTTCAATGCCATTCTCCCAAATAATCCCACCCTCGTCCTCTCCCACAGAGTCCAAAAGACTGTTCTATACATGTTCTTATGCTGTCTCGTATACAGGGTTACCATTATCATCTTTCTAAATTCTGTACATGTGCGTTAATATACTGTATTGGTGTTTTTCTTTCTGGCTTACTTCACTCTGTATAATAGACTCCAGTTTCATCCACCTCATTAGAACTGATTCAAATGTATTCTTTTTAATTGCTGAGTAATACTCCATTATGTAAATATACCAGAGCTTTCTTATCCATTTGTCTATAGGTGGACATCTAGGTTGCTTCTATGTCCTGGCTATTATAAACAGTGCTGCGATGAACATTGTAGTACATGTGTCTCTTTCAGTTCTGGTTTCCTCGGTGTGTATGCCCAGGAGTGCAATTTCTGGGTCATATGGCAGTTCTATTTCCAGTTTTTTAAGGAATCTCCACACTGTTCTCCATAGTGGTTTTACTAGTTTGCATTCCCACCAACAGGGTAAAAGGGTTCCCTTTTCTCCACACCCTCTCTAGCATTTATTGCTTGTAGACTTTTGGATAGCAGCCATTCTGACTGGCGTGAAATGGTACCTCATTGTGGTTTTCATTTGCATTTCTCGGATTATGAATGATGTTGAGCATCTTTTCATGTGTTTGTTAGCCATCTGTATGTCTTTGGAGAAATGTCTGTTGAGTTCTTTGGCCCATTTTTTGATTGGGTCGTTTATTTTTCTGGAATTGAGCTGCAGGAGTTGCTTGTATGTTTTTGAGATTAATTATTTGTCAGTTGCTTCATTTGCTATTGTTTTCTCCCATTCTGAAGGCTGTCTTTTCACCTTGCTTATAGTTTCCTTTGCTGTGCAGAAGTTTTTGATTTTAATTAGGTCCCATTTGTTTATTTTTGCTTTTTTTCCAATATTCTGGGAGGTGGCTCATGGAGGATCCTGCTGTAATTTATGTCGGAGAGTGTTTTGCCTATGTTCTCCTCTAGGAGTTTTATAGTTTCTGGTCTTACATTTAGATCTTTAATCCATTTTGAGTTTATTTTTATGTATGGTGTTAGGGAGTGTTCTAGTTTCATTCTCTTACAAGTGGTTGACCAGTTTTCCCAGCACCACTTGTTAAAAAGATTGTCTTTTTTCCATTGAATATTCTTGCCTCACTTGTCAAAGATAAGGTGTCCATAGGTGCATGGATTTATCTCTGGGCTTTCTATTTTGTTCCATTGATCTATATTTCTGTCTTTATGCCAGTACCATGCTGTCTTGATGACTGTGGCTTTTAGTAGAGCCTGACGTCCGGCAGGTTGATTCCCCCAGTTCCATTCTTCTTTCTCAAGATTGCTTTCGCTATTCGAGGTTTTTTCTGTTTCCATACAAATTGTGAAATCATTTGTTTTAGCTCTGTGAAAAACACCATTGGCATCTTCATAGGGATTACATGGAACTTATAAATTACTTTGGGTAATATGGTCATTTTCACAATATTTATTCTTCCAATCCATGAACACGGTATACTTCTCCATTTATAATTGTCCTCTCTGATTCCTTTCACTAGTGTTTTATAGTTTTCTATATATAGGTCTTTTGTTTATTTAAATAGATATATTCCTAAGTATTCTTTTCATTACAATGGTGAATGGAATTGTTTCCTTAATTTCTCTATTTTCTCATTATTAAAGTGTTGGAATGCAAGGGATTTCTGTGTGTTGATTTTATATCCTGCAACTTTACTGTATTCATTGATTAGCTCTAGTAATTTTCTGGTAGAGTCATTAGGGTTTTCTGTGTAGAGGATCATGTCATCTGCAAATAGTGAGAGTTTTACTTCTTCTTTTCCGATTAGGATTCCTTTCATGTCTTTTTTTGCTCTTATTACTGTGGCCAAAACTTCCAAAACCATGTTGAATAGTAGTGGTGAGAGTGGGCACCCTTGTCTTGTTCCTGACTTTAGGGCAAATATTTTCAATTTTTCACCATTGAGTATAATGTTTGTTCTGGGTTTATCATATATAGCTTTTATTATGTTGAGGAGTGTTCATTCTATTCCTGTCTTCTGAAGGGTTTTGATCATAAATTGATGTTGAATTTTGTCAAAGGCTTTCTCTGCATCTATTGAGATAATCATATGGTTTTTATTTTTCAGTTTGTTCATGTGGTGTATTACATTGATTGATTTGCAGATATTGAAGAATACTTGCATCCCTGGGATAAAGCCCACTTGGTCATGATATATGATCTTTTTAATGTGTTGTTGGATTCTGATTGCTAGAACTTTGTTAAGGATTTTTGCATCTATGTTCATCAGTGATATTGATCTGTAGTTCTCTTTTTTTGTGGTATCTTTGTCAGGTTTTGGTATTAGGGTGATTGTGGCCTCATAGAATGAGTTTGGAAGTTTACCTTCCTCTGCAATTTTCTGGAAGAGTTTGAGTAGGATAGGTGTTAGCTCTTCTCTAAATTTTTGGTAGAATTCAGCTGTGAAGCCATCTGGACCTGGGCTTTTGTTTGCTGGAAGATTTCTGATTACAACTTCAATTTCCGTGCTTGTGATGTGTCTGTTCAGATTTTCTATTTCTTTCTGGTTCAGTTTTGGAAAGTTGTACTTTTATAAGAATTTGTCCATTTCTTCCAAGTTGTCCATTTTATTGTTATTTAATTGCTGATAGTAGTCTCTTATGATCCTTTGTATTTCTGTGTTGTCTGTTGTGATCTATCCCTTTTCATTTCTAACTTTATTGATTTGGTTTTTCTCCCTCTGTTTCTTGACGAGTCTGGCTACTGGCTTGTCAATTTTATTTATCCTCTTAAAGAGCCAGCTTTTGGCTTTTTTATTTTTGCTATGGTCTCTTTTGTTTCTTTTGCATTTATTTCTGCCCTAATTTTTAAGATTACTTTCCTTCTACTAACCCTGGGGTTCTTCATTTTTTCCTTTTCTAGTTGCTTTAAGTGTAGAGTTAGGTTATTTAGTTGACTTTTTGCTTGTTTCTTGAGGTATGCCTGTATTGCTATAAACCTTCCCCTTAGCACTGCTTTTACAGTGTCCCAGAGGTTTTGGGTTGTTGTGTTTTCATTTTCATTCATTTCTATGCGTATCTTGATTTCTTTTTTGGTTTGTTCAATGATTTGTTCATTATTCAGCAGCGTGCTGTTCAGCCTCCATATGTTGGCATTTTTAATAGTTTTTCTCCTGTAATTGAGATCTAGTCTTACTGAATTGTGGTCAGAAAAGATGCTTGGAATGATTTCATTTTTTTTTTAATTTACCAAGCCTAGATTTATGGACCACTATGTGCTCTATCCTGGAGAAGGTTCCATGTGCACCTGAGAAGAAGGTGAAATTCATTGTTTGTGGGTGAAATGTCCTATAGATATCTATTAGGTCTTACTGGTCTATTGTATCATTTAACATTTGTGTTTCCTTGTTAATTTTCTGTTAAGTTGATCTATCCAGAGGTGGGAGTGGGGTATTAAAGTCTCCCACTATTATTGTGTTATTGTTAATTTCCCCTTTCATACTTGTTAGCATTTGTCTTACAAATTGCGGTGCTCCTATGTTGGGTGCATATATATTTATAATCGTATATCTTCTTCTTGGGTTGATCCTTTGATCATTATATAGTGTCCTTCTTTGTCTCTTTTCACAGCCTTTGTTTTAAAGTCTATTTTATCTGATATGAGTATTGCTACTCCTGCTTTCTTTTGGTCTCTATTTGCGTGGAATATCTTTTTCCAGCCTTTCACTTTCAATCTGTATGTGTCCCGCATTTTGAGATGGGTCTCTTGTAGACAACATATATGGGGGTCTTGTTTTTGTATCCATTCAGCCAGTCTTTGTCTTTTGGTTGGGGGCATTCAACCCATTTACATTTAATGTAATTATTGATAAGCATGATCCTGTTGCCATTCACTTTATTGTTTTGGGTTCTAGTTTATACACTCTTTCTCTGTTTCCTGTCTAGACAAGTTCCTTTAGCATTTGTTGGATAGCTGGTTTGGTGATGCTTATTTCTCTCAGCTTTTGCTTGTCTCTAAAGCTTTTGATTTCTCCTTCATTTTTGAATGAGATCCTTGCTAGGTACAGTAATCTGGGCTGTAGGTTATTTTCTTTCAACACTTTAAGTATGCCCTGCCATTCCCTCCTGGCCTGAAGAATTTCTGTTGAGAGATCAGCTGTTATCCTTATGGGAATCCCCTTGTATGTTATTTGTTGCTTTCCCCTTGCTGCTTTTAATATTTGTTCTTTGTGTTTGATCTTTGTTAATTTGATTATTATGTCTCTTGGAGTATTTCGCCTTGGGTTTATCCTGTTAGTGACTCTCTGGGTTTCTTGGACTTCGGTGATTATTTCCTTCACCATTTTAGGGAAGTTTTCAACTATTATCTCCTCAAATATTCTCTCATGGTCTTTCTTTTTGTCTTCTTCTTCTGGGACTCCTATGATTCAGATGTTGGGGCATTTGACATTGTCCCAGATGTCTCTGAGATTGTCCTCATTTCTTTTAATTCGTTTTTCTTTTTTCCTCTCTGCTTCATTTATTTCTACCATTCTATCTTCTAACTCACTTATTCTATCTTCTGCCTCTGTTATTCTACTGTTGATTCCATCCAGAGTGTTTTTGATCTCATCTATTGCATTATTCATTGTATATTGACTCTTTTTTTATTTCTTCTAGACCCTTGTTAAATCTTTCTTGCATTTTCTCAATCCTTGTCTCCAGGTTATTTATCTGTAACTCCAACCTGTTTTCAAAACTTTGGATCAATTTCACTATCATTATTCGGAATTCTTTATCAAATAGCTTCCCTAGCTCTTCCTCTTTTGTTTGAGTTGGTAGGCATTTATCCTGTTTCTTTATTTTCTTGGTATTTCTCTGCCTCTTCATCCTGTTTATATTGCTGTGTTTGGGGTGGCCTTTCCGTCTTCTGGCAGTTTGTGGAGTTCTCTTTATTGTGGAGTTTACTCACTGTGGGTGGGGTTGGACGGGTGGCTTGTCAAGTTTCCCTGGTTATGGAAGCTTGTGTCGGTATTCTGGTGGGTGGAGTTGAATTTCTTCTCTCTGGAGTGCAATGAAGTGTCCAGCAATGTGTTATGAGGTGTCAGTCGGTTTGGAGTGACTTTGGGCAGCCTGTATATTGAAGCTCAGAGCTATTTTCCTGTGTTTCTGGAGAATTTGCGTGGTATATCTTCCTCTGGAACTTGTTGGCCCTTGGGTGGTGCGTGTTTTCAGTGTAGGTATGGAGGCGTTTGATGAGCTCCTATCGATTAATGTTCCCTGGAGTTAAGAGTTCTCTGGTGTTCTCAGTATTTGGACTTAAGCCTCTTGCCTCTGGTTTTCAGTCTTATTCTTGCAGTAACCTCTAGACTTCTCTATCTGTAATTTCCAAGGTGCTTCCCTCCTGTTTTAGCTTCTGTTTGCTGGTCTCTTCAGTATCTATTTTCTGCCCTGACACAACGGGGTGGTTGTGGACACTTTTTAAGCCTCACTTGTTCTGTCCTGTTCTGGGAAGGGAGGAAAGCTGCAGACAAATATCTCTGGCATCTGTGGGGAGTGTTCGCAGTGTTTCAGCCCCACTGGGTTTGTCTCCACTCACGGCGTGTGTGCTGTCCCAGTGTACACTGCATAGGCTTTAGGTTGCTCTGCCGGGAACTGTCTGAGGCCGGCGCTGGGTTGCAAGCATATCCCAGGTCTAAGCCACTCAGGTTCAGGTACTCTGGTACTCCACAAAGGCGCAGACTTGGTTGGGCCTGCGTTTTGTGCCCGTCCCCGGTCTGAGCAGGTCAGGTAACCAGTTGTTTGGTGAGCACAGTCGCTGTGACTTATTGCCTCCCCTGGTCCCTCCTGTTTGGTTTACTGGGTGTACAGCAGGCACACCTTCTCAGGTGGATGTTGACTGGCCAGAAACGCAAGAAGTCTTGGTTAGCAAGGAAGCTTTCCTGCAGTTTGGTATCGGATGCCTTTCTGGGGCCGTGATTGCCCCCTCCCTGCTCTGGCTGCCCTCCCCTGCCTATCTCGGCAGGGGATGGGCCGTCCACAGCCGCCTAGCTCTGCTCAGTCCTTTGTTCTGTGAACGGGGCTGGTGGAGTCTTAGGTTAGGGCCTTTAGTCTTTTTGCAGGGTAGTTATCCCACAGTCTGCTTTGCTATCCCCAGTTAGTTCTCTCAGATTGCCCTAGTGGCATTCAGGTCCAGTCCTTTCTCTAAGCAGTGTGGCTGGCTCCTCCCTGACCAGCCCCCGGTTGCTAATGGCAGATGTGGCCGTCTGTGCTGCTTCTCTGTTGGGAGTTACTGTTTGGCATGTAATCTGTGGGTTTTAATTATTTCTTTCTTTTTCCTCCCAGTTATGTGGCCCTTTGAGGTTCCAAGGCTCACCACAGATTCGCCAGTGAGAGTGTTTCCTGGTGTTTGAAAACTTCTCTCTTATTTAAGTCTCCCTTCCCAGGATGGAGCTCCGTCGCTACCTTTCTTGTCTCTCTTTTTATCTTTTATGTTTTTTCCTACCTCCTTTTGAAGACAATGGGCTGCTTTTCTGGGTGCCTAATGTCCTCTGCTGGCATTTAGAAGTTGTTTTGTGGAATTTACTCAGCGTTCAAATGTTCTTTGGATGATTTTGTGGGGGAGAAAGTGATCTCGCCATCCTATTCCTCCACCATCTTGTTCCTTCTCCTCCGGTTATTGATATTTCTCCCAGCAATCTTGATTCCAGCTTGTGCTTTTTCCAACCCAGTGTTTCTTATGATGTACTCTGCATATAAGCTAAATAAGCAGAGTGACAATATGCAGCCTTGACATACTCCTTTCCCTATTTGGAACCAGTCTGTTATTCCATGTCCAGTTATAACTGTTGCTTCCTGACCTGCATACAGGTTTCTCAAGAGGCAGGTCAGGTGGTCTGGTATTCTCATCTCTTTCAGAATGTTCCACAGTTTATTGTGATCCACACAGTCAAATGCTTTGGCATAGTCAATAAAGCAGAAATAGATGTTTTTCTGAAACTCTCTTGCATTTTTGATAATCCAGTGGATGTTGGGAACTTGATTTCTGTTTCCTCTGCCTTTTCTAAAACCAGTTTGAACATCTGGAAGTTCACGGTTCACATATTGCTGAAGCCTGGCTTGGAGAATTTTGAGCATGACTTTACTAACATGTGAGATGAGTGCAATTGTGCACTAGTTTGAGAATTCTTTGGCGTTGCCTTTCTTTTGGATTGGAATGAAGACTGACCTTCTCCAGTTCTGTGGCCACTGCTGAGTTTTCCAAATTTGCTGGCATATTGAGTGCAACACAGAATCATCTTTCAGGATTTGAAATTCCATCAGTTGGAATTCCATCACCTCCACTAGCTTTGTTAGTAGTGATGCTTTCTAAGGCCCACTTGACTTCACATTCCAAGATGTCTGGTTCCAGGTGAGTGATCACGCCATCGTGACTATCTTGGTCGTGAAGATCTTTTTTATACAGTTCTTCTGTGTTTTCTTGACACCTCTTCTTAATATATTCTGCTTCTGTTAGGTTCATACCATTTCTGTCCTTTATCAAGCCCATCTTTGCATGAAATGTTCCCTTGGTATATCTAACTTTCTTGAAGTGATCTCTAGTCTTTCCTATTCTGTCGTTTTCCTCTATTTCTTTGCGTTGATCATTGAGGAAGGCTTTCTTATCTCTCCTTGCTATCCTTTGGAACTCTGCATTCAGATGCTTATTTCTTCCCTTTTCTTCTTTGCATTTCCCTTCTCTTCTTTTCACAGCTATTTGTAAGGCATCCCAAGACAGCCATTTTTCTTTTCTGTATTTCTTTTCCATGGGGATGGTCTTGATCCCTGTCTCCTGTACAAGGTCACGAACCTCCATCCATAGTTCATCAGGCACTCTATCTATTAGATCTAGTCCCTGAAATGCATTTCTCACTTCCACTGTATAACCATAAGGGATTTGATTTAGGTCATACCTGAATGGTCTAGTGGCTTTCCCTACTTTCTTCAATTTAAGTCTGACTTTTGCAATAAGGAGTCCATGATCTGAGCCACAGTCAGCTCCCAGTCTTGTTTTTGCTAACTGTACAAAGCTTCACTTCAGTATTCTTGCCTTGAGAACCCCATGAACAGTATGAAAAGGCAAAATGATAGGATACTGAAAGAGGAACTCCCCAGGTTGGTAGATGCCCAATATGCTACTGGAGATCAGTGGAGAAATAACTCCAGAAACAATGAAGGTATGGAGCCAAAGCAAAATCAATACCCAGTTGTGAATGTGACTGGTGACAGAAGCAAGGTCCAGTGCTGTAAAGAGCAATATTGCATAGGAACCTGGAATGTTAGGTCCATGAATCAAGGCGAATTGGAAGTGGTCAAACAGGAGATGGTAAGAGTGAATGTCCACATACTAGGAATCAGTGAACTTAAATGGACTGGAATGGGTGAATTTCACTCAGATGGCCATTATATCTACTACTGTGGGCAGGAATCCCTTAGAAGAAATGGAGTAGCCATCATGGTCAACAAAAGAGTCTGAAATACAATACTTGGATGCAATCTGAAAAATGACAGAATGATCTTTGTTCATTTCCAAGGCAAACAATTCAATATCACAGTAATTCAAGCCTATGCCCCAACCAGTAATGCTGAAGAAGCTGAAGTTGAATAGTTCTATGAAGACCTACGAGACCTTTCAGAATTAACACCCTAAAAATATGTCCTTTTCATTATAGAGGACTGGAATGCAAAAGTAGGAAGTCAAGAAACACCTGGGGTAACAGGCAAATTTGGCCTTAGGGTACAGAATGAAGCAGGGCAAAGGCTAATAGTGTTCTGCCAAGAGAACGCACTGGTCATAGCAAACACCCTCTTCCAACAACACAAGAGAAGACTCTACCCATGGACATCACCAGATGGTCAACACCAAAGTCAGATTGCTTATATTCTTTGTACAAATATCTCCCCTTTTCGAGTTCTTTTTTCTTATCCAGATAATAACACCCAAACTTTTACTCATCAAACAAGCCAACAAATCTCCAGCTGGTCTCTTTCTACCTCAGCCACTTCAGAGTCACTCTCTCGGAAGTACTTCAGCTCAATGACTTATTGTTGCATCCCTTTCTTTGGCATGATGCCATCCCTGCTGAACCCTGTGTCATGTTAGCACAAAAACCTTGCTCAGATGAGCTGGATACAGTGCCCCAAAGTGGCCCGATCGTGGCACCATACCTTCAAAAATGACTGACACCCCAAATTCACCATCAACATGGTGGTCCAGAGACTGGGAATGTGCCTGTGCCTTCATAAAACCGTTGCTCAAGAGACCCAAACACCTATCATCAATCTTCTCCATGTTCTCCTGACCTTTTTTCTTCCTCTTTTCAACTGATATCTTTTAGATTGTTCATGGAGAGATTAGAGCATCCAGCAAGAGCAGAATCATTTCCCCAACACATGAGAAAAGAACAGACACCGGTCTGCACCCACTTTGTCCTCCTCTGCCTGCCCGGCCCATCATGGCAACAAAAGGTTTCCCTCCTCCTGTCACAAGAAAACTCCAGGTAAAGGACTTAGATGTAAAGGAAACCAAAATATTGTCTTGAGCTACAAACACTTCGGGACTTCCCATGTAGCTCAGTTGGCAAAATATCTTCCTGCAATACAGGATACCCAGGTTTGATCCCTGGGTCAGGAAGATTCCCTGGAAAAAGGGGTGGCTACCCACCGCAGTATTCTTGCCTGGAGAATCCCATAAACAGAGAAGCCTGGCAGGCTACAGTCCATGAAGTCACAAAGAGTCAGACACGACTGAGTGACTAACGTATACACACAGACACTTTAAAAACAGTGAAAACAAAGCAATCCCGTCAATATAGCAAGTGCAAGAAGGGTTTGCTGAGCCTTCCCCTATTTCTTTCTGGAAGCAGAAGAGAACAACTCCACCTCCATTGAATATGTCCTTTATCCACTGGAAGGAGAATGACATTGTGATTGTCAAGGGCAAAGAGTTGAGAAAAAGAGAATTATGTAAAAACAGACCTTATTGACATTAATCCTCATCATCCTTAGCCTCCCCACATGATGTATTTCCTTTTTCACAATCATCCCTCTTTGTCCAACCCAACAGAAAAGCATTCAGGTTTTGGAGCTTCACTGAACCTTTCATCATTTCCTTAGCAGGGTGCCCTGGGCCACGTAAAACTCATGGGAAACAAATGTGGATGCTTCTCTCCTGTGCATCCGTCTCGTATCCACTTGGTTCTCAAATCAACACTCAGAGGGTGGAAGTGTGGTTTTGTCTTGGTGATATCTTTCTTGCTGGCATCATTGAATTCTTCCTCGTTCCTTGGCTTAATTCCTCAGTATGCAGACATGCTGTCAGCTACCATCTTCAGAAATTCCAAAAATGAAACACATTCTTACCATTTGATCCAGCCCTCAAACTCCTTAGTATCAGTGGAACAAAATGAGTCAAATTCTTACAGCTAATCCTTACAGAAATCTCTATAGGACATTTATGGCAGCTTTATTCATAACTGGCAGAATTTGAAAGCAACCAAGATGTCCTTTGGGAGGTGAATGGACACATAGACTTGGCTCCATCCATGCAACAGGATGTTCTTCAGTGCTGAAAAGACATGAGAGATATGGAGTCATCAGGAGACAAGCAGCGGGGCCTTCAGTTCCTATTACTTATTGGAAAAAGCAAATCTGGAAAAGTGGCAAAGCTCAGGATACCAACTACCTAGGACATTCCCCAAAAGGCAAACCATGAAAAAAGTGAAAAGATCACTGCATAGCCAGGAGTTTGTGGCAGGGTTCAGGGGTTGGAGAGTGATAAGTTGGTAAAGCACAGAGGATTTTTAAGACAGGAAATTATACAGTGTGATGCATTCATGGTGAGATAAATTTGTCAAAACCCATAGAAAGTACAACACCAGGAATGATGCCTAATATAGATGCTGGACTCTTGTGACCATGATGTGTTCATGTAGATTCATCCCTAGTAATTGACACACAGAATATTGATAGGATAGGTGAGGAGCAGGAGGTTTTGGGAGGGTGGGGATGGGAGGATGGGCATGGGAATAACAGAGGCAGGGGACTTACGGTACCTCCCTGTATTCTGCTTAATTTTGCTGTGAACTCAAAATTTCTTTAAAAAAAAAAAAAGAATAAAACCTATCTAAACAAACAGTGTCACACATTATTTTGGGGGGCTCCACAATCACTGCAGATGCTGATCGCAGCCATGAAATTGAAAGACGCTTACTCCTTGGAAGGAAAGTTATGACCAACCTAGACAGCATATTAAAAATCAGAGACATTACTTTGCCAACCAAGGTCCGTCTAGTCAAGGCTATGGTTTTTTCAGTGGTCATGTATGGATGTGATAGTTGGACTGTGAAGAAAGCTGATCGCCGAAGAATTGATGCTTTTGAACTGTGTGTTGGAGAAGACTCTTGAGAGTCCCTTGGGCTGCAAGTAGATCCAACCAGTCCATTCTAAATGCGATCAATCCTGGGTGTTCATTGGAAGGACTGATGCTAAAGCTGAAGCTCCAATACTTTGTCCACCTCATGCGAAGTTTGACTCACTGGAAAAGACTCTGATGCTGGGAGGGATTAGGAGCAGAAGAAGGGGATGACAGAGAATGAGGTGGCTGGATGGCATCACCGACTCAATGGAGGTGAGTTTGTGTGAATTCTGGGAGTTGGTGATGGACAGGGAGGCCTGGTGTGCTGTGATTCATGGGGTTGCAAAGAGTTGGACACAACTGAACGACTGAACTTAACTGAACTGAAACAAACAAACAAACATTCCAGTAGTATGCTACAGCTGTTCCTCTTCAGTACCTCAATTTGTCTGATCCACTTGACAGTCAAACTTCAGAAGATATTGTCCTTTCAGCCTATACCCCTTCCAAGTTTCATGTGACACCTGCTATTTTATCTCACTACACTCTTATTTTTTTAAGATACCATTTTTAAAATTTATTTATTTATTTAATTTTTGGCTTGCAGGATCCAGTTCCTCAAACAGGGATTGAAGCCAGGCCCTCTCAGTGAAAGCAAGTCCTAACCACTGGAGCACCAGAAAATTCCCTTCTTATCCTTTGTGAAAAAATTGATGTATCAATGACAGACAATATTTTATTGGGTTGACCAAAATTTTCCATTTGTTTTTAAGTAAAAAATAAAAGACACAATTTTCATTTTCACCAAGAACTTTTATTCATCGTTTTGTTCCACTATCTTTTGCCATTTTTCAGGCAACTGCATAATTCTGTCTTCCCAAAACTTTTTTTATCTTTTTGCACAAAGGACTATTCCAGGTGTCCTTTGCAGTCTTCCATGAAATTGAAATTTTTTTCCATTAAGAGAATTTTGTAATGACCAAAATAAATGGAAATCTGAAGGTGTAATGTCTGCTGAATATGGCAGATGAATCAGAACGCTCAGACAAGCTGTAATAGTTTTTGCTGATCATCAAAGAAACATACGGCCTTGGGTTATCCTGATGGAAGATTATGCATTTTCTGGTGGCTTATTTGGGATGATGTGAGTGCTTCTTTCAATTGCTCCAATTGAAAGTACTTATTGGAATGAACCGTTTAGTTTTCTGGAAGGAGTTTATAATAGAAGACTCTCTTCCAGTTCCACAATTTACACATCACCTTCTTTGGATGACCAGCCTTTGGTGTGGTTGGTGGTGGTTCATTTCACTTGCTCCACAATCTCTTCCATTCCCTATTTTTGTGCAGTATCCACTTTTCATCACCCATCACAATTTGTTTTAAAAATGAGATTTTTTTTATGTTTAAGAAGAGAATCACATGTGGAAAAGTGGTCAAGAAGTTTGTTTTTGCTTTTTTTATAAAACTTAACTCATGTGGAACCCAAACATCAAAGTGAGTAATACAACCAAGTTAATGTAAGCAGTTTCCAACACTTCTATTGGATATTCTGAGCATGTCACCTATTTCCCATGGGGTATAATGTTGATTGTTCTCAATTAATGTCTCTATTTGATCACCATCGCCTTCAACATGTCTACCCGACTGTGAAGCATCATCCAGTGAGAAATCTCCAGCAAGAAACTTCACAAACCACTTTGGACACATTGAAAAAGTCACAGAACTTTCTCCATACACTGCACAAAGCTTTATTTGCACTGTTTTTACTTTTCTTGAAATAATGAAGTATAATATGCCTAAATGTTCCTTTTTGCTTCCATCTTCAATATTTAAATTGCTATATAAAATTCAATAATTTTGATGTTTTTAAATTTTTATTTATTTTAATTGGAGGATAAGTACTTTATAGTATTGTGATGGTTTTTGCCATACATTAGTATGAAATGGGCATAGGCATACATGTTTCCCCTCCCTACTGAACCCCCCTCCCACATCCCTCTGCACTCCATCCCTCCAAGTTGTCACAGAGCCCTGGCTTTTTGTGCCCCGTGTCTTACATGAAACTCCCACTGGCTATCTATTTTACATATGGTAGTGCATATGTTTCACTGCTATTCTTTCAAATCAACCCACCATCTCCTTCTCCCACTGAGTCCAAAACTCTGTTCTTTATGCTTTTGTATCCTTTTCTGCCTTGTGTGTAAGATCATTGGTATCATCTTTCTAGATCCCACATATACGCATTCAGTTCAGTTCAGTTCAGTTGCTCAGTCCTGTCCGACTCTCTGCGACCCCATGAATCACAGCACGCCAGGCCTCCCTGTCCATCACCAACTCCCGGAGTTCACTCAAACTCATGTCCATCGAGTTGGTGATGCCATCCAGCCATCTCATTCTCCGTTGTGCCCTTCTCCTCCTACCCACAATCCCTCCCAGCATCAGAGTCTTTTCCAGTGATTCAACTCTTCGCATTGGAGTTTCAGCTTTAGCATCAGTCCTTCCAATGAACACCCAGGATTGATCTCCTTTAGAATGGACTGGTTGGATCTCCTTGCAGTCCAAGGGACTCTCAAAAGTCTTTTCCAGCACCACAGTTCAAAAACATCAAGTGGTATTTGTCTTTATCTTTCTGACTTCACTCTGTACAATAGGATCTAGTTCATCCAACTGATTAGAACTGACTCAGATGTGTTCCTTTTTATAACTGAGTAATATTCCATTGTGTGTGTACCACAACTTTCTTATCCATTCATCTGCTGATGGACACCTAGGTTGCTTCCATGTCCTAGCTATTGTAAACAGTGCTGCAATTTACACTGGGGTACATGTGTCTTTTTCAATTATGGTTTCCTCAGGGTATATGCCCAGTAGTGGAATTGTTGGATTGTAAGGTAGTTTTGTTCTTAGGTTTTTTAACGAATCTCCTACTGTTCTGTACAGGTTGTATCAGTTTGAATTCCTGCCAGCAGCATAAGAAGGTTCCCTTTTCTCCACACCCTCCCCAGCATTAAAGTAGACTTTTTGATGATGGCCTTTCTGTCTGGTGTAAGATGATACCTCATTGTAGTTTTGATTTTCATTTCTCTAATTATGAGTGAAGTTGAACATCTTTTCATGTGTCTAATATCCATCTCTATGTCTTCTTTGGAGAAATGTCTGCTTAGGTCTTCTGTCCACTCTGTGATTAGGTTGTTTGTTTTCCTGGCATTGAGGTGCATGAGCTGCTTGTATATTTTGGAGATTAATTCTTTGTCAGTGGTCTTTTGTTTGGTATTTTTTCAATTCTGAGGATTTTCTTTTCACCTTGCTTATAGTTTCCTTTATTGTGTAAAAGTTTTAGGCCCTATCTGTTTATTTTTGCTTTTGTTTTCATTACTCTAGCAGGTGGGGCATAGAGGATATTGCTGTGATTTTTTTCACTTATTCTTATACATTTATTTGCATTTATTGACCTATAACAAGTTAATGGAATGAACTTTCTCTGAGGAAAAGAATTCAGCATAGGTTAAGGTTTGATGGAGATCAGAAAGACAAGCTACAACAGGAATTCCTGAGGAACTGCTCACCATGGTCTGCCCATCTGTGGCACCTGGGCAGCCATATGACTTTTCACATTTGACCAAAGGAGGCAGATTTGTACCAAAGGGTAGGGAACAAATTTCATTTAGTCATTTGTTAATTAATCTCTGAATACTTCAGTTCAGTTCAGTTCAGTTCAGTCGCTCAGTTGTGTCCGACTCTCCCTGACCCCATGAATCACAGCACGCCAGGCCTCCCTGGCCACCACCAACTCCCGGTGTTCACCCAAACCCATGTCCACAGAGTCAGTGATGCCATCAAGCCAACTCATTCTCCGTCGTCCCCTTCTCCCGCCTCCAACCCTTCCCAGCATCAGAGTCTTTTCCAGTGAGTCAACTCATCGCATGAGGTGGCAAAAGTATTGCAGTTTCAGCCTCAGCATCAGTCCTTCCAATGAACACCCAGGACTGATCTCCTTTAGAACAGACTGGTTGGATCTCCTTGCAGTCCAAGGGACTCTCAAGAGTCTTCTCCAACACCACAGTTCAAAAGCATTAATTCTTCGGTGATCAGCTTTCTTCACAGTCCAACTCTCACATCCATACATGACCACGGGAAAAACCATACCCTTGACTAGACGGACTCTTGTTGGCAAAGTAATGTCTCTGCTTTTTAATATGCTATCAATGTTGGTCATAAGTTTCCTTCCAAGGAGTAAGCGCCTTCTAACTTCATGGCTGCAATCAGCATCCGCGGTGATCTTGGAGCCCCCCCAAAAAAACAAAGTCTGACACTGTCTCCACTGTTTTTCCATCTATTTCACCTGAAGTGACGGGACCAGATGCCATGATCTTTGTTTTCTATATGTTGAGCTTCAAGCCAAACTCTTCACTCTCCTCTTTCACTTTCATCAAGAGGCGTTTTAGTTCCTCTTCACTTTCTGCCATAAGGGTGGAGTCATCTGCATATCTGAGGTTATTGATATTTCTCCCAGCAATCTTGATTCCAGCTTGTGTTTCTTCCAGCCCAGCATTTCTCATGATGTACTCTGCATATAAGTTAAATAAGCAAGGTGACAATATACAGCCTTGACGTACTCCTTTTCCTATTTGGAACCAGTCTGTTGTTCCATGTACAGTTCTGACTGTTGCTTCCTGACCTGCATACAGATTTCTCAAGAGGCAGGTCAGGTGGTCTGGTATTCCCATCTCTTTCAGAATGTTCCACAGTTTATTGGGATCCACACAGTCAAAGGCTTTGGCATTGTCAATGAAGCAGAAATTGATGTTTTTCTGGAACTCTTTTGCCTTCTCCATGATCCAGTGGATGTGGGCAATTTGATCTCTGGTGCCTCTGCCTTTTCTAAAACCTGCTTGAACATCTGGGAGTTCACGGTTCATATATTGCTGAAGCCTGGCTTGGAGAATTTTGAGCATGACTTTACTAGCGTGGGAGATGAGTGCAATTGTGCGGTAGTTTGAGCATTCTTTGGCATTGCCTTTCTTTGGGATTGGAATGAAGACTGACCTTTTCCTGAATGCCTATTCTATGCTGAGTGCTTTTTGGTGTCCGAGATCCAATGGGAAGAACAAACAGACATGGTCCATCAGAGGGTGAGTGTTTAGCTGATGCATTCTGATAAGACAGTTGTCAAAATACAATTTAAAAATTATTTCAAATAAAGTAAAACTGGAAATAGAACTGCCATATGATCCAGCAATCACACTCCTGGGCATACACAAGGAGGAAACCAGAATTAAAAGAGACACATGTACTCCAATGTTCATTGCAGCACTGTTTATAAGAGCCAGGACATGGAAGCAACCTAGATGTCCATCTGCAGACGAATGGATAAGAAAGCTTTGCTACATATACACAATGGAGTATTATTCAGCCATTAAAAAGAATGCATTTGAATCAGTTCTTTTGAGGTGGATGAAACTGGAGCCTATTATACAGAGTGAAATAAGACAGAAAGAAAACACCATTACAGTTTACTAACGCATATATATGGAATTTAGAAAGATTGAAATGATAACCCTGTATACAAGACAGCAAAAGAGACACAGATATATAGAACAATCTTTGGGACTCTGTGGGAGAGGGTGAGGGTGGGATGATTTGGGAGAATGGCATTTAAACATGTATTTTGTCATATGTGAAACGAATCACCAGTTCAGGGTCGATGCATATTACAGGATGCTCGAGGCTGGTGTGCAGGGATGACCCAGAGGGAGGATAAAGGGAAGAAGGAGGTGGGAGGGAGGTTCAGGAGGGAGAACTCATGTACACCCGGGGCAAATTCATGTCAATGTATGGCAAAACCAACCAATATAATATTGTAAAATAATTTGCCTCCAATAAAAAATAAATTAATTAATAAAAAAAAGACAACTAAGTCCTAGTAGAGCCATCTTACTGAAAACATGAACAAAGCTTTTGACCAACCCAATATTAATTTCCAGTTGAAGAAGCTGAAGTTGAATGGTTCTATGAAGACCTACAAGATTTTCTAGAACTAACAACAAAAGTAGAAGTCGTTTTCATTATAGGGGACTGGAATGCAAAGGAAGTCAAGAGATACCTGAAGTAACAGGCAATTTAGCCTTGGAGTACAAAATGGGGCAGGGCAAGAGCTAACAGTGTTTTGCCAACAGAATGCACTCATTATAGCAAACACCCTCTTGCAAAAACACAAAAGAAAGCTCCATATATGGACACCAGATGGTCAATAACAAAATCAGATTGATTATATTCTTTGCAGTCAAAGATAGAGAAGCTCTGTACAATCTGCAAAAACAAGACCTGGCTTTGACTGTGGCTCAGATCATGAACTCCTTATTGGCAAATTCAGGCTGAAATTGAAAAAAAGTAGGGAAAACCACTAGACCATTCAGGTATGATCTAAATCAAATTCCTTATAATTATACAGTGGGAGTGACAAACAGATTCAAGGGATTAGATGTGAAAGACAGAGTGCCTGAATAACTACAGATGGAGGTTTGTAACATTGTACAGGAGGCTCTGATCAAGAATTTCCCCAAGAAAAAGAAATGCAAAAAGGCTAAATGGTTGTCTGAGGAGGCCTTACAAATAGCTGAGAAAAGAAGGGAAGCCAAAGGCAAAGGAGAAAAAGAAAGATATATCCAGCTGAATGTAGAGTTCCAAAGACAATCAAGGAGAGATAAGAAAGCCTTCCTCAGTGATCAATGCAAAGACATAAAGGAAAACAATAGAATGGGAAAGACTAGAGATCTCTTCAAGAAAAGTAGATATACCAAGGGAATACTTCATGCAAAGATGAGCACAATAAAAGATAAAAATGGAATGGACCTACAAAAGCAGAAGAGATTAAGAAGAGGTGGCAAGAATACACATAAGAGCTGTACAAAAAAAGATCTTAACGACCCAGATAACCACGATGGTGTGATCACTCACTTAGAGCCAGACATCCTGGAATGTGAAGTCCAGTGGGCCTTCGGAAGCATCACTAAAAACAAAGCTAATGGAGGTGATGGAATCCCAGTTGATATATTTCAAATCTGAATGACAATGTTGTGAAAGTACTGCACTCAATATGTCAGCAAATTTGAAAAACTCAACAGTGGCCACAGGACTGGAAAATGTCAGTTTTCATTCCAATCCCAAAGAAAGGCAAAGCCAAAGAATGTCCAAACTACTGCACAACTGTACTCATCTCACACACTAACAAAGTAATGCTCAAAATTCTCCAAGCCAGGCTTCAACAGTACATGAACGGTGAACTTCCAGATGTTCGAGCTGGATTTAGAAAAGGCAGAGGAAACAGAGTTCAAATTACCAACATCTGTTGGATCATCAGAAAAGCAAAAGAGTTCCAGAAAAACATCTACTTCTGCTTTATTGACTACTCCAAAGCCTTTGACTGTGTGGATCACAGGAAAGTGTGAAAAATTCTTCAAGAGATGGGAGTACCAGATTACCTGACCTGCTTCCTGAGAAATCTGTATGCAGGTCAAGAAGGAACAGTTACAATTGGACATGGAACAACAGACTTGTTACAAACTGGGAAAGGAGTACATCAAGAATGTATGTTGTCATCTTGCTTATTTAACTTATATGCAGAGGACATCATGAGAAATATCGGACTGGATGAAGCACAAGCTGGAATTAAGATTTCAGAAAAAACAGCCATAACCTCAGATATACAGATGACACCACCTTTATGGGAGAAAGCAAAGAAGAACTAAAGAGCCTCTTGATGAAAGTGAAAGAGGATAGTGAAAAAGTTGCTTAAAAATCAACATTCAGAAAATTAAAATCATGGTCCCATCACTTCATGACAACTAGATGGAGAAACAATGGAAAAAGTGAGAGATTTTATTTTGTGGGGCTCCAAAATCACTTCAGATGATGACTGCAGCCATGAAATTAAAACACATTTGCTTCTTGGAAGAAAAGCTGTGCCCGACATAGACAGCATATTAAAAAGCAGAGACATTACTTTGCCAACAAAAGTCCGTCTAGTCAAAGCTATGGTTTTTCCAGTAGTCATGTATGGATATGAGAGTTGGACTATAAAGAAAGCTGAGCTGTGAAGAATTGATGCTTTTGGACTGTGGTGTGGAGAATAGTTTTGAGAGTCCCTTGGACTGCAAGAAGATCCAATGAGTCAATCCTAAAGAAAATCAGTCCTGAATTTTCATTGGATGGACTAACGCTGACACTGAAACTCCAATACTTTGGTCACCTGATGCAAATAACTGACTCATTGGGAAATACCCTGATGCTGGGAAAGGTTGAAGGCACAAGGAGAAGGTGATGACAGAGGACAAGATGGTTGGATGGCATCACTGACTCGATGGACATGTATTTGAGCAAGTTTCAGGAGTTGGTGATGGACAGGGAGGCCTGGCGCACTGCAGTCCAGGGGCTCACAACGAGTTGGACGTGACTGAGCTACTGAACTGAACTGATATTAATTTTCTGGTATGGAATTCCAATTGAGCTAATTCAAATCCTGAAAGATGATGCTGTGAAAGTGCTGAACTCAATATTCCAGCAAATTTGGAAAACTCAGCAGTGGCCACAGGACTGGAGAAGGTCAATCTTCATTCCAATCCCAAAGAAAGGCAATGCCAAAGAATGCTCAAACTACAGCACAATTGCACTCATCTCCCACGCTAGTAAAATCATGCTCAAAATTCTCCACGCCAGGCTTCAGCAATATGTGAACCGTGAACTTCCAGATGTTCAAACTGGTTTTAGAAAAGGCAGAGGCACCAGAGATCAATTTGCCAACATCCACTGGGTCATGGAGAAAGCAAGAGCATTCCAGAAAATCATATATTTCTGCTTCATTGACTTTGCCAAAGCCTTTGACTGTGTGGATCCCAATAAACTGTGGAACATTCTGAAAGAGATGGGAATACCAGACCACCTGACCTGCCTCTTGAGAAACCTGTATGCAGGTCAGGAAGCAACAGTTAGAACTGGACATGGAACAACAGACTGGTTCCAAATAGGAAAAGGTGTGTGTCAAGGTTGTATATTGTCACCCTGCTTATTTAACTTCTATGCAGAGTATATAATGAAGAACGTTGGGCTTGAAGAAGCACAAGCTGGAATCGAGATTGCTGTGAGAAATATCAATAACCTCAGATATGCAGATGACACCACCCTTATGGCAGAAAGTGAAGAGGAACTAAAAAGCCTCTTGATGAAAGTGAAAGAGGAGAGTGAAAAGGTTGGCTTGAAGCTCAACATTCAGAAAACAAAGATCATGGCATCTGGTCCCATCACTTCATGGGAAATAGATGGAGAATCAGTGGAAACAGTGTCAGACTTTATTTTTGGGGGACTCCAAAATCACTGCGGATGCTGATTGCAGCCATGAAATTAAAAGACGCTTACTCCTTGGAAGGAAAGTTATGACCAACCTAGATAGCATATTAAAATGCAGAGACATTACTTTGCCCACCAAGGCCCCTCTAGTCAAGGCTATGGTTTTACCCGTGGTCATGTGTGGATGTGAGAGTTGGACTGTGATGAAAGCTGATCGCCGAAGAATTGATGCTTTTGAACTGTGGTGTTGGAGAAGACTCTTGAGAGTCCCTTGGAATGCAAGGAGATCCAACCAGTCCATTCTAGGGGCGATTAATCCTGGGTGTTCTTTGGAAGGACTGCGGCTGAAATTCCAATACTTTGGCCACCTCATGCGAAGAATTGACTCACTGGAAAAGACTCTGATGCTGGGAGGGATTGGGGGCGGGAGGAGACGGGGCCAACAGAGAATGAGATGGCTGGATGGCATCACCAACTCGATGGACACGAGTTTGAGTGGACTCCGGGAGTTGGTGATAGACAGGGAGGCCTGGCGTGCTGTGATTCATGGGGTCACAAAGAGTCGGACACGACTGAGTGACTGAACTGAACTGATACAATTTTATACATTACAAAATGATGACCAAGATATGTCTAGTAACCATTCATCACCATCCATGTTATTACAGTATCATGGATTCTATTTCCTAGTCTGTACATTACATCCCCACGACATTTGTTTTACAATTTGAATTCAGTTCCTCTCAATCTTTCTCACACTTTGCACTTATGCCCTCACACCTCCCCTCTCTGGCAACTACCAGTATGTTCTTGGGATCTTTGAGTCCATTTCTGTTATGTATTTTCTTGCTTTATTTTCTAGTTTCTACATACAAGTGATATTATAAGATATTTCTCTTTCATTTCCATATCTCACTTAGCACGGTACCTTTTAGGTCCATTCATGTGGTTGTAAGGCAGCATTTTTTGTGTGTTTTAATCATATACCATTATGTGTGTATGTATGTACATATATATATGTAAACTTCTTATCCACTTGCCAATCAATGGACATGTTGGTGGTTCCCTGTCTTGGCTATTGTCAGCAAAGTGTTTGGTCCCAATTTTTAATTGGGTTTTTGGAGGTTATGTTGTGTGAGTTCTTTGTCTATTTTGGATATAAACCTGTTTTCAGATACACTTTTGCAAATATTTTCTAACATTTAGTAGGCTGCCTTTTCATTTTGTGAGTCGTTTCCTTTGCCATTGGAAAGCTTTTCAGTTGGCTAGAGTCCCATTGGTTTGTTCCCCTTGCTTTGGTGGACAGATACAGAAAATATTGCTAAGACTGATGTCAAAGCACGTACTGCCTATGTTTTCTTCTAGGAGTTTAATGGCTTCAGGCCTTACATTGAAGTATTTGATTCATCATGAGGTTGCTTTTGTAGATGGTATGAGAAAGGATTCCAGTGTGATTCTTGTGCATGTGGCTGTGCGGTATTCCCAACACCATTCCTTGAAGAGGCTCTCTTTTCCCCATTGTGTAGTCCTGTAATAGAACAGGATGAGCACAGCCCCTAGCAAGTGCCATTGCTGGGCCTCATTTCTCTGCACCCTGTTACTGAGCAACAGGTCTTACTCAGCCATTACTGGGTGCTTCAGTGGTCCCCACCCACAACCAACTGTCAATGGGTGACCATTAGTTCTCCTGCTCAGCTATCCATGAGTGCCGCAGTGGGCCCTGCCCACTGGTAACTGTCAGTGAGGGACCATTGGGGAAGTGATGCAGTCAAGGGTTGGTAGTGTGGTGGTCATTAGGAGAGTGAAGTAAGAGGCAGATTCAGGGCTTCTGCTGGAGGCCCTCCAGCTTTCCCAGCCTTGGGCCAGAAGATAAGCTGGAGGGCTCAGATGAGCTGGAGGGAACAGATTGGGGCTTTTAGTAATTTTAGGATTCTTAGGGCATGATCCCGGAGAAGGCAATGGCAAGCCACTCCAGTATTCTTGCCTAGAAAATCCCATGGATGGAGGAGCCTGGTAGGCTGCAGTCCGTGGGGTCGCTAAGGGTCGGACACGACTGAGCTACTTCACTTTCACTTTTCACTTTCACACATTGGAGAAGGAAATGGCAACCCACTCCAGTGTTCTTGCCTGGAGAATCCCAGGGACGGGGGAGCATGGTGGGCTTCCGTCTATGGGGTCACACAGAGTTGGACATGATGGAAGCGACTCAGCAGCAGCAGCAAGGCATGAGCCACCCATGTCTTTGTATGAATCTATAATAGACCTTTCTCTGTTCTGTTAATAAGAAGTTAGACATAAACAAAGAAGGGAGGCCTGGCAGAAAGGAATGCAAGCTGATCCAGGAGAGCTAATGGACATGCTAGAAAATAATCACAGAAACTTTTCAATTCCTGCATATCTGCCCTAGGCACAGTGGATACAAAATGACCAGTAACCTCAGGTAGTTAGGCAGTTAGGAATCCATTAAAGGCTCATGAATTTTCTCTAATTATAACAGATGGAATTATGGGAAGACACAAACAAGACAGCTTGCTGTTACGTAACTTTTAATTCTTGATCGACCTTCAGCATATGCCTATTTGCATTCCCTTTCATTGACTGGTGGTGGGTGTAAGCCCTCCTTTGAACCAGGCGTAGACAAAAGGAGGAACATGGAAATATAGAAGGGGGAAGCCAATAGCAATCCATAGCCCGGTTGAGGAGGACTCCTATGGGAGTGTCAGACTAATAAAAGATCTGTCTGCTTGAGCTGAGATGAGCTGTAACCTATCTGTTTTTCCACTCCTTTTGGTCCATGACTCCAAACTTTTGTTGTGATGAGACAAGAACTGAGGAAGAGAAATAAATCGACTTGACAGTTCCAAATTCTAATGTTTAGTATTGATGGGCCTCACTGTGTGTCAGGCTGTAATAGTTTTGGTAACAGGCTCACCTCCTTTGTCTTGAATTGACTATATATGCATATGCTTATTTCTGGGCTCTTAATTCTGTCCCGTGGATCTATGTGTATATCTTTTATTCTCATATCATATCGTCTTGATTACTCTAGATTTTCAGTGTATTTTTTAAATCAAGGAGTGCTTCCCCGGTGGCTCAGATGGTGAAGAATCTGCCTGAAATGAAGGAGACCTGGGTTTGATTCCTGGGTCAGGAAGATCTGCTGGAGAAGGGAATGGCAACCCACTCCACTATTCCTCCTGCTACACTATGTTGAATAAAATTGGTGAGTATGGTCAGCATTAGTTAGGTGTAAGGTTAACTGGCCCTCTTCCCCTTCCTCCCTCTCCATCTCTTGGAGGCTTCCAGGAAGGACGTGACTAGCCCAAGATTACACATGGCTCAAGGAGTTGAATTGGGCCATTATTTCTCTACTCCCCCAGTCCTGGGCATAGTTTTGTGTACTGTGTACCTTCTTTGACCAGTTGTCCATTTAGCGCTTTCTTAATCTTAACGAGGTTGTGTCAGAGTTCTTTGTATAATTTGAGACAAAACCTTTATTAGATATGTTTGCAAGTTTTTTTTTCCCCCCAGTTTTGTGTGTCTGTTGATTTTCACACAGTAAAAGTCTTTAATTTTATAAAATGCACTGAATCCCTTGTATTTCTTTCTGGATTGTTTTGTGTGTGTGTGTGTTGTGTGTTAAAACTACAAAGCTTGTGATCTACTTGACCAAACCCAAGCTCATGTCAATTTTGTGTTATGTTTTTCTCTATAATTTTGAATAATTTTGCATTTGAAATTTGTCTATGAATGTTTTTGAGAGAATTTTGTGTAAGTTATAAACTTTGCGTCTACATTTATTTCATTCCATATGGTTTACAATTCATTATTCTTCACCTGTTTTTAGAAAAGTTATGGGATATTGTCTTCATTTGAGTTTAAATTTCCAGTTTAACAGACTCAGCAGTTCTGACAGCAGGGGCCACTGTGCCCAGTGACCTGTGAGGGAGGCCTGGTTGGCACTTTCCGTATTGACCACAGGGTGGCCCTCTACCTGCATCGCTGACACCCGCAGGCATATTCCCTGCAGCCCCGGCTCAGCCCAGCTGAGGGGAGCTGTGTCTCCTCAGGCAGCGCAGGACTTTGGCTGGGACTCCCAGGTCAGCTTCTCTACTGACTGGAGCTCAGTCTCCTTGGAACTCGATGGGTTTTCAGCTTCAGGAGAACACGGGCCAGCCTCCATACTGATGGGAGCTGGGTTTCCTGATGACCCAGGCGACATCAAGAAGAAAAAGTGAGAAAAAGTTTGGAGAAGGTTCCTGTGTGCAAATGACTGCTCTTTTCAGACAATCCAGAAGGGCTTGGTATGGAAAGCTGTGGTTTTAATCAGTTTTATGTGCAGTGTAGACGGTGTCCAGGACCCGTCTTTGGATGTGATGTCCAGTTTTCCCAGCACGGTTTATTGCTGGGGCTGTCCTTCACCTTGGTGAGTCCTTGGCCCCTTTTCTATAGATAAGGGACCCATCCGTGTGGGCTGAATGCTGGGCGCTCTGTCCTGTTTCTCTGGGCCATGTGCCTGTTCTTGTGCTAATTTCGCACAGTTGGGTGCCTGTAGCTTCACCAGATGTAGTGTGGAGTCAGGGAGGGAGATGCCTCCAGCCTGCTGTCCTTTCTCAGGGTTGCCTTTGCTTTTGGGGTCCTTTGTGGTTCACACAAATATGAGGAGTATTTGCTCCATTTCTCTGAAAAATAAAGTTGGAATTTTAGGAGCGCTTGCATTCACTGGGTGCCTTGGGTAGAACGGATATTTTAGCAATAGTTATTCTTCTGTTCCATGAGCACAGGTATCTTTCCAGTGATTTATGTCTTCAATTTATTCATCATTGTCATCAAGTTTTCAGTGTACAGGTCTTTGACATCCTCTGTTAAATTTATTCTTTGATATTTTGTTCTTTTTGACGTAGCTGTAAGTACAGTTTTTCCTTTCAGATGGTTCATTGTTATTGTTTTTGTTGCTGTTGTTCAGTCGCTCAGTCATGTCTCTGTGACACCATGAACTGCAGCACACCAGGCTTCCCTGTCAATCACCAACTCCCAGAGCTTGCTCAAACTCATGTCCATCAAGTTGGTGATACCATCCAACCATCTTATCCTCCGTTGCCCCCTTCTCCTCCTGCCTTCAATCTTTCCCAGCATCAGGGTCTTTTCCAACAAGTCAGTTCTTCGCATCAGGTGGCCAAAGTATTGGAGCTTCAGCATCAGTTCTTCCAGTGGATATTCAGTGTTGATTTCCTTTAGAATTGACTGGTTTGGTCTCCTTGTCATCTAAAGGAATCTCAAGAGTCTTCTTCAGCACCACATTTCAAAGAAATGCATTTGATTTGTGTGTATTATTGTTTAGAAATGCAATTGATTTGTGTGTATTGATTTTGCATCTTTACTGAATTCATTATTTCTAATAGTTTTTTGGTGAAATGAGGTGGAAAATTAGAATTCAAAATCCCAGTTTCTACCTCATTAAGGTCATCCACAACAGGGAAGAAAGGGAAGTCCTTTATACTGGGAAGCCCTAATACAGTCTTCTCACAATGCCTCTAAAGTCCATGTGAACTTTGGGTGAACTGCATCTGGGTAAGGCTTGGTCTCTATGTGGAAGTTTGATGTTTTCTCTGTTTTTCTGGCATGGTTTTGACATGATGTTTTGAAAAGTAATTTATTTTCCAATAATTTCAAATGTACAGACAACATTTTACATGAAAGCAAGTCTTGTATCTTGATTAGATATATTCCTAAATATTAATGTCAACATTTAAAAATGGAATTATTTTCATAAGTTCATTTTCAGATTATTTATTGCTGCTGCTACTCAGTTGCTTCAGTCATGTCAGACTCTGTGCAACCCTATAGACAGCAGCCCACCAGGCTCCCCTATCCCTGGGATTCTCCAGGCAAGAACACTGGAGTGGGTTGCCATTTCCTTCTCCAATGCATGAAAGTGAAAAGTGAAAGTGAAGTCGCTCAGTCATGTCCGACTCTTTGTGACCCCATGCACTGCAGCCTACCACGTTCCTACATCCATGGGATTTTCCAAGCGAGAGTACTGGAGTGGGTTGCCATTGCTTTCTCCGTATTTATTGCTAGTGTATATGTATAAGATAGGTTTTGGTAAATTGCTATTTTGCCCTATAACTTTGCTGACTCAGTTGACTAGTCAAATAATTTTTGTTGTTATAGGAAGTTTTATATGTAAGATGGTGTTGTGATCTGTGTTCTGTGAGTAGACATGGTTGTAATTTTTCCATTCACACATGAATGCCTTTTCTTTCTTTCCTCAGAACTCTGAGTACAACTTCCACTATCCTACTAAGTAACAGGTGTAAAAGCCAGCTTCCTGGTCTTGTTCCTGATTTCAGAGTAAATCTTAGTTTTTTGCATTGAACATAAAGTTTGCTCTGGCTTTGTATACTACTCTCATACTGAACAAATTTCCTTTAATTCCTACTTTTTTGAGTGTTTGTATCATGAGACAGAGCTGGACTTTGGTTATACCTTCTTCAGTAACTGAAATGATCATGTGTTTCTACTTCACAGCTTATAGTGGTTCAATGCATTGCTTGGTTTTAATATGTGGAACAACCTGGCATTTCTGGTGTAGAAATGGTACTTATGGCACCACCCATTCAATGTTCTGTTGGTTTCATGTTGCTCTAATTGTGTGGAGAATTCTTGCATTCATATTTATATGGTATACTGGTATAGTTTTCATTTTTATGATGTACTTGTGTGATTTGATTAGATTTGGCTTGGTGTTGGTGGTTTGGAGGGTTAATATTAGGGCTGGGACTTATGTGCAGGCTAGGTTATAGGTTATGGTTTATGGTTGCTGTTATGTGATGCCCCATGTTGCACACCAGACCACCCACCTCTGCCATCCCCATCCTGCCAGCTTTTGCCTGGCCCTCCAGAGACTACTCACTCCCCAGAGGGCAGGGGAGGTCCCCAATTGGCCTCTCTCCTGCCGCAGCCTATTCATCCACCCTCCTTGGGTCAGGACACTGCTTCCTTCATGAGGCTCCTGGATTCTAGCCTTGGAGGCCCCACCTCCCCCCACGTCCCCATGAGTTGCGTCGACCACCAGGATTTGTCATCTCTAGAGGCCCCAGAAAGATAGACTCCCTGGGACTTCAGAATGGGGCTTTGTGTGCAGATGGGCCACCGCAGAGCTGTCCAGGTTGAGATGAGGTCAGTGACTTGTGTGGGGTGGGGGTGAGGGGGTGGGTGCAGTTCTCATGGGGGAGAAGGCAAGGTGAGGGAAGAGACAGAGATGGATAGGTGAGACCTGGAACTGACTGACCACAGAACCAACAGGAGGAGCCGGCCCCCAACACCTGGATCTCGGGCTCCAGGCCTAAGTGTTAGTGTTCCCTGTTACACCTCCCACATGCCCCACACACCCATCTGAGGACAAGGCCACAGGAATCCCAAACCTGGTCTGGGTGGGGCAGGGTACTGTGCTTGGGAAACCCAGGGCCATCACTAGCTGCCTTCCCCCTGGATGTCAAACCCCTTCCTGGAGGAGTGACTCGTGATCCAGGACCCCTGGCCCAGTCCTCCCTGTGGTATGGCTACCAATGCCTCCCCCATCCACTGGGCACCTCAGGCCTGAGAAAGATGCCATAGTGATGTAGTGACCACGGCAAGTGCCTGCAGTCCACCCCCATCCCACCTCCTGACCTGAGTGTGGCCATCTGAGAAGTGACTTACGAGCTCCCCAACCCAGGCGCCCCATTTCACAGGGTAGGTCCTTGTGCCTCATTCTTGGAGGAGGGTGTCAACAGAGCAGTGGTGACTGAAGCCTTTGAATCTATGGGCCAGAGAGGCCCTCCATGAGAGCCCAGGCACAGCTGCACCAGGAAGGATCCATCCCTCCCCTCCTGTACCCCACATAGTGAGGATAAAGCCCCAGGGACCCTCAGGAAAAGACATGACCCACACTGGACTAGATCACCCACAGGCTGGGGACTGAGTGTCCACCTCATTCCCTCAGAGAGAGTGCTGTCTTCACCAGGGCCACCAGACTGGCCTGTGTCCCCAGAAACATCCAGCCTCAGGGAACCATCCAGACAGCAATCCCTTTCCAGGGGCCCCGTGTTTGTAGACCTTGTCTTCAGGAAAGGGGTCTGGCTTGAGAGAGGGTGGACATGCTCCAGTGCCAGGAACTCACTGACTGTCCCCCTGCCCCCCCCATCCCTCTCCTGCTCCCCGTGGCCTCACCCCCTCATTTGGAAACCCTCCTCTCTAGGCTCCAAGCACCCACACTTTCCACCTGAACCCCCTCTCTCCAGTTCAGTTTGACCTTTTCTGTGCCAGGTAAAGAAGAGAGTGGACACCTCACATCAGTGTTTTCAGCAGTGTGAATGGGCTTCCCTGGTCTTCCTGGCTGGGGTCTAGCTGGACACTGGGTGGTTTCCAGGGATGTGGGGCTCGACACTGCCCAACAGGGACCACCTCCGACACTTGCGCCTCCACACCCCTCATCCAGCCTTAGGGATGACCCAGGACCCTCCCTCGACTCCCCTTCCTGCCCACAGTTGGTCAGTGTCCTCACTCATGTGCTAACAGGTGAGGGTTGCCTCCAAATGCTCCTAAATCCTTCACCCCAACACCCTCCTCGCGGTCAGCCCTGTGTCCTGTTGGGATGCTCCACCCTTACCAGGTCCCTACTGAATGGCAAGGGCAGACGTCAGGCCTTCTGCATGCACTGCTGTGCACCCTGCTGTATACACCGGCATGACCCTGCCCCAGGACTTGGGAAATTCAGCCCCACGGGAGATGTGGGTTGACATGACTGACCACAGGGTCAGTCAGTCAGTCAGTTCAGTTGCTCAGTTGTGTCCGATTCTTTGCAACCCCATGGACTGCAGCACACCAGGTCTCCCTGTCCATCACAAACATCCAGAGTTTACTCAAACTCATGTCAATTGAGTCGATGATGCCTTCCAACCATCTCATCCTCTGAGGTCCCCTTCTTCTCCTGCCTTCAGCTTTTGTCAGCATCAGGGTCTTTTAAATGAGAAATTTCTTCTCATCAGTTGGCCAAAGTATTGGAGCTTCAGCTTCAACATCAGTCCTTCCAATGAATATTCAGGACTTATTTCCTTTAGGATGGACTGGTTAGATCTCCTTGCAGTCCAAGGGACTCTCAAGAGTCTTCTCCAACACCAGAGTTCAAACCATGAATTCTCTGGCGCTCAGATTTCTTTCTTTTTCTTTTTTTTACATTTGATATATGTTTGTTCAACCTTCTCATTTTACTTTTTTAATTTATTTATTTTAATTGGAGGCTAATTACTTTACAGTATTGTATTGGTTTTGCCATACATTGACATGGATCCGCCCCAGGTGTACATGTGTTCCCCATCTTAAACCTCCCTCCCACTTCCCTCCCCATATCATCCCTCTGGGTCATCCCATTGCACCAGGCCCAAGCATCCTGTATCATGCATCAAACCTGGACTGGCGACTCGTTTCACATATGATAATATGTATGTTTCAATGCCATTCTCCCAAATCATCCCACCCTCACCCTATCACATAGAGCCCAAACGACTGTTCTATACATCTGTGTCTCTTTTGCTGTCTTGTATATAGGGTTATCGTTACCATCTTTCTAAATTCCACATATATGTGTTAGTATACTGTATTGGTATTTTTCTTACTCGCTTACTTCACTATGTAAAATAGGCTCCAGTTTCATCCACCTCATTAGAACTGATTCAAATGTATTCTTTTTAATTGCTGAGTAATACTCCATTGTGTATATGTACCACAGCTTTCTTATCCATTCGTCTGCAGATGGACATCTAGGTTGCTTCCATGTCCTGGCTAGTATAAACAGTGCTGCAGTGAACATTGGAGTACATGTGTCTCTTTCAATTCTGGTTTCCTCAGTGTGTATGCCCAGGAGTGCGTTTGCTGGGTCATATGGCAGTTCTATTTCCAGTTTTTTAAAGAATCTCCACACTGTTCTCCATAGTGGTTATACTAGTTTGCATTCCCACCAACAGTGTAAGAGGGTTCCCTTTTCTTCACACCCTTTCCAGCATTTATTACATGTAGATTTTTGGATAGCAGCCATTCTGACTGGTGTGAAATGGTACCTCTTGGTGGTTTTGATTTGCATTTCTCTGATTATGAGTGATGTTGAGCACTTTTCATGTGTTTGTTAGCCATCTGTATGTCTTCTTTGGAGAAATGTCTGTTGAGTTCTTTGGCCCATTTTTTGATTGGGTCATTTACTTTTCTGGAATTGAGCTGCAGGAGTTGCTTATATGTTTTTGAGATTAATTATTTGTCAGTTGCTTCATTTGCTATTATTTTCTCCCATTCTGAAGGCTGTCTTTTCACCTTGCTTATAGTTTCCTTTGCTGTGCAGAAGCTTTTAATTTTAATTAGGTCCCATTAGTTTATTTTTTCTTTTACTTCCAATATTCTGGGAGGTGGGTCCTGGAGAATCCTGCTGTGATTTATGTTGGAGAGCGTTTTGCCTATGTTCTCCTCTAGGAGTTTTATAGTTTCTGGTCTTACATTTAGATCTTTAAACCATTTTGAGTTTATTTTTGTGTATGGTATTAGGGAGTGTTCTAGTTTCATTCTTTTACAAGTGGTTGACTGGTTTTTCCAGCACCACTTGTTAAAGAGATTATAGTCCAACTCTCACATCCATACATGACTAATCGAAAAACCACAGCTTTGACTAGATGGACTTCTGTTGTCAAAGTAATGTCTCTGCTTTTTAATATGAAGTCGAGTTTGGTCATAACTTTTCTTCCAAGGGGCAAGCGTCTTTTAATTTCATGGCTGCGTTCACCATCTACAGTGATGTTGGGCACCAAGAAAATAAAGTCTCTCACTGCTTCCACTGTTTCCCCATCTATTTTCCATGATGTGATGATACCAGATACCATGATCTTATTTTTCTGAATATTGAGCTTTAAGCCAACTTTTTCATGAACATTTTCATTACGAGGCTCTGTAGTTCCCCTTCGCTTTCTGTCATAAGGGTGGATGTCTGCTATTGGCTCACAGGCAAGGGCAGCCAAGTTCTCACTCCTGGGACCCTTTCTTACCCAGCCTGCCATGACATGGCTTTGTTCCCACCCTGTTGTCCCTCTGTTGGCCTCACTCTGTGAGCAGAGCGAGGCAGTGTAGTCAGCGGTGACAGGCTGAGACACATGGGCACTGGCTGACCCATTTACACCCACGCTGACTACTCAGAATGAGCAATGCACCAGGGCCTTTGTGGTGTGGGGTCACCTACACACCAAGAGGTCAGGCCTCTGTTCCTAGCTCCAGAGGTCACCTTGAGTCTTACAGGAGTGTCCTTTTCCTTGGACCTCGCTCCAGGCTGGTCTGTGCTGATGGCATGGTGCATGGTAGCTTTTCCTGTGTTCCCCACTGGGTCTGGACGCCAAGATCAGGCACGTGGTGGCCCCATGTTGCTGTGACAGAGCCCAGTAAACCCTGCACCCTGGGACTCAGGTGGTCTTCCAGGCTGCCACAGGCGAGGAGACTGGACCCTGCTCCTCACCTCTGTCCTCGCTGATTTTACTCTGCATCCTTCACCATAACTAACCCCAAGTATAATAGCTTCAGGGACTTCTGGGAGCTTCTGAGAAAAGCGCTTGGAGGGAGGGGAGGTCTTGGGGCCCGTCAACCAGAGGGACAAGAGACCTCGGGTGGATGTTAGCTGAGTCTGTACGACCTCCCAGGAATGAAGCATTCTAGCCACAGTGCATCACTAAGAGGCCGACTCCCTCAGTTCCCAGGCCTGGTCTCTGTTCATGAGAAATTCCCTCGGGTAGGTCCTGGTTCCGAGGTGCTAACTGATTTGTTGTTGTTGTTGTTGTTGTTGTTCAGTCGCTCAGTCGTGTCCGACTCTCCGCGACCCCATGAATCACAGCACGCCAGGCCTCCCTGTCCATCACCAACCCCCGGAGTACACTTAAACTCATGTCCACAGAGTCGGTGATGCCCTCCAGCCATCTCATTCTCTGTCGTCCCCTTCTCCTCCCACCCCCAACCTTTCCCAGCATCACAGTCTTTTCCAGTGAGTCAACTCATCGCATGAGGTGGCCAAAGTATTGCAGTTTCAGCTTTAGCATCAGTCCCTCCAATGAACATCCAGGGTTGATCTCCTTTAGAATGGACTGGTTGGATCTCCTTGCAGTATAAGGGACTCTCAAGAGTCTTCTCCAACACCACAGTTCAAAAGCATCGATTCTTCGGCGATCAGCCTTCTTCACAATCCAACTCTCACATCCATACATGACCACGGGAAAAACCATAGCCTTGACTAGACGGACCTTCGTTGGCAAAGTAATGTCTCTGCTTTTTAATATACTATCAAGGTTGATCATAACTTTCCTTCCAAGGAGAAAGCGTCTTTTAATTTCATAACATAAACGCCTTCTTGTCTAGTTGTGTAAAGCTCCAAATGGGACGTCTTAACTCGAGACTGGTTACACATTCAAAAACCAAGCCTCCAGGGCCCCATGTGCTCTGGACACAGGGCTGGCTCACTCTCCAGGAGGCTGTATCTGTTCACAGAAGCCACCAAGCTGCTCCCGAGACACCCCAGTCCTGTCACAGCTCTTGAGGGCACAGACCCCTGCTGTTTGTCTGCCTCTGCTCCTGCTGGGCTGACTTCTGCTTGGTCTCCTCCACTCTGCTGGTAGGCTCTTTAACTCTGGGTTTTTCTTTACATGCAGGTGGATCCATGACTTGTCTTCTGTAGACTTCTTAGTGAGCACTGACCTGGATAGGACAGAAGCAGGTTGATCTGCAGGCCTGGAGTCCAGGCTTGCCACTGCCCTGTCCTCTTCATGCCCAAGTTCTCACCCCTACCAGCAAGTTTCTTCAGGGCCAATGGGATGGGGGGTCTCCATGGCAGGCACAGGGGTCCACGACTGGATGAGGGTTTCCACAGCAGGACTGGAGGGTCTGTGGGGGGGGGTGTGAAGGGGCAGGCTGGAGGCCACAGGGCAGGCAGGAAGGCTCCCAGCATTCAGGCAGGTCCACACATCTTGGCCATAGGCCCACACACCACGTTCCATGATATCCGAGAAGGTGCAGTGGTGCAAGGACCAGTCCAACCCGTGCAGGTACCTGACCACTGAGTGGTCAGTGTAGAGTATGCACAGGGAGCCCTGGCCATGCTCCCACATATAGTGTGGCCACTAGAATGACCAGGATGTCAACCAGCAGGGCCCCCCACTCAACCCTACTAAGTTACAGTTACAAATGAAAGATGCCTCCATGCAGAAAGACAGAACATCACCAACCTGAGTGCTGTCCTGAGGAAGGCAGGCTGGCATCTGGGAACTGGGTGCTAGAGTGGGGTAAATGGGGGGGGGGGTGCTCCAAAACACTATGCCCATGTCATGAGCCCAGGATCTGTGACTGGAACCTTATTTGAAAGTAGGTCTTTACAAGTATAATTGGTTACGAATCTGGGGATTAGGTCATCCTGGATCAGGGTGGCCCTAAATTGATGACAGCATCCTTCTGAGAGACACAGATGCAAAGGAGACACAAGGTCAAGACAGAGGCAGAGATGGGAGAGATTTGGTCATGAGCCCAGGGACACCTGGAGCCCCAGAAGTGGAAAGATGAAGGAAGGACACTTCCCTGGAGCTTCTGGAGGAAGTGTGGCATTGGTCTCCAAGACTGAGAGAGGATAGACTTCTGTTGTTTGCAGCCTCTGTGTGTAGTCATTTGCCACTGCTGCCCCAGGAAGCTTATGCAGCTGGTGGGAAGCTCTCTACCCTGATGTAAAGCCTCCCTCCCATTGGCGCAGCCCTCTGAACCTATGCTGTTTGTACCAGCCATGAGGTTCACGCTGAGTCCTGGCTCCCCTTCGGGGCACTGGCATTTTAGAGGGTGAGGGAAGACACCAACACGTGACCAGACCCAAGTCAAGTGCCAAGTCTCTAGTGAGCTTCCCTGGGGGGACGGGGGTGGGGGTGAATGTCAGGGTTCTGCCCTTTGTCACTAGGGGAAGAGACACCCTGGACACCCTTGAGTGAGGAGGGCATGCAGGGTCATGAGTGACCAACTCAGAGCCCCTCCCACCCATGCCTCTCCACTGCACCCTGTGACCTGTCTCAGCTGTGAACAAACCAGCCTATGCTGAGCCCTGGAGCCTCCCATCAGGTGCCTATGTGAGGTGGCCTTGCAGACCCCACACCTTCCTTTATTTCTGGTAGGTGGGCCACCCCTTCTCATTGCCACACCAGGAGTGATTCTGAAGCTGATCAGTGAGCTCAGTTCAGTCGCTCAGTTGTGTCTGACTCTACGACCCCATGGACTGCAGCACGCCAGGCTTTCCTGTTCATCACCAGCTCCCAAAGCTTGCTCAATTTCATGTCGATTGAGTAGGTGAAATCATCCAACCATCTCATCCTCTGACATCCCCTTCTCCTCCTGCCTTCAATCTTTCCCATCATCAGGGTCTTTCCCGATGAGTCAGTTCGTCACATCAGGTGGCCAAAGTATTGGAACTTAAGCTTCAGCATCATTCCTTCCAATGACTAGTCAGGACCGATTTCCTTAGGATTGACTGGATTGATCTCCTTGCAGTCCAAGAGACTCTCAAGAGTCTTCTCCAACACCACAGTTCAAAAGCACGAATTCTTCTACATTCAACTTTCTTTATAGTCAAACTTTCACATCCATACATGACTACTGGAAAAACCAGAGCTGTAACTAGGTGTTCCTTTGGTGGCAAAGTAATGTCTCTGCTTTTTAATATGGTGTCTATATTGGTCATCATTTTTCTTCCAAGGAACAAGCATCTTTTAATTTCATGGCTGCAGTCACCATCTGCAGTGATTTTTGGAACCCCGAAAAATAATATGTCGCTGTTTCCACTGTTTCCCCATCTATTTGCCATGAAGTGATGGGACTGGATGCCACGATCTTAGTTTTCTGAATGTTGAGTTTTAAGCAAACTTTTTTCACTCTCCTCTTTCACTTTGATCAAGAGGCTCTTTAGTTCTTTTTCACTTTCTGCCGTAAGGGTGGTGTCATCTGTGTATCTGAGGTTATTGGTATTTCTCCTGGCAAACTTGATTCCAGCTTGTGCTTCATCCAGACTGGCATTTCACATGATGTACTCTGCATATAAGTTAAATAAGCAGGGTGACATACTCCTTTCCTGACTTGGAACAAGTCTATTGTTCCCAGACTATTACCCAGAAAAGATGTCCTTTTCATTATAGGGGACTGGAATGCAAAAGTAGGAAGTCAAGAGATACCTGGAGTAACAGGCAAATTTACCCTTGGAGTACAAAATGAAACAGGGCAAAGGCTAATAGAGTTTTGCCAAGAGAACGCACTGGTCATAGCAAACACCCTCTTCCAACAACACAAGAGAAGACTCTACACATGGACATTACCAGATGGTCAATACCGAAATCAGATTGATTATATTCTTTGCAGCCAAAGATGGAGAAACTCTATAAAGTCAGCAAGAACCTGAACTGGGAACTGACTGTGGCTCAGATACTAAACTCCTTATTGCAAAATTCAGACTTAAATTGAAGAAAGTAGGGAAAATCACTAGACCATTCAGGTATGACCTAAATCAAATAGATTCAAGGGATTAGATGTGATAGACAGAGTGCCTGAATAACTATGGATGGAGGTTTGTGACATTGTACAGGAAGCAGTGATCTGTGAGTGGTTCTGGGGTTTTTCAGGCAGAGCCCCTGTTGCTGTCGCCCCGCTTCCCCACAAAAGCATCCAGAGCAGGTCTGCCCTGTTGCCTGAATCCCCTGCCCCCACCCAGTATCCTCAGGAAAGGTCAGGAGTTCTCTAGCAGTGTCTGCAGACAGTCTGCACCTGGACCCACGTTCACACCTTCCCTGTAAACAGTGAGAACCTTCCCTGGCCACAGGCCCCCTGCTCACCACCTCCCTATTTGGCCATAGGCTCAGTGCAGGTGTCCAACCAACTGCCCATCTCAGTCTCCTCATTGTGTTGTCCGAGCTGCTCCAGACCCTTGGTCAAAACCCATTACCCTACCCTGAATAGGGGTTGATGCCAAAATTCTTGTCTCTCTGTGAACCCATGCCAAACAGAAATGGAGACAGAGTTTTAGAAGAATAAAAGTGGTTATTATTCTTTGACATGCGAAGGGGAAAACAGAGCCTGCTAGTACCTTAAGAACTGTATCCTCTGCCCTGGGAGTCAGAGGGGCTCTTATAGTTTGAGTTCCCTGTCCAGGGCATGTGATTAAGATCAAAGTAGTGAAGGTCATATAGTCTTCTTCTTGCATTATTTCAAAACAGTCACAGTGGGTGTCAGCCAGACTGATAATTGGGTCTAGCTGTCTGGTAATTGGGTCCATTTGTCTCTGAGTTATTGAAATGCTACAGGGGAGTGTGGGGCGGGGAAGGGGAGGTTGGTATGTACACCAGGGGCAGGATGTAATTCACGCAGAGTTAGAGGTGATAGATGCAGGAGGTAATTTACCTAGTGTCAGGGAGTGACAGGTTAGCTTTGTGAAGGACAGATCTGATTACAGACACTATAGATTAATAACAGTTAAAACTAGGAGTGGTTAAGTCTTTCAGGTCAGTTTGTTTCTTCTCTAGCCTGTTCACTTTATTCTCCTTGTTATCCAGAGAGGGAAAAGCCTCGTTTCTATTTTTGTTGCAACAGTGTCCTTGCACACAACCCTCCAACCCCCACCTTTAGCAGGAATTAACATGAGTCTCAAAGTGACAGAGATAAGAAAGGAAGCTACAAACAAACAAAAAGCAGATGGAACCAGCTGAGACCAAGATGGCAATGAATCTGACGTCCAAAAGACCCACTCTCATTGTATGTTAATTTAGCTGTATTATCACATGTACTTGTGCCCTGACTGGACATCATGGCCCCAAAAAATGATGAAAAGGAGGTGACATCCCCTCCCTCGGAAAAGTCCTGCCCCTTCCCCAGTGGACAAATGTACATGCCTCCCCAGCGTTAGCCTCACTCCTCCTCCCTTTGTCTTTACTCTTTAAAACTGAACCAGTCTGTCTAGGTAGGTGATAAGTTGATCTGTGAACTTAGTTCCCACTTCTCCGTTCTTCGGCCTCTGAACAAAGCTTGTGCTGTGTCTGTTTTGGTTTTGTTATTTGCCTGCTTGAACCAGAATGGAGAACAGAAACCTTCCCCATTGAGGCAGAGTGCCCCAGCCAGGCTAGGGCCCAAACAGTGCCCATGGGACTTAATTTGGTAATGATATGAGGGGACAATTGTCTCTTCCCTGTGTGGTGGGTACAGTGCACCTACAGCCACAGCACCAGCTCTGTGGACAGCACGGCCCCTCCCCCTCGTGGTCTGGACCCTGTGCTCTCATCCCCCGCTTCCCTGACACCACCGAAGGTTACGACTCAGTGATACTGACTGCTGGGTGTCCAGTAGCGAAGGACACAGAAGCAGCACTTGGAGTCAGATCAGACATGCATTTTAACGGGCTGTGGACATACTGCATACTAGCACTTTGCTTTGTCTCTAGAAAACAAATGGAGCCACTAGAAGCTGATGTGTGCTGTGGACTTGAAACCCAAGTGTAGGGCATGAGCTCCACTGGACCTTCGCTCGGAAGCTTCTGCACAGGTGATGACCACACCAGTGATTCCTCACCAAGTCCTCTGGGACTCCCTTGTGGGCACAGTTGGACCCATACTCCACAGGCTCCCCGACCCAGAGCCTGAAGGGCCAGTGCTGACAGGGCCTGGGGCCGAGAATGGCCACTCCACCAACGCTGCTCTGTTCCTCCTCCCCAGGGACCAGGAGAGGGAATGCCAGCGGAGTACAAGGCCCAGCACAGGCTAAGCTTGATTCACCCCCTCCTAGGGACCCCCAGCCCCACCCTGCTTCCTCAGGTCCACCTCCTGCCCCTCTGCTTGCCTGCATCTCACCAGCCCACATTCCATGTGTGGATGACGCTGTACATAAGCTTCCCTGTGTGCTCTTCTCACCCACACCTGTTTCTCTGTACTGACAGCCTGCACCTTGCATGTTATGAGCAGGAAGAGAGTCAAGGGGGAAACTGGCCTGGTCCATGTGCCTCCCAGGTGCCCAGACACTAGACTCAGGGGATGCTTGGCCTTGAGGTCCACATGCTTCCACTGCCTGCTAGAGCATGCTCCCTCTGAGATTCAGGAAACAGGAAGACCCACCAAACCGAGCCCATCCCTGGGCTCTGCTGCACATTGGCTTGTATTTGCTCTTTGGATCTTGAAGACAGACCGTGGGAAACAAGCTGCAAGTCCCATACTGACAGTGTCCTGTGCAATTTCCATGAGACCACTTTCTACCAGGACCTGAACAAATTACTAGTCAGTCCATGCCACCATCACCCCACAACCAGCCCAAGAGGCTGAGGTTCCAAGAAGCAAAGTAACCCACCCAGAAGTACAGATGTGGGGCCACAGAGTGAGGTCTGTGCCCACTGCCCACCCAGGGTAACTGCCCATTCACAGCAGGTCCCACATCTGTCCCTTTCACCCCCTCCCAGGGCCAGCTCACAGAGCCTCCTCTTAGCAGGATTCACTCACCTTCTTTTATCAGGACTTTTCTCACAGTCCTGTGTAGGGAAAGAACAAATTAGCCAAGATGGCAGTGGTCAGGCTCTCTCAACTTATGATCTCTCACACTCAACCCGCATTTTGTAAATATATGGTTATGTAGCAGCTGAGATCACTTACAGCACCGCACATGTTTGTCATGCTTGGCCATGGGCCACTTTTGTTCTGTAAACCTGTATAAGCTCCATCTGAAAATCCCTCGCAGCCACATTATGGTTGTGTTACTACTGTGTCGACCACAAGAGAAGTGAACAGTGTCTGCTGCTGCACCATTAGGAAAGAATAAACAAGTCTGGATTTTCTACAGTTCCTAGAGTTTTCTTCCAGCTTCCTCGCTCACACCTTGCCTGCCATGGGTGCAATAAACAGTGTAAACAGCAAGACAGTTCTGTTTCTGGGATCATCTGGAAGGCTCATCACTCTGAAGCAGGGTCAGTCTCATGTCACCAAGGCCACTTTCCCAAATTGCATTCACTATCTGCTTGTCCACTCCCAGCTCAGACCAGAAAGGCCCCCTTGGTCCCAAGCCCCATGACTCTGTCTGGGTGCCCACACCCATTCTGCCTGGTCCTTCCCTCTCACATCCCCTGGAAAGTTGCCAGTGTTGTAGCCATGCGTTCCGGGAAACAAACTCACTCAGAAGGACAATGCAGATAGTGAAGTGCAGTTTATTACACTGGCGGGCTCAAGGCAAAGTCTCCTCTTAGCCAAAGACCCCAACCAACATTTGTGAAAATCTTTTATACCCCATGTGTACGTGTCTGAACCCATCATTCCAAATTCCTTGAGACTTACATAAACCAAGAAAAATACAATCCCAATAACCCCATCATTCACGTGCTATGTGCTTATGTGCTCAAACAGTTAGCCAATAATCAATAAGCCCGAGGTTACACTCCGATAGATACAGAAAAATTTATGGCCTGTCTGGAGGAAGGGGTGATCAGTGTATGTTTTCTCTTAGGCGATGAGTAACCTAGATATGATTTTTAAGGTTCCCCTGTCTGGAGGGGGTCTTATCTCTGTTATCGGTTTTATAGGCACTAAACAAAAAGTTCAAAGTCCATAGGAAAGGTGGCCGAGCATGATCAGCATGAACAGGCCTAAGATGGAGTCCAGGCCCTATGAATTCCTTCTTCACCAGGAGCTCCAGCTGCCTGGGCCAGGCCGTCTGCTTTTTCCCGGGCCTCCGTGGTGCCAAGTAGAAGAAACAAGAGGTACCCTTGGGACCTCCCTCACACAGCGCAGTGGCCAGCACCTGCCTACTGACCTCTTCACTCTGGATGGGCCCAGGCAGGGGTTCAGGAGCCCCCAGCATGTCCTGGTTCCCATCTCATCCCAGCACTGCCCACAGGGGAGTCACAAAGCTACTCTGTGCCAGCTTCACAGAGAGAACACTTATTCACACATCCCTCCCAGGAGGATGGGGTTCTCATGGGCAGGTATCCCACAGTCCATGGGTCTCACATGAGCAGGTCTCTCCCAGGGCATGGGGCCCATCTGGGCTGGCACCTCACAGGACTTAGCACCCAGGAACTGTGCCCAGAGCCCTCATTGCAGAGCACCCTCTAGTCCACTTCTTAAAGCTGATCCTGAGTGCCTTAGAGCAGGACCTGAACTAACAAGCAGCAGCTCCTGGATAGATTTGTGACCCGGGGTTTCACTCTGTGTGGTCTCCTTCCAGCAGGTTTTTTAAAGGCTTCCACAGCACCTGGTCACTGGGCCTCAGTCTTCACCCACCCCCTCCTCTCCCCTGACCCATGTATTCCTCTCAAGCCGAAATGGTCTTCTTGAAATTATCCCCCACTCATGGGCCAGATAAAATTATTAGAAAACAAGCCAGAGCTCCAGCCACATGTCCATTCTGACCCTCATGACCCACACCTGTTCCTTGGACCCAGATGGCACAGCAAGTTTTATGAAACCACAAGCCTCTGATGGACAACAAGTGACTGACCTAGGTAGCCTGATCCAGCCACCCAGCCCTTCCCAGGTGTGACTGGTTTGAAGTCTTCATAAATACCCCCTCGAGGCAGTGAGGGTGACTGCAGCTTTACCTGATGCCATCTTCTCTGCTTTCAGAGGCTGCAGTGACAGGGAGTGAGGGGCCATGGTGTTGTGAGTGGTTTGGTCTGCCTGGGGCTCTGCTGGACCTTCTGCAGGATTGCCAGGCTGCCACTTGCTAAGGAAGAGGATGTGTTACCCATACCTGCTTTTTGAAGTTTTCCCAGGCAGAGGTGAGGACGCAAGATAAAAGGCAGCCAGAGGAGGACAGGAGGGGTAACTCAGGTAGGGAAATGGAAAGCTTCCAGTAGAGCCCGCTGGATCAGGACCTGAAAGGTTGTTACTGAACCACGAAAGATGTCAGGTTTCTTGGCCTCTGGAGGAGAATTTAATCTAGGAGCCAGTGACAAGGCTTGATCGCTCAGAGTTTTGTGTAATAAAGTTTTATTAAAGTATAAAAGAGATAGAGAAAGCTTCTGACATAGACATCAGAAGGGGGGAGAAAGAGTACCCTGCTGCTAGTCTTTAACCGATGTTATATAGCTACTGCTGCTGCTGCTGCTAAGTCACTTTAGTCGTGTCCAACTCTGTGTGACCCCATAGACGGCAGCCCACCAGGCTCCCCCGTCCCTGGGATTCTCCAGGCAAGAACACTGGAGTGGGTTGCCGTTTTCTTCTCCATATATAGCTACTGCTGCTAAGTCACTTCAGTCATGTCCGACTCTGTGTGACCCCATAGACGGAAGCCCATCAGGCTCCCCCTTCCCTGGGATTCTCCAGGCAAGAACACTGGAGTGGGTTGCCATTTCCTTCTCCAATGTGTGAAAGTGAAAAGTGAACGTGAAGTCGCTCAGTCGTGTCCAACCCTTAGCGACCCCACGGACTGCAGCCTACCAGGCTCCTCCATCCATGGGATTTTCTAGGCAAGAGTACTGGAGTGGCTTGCCATTACTAGCAGTCTGCTAATTAAAGAAAGGAAATGTCTCAAAACTCAGAGAATGGCACCAGGCACCTCACCCATAACTTGCATTTTGAGATGATGGTGGCACCAGGTGAATCATCCTGGGCCATAAAACAATTGACATGAATCCTGAAGAAAGGCAGATTTCCATACAAATATATAGTTTTATTAACATAGATTAGGAGAACAATGTATGAATATAATATACTGGTTTGTCAAGTCGATTCTGAGACTTTAGGCAGATCTGACTTGAAGACAGAGTCTAGGGTAAATACATAGCACATTAACACAGCTTAAGACAAACATTTCCATAAGAAAAATGCATCGGTTAGCTCAAGGTTTGAGAAAAGTTAAGTTCAGGTGAAACCAGGTGTTATGGCCACACAGCATTTTAAGAGAAACCACTTTTTAAGTTTATATAGAGAAGGGGAAAAAATATAACACTAGTTTCCTCCTGCCACATAAGACAGAGATAAAAATTTCTGACACTTGCAGCCTATTTCCTCCATTTGGAGACCCCTGGCCTTTTCAGACCATCCCTCCTGGCCTGTGGGAGCCAACTCGGCAAGCGTGCTGTCACTGGGTTGACTCCAAGCCCTTTCCTCCAGCCTGCGGGGTCTTTGCACAAATTCAGGTGTTTTCCTGGGAAGGGTGGAGGAGGTTCAGGAGCATTTGGCCTGCGGGTCAGCCAGCGTTTATTTAGAGTTGCCTCCACATGGTCTCCCAGATTTCCACTGAGGACACTCCTTGGGCAGGGGGTGGAGGAGTAGGTGGGGAGACGGTGGGAGGGCTGCTGGCTGCACTTAAGTCCCCACCTCTGACTATCTTCAGAATTGTTCATCCTGGTAGTAAGTATCCTAACCGAATTTTCACCTGTGTAACTAGTGTGTTCTTAATTAGTGGTGTAAACAGTGACATTAAATGTCCTCAGTCAGGACAGAGGTACTTACTGCACCATGTGTACAGCTGTAAGAACCTGGGGAGGCATGTGCAGTTGGGATCCTAGGGACAGGCTTCAGATTTGACCCCTCAACATTCTGATGTCCAGCTACTGAATTAGCATTTCTGAGGATCCAGTGCTGACTCTAAGGTTCTGTAATCCAGGCTCCATCTGCCTTTACTGAGACCCACACATCTAGGATCCTACAGATCAGGGTCTGTGTGACTGCTCTGTAGCTTCTCTAACAAATAATCACAAGCTCTGTGGGTTAAAACAAGAGGAGTTCATCCTCCCCAAGTCCTGGAGACAAGACACCTGACATCAAGGTTGTGCAGGGCTGAGGTCCCTCCAGAGGTTCCAGAATAGGGTCCTCCCTGCCTTTTCCAGGTTCAGGGGCTCCAGGGGCCCCTTGGCTTGTGGTTCCCTCCATCCCATCTCAGCCTCCACCTTTAGGAGGCTTCTCCTCCGTGTCCTCTTTCATCTCTTTTAAGCACTCTGTCAGTGGGATTCAAGGTCACCCGAACCCTAGATGACTTTACCTTGAGTTCCTAGCTACATCTACAAAGGCCCTTTCCCCAGATATGGCCCTGTTCCTGTGTTCTGGGGGGACACATCTTTTGAGGCCACCATTCACCCCATCTCTGTGTATAAAATAACCCTCATTTTAGGAGATCACCACAGGCCCATATAGACTGGCATAGACAGTGGCCATGTGAGTGGGATCTGGAGAGAATGAGAACCTTGGAATCACATGGAATGGATCAAGGCCTGGATTCATCAAGTGAGGGGAATCACACAGAGGAGAGAGTCACACTCTTGTTTCGGCTTCAGAAAGACCACTTTGGGGTGGGATGTGAGATGCACCGTGGGGGCAGGGAGCTTCATCAGGGCCTGATGGAGGGGTTAGGCTTGGGCTGGGGCTGTGGGTATCCAGGGTAATTAGTGTAGGGAATGGCCATTGGCTCTGGAGGAGAAGCTCACAGTCACTGGGCACAAGGAAGTGGGAGCCTGGGAGGCCCCCGAGCTACTGAAATAAACTTGGGTCCACATTCCCGAATGCAGTAAAGCCAGTTTCTGAAACCAGTTACGATGAAGGAAATGCTTTTACATTAACTGTAAAAGCTTTTACATTAGCTGTAATGCTTTTACATTAACTGTAAAAGCACCAGCACATGGAGGACAGGTGGCTTGTGCTCTAAACCCTGAACTCTGAAGGGTCTCAGCAAAGCAATCGTACAGGACACATGAGGGAGAGGGTCACAAGGCATGTGATTATCTGGTGCACAGCTCTCTGCTTGATGAGGTAACAGGTGGCTAAACTCAAGAATTTCCAGGCACTAGGAGCTCTGGGGTCTTTGTGTTCATTCTCATCGAGTAGTTAACTTCTTCCATTGGGTGGGGGTTTGCTGCTGCTCCTGCTAAGTCACTTCAGTCGTGTCCGACTCTGTGTGAACCCATAGACGGAAGCCCACCAGGCTCCCCTGTCCCTGGGATTCTCCAGGCAAGAACACTGGAGTGGGTTGCCATTTCCTTCTCCAATGTGTGAAAGTGAAGTCGCTCAGAAGTGTCCGACCCTTAACGACCCCACGGACTGCAGCCTACCAGGCTCCTCCATCCATGGGATTTTCCAGGCAAGAGTACTGGAGTGGCTTGTCATTGCCTTCTCCGGACTTCAGAGAGGAGCTACAGCAGAGGACAGGGGGTGGGGTCTGTCCTGGGACGACCCCATAGGCTTCTGCTGGTTACACCATTTGTCTGGGTTCAGCAGCCAGGGAAGGTGGGGCTGCTTCCTGGGCGTGAGGAGCAGCAGGATCGCAATCCTCTAAAGTGCCTATTAGCTCCCAAGTGAGATGGGGAGGCAGTTGGTGGACCGATGCATCTGGCCTGGGGGAGGGATCCAAGCTGGAAATGTCACTGGAATCATCACTGGGAGGAAGAGGAAAGTCCAGGTGGTAGTGGGGACTGGTTGGTCACAGCACCTACATGCAGGTGACTGTAATCCTGACAGGAGCAACTTGGAGCCAGAAGGTGTGGTTGTTCAGGGCTCAGCTTCATTCTCTAGTTCTTTGCTTATCTGTAACTTCCCACTCCTAAAGCAAGGAGCCTGGCTCCCACCATCTACCATTTATCAGTTCATTTCTGCTCTTCAGATTACATGCACAGTGGTTTCAGAATTGTACCTCACCCTGGAAAGAACTCCATAAAATAGTCTGCTTATGTACAGTCTATTTCATCTATTTCCAAAGTTAACTTAGGTCATCATATTTTGCCCCATCTCCTAGAGTGAGCTTTTTTTCCCCATGCATTTCTAATATGGTTAGATTCTGTCACATTGTGTATTCCATCTTGCGACACTCCTACACTCTAAATAACTAAGCTTGATTAGATGATGTTTGATCCCTTGGGCTATACAAATTGATGAGCGTAGATAGATGGATAGTGACAGTATCACATCCTAAAGTATCACAGAATATTTCACCCCCCTTCAGCAGATGATCTGCTTAACATCCATGTAGCTTTGCTTTCCCTAGAATGTCTTAAATGGGGTGATACTGTGTGCTGCCTTTTCAGACTGGATTCTTTCACTTAGCAATATGCATGTGAAATTTAAACATATATATCAAGGTTTGATGGTTTACTTCTTTCTACTGTTGACTAATATTCCATTGCATGCATATGAGAGGAAAGACAATTTTAATCTGCCTTTCTAGGTTTTTGGCCCCCCTGACCCTCTTTAATAAAAGACAGATTGCCAGGAGAAAAACAGAAGCTTAGTAACTTGTATGCCCCCTCTATTCTTCCCTGGTGGCTTAGTGGTAAAGAATCCGCCTGCCATGCAGGAGACATAAGAAGGGGACATGACATACATGAAGTAACTCGAGTGAGTTACTGAGGTCCCCCTCGCAACTCGAGAAGTACCCACTGCTTCCTGCCGCAACTCGAGAAACACCACAAAATTATCCCTCAATGCGAGATGAGGTAATTTTGCGCTGCAGAATCTCAAGAGAAATCCCACATTCCCGCTTGAAAGGCAAAAGGGTACTTGAAACACTTTTCTACTCAGAATGTTCCCTAACATCCGTCCTCAGTGGAGAGGAGAACACACTTTATGGACTCAAATTGAGAAGAAGCTATAGTCCGATTTAATGGCTCAAGAGTAATCCGGAAGTTCCCCTTCCAGCACAAAAGGGGACCTGGCTTCCCTGAAGTAACTTGAGAGAGTTCCTGAGATCCCCGTCACAACTCGAGGAGTACCCCCAGCTTCCCGCCGCAATTATAGAAACACCATAAAATCATCCCCTCAATGCGAGATGAGGAAATTTTGTGCTGCAGAATCTCAGGAGAAATCCCACATTCCCGCTTGAAAGGCAAAAGGGTACTTGACTCCCTTTATGCGACTCAGAATGTTCCCTAACATCCGTCCTCAGTGGAGAGCAGAACAAACTTTCTGGACTCAAATCGAGAAAAGGCCCTGTTCCCATTAAAGGGCTCCAGAGTAATCCGGAAATTCCCCGTCCAGCAAAAAAGTGAACCTGACTTCCCTGAAGCAACCCGAGTGAGTTCCTGAGGTCCCATTCGAAGCTCTAGAAGTACCACCAGCTTCCCGACGCAACTCGAGAAACACCACAAAATTATCCCTTCAATGCACGATGAGGAAATTTTAACTGCATAATCTCAAGAGTAATCCCACATACCCTCTTGAAAGGCAAAAGGGTACTTGACACCCTTTATGCGACTCAGAAAGTTCCCTTACACAGCCGTCCCCACTGGAGAGGAGAACACATTTTATGGACTCAATTCGAGATGAGGCTCTATTCCCATTTAACGGCTCACGGGTAAATCGGAAGTTCCCTTTCAAACACAAAAGGGGACCTGACTTCCCTGAAGCAACGTGAGTGAGTTGCTGAGGTCCCCATTGCAACTCGAGAATTTCCCCAGCTTCCCACCACAAATCGAGAAACACCACAAAACTATTCCCTCAATGCGAGATGAGGAAATTTTGCGCTGCAGAATCTCAAGAGAAATCCCACATTCCCTCTTCAAAGGAAACAGGGTACTTGACACACATTATGCGACTCAGAAAGTTCCCTAACACAGCAGGCCCACTGGAGAGGAGAACACACTTTATGGACTCAATTCGAGATGAGGCCCTATTCCCATTTAACGGCTCGAGGGTAAACTGGAAGTTCCCCTACCATCACAAAAGGGGACCTGACTTCCCTGAAGCAACCCGAATGAGTTCCTGAGATCCCCGTCGCAACTGGAGAAGTACCCCCAGCTTCAGGCCGCAACACGAGATAAACCACAAAATTATCTCCTCAATGCGAGATGAGGAATTTTGAGCTGCAGAATCTCCAGAAAAATACCACCTTCCATATTAAAAGTCAAAAGGGTACTTGACACCCTTTATGCAACTCAGAAATTTCACTAACATCAGTCCAGAGTGGAGAGGAGAACACGCTTTTTGGACTCAATTCGAGACGAGGCCCTATTCCCATTTAACGGCTCAAGAGTAAACCGAAAGTTCCCCTTCGAACACAAAAGGGGACCTGACTTCCTAGTAGCAACCCAAGCGAGTTCCTGAGGTCCCCGTCGCAACTTAAGAAGTACGCCAGATTCCAACCGCAACTCGAGAAACACCACAAAATTATCCACTCAATGCGAGATGAGGAAATTTTGCGCTGCATAATCTCAAGAGTAATCCCACATTCCCTCTTGAAAGGCAAAAAGGTATTTAACAACCTTTATGCGACTCAGAAAGTTCCCTTGCACAGCCGTCCCTATTGGAGAGGAGAACACACTTTATTGACTCAATTCGTGATGAGGCCCTATTCCCATTTAACGGCTCGAGAGTAAATCGGAAGTTCCCCTTCCAACACAAAAGGGGACCTGACTTCCCAGTAGCAACCCGAGCGAGTTCCTGAGGTCCCCGTCGCAACTTAAGAAGAACGCCAGATTCCAACCGCAACTCGAGAAACACCACAAAATTATCCCCTCAATGCGAGATGAGGAAATTTTCGCTGCATCATCTCAAGAGTAATCCCACTTTCCTGCTTGAAAGGCAAAAGGGTATTTGACACCCTTTATTCGACTCACAAATTTCCCTCACACAGCCGTCCCCATTGGAGAGGAGAACACACTATATGGACTCAATTCGAGATGAGGCCCTATTCCCATTTAACGGCTCGAGAGTAAACCGGAAGTTCCCCTTCCAATAAAAAAGGGGACCTGACTTCCCTGAAGCAACCCCGAGCGAGATCCTGAGGTCCCCGTCACAACTCGAGAAGTACCCCCAGCTTCCCGCCAGAACTCGAGAAACACCACAAAATTATCCCCTCAATGCGAGATGAGGTAATTTTGCGCTGCAGAATCTGAAGAGAAATCCCACATTCCCGCTTGAAAGGCAAAATGGTACTTGACACACTTGTGCCTCTCAGAAAGTTCCCTAACATCTGTCCCCATCGGAGAGGAGAACACAATTTATGGACTCAACTTTAGATGAGGCTGTATTCCCATTCCACGCCTCGAGAGTAATTCCGATGTTCCCTTACCAAAACGAAAGGAAATTTGACTTCCCAGGGACTACCCAAGCGAGTTTCTGAGGTCCCTATCGCAGGTCGAGATGGACCCCAATCTTCCCGCCGCAACGCGAGAAAAACAAGAAGATGCTGCATTCAAAGAGAGATGAGGAAAATTCCACCTGCAGAGTCTCAAGAGATATCCCACATTCCCGCTTGAAATGGGAATGGGTACTTGACACCCTTGATGCGACTCAAGACATTCACTGACGTAGCTGTCCCCACTTGAGGGGAGAACACAATTTATGGACTCAACTTTAGATGTGGCCCTATTCAAATTCCACGTCTCAAGAATAAACCCGATGTTCCCCTACCGAAACGAAAGGAGACCTGACTTCCCAGGGACTACACGAGAGAGTCACTGATGTCCATGTCGCAAATCGAGAAGGACACCAATCTTCCCGCCACAACTCGGGAAAAACCACAAGATTCTGCACTAAAGGTGAGATGAGTAAAGTTTCCCCTGCAGAGTTTCAAGAGAAATCCCAAATTGCCGCTTGACACGTGAACGGGTTCTTGACACCCTTTTTGTGACTCAGGACATACCCTGACTAAGCTGTGCCAACTTGACTGGAGAACACAGTTTATGGACTCAACTTTAGATGAGGCCCTATTCCCATTCCACGCCTCGAGAGTAATCCTGATGTTCCCCTTCCAAAACGAAAGGAGATTTGACTTCCCAGGAGATTTGACACGAGCGAGTAAATGAGGTCTGTGTCGCAACTCGAGTAGGACCCTAAGCTTCCCGCTGCAACTAGAGAAAAACCACAAAATTCTGCACTCAAGTAGAGATGAGGAAAATTTTTCTCAAGAGAAATCCCACACCCTGCTTGAAACGCTAACGGGTACTTGACACATTTGATGCGACTCAAGACATTCCCTGACATAGCTGTCCCCACTTAAGGGGAGAACACAATTTATGGACTCAACTTTAGATGAGGTCCTATTCCCATTCCATGCCTCGAGAGTAATCCCGATGTTCCCCTACCAAATTGAAAGATAATTTGACTTCCCAGGGACTACACAAGCGAGTTCCTGAGGTCCCTATTGCATGTTGAGATGGACCCCAACCTTCCCGCCGCAACGCGAGAAAAACAAGAGGATTCTGCAGTCAATGAGAAATGAGGAAAATTTCACCTGCAGAGTCTCAAGAGATATCCCACATTCCCGCTTGAAATGGGAATGGGTACTTGACACCCTTGATGCGACTCAAGACATTCACTGACGTAGCTGTCACCACTTGAGAGGAGAACACAATTTATGGACTCAACTTTAGATGAGGCCCTATTCCCATTCCACGCCTCGAGAGTAATCACGATGTTCCCCTACAAAAAACAAAAGGAGACCTGATTTCGCAGGGACTACACGAGCGAGTTCCTGAGGTCCCTGTGGAAATTAGAGAAGGATCCCAAGCTTCCTGCCGCAACTCGATAAAACCACAAGATTCTGCACTTAAAGTAAGATGAGGAAAATTTCCCCTGCAGAGTCACAAGAGAAATCCCACATTCCCGCTTGAAACGGGAATGGGTACTTGTCACCCTTGACGCTACTCAAGACATTCGTGACGTAGTTGTCCCCACTTGAGAGGAGAACACAACTTATGGATTCTACTTTAGATGAGGCCTATTCCCATTCTATGCCTTGACAGTAATCCTGGTGTTCCCCTACCAAAACAAAAGTAGACCTGACTTCCCAGGGACTACACGAGTGAGTTCCTGAGGTTCCTGTTGCAACTCAAGTAGGAAACCAGGCTACTCAGCCCAAATCGAGAAAAACCACAACATTCTGCACTCAAGTTGAGAGGAGAAAAATTTCCCCTGCAGATTCTCCAGAGAAATCCCACATTCCCGCTTGAAACGCGAACGGGAATTTGACACAGTTGATGCGACTCAAGACATTTCCTGACATAGCTGTCCCCACTTGAGGGGAGAACACAATTTATGGACACAATTTTAGATGAGACCCTATTCCCATTCCACACCTTGAGAGTAATCCAAATGTTCCCATACCAAAATGAAAGGAGACCTGATTTCGCAGGGACTACACGAGCTAGTTCCTGAGGTCCATGTCGCATCTCGAGCAGGACCCCAAGCTTCCTGCCCCAACTCGAGAAATACCACAAGATTGTGCACTCAAGGAGAGATGAGGAAAATTTCTCCTGCAGAGTCTCAAGAGAAATCCCACATTCCCTCTTGAAAGGCGAAGGTGTACTTGACACCCTTGAGCGACTCAAGACATTCCCTACATACCTGTCCCCACTTGAGAGGAGAACACAATTTATGGACTCAACTTCAGATGAGGCCCTATTCCCATTCCATGCCTCAAGAGAAATCCCGATGTTCCCCTACCAAAACGAAAGGAGACCTGACTTCCCAGGGAATATAGGAGCGAGTTTCTGAGGTCTCTGTCACACCTCGAGAAGGACTCCAAGCTTCCAGCCTCAACTCGAGATAAACCACAAATTTTCCAATCAAGATTAGATGAGGAAAATTTCCCCTGCAGAGTCTCAAGAGAAATCACATATTCCCGCTCTAAACGCGAAATGGTACTTGACAACCTTGATGTTATTAAAGACATTCACTTATTCAGCTGTCCCCACTTGAGAGGAGATCACAGTTTATGGAATCAACTTTAGTTGAGGCCGTTTTCCCATTCCTCGCCTCGAGAGTAATCCTGATGCTCCCCTACCAAAACAAAAGGAGACCTGACTTCCCAGGGACTACACTAGCGAGTTCCTGAGGTCCCTGTCGCAACTCGAGAAGGACCCCAAGCTTCCCGCCGCAACTCGAGAAAAACCACATTATTCTGCACTCAAGGTGAGATGAGGAAAATTTCTCCTGCAGAGTCTCAAAAGAAATCCCACATTCCCGCTTGAAACGTGAGGGGCTATTGACAGATTTGATGCGACTCAATGTATTCCCTGACGTAGCTGTCCCCACTTGAGGGGAGAACACAATTTATGGACTCAACTTTAAATGAGGCCTTATTCCCATTCCACGCCTCGAGAGAAATCCCGATGTTCCCCTACCAAACGAAAGTAGACCTGACTTCCCAGGGACTACATGAGCGAATTTTTGAGGTCCCTGACGCAACTCGAGAAGGACCATAAGCTTTCCGCGCAACTCGATAAAAACCACAAGATTCTGCACTCCAAGTGAGATGAAGAATATTTCCCCTGCAGAATCTCAAGAGAAATCCCACATACCCTCTTGAAACACGAACGGATAATTGACACATTGATGAGACACAAGACATTCCCTGTTATAGCTGACCCTACTTGAGAGGAGAACACAGTTTATGGACTCAACTTTAGATGAGGACCTATTCCCAATCCACTCCTCGAGAGTAATCCCGATGATCCCCTAGGAAAAAGAAAGGGGAGACCTGACTTCCCAGGGACTACACGAGCGAGTTCCTGAGTTCCCTGTAGAAACTTGAGAAGGACCCCAAGCTTCCTGTCGCAACTCGAGAAAAACTACAAGATTCTGCACTCAAGGTGAGATGAGGAAATTTTCCCTGCAGAGTCTCAAGAGAAATCCCACATTCCCGCTTGAAATGCGAACGGGTACTTCAAACCCTTGATGCAACTCAAGACATTCCCTGACGTAGCTGTCGCCATTTGAGAGGAGCACACAATTTATGGACTCAAATTTAGATGAGGCCCTATTCCCATTCCATGCCTCGAGAGTAATCCCGATGTTCCCCTAGCAAAAAGAAAGGAGACCTGACTTACTAGGGACTACAGGAGTGCGTGTCTGAGGTCCCTGTCACAACTCAAGAAGGACCCCAAGCTTTGCGCCACCACTCGAGAAAAACCACAATATTCTTCACTCAAGGTGAGATGAGGAAATTTTCCCCTGCAGAGTCTCAAGAGAAATACCACATTCCCGCTGGAAACGCGAACGTGTACTTGAGAGCCTTTATGCGACTCAAGACATACCCTGACATAGCTGTCCCGACTTGAGAGGAGAATACTATTTAAGGACTCAACTTTTGATGAGGGCCTGTTCCCATTCCACGCCTCGAGAGTAATCCCTATATTCCCCTACAAAAACGAAAGGAGACCTGACTTCGCAAGGACTACATGAGTGAGTTCCTGAGGTCCCTGTGGAAATTAGAGAAGGATCCCAAGCTTCTCGCCACAACTCGATAAAACCACAAGATTCTGCACTTAAAGTGAGATGAGGAAAATTTCCTCTGCAGAGTTTCAAAAGAAATCCCACATTCCCGCTTGAAACGCGAACGGGTATTGACACCCTTGATGCGACTCAAGACATTCCCTGAAATAGCTGTCCCGACTTGAGAGGAGAACAGAATTAATGGACTCAAGTTTAGATGAGGCCCTGTTCCCATTCCATGCCTCGAGAGTAATCCCGATGATCCCGTAGCGTAAAGAAAGGAGACCTGACTTCCCAGGGACTACACGAGCGAGTTCCTGTCGTTCCTGTCGCAAAGAAAGAAGGACTCCAAGCTTCTCAGCCCAAATCGTGAAAAACCACATTTTGTACTCAAGGTGAGAGGAGGAAAATTTCCCTTGCAGAGTATCAAGGGAAATCCCACATTCCCGCTTCAAACTCGAACGGATACTTGACACCCTTGATGCGACTCAATACATTCCCTGACATAACTGTCACACTTGAGTGGAAAACATAATTTATGGACTCAACTTTAGATGAGGAACTATTCCCATTCCGTGCCTCGAGAGTAATCCCGATGTTCCCCTTCCAAAACGAAAGTAGACTTGAGGACCCAGCGTCTACATGAGTGAGTTAATGAGGTCTCTGTCGCACTCGAGAAGGACACCAAGTTTCCCACCGCAAACCGAGAAAAACCACAAGATTCTGCACTCAAGGTGAGATGAGGGAAATTTAGCCTGCAGAGTCTCCAGAGAAATCCCACATTCGCGCTTGAAACACGAATCCTTTATGCGACTCAGGACATTCCCTGACATATCTATCCCCACTTGAGAGGAGAACACAATTTACGGACTCAACTTTAGATGAGGTCCTTTTCCCATTCCACGCCTCGAGTGTAATCCCGATATTCCCCTACCAAAAAGAAAGGAGAACTGACTTTTCAGGGACTACATGATCGAGTTCCTGAGGTCCCTGTCGCAACTCGAAAGGACCCAAGCTTCCTGAAGCAACTTGAGAAATACCACAAGATTCTGAACTCAAGGAGAGATGAGGAAAATTTCCCCTGCAGTGTCTCCAGAGAAGTCGCACATTCCCGCTTGAAACTCAAAAGGGCACTTGACATCTTTTATGCGACTCAAGACATTCCCTAACATAGCTGTCCCCACATGAGTGGAGAACACAATTTATGGACTCAACTTTAGATGACGCCCTATACCCATTCTACGCCTCGAGAGTAATCCCAATGTTCCCCTACCAAAAGCCAAAGGAGACCTAACTTCCCATGAACTACACGAACGAGTTCCTGAGATCCTGTCGCTACTCGAGAAGGACCCCAAGCTTCCCGCCGCAACTCGAGAAAAACCACAAGATTCTGCACTCAAGGTGAAATGAGGAAAATTTCCCCTGCAGAATCTCAAGAGAAATCCCACCTTCCCGCTTGAAACTTGAATGGGTACTTGACACACTTTATGTTACTCACGACATTCCCTGACATAGCTGTCACCACTTGAGAGGAGAACACAATTTATGGACTCAACTTTAGATGAGGCCCTATTCCCATTCCACGCCTCGAGAGTAATCATGATGTTCCCCTACAAAAAACAAAAGGAGACCTGATTTCGCAGGGACTACACGAGCGAGTTCCTGAGGTCCCTGAGGAAATTAGAGAAGGATCCCAAGCTTCCTGCCGCAACTCGATAAAACCACAAGATTCTGCACTTAATGTAAGATGAGGAAAATTTCCCCTGCAGAGTCACAAGAGAAATCCCACATTCCCGCTTGAAACGGGAATGGGTACTTGTCACCCTTGACGCTACTCAAGACATTCGTGACGTAGCTGTCCCCACTTGAGAGGAGAACACAACTTATGGATTCTACTTTAGATGAGGCCTATTCCCATTCTACGCCTTGACAGTAATCCTGGTGTTCCCCTACCAAAACAAAAGTAGACCTGACTTCCCAGGGACTACACGAGCGAGTTCCTGAGGTTCCTGTTGCAACTCAAGAAGGAAACCAAGCTTCTCAGCCCAAATTGAGAAAAACCACAACATTCTGCACTCAAGTTGGGAGGAGAAAAATTTCCCCTGCAGATTCTCCAGAGAAATCCCACATTCCCGCTTGAAACGCAAACGGGAATTTGACATATTTGATGTGACTCAAGACATTCCCTGACATAACTGTGCCCACTTGAGGGGAGAACACAATTTATGGACTCAACTTTAGATGAAACCCTATTCCCTTTCCACACCTCAAGAGTTATCCAAATGTTCCCATACCAAAATGAAAGGAGACCTGATTTCGCAGGGACTACACGAGCTAGTTCCTGAGGTCCATGTCGCATCTCGAGCAGGACCCCAAGCTTCCCGCCCCAACTCGAGAAATACCACAAGATTGAGCACTCAAGGAGAGATGAGGAAAATTTCTCCTGCAGAGTCTCAAGAGAAATCCCACATTTCCTCTTGAAAGGCGAAGGTGTACTTGACACCCTTGAGCAACTCAAGACATTCCCTGACATGCCTGTCCCCACTTGAGAGGAGAACACAATTTATGGACTCAACTTCAGATGAGGCCCTATTCCCATTCCACCCCTCAAGAGTAATCCTGATGTTCCCCTACCAAAATGAAAGGAGACCTGACTTCGCAGGGACTATACGAGAGAGTTCCTGAGGTCCCTGTGGAAATTAGAGAAGGATCCCAAGCTTTCTGCCACAGCGCGATAAAACCGCAAGATTCTGCACTTAAAGTGAGATGAGGAAAATTTCCCCTGCAGACTTTCAAGAGAAATCCCACATTCCCGCTTGAAACGCGATCGGGTACTTGACACACTTGATGTGACTCAAGACATTCCCTTACATAGCTGTCCCCACTTGAGAGGTGAACACAATTTATTGACTCAAATTTAGATGAGGCCCTATTCCCATTCCACGCCTCAAGAGAAATCCCGATGTTCCCCTACCAAAACGAAACGAGACCTGTCTTCCCAGGGACTATAGGAGCGAGTTCCTGAAGTCTCTGTCGCACCTAGAGAAGGACTCCAAGCTTCCAGCCTCAACTCGAGAAAAACCAGAAATTCTCCAATCAAGGTTAGATGAGGAAATTTTCCCCTGCAGAGTCTCAAGAGAAATACCACATTCCTGCTTGAAACGCGAACGGGTACTTGAGAACCTTGATGCGACTCAAGACATACCCTGACATATCTGACCCGACTTGAGAGGAGAATACTATTTAAGGACTCAGCTTTTGATGAGAGTTTGTTCCCATTCCACGCCTCGAGAGTAATCCCTATATTCCCCTACAAAAACGAAAGGAGACCTGACTTCGCAGGGACTACACAAGCGAGTTCCTGAGGTCCCTGTGGAAATTAGAAAAGGATCCCAAGCTTCCCGCCACCACTCGATAAAACCACAAGATTCTGCATTTAAAATGAGATGAGGAAAATTTCCCCTGCAGAGTTTCAAGAGAAATCCCACATTCCCGCTTGAAACGCGAACGGGTATTGACACCCTTGATGCGACTCAAGACATTCCCTGACATAGCTGTCCCGACTTGAGAGGAGAACAGAATTAGTGGACTCAACTATAGATGAGGCCGTGTTCCCTTTCCACGCCTCGAGAGTAATCCCAATGATCCCCTCACATAAAGAAAGGAGACCTGACTTCCCAGGGACTACACGAGCGAGTTCCTGATGTCCTTGTGGAAATTAGAGAAGAACCCCAAGCTTTCCGCCAAAACTCGATAAAACCACAAGATTCTGCACTTAAAGTGAGATGAGGAAAATTTCCCCTGCAGAGTTTCAAGAGAAATCCCAATTCCCTTTCGAAACGTGAATGGGTACTTGACAGCCTTCATGAGACTAAAGAGATTCCCTGACATAGCTCTCTGTACTTGAGAGGAGAACACAGTTTTTGGACTCAACTTTAGATAAGGCCCTAATCCCATTCCATGCCTCGAAAGTAATCCCGATGTTCCCCTAGCAAAAATAAAGGAGACCTGACACCCAAGGGACTACACGATGGCGTTCCTGAGTTCCCCGTCGCAACTCGAGAAGGACCCCAAGCGTCCCGCGGCAACTCGAGAAATACCAGAAGATTCTGCACTCAAGGTGAGATGAGGAAAATTTCCCCTGCAGAGTCTCAAGAGAAATCCCACATTCCCACTAGAAACACCAACGGGTACTTGACACCCTTGATGCGACTCAATACATTCCCTGACATAGCTATACCCACTTGAGGGTAGAACACAATTTATGGACTGAACTTTAGATGAGGCACTATTCGCATTCCACGCCTCGAGAGTAATGCCGATTTTCCCCTACCATAATGAACAGAGACTTGACTTCGCAAGGAGTATAAGAGCGAGTTCCTGAGGTCCCTGTGAAAATTCGGAAAGGATCCCAAGCTTCCCGCCGCAACTCGATAAAACCACATAATTCTGCACTTAAAGTGAGATGAGGAAAATTTCCCTTTCAGAGGTTCAAGAGAAATCCCACATTCCCGCTTGAAATGTGAACGGGTACTTGACACCCTTGATGCGACTCAATACATTCCCTGACATAGCTGTCTCCACTTGAGAGGAGAACAGAATTTATGGACTCAACTTTAGATGAGGCCCTGTTCCCATTCCACACCTGGAGAGTAATCCCGATGTTCCCTTACCAAAGCGAAAGGAGAACTGACTTGCAAGGGAGTACACGAGTGAGTTCCTGAGGTACCCGTCGCAAATCGAGAAGAACTCCAAGCTTCCGACGCAACTGGATAAAACCACAGATTCTGCACTTAAAGTGAAATGAGGATAATTTCCCTGCAGAGTCTCAAGAGAAATCCCACATTACCCCTTGAAACGCGAAAGTGTACTTCACACCCTTGATGCGATTCAAGACATTCCCTGATATCGCTGTCCCAACTTGAGAAGAGAACACAATTTATAGACTCAACTTTAGATGAGGCCTTATTCCCATTCCACGCCTCGAGAGTAATCCCGATGTTCCCCTTCCAAAACGAAAGGAGACCTGACTTCTCAGGGAGTACTAAAACGAGTTCATGAGGTCCCTGTCGCAACTCAAGAAGGACCCCAAGCTTCCTGCCGTAAATCGAGAAAAAAAGACAAGATTCTGCACTCAAGGTGAGCTGAGGAAAATTTCCCCTGGAGAGTCTCAGGAGAAATCCCACATTACCGCTTGAAACGAGAAAGGGTACTTGACACCCTTGATGCGACTCAATACATTCCCTGACATAGCTGTCCCCACTTGAGAGGAGAACAAAATTTATGGACTCAACTTTAGATGACGCCCTATTCCCATTCCGCGCCTCGAGAGCAATCCCGATGTACCCCTACCAAAACGAAAGGAAACCTGACTTTCCAGGGACTACACGACCGAGTTCCTGAAGTTCCTGTCACAACTCGATAAGGATCCAAAGCTTCCCACCACAACTCGAGAAAAACGACAAAATTCTGCACTCAAGGTGAGATGAGGAAAATTTCCCCTGCAGATTCTCAAGAGAAATCCCACATTCCCGCTTGAAACGCGAACGGGTACTTGACACCCTTTATGCGACTCAAGACATTCACTGACATAACTGTCCAAACTTGAGAAGAGAACACAATTTATGGACTCAACTTTAGATGAGGCCCTATTCCCAATCCACCCCTCGAAGGTAATCCCTTTGTTCCCCTACCAAAAGGAAAGGAGACCTGACTTCCCAGGGACTACACGAGCGAGTTCCTGACGTCCCTGTCGCAACTCGTGAAGGATCCCAAGCTTCCCGCCTCAACTCGAGAAAAACGACATGATTCTGCACTCAAGGTGAGATGAGGAAAATTTCCCCTGCAGAGTCTCAAGAGAAATCACACATTCCCCCTTGAAACGCGAACGGGTACTTGACACCCTTTATGCGACTCAAGACATTCCCTGACATACCTATCCACACTAAGAGGAGAACACAATTAATGGACTCAAATTAGATAAGAACCGATTCCCATTCCACACCTGGAAGGTAATCGCGATGTTCACCAACCAAAAGGAAAGGAGATGTGACTTCCCAGGCATTACACGAGCGAGTTCCTGAGGTCCCTGTTGCAACTCGAGAAGGACCCCAAGCTTCCCGCCGCAACTCGAGGAAAACCACAAGATTCTGCACTCAAGGTGAAAGGAGGAAAATTTCCCCTGCAGAGTCTCAAAAGATATCCCACATTTCCGCATGAGACGCGAACATGTTCATGACAACCTTTATGCGACTCAAGACATTCACTGACAAACCTGTCCCCACTTAAGAGGCGAAAACAATTTATGGACTCAAGTTTAGATGAGGCCCTATTCCCATTCCACACCTTGAGAGTAATACCAATATTCCCCTACCAAAATGAAACGAGACCTGATTTCCCAGGGAATACTAGAGCGAGTTCCTGAGGTCCCTGTCGCAACTCGAGAAGGACCCCAAGCTTCACGTCGCAACTCCAGAAATAACACAAGATTTTGCACTCCAGGTGAGATGAGGAAAATTTCCCCTGCAGAGTCTCAAGAGAAATCCCACATTCCCGCTTGAAACGCTACGGGTATTTGACACCCTTTATGCGAATTAAGACATTCCCTGACAAAGTTGTCCCAACTTGAGAGGTGAACACACTTTATGGACTCAACTTTAGATGAGGACCTATTCCCATTCCACACCTCGAGAGTAATCCCGATGTTCCCCTACCAAAATGAAAGGAGACCTGATTTCCCTGGGACAACACGAGCGAGTTCCTGAGGTCCCTGTCGCAACTCATGAAGGACCCCAAGCTTCCCGCAGCATCCTGAGAAAAACCACAAGATTTTGCACTCCAGATGTGATGAGGAAAATTTCCCCTGCAGAGGCTCAGTAGAAATCCCACATTCTCGTTTGAACACGAACGGGTACTTGACAACCTTTATGCGACTCAAGACATTCCCTGACATAACTATCCCCACTAAGAGCAGAACAAAATTTATGGACTCAACTTTAGATGAGGCCCTATTCCCATTCCCGGCCTCGAGAGTAATCCCTATGTTGGCCTAACAAAACGAAAGGAGACCTGACTTCCCAGGGAGTACACGAGCGAGTTCCTGAGGTCCCTGTAGCAACTCAAGAAGGACCCCAAGCTTCCAGCTGCAACTGGAGAGAAATCACAAGATTCTTCACTCAAGGTGTAATGAGGAAGTTTTCCCTGCAGAGTCTCAAGAGAAATCCCACATTCCTGCTTGAAACGCGAACAGGTCTTTATCACCCTTTATGCAACTCAAGACATTCCCTGACATAGCTGTCCCCACGTGAGAGGAGAACACAGTTTCTGGACTCAACTTTAGATGAGGCCCTATTCCCATTCCACGCCTCGAGAGTAATTAAGATGTTCCCCTAAAAAAACGAAAGGAGACCTGACTTCCAAGGGACTACACGCGTGAGTTCCTGATATCCCTGTCACAACTAGAGAAGGACCCCAGCTTCCCACAGCAACTCGAGATAAACCACAAGATTCTGCACTCAAGGTGAGATGAGGACAATTTCCCTTGCAGAGTCTCAAGAGAAATCCCACCTTCCTGCTTGAAACTGGAACGCGTACTTGACAGCTTTTATGGGACTCAAGACATTCCCTGACATAACTATCCCCACTTGAGAGGAGAAAACAATTGATGGACTCAACTTTAGATGAGGCCCTAATCCCATTCCACGCCTCAAAGGTAATCCCGATGTTCCCTACCAAAACGAAAGGAAACCTGACTTCCCAGGGGCTACACAAACGAGTTCCTGAGGTTCCTGTAGCAATTCCAGAAAGACCCCGAGCTTCCCGCCGCAACTCGAGGAAAACCACAAAATTCTGCACTCAAGGAGAGATGAGGAAAATTTCCCCTGCAGAGTCTCAAGAGAAATCCCACATTCCCGCTTGAAACGCGAATGGTTACTTGACACCCTTGATGCGAATCAAGACATTCCCTGACATAGCTGTCCCCACTGACAGAAGTACACAATTTATGGACTCAATTTTAGTGAGGCCCTATTTCCATTCCACGCCTCAAGAGTAATCCCGATGTTCCCCAGAAAAACTAAATGAGACCTGACTTCCCAGGGACTACACGCGCAAGTTCCTGAGGTCCCTGTCACAACTCGAGGAGGACCATAAGCTTCCCGCCGCAAATCGAAAAAAACCACAAGATTCTGCACTCAAATTGAGATGAGGAAAATTTTCCCTGCAAAGTCACAAGAGAAATCCCACATTCCCACTTGAAACGCGAACGGTTACTTGACACCCTTGATGCGAATCAAGACATTCCCTGACATAGCTGTCCCCATTGACAGAAGTACACAATTTATGGACTCAATTTTAGTGAGGCCCTATTTCCATTCCACACCTCGAGAGTAATCCCGATGTTCCCCTAATAAAACGAAATGAGACCTGACTTCCCAGGGATTACACGCGCAAGTTCCTGAGGTCCCTGTCACAACTCGAGGAGGACCACAAGCTTCCCGCCGCAAATCGAAAAAAACCACAAGATTCTGCACTCAAATTGAGATGAGAAAAATTTCCCCTGCAGAGTCACAAGAGAAATCCCACATTCCCGCTTGAAAAACAAACAGGTACCTGACACCCTTTATGCGACTCAAGACATTCACTGACATAACTGTCCCCACTTGAGAGGAGAACACAATTTATGGACTCAAATTTAGATGAGGCCCTATTCCCATTCCAAGCCTCGAGTGTAATCCCGATGTTCCCATACCATAACGAAAGGATACGTGACTTCTAATGGACTTCACGACTGAGTTCCTGAGGTCCCTCACGCAACTCGAGAAGGACCCCAAGCTTCCCACGGCAACTCGAGAAAAACCAAAAGATTCTGCAGTCAAGGTGAGATGAGGAACATTTCCCCTGCAGAGTCTCAAGAGAAATACCACTCAGTCCCTCACGACTGAGTTCCTGAGGTCCCTGTTGCAAGCCGAGAAGGACCACAAGCTTCCCGCCCCAACTCGAGAAAAACCTCAAGATTCTGCATTTAAGGTGAGATGACGAAATTTTCCCCTGCAGAGTCTCAAGAGAAATCCCACATTCCCGCCTGAACCGCTACCAGGTACTTGACACCCTTTATACGAATCAAGACATTCTCTGACATTGTTGTCCCCACTTGAGAGGAGAACACAATTTATTGACTCAACTTTAGATGAGCCCCTATTCCTTTCCACGTCTCGAGAGTAATCCCAATGTTTTCCATCCAAAACAAAAGAAGACCTGACCTCCCAGGGACTACAAGAACGAGTTCCTGAGGTCCTATCACATGTTGAGAAGGACCCCAAGCTTCGCGCCCCATCCTGAGAAAAACCAGAAGATTCTGCACTCAAGGTGAGATGAGGAAAATTTCCCCTGCAGTGGTGCAAGAGAAATCCCACATTCCCTCTTGAAACCCAAACGGGTACTTGACACCCTTTATGCGATTCAAGACATTCCCTGACATAGCTGTCCCCACTTGAGAGGAGAACACAATTTATGGACTCAACTTTAGATGAGGCCCTATTCCCATTCCACGCCTCGAGAGTAATTAAGATGTTCCCCTAAAAAAACGAAAGGAGACCTGACTTCCAAGGGACTACACGTGCGAGTTCCTGATATCCCTGTCACAACTAGAGAAGGACCCCAGCTTCCCACAGCAACTCGAGATAAACCACAAGATTCTGCACTCAAGGTGAGATGAGGACAATTTCCCTTGCAGAGTCTCAAGAGAAATCCCACCTTCCTGCTTGAAACTGGAACGCGTACTTGACAGCCTTTATGGGACTCAAGACATTCCCTGACATAACTATCCCCACTTGAGAGGAGAAAACAATTGATGGACTCAACTTTAGATGAGGCCCTAATCCCATTCCACGCCTCAAAGGTAATCCCGATGTTCCCTACCAAAACGAAAGGAAACCTGACTTCCCAGGGGCTACACAAACGAGTTCCTGAGGTTCCTGTAGCAATTCCAGAAGGACCCCAAGCTTCCCGCCGCAACTCGAGAAAAAGCACAAGATTCTGCACTCAAGATGAGATGAGGAAAATTTCCCCTGCAGAGGCTCAAGAGAAATCCCACATTCCCTCTTGAAACGCGAACGGGTACTTGACACGCTTTATGCGACTCAAGACATTCCCTGATATAGATGTCCCCACTTGAGTGGAGAACACAGTTTATTGACTCAACTTTAGATGAGCCCCTATTCCTTTCCACGCCTCGAGAGTAATCCCAATGTTGCCCTACCAAAACGAAAGGAGACCTGATTTTCCAGGGACTACACGAGTGAGTTCCTGAGGTCCCTGTCGCAACTCGAGAAGGACCCCAAGCTTCCTGCCGCAACTCGAGAAAAACCACAATATTTTGCTCTCAAGGTGAGATGAGGAATATTTCCCCTGCAGAGTCTCAAGAGAAATCCCACATTCCCGTTGAAACGTGAACGGTTACTTGACACCCTTGATGCGAATCAAGACATTCCCTGACATAGCTGTCCCCATTTGAGAGGAGAACACAATTAATGGACTCAACTTTAGATGAGGCCCTATTTCCATTCCACACCTCGAGAGTAATCCCGATGTTCCCCTAACCAACCGAAATGAGACCTGACTTCCCAGGGACTACACGAGCGAGTCCCTGAGGTCCCTGTCACAATTCGAGAAGGAACACAAGCTTCCCGCCGCAAATTGAAAAAAACCACAGGATTCTGCACTCAAATTGAGATGAGGTAAATTTCCCCTGAAGAGTCTAAAGAGAAATTCCACGTTCACGCATGAAACACGCATGGGTACTTGACACCCTTTATATCTATTCAACACATTCCCTGACATACCGGTCCCTACTTCAGAGGAGAACACAATTTATGGACTCAAATTTAGATGAGGTCCTATTCCCATTTCAGGCCTTGAGAGTAATCCCGATGCTCCACTACCAAAATGAAAGGATACCTGACTTCCCAAGGACTACATGACCGAGTTCCTGAGGTCATGGTCGCAACTCAAAAGGACCCCAACCTTCCCTTCTCATCCTGAGAAAAACCACAAGATTCTGCACTCAAGGTGAGATGAGGAAAATTTCCCCTGCAGAGTCTCAAAAAAAATCCCACATTCCCGCTTGAGACGTGAACGGGTACTTGAAACCTTGATGCTACTCAAGACATTCCCTGACATAGCTGTCCCCACTTGAGAGGAGAACACAGTTTATGGACTCAACTTTAGATGAGGCGCTATTCCCATTTCATGCCTTGAGAGTAATTCCTATGTGCCTCTACCAAAAGGAAAGCAGACCTGACTTCCATAGGACTACACAGTGAGTTCCTAAGGTCCCTGTCGCAAGCCGAGAAGGACCACAAGCTTCCCGCCGCAACTCGAGAAAAACCTCAAGATTCTGCACTCAAGGTGAGATGATGAAAATTGCCCCTGCAGAGTCTCAAGAGAAATCCCACATTCCCGCCTGAAACGTGACCAGGTACTTGACACCCTTCATGAAAATCACGACATTCCCTTACATAGCTGTCCATACTTGAGAGGAGAACACAATTTATGGACACAACTATTGATGAGGCCCTATTCCCTTTTCATGCATTGAGAGTAATCCCGATGTTCCTCTACCAAAACGAAAGGAGACCTAACTTCCCAGGGACTACAGGAGCGAATTCTTGAGGTCCATGTGGAACTCGAGAAGGACCCCAAACTTCCTGCCGCAACTCGAGAAAAACCACATGATTCTACACTCAAGGTGAGATGAGGAAAATTTCCCCTGCAGAGTCTCTAGAGAAATCCCACATTCCCTCTTGAAACGCGAACGGGTACTTGACACGCTTTATGCGACTCAAGACATTCCCTGACATAGCTGTCCCCACTTGAGAGGAGAACACATTTATTGACTCAACTTTAGATGAACCCCTATTCCTTTCCACGCCTCGAGAGTAATCCCGATGTTCCCCAACCAAAAGGAAAGAAGACCTGATTTTCCAGGGACTACAAGAACGAGTTCCTGAGGTTCCTTTCACATCTCGAGAAGGAATCCAAGCATCCTGCTGCAACTCGAGGAAAACCACAATATTTTGCTCTCAAGGTGAGATGAGGAATATTTCCCCTGCAGAGTCTCAAGAGAAATCCCACATTTCCGCTTGAAACGCGAACGGGTACTTGACACCCGTGATGAGACTCAAAACGTTCCCTGACATATCTGTCCCTACTTGGGAAGAGAACACAATTTATGGACTCAACTTTAGATGAGGCCCTATTCCCTTTTCACGCCTTGAGAGTAATCCCGATGTTCCCCTACCAAAAGGAAAGGAGACCTGACCTCCCAGGGACTACAAGAACGAGTTCCTGAGGTCCCTGTCGCAACTCGAGAAGAACCCCAAGCTTCATGCCGAACTCGCTAAAAACCACAAGACTCTGCACTCAAGGTGAGATGAGGAAAAGTTCCCCTGCAGAGTCTCAAGAGAAATCCCACATTCCCGCTTAAAACGCGAATGGGTACTTGACACCCTTGATGTGACTCAAGACATTCCTTGACATAACTGTGCCCTCCTGAGAGGAGAACACAATTTATAGACTCAAATTTAAATGAAGCCCTATGCCATTTTCACGCCTTGAGAGTAATCCCTATGTTCCCCTACCAAAACGAAAGGAGAGCTGACCTCCCAGTGACTACACGAACGAGTTCCTGAGGTCCCTTTCGCAACTCGAGAAGGCCCTCAAGCTTCCCTCCGAACTCGAGAAAAACCACAAGATTCTGCACTCAAGGTGAGATGAGGAAAATTTCCCCTGCAGAGTCTCAAGAGAAATCCCACATTCATGCTTGAAACGCGAACAGGTGCTTGACAACCTTGATACGACTCAAGACATTCCCTGACATATCTGTCACCACTTGAGCAGAGAACACAGTTTATGGACTCAACTTTAGATGAGGCCCTATTCCCATTTCACGCCTTGAGAGTAATCCCTATGTGCCCCTACCAAAAAGAAAGCAGACCTGACTTCCATGGGACTACATGAGCAGTTCCTGAGGTCCCTGTCGCAAGCCAAGAAGGACCACAAGCTTCCCGCCGCAACTCGAGAAAAACCTCAAGATTCTGCATTCAAGGTGAGATGACGAAATTTTCTCCTGCAGAGTCTCAAGAGAAATCCCACATTCTCGCCTGAACCGCGACCGGGTACTTGACACCCTTCATGCGAATCAAGACATTCCCTGACATAGCTGTCCATACTTGAGAGGAGAACACAATTTATGGACACAACTTTAGATGAAGCCCTATTCCCTTTTTGCGTATTGAGAGTAATCCCGATGTTCCTCTACCAAAACGAAAGGAGAACTGACTTCCCATTGACTACACGTGGGAATTCCTGAGGCTATGTCGCAACTCGAGAAGGACCCCAAGCTTCCCCCCATCCTGAAAATAACCACAAGATTTTGCACTCAAGGTGAGATGAGGAATATTTCCCCTGCAGCGTCTCAAGAGAAATCCCACATTCCCACTAGAAACGCGAACGGGTGCTTGACACCCTTTTTGCGACTCAAGACATTCCCTGACATAGCTGTCCCCATTTGAGAGGAGAACACATTTTATGCACACCACTTTAGATGAGGCCCTATTCTCATTCCATGCCTCGAGAGTAATCCCGATGTTCCCCTATCAAAACGAAAGGAGACCTGACTTCCCAGGGACTACACGAGCGAGTTCCTGATGTCCCCGTTGCAAATCGAGAAGTCACCCAAGTTTTCCGCCGCAACTCGATAAATAACACAAGCTTCTGCAGTCAAGGTGAGTTGAGGAAATTTTCCCTGCAGAGTCTCAGGAGAAATCCCACATTCCAGCTTAAACTCGAACGGGTATTTGACACAATTTCTGCGTCACAAAAAGGACCCTTACTAAGCCGTCCCCACTGGAGGGGAGCACACAATTAACGGACTCAACACAAGATAGACACAAATAACATTCCACGCCATGAGTGTAATCCCGAGTTTCCCCTTCCAACACGATTTTTTAAGACCTGACGTTCCTGATAACAGCGAGTTCCTGAGGTCACCCTCTCATCTCGAGAAGGAGTCCAAGCTTCCCGCCAAAACTCGAGAAAAACCACAAGATTCTGCACTCAGGTTGAGTTGAGGAAAATTTCCCATGCAGAGTCTCAAGAGAAATCCCACATTCCCGCTTGAAACTCAAGCCAGGAATTGATACATTATATGCGACCCAAGACATTCCTTAACATAGCTGTCCCCACTGGAGAGGAGAACACAATTAATGGACTCAATTTTAGATGAGGCCCTTTTCCCATTCTACGCCTTCAGTGTAATCCCGAAGCTCTCTGGGCAGCAAGAAAGGTGACCTGACCTCCCTGAAGTAAATAGAGCTAGGTTCTGAGGTCGCTGTCGCAACTCGAGAGGGACTACAAGCTTCCCCCTGCAACTCGAGAAAAACCACAAGATTTCCCCATCAATGAGAAACTATGAAATTTTCTCCTGCAGAGTCTCCAGAGTAATCCCACATTCCCGCTTCAAACCTGAACAAGTACTTGACACTGTTTCTGCCACACAAAAAGAACCCTGACTACTCCATCCCCACTGGAGAGGAGCACACAATTAACGGACTCAACACAAGATGAGACCCAAATCACATTCCACACTTCGAGAGTAATCCCGAAGTACCCTTTCCAAAAGGAAAGGAGACCTGAATTCCCTGGGGAACACGAGCGAGTTACTGAGGTCCCCGTATGAGCTCGAGAAAGACGCCAAGCTTCCCGCCACAACTCGAGAAAAACTACAAGATTCTGCACTCAAGGTGAGATGAGGAAAATTTCCCCTACAGAGTCTCAAGAGATATCCCACATTCCTGCTTGAAACTCGAATGGGTACTTGACACCCTTTATGCAACTCAAGACATTTACTGACATAGCTGTCCCCACTTGAGAGAAGAACACAATTTATGGACTCAACTTTAGATGAGGTCCTATTCCCATTCCACGCTTCGAGAGTAATCCCGAAGTTCCCCTACCAAAAATGAAAGGAGTCCTGACTTCCCAGGGACTACACGAGTGAGTTCCTGAGATCCCTGTCGCAATCTGAAAGGGACCCCAAGCTTCCAGCCACAACTCGAGAGAAACCAAAAGATAGCTCCCTCAATGCGAGATGAGGAACATTTCTGCTGCAGAGTCTCATAGGAAATCACACATTCCAGCTTGAAACCCGGAAGGGTACTTGAAACACTTTCTGCGAGACAAAAAGATCCCTGACTAAGCAGTCCCCACTGAGAGGAGCACACAATTAACGGACTCAAGAAAAGATTAGACCCAAATCAAATTCCATGCCACCAGCAGAATCCGAGGTTAACCTTCCAACACCATTGGAGACTTCACTCACTGGGACAACACGAGCGATTTCCTGAGGTACCCGTCACAACTTGAGAAGGACTCCAAGCTTCCTGCCACAATTCGAGAAAAACCACAATATTCTGCACACAAGGTTTGATGAGGAAAATTACCCATATAGAGTCTCAAGAGAAATCCCACATTCCCGCTTGAAACACGAACTGAGACTTGACACCCTATATGCGACCCAAGACATTCCTTGACATAGTTGTCTCCACTGCAGAGGAGGACACACTTTATGGACTCAATTTTACATGAGACTCTGTTCACATTCTCCGCCTCCAGTGTAGGCCCGAAGCTCTCCTTGCAACAAGAAAGGTGACCTCTGTGAAGTAAAAAGAGCTTGGTTCTGAGGTCACTGTCGCAACTCGAGAGGGATTCCAAGCTTCCCACCACAACTCGATACAAAACACTAGATTCCCCCATCAATGCGAGATGAGGAATTTTCTGCTGCATAGTCTCAAAGCAAATCCCACATACCCGCTTGAAACTCGAACGGGTAATTGACACCATTTCTGCAACCATAAAAGTCCCCTGACTAAGCCGTCCCTACTGGAGAGGAGCACACAATTGAAGGACTCATCTCTAGATGACTTCCAATTGCCATTCCACACCTCAAGAATACTCCCGAGGTTTTCCTTCCAACACGATTGGAGACCTGACGTCCCTGGGACAACACGAGCGAGTTCCTGAGGTCCCCGTCGCAACGCAAGAAGGACCCAAACTTCCCACCTTAACTCCAGAAAAAATCACAAGATTCTGCATTCAAGGTGAGATGAGGAAAATTTCCCCTGCAGAATCTCAAGAGAAATCCCACATTCACACTTGAAACTCAAACGGGTAATTGACACCCTTTCTACAACAATAAAAGTTCCCTGACTAAGCTGACCCTATTGGAGAGAAGCTCACAGTTTATAGACTCATCTCTCGAGGCTTTCCAATTCCCAGTCTACCCCTCGAGAATAATCCCAAATTTCCCCTACCAAAACGAAAAGAGTCCTGACTTCCCAGGGACTACACGGGCGAGTTCCTGAGATCCCCGTTGCAACTCGAGAAGGACCCAAGCTTGCCGCCGCAACTCGAGAAAAACGACAAGATTCTGCACTCAAGGTGATCTGAGGAAAATTTCCCCTGCAGAGTCTCAAGAGAAATCCCACTTTCCCGCGTGAAACCCGAACGGGTATTTGACACCCTTTATGTGACTCAAAAAATCCCCTGACATAGCTATCCCCACTTGAGAGGAGAACACAATTTATTGACTCAAATTGAGATGAGGCCCTATTCCCATTTACGCTTCGAGAGTAATCCCGAAGTTCCCCTACCAAAACGAAAGGAGACCTGATGTCCCTGGGACAACATGAGTGAGTTCCTGAGGTCCGCGTTGCAACTCGACAAGCACCCAAATCTTCCCGCCTCAACTCCAGAATAAACAAAAGATTCTGCACTCAAGGTGAGATGAGGAAAATTTCCCCTGCAGAATCTCAAGAGAAATCCCACATTCCCTCCTGAAACGCGAACGGGAACTTGACACCCTTTATGCGACTCAACACAAGATGAAACCCAAATCACATTCCACGCCACAAGCGGAATCCCGAGGTTCCCCTTCCAAAGCGATTGGAGACCTGAGGTCCCTGGGACAACACGAGCGAGTTCCTGAGGTCCCCGTAGAAACGCGAGAAGGACCCAAAGCTTCCCGCCTCAACTCCAGAAAAACCACAAGATTTTGCATTCAAGGTGAGATGAGGAAAATTTCCCCTGCAGAATCTCAAGAGAAATCCCACATTCCCATTTGAAACCCGAACAGGTACTCGACAACATTTCTGCAACCATAAAAGTTCCCTGATTAAGCCTACTGGACAGGAGCACACAATTTACGGACTCATCACTAGATGAGTTCCAATTCCAATTCCACGCCTCGAGAATATTCCTGAAGTTTCCCTTCCAACACGAATGGAGACATCACTTCCCTGGCCAACATGAGCGAGTTCCTGATGTCCCCATCTCAACTCGATATGGACCCCAAGCTTCCTACCGCAAATCAAGAAACACCACAAGATTCTGTACTCAAAGTGAGATGAGGAATATTTCCCCTGCAGAGTCTCAAGAGAAATCCCACATTCCCGCTTAAACTCGAACGGGTACTTGACACCATTTCTGCTACACAAAAAGGACCCTTACTAAGCCGTCCCCACTGGAGAGGAGCACACAATTAATGGACTCAACACAAGATAGACCCAAATCACATTCCACGCAACGAGCGGAATCCCGAGGTTCCCCTTCCAACAAGATTTGAGACCTGCCATCCCTGACACGAGCGAGTTCCTGAGGTCCCAGTCGCATCTCCAGAAGGAGCCCAAGCTTCCCGCTACAACTCGAGAAAAACCACAAGCTTCTGCACTCAAGTTGAGATGAGGAAAATTTCCCATGCAGAGTATCGAGGAAAATTTCCCATGCAGAATCTCAAGGGAAATCCCACATTCCCGCTTGAAACTCGAACCGGGACTTGATACTTCATATGCGACTCAAGTCATTTCTTGACATAGCTTTCCCCAATGGAGAGGAGAACACAATTTATGGACTCAGTTTTAGATGAGACCCTATTCCCATTCTACGCATCCAGTGTAATCCCGAAGTTCTCCTTGTAGAAAGAAATGTGACCTGACCTCCCTGAAGTAAAAAGAGCTAGGTTCTGAGGTCAATGTCACAAATCGAGAGGGACTACAAGCTTCCTGCCGCAACTCATGAAAAACAAAAGATTACCCCATCAATGAGAGACGATGAAGTTTTCTACTGCATAGTCTCCAGAGAAATCCCATATTCCCTCCTGAAACTCGAACAGGTACTTTACACCATTTCTGCGACACAAAAAGTACCCTGACTAATCCGTCCCTACTGGAAAGGAGCACAGAATTAACGGACTCAACACAAGATGAAACCCAAATCACGTTCCACGCCATAAGCGGAATCCCAAGGTTCCCATTCCAAAATGATTGGAGACCTGACGTCCCTGGGACAACACGAGCGACTTCCTGAGGTCCCCGTCGAAATGCGAGAAGGACCCAAAGCTTCCCACCTCAACTCCAGAAAAACCACAAGATTCTGCATTCAAGGTGAGATGAGGAAAATTTCCCCTGCAGAATCTCAAGAGAAATCCCACATTCACACTTGAAACTCAAAGGGGTAATTGACACCATTTCTGCATCGATAAAAGTTCCCTGACTAAGCCGACCTTATTGGAGAGAAGCAGACAGTTTATGGACTCATCTCACTATGACCCCCAATTCCCATTCCACGCCTCGAGAATAATCCCAAATTTCCCCTACCAAAACGAAAGGAGTCCTGACTTCCCAGGGACTACATGAGCGAGTTCCTGAGATCCCCATCACAACTCGAGAAGGACCCAAGCTTGCCGCCACAACTCGGGAAAAACCACAAGATTCTGCACTCAAGGTGAGATGAGGAAAATTTCCCCTGCAGAGTCTCAAGAGAAATCCTACTTTCCCGCTTGAAACTCGAACGGGTACTTGACACACTTTATGTGACTCAAGACATTCCCTGACATAGCTCACCCCACTTGAGAGGAGATCACAATTTATGGACTCAACTTTAGATGAGGCCCTATTCCCATTCCACGCCTCGAGAGGAATCCCGAAGTTCCCCTACCAAAACGAAAGGAGACCTGACTTCCCAGGGACTACACAAGCGATTTCCTGAGATCCCCATCGCAACCCGACAGAGACCCCAAGCTTCCAGCCGCAACTCGAGAGAAACCAGAAGATTCTCCACTCAATGCAAGATGAAGAACATTTCTACATTTCTGCTGCAGAGTCTCAAAGGAAATCACACATTCCCGCTTGAAATCCGAAAGGGTACTTGAAACCCTTTCTGCGACACAAATAGATCCCTGACTAAGCAGTCCCCACTGGAGAGGAGCACACAATTAATGGAATAAAGAAAAGGTTAGACCCAAATCACATTCCATGCCATGAGCTGAATCCCGAGGTTCCCCTTCAAACACCATTGGAGAACTGACGTCACTGGGACAACACAAGCGAGTTCCTGAAGTCCCCGTCGCAACTCGAGAAGGACCCCAAGCTTCCCGGCGCAACTGGAGAAAAACCACAAGATTCTGCACTCAAGGAGAGATGAGGAAAATTTCCCCTGCAGAGTCTCAAGGGAAATCCCACATTCCCGCTTAAACTTGAACGGGTACTTCACAGCATTTCATCGACACAAAAAGGACCATTGCTAAGCCGTCCCGACTGGAGAGGAGCACACAATTAACTGACTCAACACAAGATGAGACTCAAATCACATTCCACGCCACGAGTGGAATCCCCAGGTTCCCATTCGAACATGATTGGAGACCTGAATTCCCTGATACCAGCGAGTTCCTGAGGTCCCCGTCGCATCTCGAGAAGGAGCCCAAGCTTCCCGCCACAACTCGAGAAAACCACAATATTCTGCACTCAAGGTGAGATGAGGAAAATTTCCCCTGCATAGTCTGAAGAGAAATCCCACATTCCCGCTTGAAACTCGAACGGGTAATTGACACCCTTTATGCGACTCAAATTATTCCCCGTCTTAACCGTCCACATTGAAGCCAGAGCACACAATTTACGTACACAAAATTAGATGCAGAACTATTCATCCTGCGCGCCTCCTGAGGAATGCTGAGGTTCCCCTTCCAACAGCAAAAAAGAGGTAAATTCCATGGTACAACGCAAGCCAGTTCCTGAATTCCCTGTCGCAACTCGAGAGGAAACCCAAGCTTTCCAACCACAACTCGAGTAAAACGACAAGGTTCTGCCATCAATGCGAGATGAGGAACATTTCTGCTGCAAAATCTTAAGAGAAATCCCACATTCCCGCTAAAACTCGAAAGGGTACTTGACACCAATTTTGCGACACAAAAAGGACACTTACTAAGCCGTCCCCACTAGAGAGGAGCACACAATTAACGGACTCATTTCTAGCTGAGGCCCAATTCCCATTCCACGCCTCAAGAGAAATCCGGAAGTGCCCTTTCCAACAGGAAAGGAGACCTGATTTCCCTGGGGCAACACGAGCGAGTTCCTGCGATCCCACTCGCAACCCAAAAGGTACCCCAAGTTTCTAGCCACAACTCGAGAAAAACAATATTCTCCCCTGAATGCGAGAAGAGGAATATTTCTGCTGCAGAGTCTCAAGAGTAATCCCTCATTCCCGCTTGAAACTCAAAACGGGACTTGACACACTATTTGAGACCCAAGACATTCCTTGACATAGCTGTCCCCACTGGAGACGAGAACACATTTTATGGACTCAATTTCAGATGAGGCCCTATTCCCATTCTACGTCTCCAGTGTAATCCCGAAGCTCACCTTGCAACAAGAAAGGTGACCTGACCTCCAAGAAGGAAAAAGATCTAGGTTCTGAGGTCACTGTCACAACTCGAGAAGGACCCCAATCTTCCCGCCGCAACTCGGAAAAAAAAAAAAAAAACAGATTCTGCACTCAAGGTGAGATGAGGAAATTTTCCCATGCAGAGTCTCAAGAGAAATCCCACATTCCCGCTTGAAACTCGAACCGGGTCTTGACACACTATATGCGACCCAAGACATTCCTTGAAATAGCTGTCCCCACTGGAGAGGAGAACACAATTTAGGGACTCAATTTTAGATGAGGTCCTATTCCCATTCTACACCTCGAGTGTAATCCCGAAGCTCTCCTAGCAAGAAGAAAGGTGACCTGACCTCCCTGAAGTAAAAAGAGCTAGGTTCTGAGGTCACTGTCGCAACTCAAAGGGACTACATGCTTCCTGATAAAACTCGACAAAAATCACACTTTTTTCCCTCAAGGAGAGAAGAGGAACATTTCAGTGCAAAGTCTCAAGAGAAATCACAAGTTCCGACTTGAAACTTGAAAGGGTACTTGAAACCCTTTCTGATACACTAAAAGATACCTGACTAAGCCATCGCCACTGGAGAGGAGCACACGATTAATGGACTCAACACAAGATGAGACCCAAATCACTTTCCACACCACAAGCGGAATCCCGAGGTTCCCCTTCCAACATGATTGGAGACCTGACGTCCCTGGAACAACACGAGCGTGTTACTGAGATCTCCGTCGCAACTCGAGAAGGAGCCCAAGCTTCCCACCGCAACTCAAGAAAAACCACAAGATTCTACACTCAAGGTGAGATGACGAAAATTTCCCATGCAGAGTCTCAAGAGAAATCCCACATTCACGCTTGAAACTCGAACCGGGCCTTGACACACTATATGCGATCCAAGACATTCCTTGACATAACTTTCCCACTGGAGAGGAGAACACCATTTATGGTCTCAATTTAGATTAGGCCCTATTCCCATTCTACAACTCGAGTGCAATCCCGAAGCTCTCTTTGCAACAAGAAAGGTAACCTTACCTCCCTGAAGTAAAAAGACCTAGTTTCCCAGGTCACTGTTGCAACTTGAGAGGGACTACAAGCTTCCTGCCCCAACTCGATAAAAACCACAAGATTCCCCTATCTATGTGAGATGAGGAATTTTCTGCTGCAGAGTCTCAAGGGAAATCCCACATGCCCGCTTGAAATTTGAACAGGTACTTGACACCCTTTTTGCACCATAAAAGTTCCCTGACTAAACCATCCCTACTGGAGAGGAGCGCACAATTTAAGGACTCATCTCTAGATGATTTCCAATTCTCATTCCACACCTAGAGAATAATCCCGAAGTTTTCCTTCCAACACAAAAGGAGACCTGAGTTACCTGGGGCAACACGAGAGAGTTACTGAGGTCCCCGTCCCAACTCAAGATGGAGTCCAAGCTTCCCACCACAACTCGAGGGAAAAAAAAAAAAAGATTCTGCAATCAAGGTGAGATGAGGAAAGTTTCCCCTGCAGTGTCTCAAGAGAAATCCCACATTCCCTCTTAAACTCCATCGGGTACTTGACACCATTTCTGCAACACAAAAAGGACACTTACTAAGCCGTCCCCATTGGAGAGGAGCACACAGTTAACGGACTCATTTCGAGATGAGGCCCAATTCACATTCCATGCTTCAAGAGAAATCCGTAAGTACCCTTTCCAACAGGAAAGGAGACCTGACTTCCCTGAAGCAACACGGGTGAGTTCATCACGTCACCTTCGCAAATCCAGTGGGACCCCAAGCTTCCCGCCGCAACTCGAGAAAATCCACAAGATTCTCCCCTCATGGGGAGATGAGGAACATTTCAGTTGCAGATTCTCAGAGAAATCCCTCATTCCTCCTTGAAACTCACAGGTTATTTCACATCCTTTATGCGACTCAAAAATTACACTGACATACCCAGCCCCAGTCGAGAGGAACACCGACTTTCCTGCCACAACTGACAAAGTGCCCCGTTTTCCAGTCCTATATTACAGATGACACTCTATTCCCCTGCTTTGTCTGAAATGGAAACCGGACGTTCCATCGCAAGGTAGGAGGTGGCCGGTAACACCTTGATTCCTGGGAGGGTTCCAGGGGTTTCAAAACACAATTGAAAAAGGTACGGATATCCCCACTCCCTCGACATATTGTCTGATTCCACTGCACAGCCCCAGATGTATCCTCGAGTATCAACTCCCAAGACGAGTGGAGACCGGACTCCCCAAGCCTTCTCGATACAATCTCCAGGTACAAATTCAAGTCAACTGTGGCCTAAAACACCTTTTACTGCTCGAGATGAAAGCGGAGTTCCATGTCTGAACACGAGATGAGGCCTGACTCACCAGGTGAATATTGAGAGCAAACCCAAAATCCCTGTCGCCACTGGAGAAGAACACACAGTTGACCAACTCAACCCTAGATGCCACTCTATTCCTCTGCTGCACCTTGAGAGGAACCCCGAGGTTCCCCTTCCAACATGATAGGAGACCTTATTTCCCTGGAGCAACACAAGCGAGATCCTAAAGTCCCCGTTGCTACTCAAGAGGAACCCCAAGCTATCCGCCGCAACTAGAGAAAAACAAAAAGGTTCCCACATCAATGCGAGATGCGGAACTTTTCTGCTGCAGTATCTCAAAGGAAATCCCACATTTCTGCTTTAAACTCGAACGGGAACTTGACCCCCTTTATGTGACTCAAAAAGTTCCCTAACTTAGCCGTCCGCACTAGAGAGGAGCACACAATTGACGGACTCAACTAGAGATGAGGCCCTATTCCCAATTAATGGCTTGAGAGTAATCCTGAAGTTCCCCTTCCAAGTTCCTGAGGTCCCCGTCGCAACTCGACTGGGACCCCAAGCTTCCCGCCGCAACTCGAGAAAAACGACAAGTTCTGCCCTCAAGGCGAGATGAGGAATATTTCCGTTGCATATTCTCAAGAGAAATCCCACATTCTCGCTTGAAACTCAATTGATGGACTCAATTTTAGATAAGGCCCTATTCCCATTCTACGCCTTGAGTGTAATCCCGAAGCTCTCCTTGCAACAAGAAATGAGACCTCACCTCCCTGAAGTAAAAGAGCTAGGTTCTGAGGTCAGTGTCGCAACTCGAGAGGGAGTACAAGCTTCCTGCCGCAACTCGATAAAAAACACGAGATTCCCCCATCAATGAGAGATGAGGAATTTCTGCTGCAGAGTCTCAAGGGAAATCCAACATTCCCTCTTGAAACACAAACGGGTACTTGACACCCTTTATGGGACTCTAAAAATTAACCATCCTAGCCGGCCCCACTGAAGAAGAGCACAAAATTTACGTAAATAACGCTAGAAGCAGCACTATTACTCTGCTGCTCCTCGAAAGGAATCCCAAGGTTCCCCATCCAACACGATAGGAGAATTGAAGAAACTGGGACAACAGGAGTGAGCTACTGTTGTCCCAGTGGCAACTCGAGAAGCACCACAAGCTTCCCGCCGCAACTCGAGAAAAACCACAAGATTCTGCACTCAAGGTGAGATGAGGAAAATTTCAAATGCAGAGTCTCAAGAGAAATCCCGCATTCACGCTTGAACCTTGAATGAGTACTTGACACCCTTTATGCAACTCAAGACATTCCCTGACGTAGCTGTCCACACTTGAGATGAGAACACAATTTATGGACTCAACTATAGATGAGGCCCTATTTCCATTCCACGCCTTGAAAGTAATCCCGAAGTTCCCCTACCAAAACGAAAGGAGACCTGACTTGCCAGGGACTGCACAAGCGAGTTCCTGAGGTCCCCATCGCAACTCGAGAATCACCACAATCTTCCCCCCGCAACTCGAGAAAAAACACAAGATTCTGCACTCAAGGTGAGATGAGGAAAATTTCCCCTGCAGAGTCTCAAGAGAAATCCCACATTCCCGCATAAACTCGAACTGGTACTTGACACCATTTCTGCGACAGAAAAGGACCCTTACTAAGCCGTTTCTACTGAAGAGGAGCACACAATTAACGGAGTCAACACAAGATGAGACACAAATCACATTCCACGCCACGAGCGGAATCCCGAGGTTCCCCTTCCAACATGATTGGAGACCTGACATCCCTGGGACAACACGAGCGATTTCCTGAGATCCCTGTAGCACCACGAAAGGGACCCAAAGCTTCCAGCCGCACCTCCAGAAAAATCACAAGATTCTCCCCTCTATGCGAGATGAAGAAATATTTTGCTGCAGAATCTCAAGAGAAATCACACATTTCCTCTTGAAACTAGAAAGGGTACTTGAAACCCTTTCTGCCACACAAAAGATCCCTGACTAAGTCGTCCCCACTAGAGAGGAGCACACAATTAACGGACTCAACACAAGATGAGACACAAATCACATTCCACGCCACGAGCAGAATCCCGAGGTTCCCCTTCCAACATGATTGGAGACCTGACTTCCCTGGGACAACACGAGCAATTTACTGAGATCCCCATCGCACCACGAAAGGGACCCAAAGCTTCCAGCCGCACCTCCAGAAAAACCACAAGATTCTCCCCTCTATGCGAGATGAGGAAATATTCTTCTGCAGAATCTCAAGAGAAATCACACATTTCCTCTTGAAACTAGAAAGGGTACTTGAAACCCTTTCTGCCACACAAAAAGATCCCTGACTAAGTCGTCCCCACTGGAGAGGAGCACACAATTAACGGACTCAACACAAGATGAGACCCAAATCACATTCCATGCCACGAGCGGAATCTCGAGTTTCTCTTTCCAACACGATTGGAGACCTGACTTCCCTGGGACAACACGAGAGAGTTCGTGAGGTTCACGTCACAACTTGAGAGGAGACCAAGTTTCCCACCACAACTCAAGAAAAACCACAAGATTCTGAACTCAAGGTGAGATGAGGAAAATTTCCCCTGCAGAGTCTCAAGGGAAATACCCCATTCCCGCTTGAAGCTCGAACCAGTACTTGACACCCTTTATTGGATTCTAAAATGTCCCCATCCTAGCCGGCCCCACTGAAGAAAAGCACAAAATTTACCTAAATAATGCTAGATGCGACACTATTCCTCTGCTGCCCCTTGAGCAGAATCCCAAGATTCCCCAACCAACACGATAGGAGAATTGAAGAAACTGGGACAACATGAGCTAGTTACTGATGTCCCCATCGCAATTCAAGAAGGTCCCCAAGCTTCCCGCTGAAACTCGAGAAAAACCACTATATTCTGCCCTCAAGGTGAGATGAGGAAAATTTCCCATGCAGAGTCTCAAAAGAAATCCCACTTTCCCGCTTGAAGCTCGAAACGGGACTTGACACACTACATGCAACCCAAGACATTATTTGACATAGCTGTCCCCACTGGAGAGGAGAACACAATTTATGGACTCAAATTTAGATGAGGTTCTATTCCCATTCTAGGACTCAAGTGTAATCTCGAAGCTCTCCTTGCAACAAGAAATGAGACCTCACTTCCCTGAAGTAATAGAGCTAGATTCCGAAGTCACTGTCCCAACTCGAGAGGGACTACAAGCTTCGTGCCGCAACTAGATAAAAACCACGAGATTCCCCTATCAATGCGAGATGAGGAATTTTCTGCTGAAGAGTCTCAAGGGAAATCCCACATTCCCGCTTGAAATTCGAACAGGTACTTGACACCGCTCCTGCAACCATATAATTTTCCTGACGAAGCCATCCCTATTGGAGAGGAGCACAGAATTTACGGACTCATTTCTAGTGACTTTCAATACCCATTCCACGCCTTGAGAATGATCCCGAAGTTTCCCTTCCAACACGAAAGGAGACCTGACTTCCCACAGACTACACAAGCGAGTTCCTGAGGTCCCCATAGCAAGTCGAGAAGGACCCCAAACTTCCCGCTGCAAATCGAGAAAAACCACAAGATTCTGCACTCAAGGTGAGAGGAGGAAAATTTCCCCTGCAGAGTCTCAAGAGAAATCCCAAATTCCTGCTTGAAACTTGAACCGGGACTTGAAACCCTTTATGCAACTCAAGACATTCCCTGACACAGCTGTCCCCACTTGAGAGGAGAACACAATTTATGGACTCAATTTTAGATGAGGCCCTTTTCCCATTCTATGCCTCGAATGTAATCCCGAAGCTCCCCTTGCAACAAGAAAGGTGACCTGACTTCTTTGAAGTAAAAAGAGCTAGGTTCTGAGATCACTGTCGCAACTCGATAGGGACGACAAGCTTCCCGCCGCAACTCGAGAAAACCACAAGATTCTCCCCTCAATGCGAGATGAGGAACATATCTGCTGCAGAGTCTCAAGAGAAATCCTACATTCCCGCTTGAAACTGAACGGGTACTTGACACCCTTTATGCGACTCAAGACATTCCCTGACATAGCTGTCCCCACTTGAGAGGAGAACACAATTTATGGACTCAACTTTAGATGAGGCCTTTTTCCCATCCACGCCTCCAGACAAAACCTGATGTTCCCCTACCAAAACGAAAGGAGACCTGACTTCCCAGGGACTACACCAGCGGGTTCCTGAGGTTCCCGTCACAACTCGAAAAGGACCCTAAGTTTCCCACCGCAACTCGAGAAAAACCACAAGATTCTGACTCAAGGTGAGATGAGGAAAATTTCCCATGCAGAGTCTCAAGAGAAATCCCACATTCCCGCTTGAAACTCTAACCAGGACTTGACACACTATATGCGACCCAAGACATTCCTTGACATAGCTGTCCCCACTGGAGAGGAGAACACAATTTATGGACTCAATTTTAGATGAGGCCCTATTCACATTCTACACTTCGAGTGTAATCCCGAAGCTCTCCTTGCAAAAAGAAAGGTGACCTGACCTCCCTGATGTAAAAAGAGCTATGTTCTGAGGTCACTGTCGCAACTCGAGAGGTCCTGCAAGCTTCCCGCCACAACTCGAGAAAAACCACTAGATTCCCCCATCAATGTAAGATGAGTAATTTTCTGCTGCAGAGTCTCAAGGGAAATCCCACATTCCCGCTGGCAATTCGAATGGGTACTTGACACTCTTTATGCGACTCAAGATATTCCCTAACATAGAAATCCCCACTTGAGAGGAGAAAACAATTTATGGACTCAACTTTAGATGAGTTCCTATTCCCTTTCCACGCTTCAAGAGTAATCCTGAAGTTCCCCTACCAAAACGAAAGGAGACCTGCCTCCCCAGGGACTATACGAGCGAGTTCCTGAGGTCCCTGTTGCAACTAGAGAAGGACCCCAAGCTTCCCGCTGCATCTCGAGCAAACCACAAGATTCTGCACTCAAGGTGAGATGAGGAAAATTTCCCCTGCAAAGTCTCAAGAGAAATCCCACATTCCCGCTTTAACTCGAACGGGTACTTGACCCCATTTCTATGACAAATAAATGACCCTTACTAAGCCGTCCCCACTGGAGAGGAGCACACAGTTAACGGACTCATTCCTAGATGAGGCTCAATTCACATTCCACGCCTCGAGAGAAATTCCAAAGTACCCTTTCCAACAGCAAAGGAGACCTGATTTCCCTTGGGCAACATGAGTGAGTTCCTGTGATCCCCTACGCAAGCCAAAAGGACCCCAACTTCCAGCCGAAACTCGAAAAAAACCACAAGATTGTCCCCTCAATGCGAGATGAGGAATATTCCTGTTGTAGAGACTCAAGAGAAATCACACATTGCCGCTGAAAACTCTAACCGGGACTTGACACACTATCTGCGACACAAGACATCCCTTGATATAGCTGACCCCACTGGAGAGGAGAACACAATTTATGGACTCAATTTTATATGAGTCCCTATTCCCTTTCTACCCCTCGAGTGTAATCCCGAAGCTCTCCTTGCAACAAGAAAGGTGACCTGACTTCGATGAAGTAAAAAGAGCTAGGTTCTCTGGTCACTGTCGCAACTCGAGAAGGACTACAAGCTTCCCCCCGCAACACGAGAAAAACCACAAGATTCCCCCATCAATGCGAAATGAGGAATTTTCTGCTATAAAGTCTCAAGGGAAATCCCACATTCCCGCTGGACATTCGAACTTTTACTTGACACCCTTTTGGCACCAAAAATTTCCCTGACTACACCGTCCCTACTGGAGAGAAGCACACACTTTACTGACTCATCTCTAAATGACTTCCAATTCTCATTCCACTCCTCGAGAATGAAACCGAAGTTCCCCTTCCAACACGAAGGGAGACCTGCCTTCCCTTGGGCAGCACAAGCGAGTTACTGAAGTCCCCTCGTAACTCGAGAAGGATCCCAACCTTCCCACCGCAACTCGAGAAAAACCACAAGATTCTGCACTCAAGGTGAGATGAGAAAAATTTCCCCTGCAGTGTCTCAAGAGAAATCCCACATTCCCGCTTGAAACACGAATGGATACATGACACCCTTTATGCGACTCAAGACATTCCCTCACATAGCTGTCCCCTCTTGAGAAGAGAACACAATTTATGGACTCAAATTTAGATGAGGCCCTATTCCCATTCCACGTCTCGAGAGGAATGCCAAATTTCCCCTACCAAAACGAAAGGAGACTTTACTTCGGGGGACTACACGAGTGAGTTCCTGAGGTCCCCGTCGACACTCGAGAAGGACCCCAAGCTTCCCGCTGCAACTCGAGAAAAACCAAAAGATTCTGCACTCAAGGTGAGATGAGGAAAATTTCCCCTGCAGAGTCTCACGAGAAATCCCACATTTCTGCTTAATCTCGAACGGGTACTTGACACCATTTCTGCAAAACAAAAAGGACCGTTACTAGGCCGTCCCCACTGGAGAGGAGCACACAATTGACGGACTCATCCCTAGATGAGGCCCAATTCACATTCCACACCTCGAGAGAAATTCTGAAGTACCCTTTCCAACAGGAAAGGAGACCTGATTTCCCTTGGACAACACGAGCGAATTCCTGTGATCCCCGACGCAAGCGGAAAGGCACCCAAATTACCAGCCGCAACTAGAAAAAAACCACAAGATTCTCCGCTCAATGCGAGATGAGGAACAATTCTGTTGCAGAGAATCACGAGAAATCACACATTCCCGCTTGAAAATAGAAAGGTTACTTGAAACCCTTTCTGCAACACAAAAAGATCCCTGACTAAGCCGTCCCCATGGAGAGGAGGACACAATTAACAGACTCAACACAAGATGAGACCCAAATCACATTCCACGCCATGAGAGGAATCCCAAGGTTTCCCTTCCAACACGATTGGAGAAATGATGAACCTGGGACAATACGAGCAAGTTCCTGAGGTCCCCTTCGCAACTCGAGATGGACCGCAATCTTCCGCCGCAACTCGAGAAAAACCACGAGTCTCAAGGGAAATCCCACATTCCTGCTTGAAATTGAACGGATACTTGACACCCTTTCTGCAACCATAAAAGTGTCCTGACTAAGAGGTCCGTACTGGAGAGGAGCACACAATTTACGGACTCATCACTACATGATTTCCAATTCCCATTCCACGCCACGAGAATAATCCCGAAGTTTCCCTTCCAACATGAAAAGAGACCTGACTGCCTTGGGGCAACACGAGCGAGTTCCTGCGGTCCCCGTCGCAATTGAGAAGGAGCCAAAGCTTCCCGCCCGCAACGCGAGAAAAACCACAAGATTCTGCACTCAAGGTGAGTTGAGGAAATTTTCCCATGCAGAGTCTCAAGAGAAATCCCACATTCCCGCTTGAAACGCGAACGGGTACTTGACACCCTTTATGCGACTCAAGACATTCCCTGACATACCTATCCACGCTAAGAGGAGAACACAATTAATGGACTCAACTTTAGATGAGGCCCTAGTCTCATCCTACGCCTCGAGTGTTATCCCGAAGTTCTCCTTGCAACAAGAAAGGTGACCTGACCTCCCTGAAATAAAAAATAAAAAGAGCTAGGTTCTGAGGTCACCATCGCAACTCGAGAGCGACTGCAAGTTTCCCGCCTCTACTCGAGAAAAACCACTAGATTCCCCCATCAATGCGAGATGAGGAATTTTCTGCTGCAGAGACTCAAGGGAAATCCTATATTCCCTCTTGAAATTCGAACGGGTACTTGACACCTTTTCTGCAACCATAAAGTTTCCCTGAATAAGCCGTCCCTACTGGAGAGGAGCACACAATTTACAGACGCATCTCTAGATGACTTTCAATTGCCATTCCACGCCTCAAGAATAATCCCGAAGTTTCCCTTCCAACACGAAAGGAGACCTGACTTCCTTGGGGCAACACGAGCAAGTTCCTGAAGTCACCGTAGAAACTCGAGAAGGACCCCAAGCTTCCCACCACGCCTCCAGAAAAACCACAAAATTCTGCAAACAAGGGGAGATGAGAAAATTTTCCCCTGCAGAGACTCAAGAGAAATCCCACATTCCCGCTTAAACTCGAACAGGTACGTGACACCATTGTGAGACACAAAAATGACACTTACTAAGCCATCCCCACTGGAGAGGAGCACACAATTAACTGACTAATCTCTAGATGAGACCCAGTTCACATTCCATGCCTCGAGCATAATGCCGAACTTTCCCTCCCAACACGAAAGGAGACCTGACTTCACTGGGGCAACACGAGCGAGTTATTGAGTTCCCAATCGCAACTCGAGAAGGAGCCCTAGCTTCCTGCCGCAACTCGAGAAAAACCACCAGTCTCAAAGGAAATCCCATATCGCCACTTGAAATTCGAACGGGTACTTGACACCTTTTCTGCACCCATAAAATTTCCCTGACTAAGCCGTCCATACTGGAGAGGAGCACACAATGTACCGACACATCTCTAGATGAATTCCAATTCCCATTCCACACCTCGAGAATAATCCCGAAGTTTCCCTTCCAACACGAAAGGATACCTGACTTCCCTGGGGCAACACGAGCGAGTTACTGAGGTCCCTGTCGCAACTCGAGAAGGACCCCAAGCTTCCCGCCAGAACTCGAAAAAAACAACAAGATTCTGCACTCAAGGTGAGATGAGGAAAATTTCTCCTGCAGAGTCTCAAGAGAAATCCCACATTCCCGCTTGAAACTCGAACGTCTACTTGACACCTTTTATGTGACTCAAGATACTCCCTGACATAGAAGTCCCCACTTGAGAGGAGAACACAATTTATGGACTCAACTTTAGATGAGACCCTATTCCTTTTCCATGCTTCGAGAGTAATCCCGAAGTTCCCCTACCAAAACGAAAGGAGACCTGACTTCCCAGGGACTACACGAGGGAGTTCCTGAGGTCTCTGTCACAACTAGAGAAGGACCCCAAGCTTCCCGCCGCAACTCGAGCAAACTCAAGATTCTGCACTCAAGATGAGATGAGGAAAATTTCCCCTGCAGAGTCTCAAGAGAAATCCCACATGCCTGCTTAAATTCGAACGGGTACTTGACACCATTTCTGCGACCAAAAAAAGACCCTTACTAAGCCGTCCCCACTGGAGAGGAGCACACAATTAACGGACTCATCCTTAGATGAGGCCCAATTCAATTTCCATGCCTGGAGAGAAATCCCGAAGTAGGAGACCTGATTCCCCTTGGGCAACACGAGCGAGTTCCTGTGATCCCCGATGCAAGTGGAAAGGGACCCCAACTTCCAGCTGAAACTGGAAAAAAAAACACAAGATTATCCCCTCAATGCGAGATGAGGAACATTTCTGCTGCAGAGACTCAAGAGAAATCGCACATTCCCGCTGGAAACTCGAACCGGGACTTGACACGCGATATGTGACACAAGACATTCCTTGACATAGCTGTCCCCACTGGAGAGGAGAGCACAATTTATGGACTCAATTTTATATGAGGCCCTATTCCCATTCTATCCCTAGAGTGTAATCCCGAAGCTCTCCTTGCAACAGGAAAGGTGACTTGACCTCCCTGAAGTAAAAAGTGCTAGGTTCTCTGGTCACTGTCGCATTTCGAGAAAGACCCCAAGCTTCCCGCTGCAACTCGAGAAAAACCACAAGATTCCCCCATCAATGCGAAATGAGGAATTTTCTGCTATGATGTCTCAAGGGAAATGCCACATTACCGCTGGAAATTCGAACTGGCACTTGACACCCTTTCGGCAAAAAAAATTTCCCTGACTAAGCCGTCCCTACTGGAGAGGAGCAAACACTTTACGGACTCATCTCTAGATGACTTCCAATTCCCTTTCGACGCCTCGAGAATGATACCGAAGTTTCCCTTCCAACACGAAAGGAGACCTGCCTTCCCTCGGGCAAAACAAGCGAGTTACTGAAGTCCTCTCGTAATTCGAGAAGGACCCCAAGCTTCCCACCACAACTCGAGAAAAATCACAAGATTCTGCACTCAAGGTGAAATGAGGAAAATTTCCCCTGCAGTGTCTAAAGAGAAATCCCACATTTCTGCTTGAAACACGAATGGGTACATGACACCCTTTATGCGACTCAAGACATTCCCTGACATAGCTGTCCCCTCTTAAGAAGAGAACACACTTTATGGACTCAACATTAGATGAGGCCCTATTCCCATTCCACGCCTCGAGAGGAATCCCGAAGTTCCCCTACCAAAACGAAAGGAGACATGACTTCCCTGGGGCAACACAAGCGAGTTCCTGAGGTCCCCGTCACAACTCTAGGAGGCCCCAAAGCTTCCCGCCGCAACTTGAGAAAAACCACAAGATTTTGCACTCAAGGTGAGATGAGGAAAATTTCCCCTGCAGAGTCTCAAGAGAAATCCCACATTTTCGCTTGAAACTCGAACCAGGACTTGACACACTATAAGCGACCCAAGACATTCCTTGACATAGCTGTCCCCACTGGAGAGGAGAACACAATTTTTGGACTCATCTCTAGATGAGTCCCCTGATGTGAGAGATGCCGTCTCCTCACCAGATGGTCAACACCGAAATCTGAATGATTATATTCTTTGCAGCCAAAGATGGAGAATCTGTATACAGTTAGCAAAAACAAGACCAGGAGCTGACTGTGGCTCAGATCATGAACTCCTTATTGCCAAATTCAGACTTAAATTGAGGAAAGTAGGGAAAACCACTAGACCATTCAGATATGACCTAAATCAAATCCCTTATGATTATACAGTGGAAGTAAGAAATAGATTTAAGGGTCTAGATCTGATAGATAGAGTGCTTGATGAACTCTGGACGGAGGTTCATGACAGTATACAGGAGACAGGGACCAAGACCATCCCCATGGAAAAGAAATGCAAACAAGCAAAATGGCTGTCTGAGGAGGCCTTACAAATACTTGTGAAAAGAAGAGAAGCGAAAAGTAAAGGAGGAAAGGAAAGATATAAGCATCTGAATGCAGAGTTCCAAAGAATAGCAAGGAGAGATAAGAAAGCCTTCCTCAGCGATCAATGCAAAGAAATAGAGGAAAACAACAGAATAGGAAAAACAGGAGATCTTATCAAGAAAATTAGAGTTTTCAAGGGAACATTTCATGCAAAGATGCGCTCGATAAAGGACAGAAATTGTATGGACCTAACAGAAGCAGAAGATATTAAGAAGAGGTGGCAAGAATACACAGAAGAACTGTACAAAAAAGATCTTCACGACCCAGATAATCACGATGGCATGATCACTCACCTGGAGCCAGACATCTTGGAATGTGAAGTCAAGTGGGCCTTAGAGACCATCATGACGAACAAAGCTAGTGGAGGTGATGGAATTCCAGTTGAGCTATTTCAAATCCTGAAAGATGATGCTGTGAAAGTGCTGCACTCAATATGCCAGCAAATTTGGAAAACTCAGCAATGCCCTCAGGACTGGAAAAGTTCAGTCTTCATTCCAATCCGAAAGAAAGGCAAAGCCAAAGAATGCTCAAACTACCCCACATTTGCACTCATCTCACGTGCTAGTAAAGTCATGCTCAAAATTCTCCAAGCTAGGATTCAGCAATATGTGAATCGTGAACTTCCAGATGTTCAAGCAGGTTTTAGAAAAGGCAGAGGCACCAGAGATCAAATTGCCAACATCCGCTGGATTATGGAGAAAGCAAGAGAGTTCCAGAAAAATATCTATTTCTGCTTCATTGATTATGACGAGGCCTTTGACTGTGTGGATCACAATAAACTGTGGAAAATTCTGAAAGAGATGGGAATCCCAGACCACCTGACCTGCCTCTTGAGAAACCTGTATGCAGGTCAGGAAGCAACAGTTCGAACTGGACATGGAACAACAGACTGGTTCCAAATAGGAAAAGGAGTACATCAAGGTCGTATATTGTCACCCTGCACATTTAACTTATATGCAGAGTACATCATGAGGAACGCTGGGCTGGAAGAAGCACAAGCTGGAATCAAGATTGCTGGGAGAAATATCAATAACCTCAGATATGCAGATGACACCACCCTTATGTCAGAAAGTGAAGAGGAATTCAAAGGCGTCTTGATGAAAGTGAAAGAGGAGAGTGAAAAGGTTGGCTTGAAGCTCAACATTCAGAAAAGGAAGATCATGGCATCTGGTCCCATCACTTCTTTGGGAATAGATGGGGAAACAGTGCTAACGGTGTCAGACTTTATTTTTTTGGGCTCCAAAATCACTGTGGATTATGACTGCAGCCAAGAAATTAAAAGAAGCTTACTTTTTGGAAGGAAACTTATGACCAGCTTAGATAGCATATTAAAAAGCAGAGACATTACTTTGCCAACCAAGGTCCGTCTAGTCAAGGCTATGGTTTATCCCGTGGTCATGTATGGATGTGAGAGTTGGACTGTGAAGAAAGCTGAGTGCTGAAGAATTGATGCTTTTGAACTGTGGTGCTGGAGAAGACTCTTGAGAGTCCCTTGGACTGCAAGGAGATCCAACCATTCCATTCTAGAGGAGATCAATCTTGGGTATTCATTGGAAGGATTTATGCTAAAGCTGAAACTCCAATACTTTGGCCACCTCATGCGACAAGTTGACTCACTGGAAAAGACTCTGATGCAGGGAGCGATTGGGGGTAGGAGGAGTTGGGGACGACAGAGAATGAGATGGCTGGATGGCATCACCGACTCTGTGGACATGAGTGTGAGTGAATTCCAGGAGTTGGTGATGGACAGGGATGCCTGGCGTGCTGTGGTTCATGGGGTCGCTAAGCGTCGGACACAACTGAGCGACTGAACTGAAATGAACTGAATTAGATAAGTGCCAATTCACATTGCACGCCTCGAGAGAAATCCCAAAGTACCCATTCCAAAGGGAAAGGAGACCTGAATTGCCTTGGTCAAGACGAGCTAGTTCCTGAGATCCCCGTCGCAACCAGAAAGGGACCCCAACCTTCCAGCCGCAACACAAGAAAAACCACAAGATTCTCCCCTCAATGCGAGATGAGGAATATTTCTGCTGCAGAGTCTCAATAGAAATCCCACATTCCCACTTAAGCTCAAACGGGTAATTGACACCATTTCTGCGACACAAAAAGGACCCTTACTAAGCCGTCCCCACTGGAGAGGAGCACACAATTAACGGACTCATTTCTAAATGAGGCCCAATTCACATTCCACATCTAAAGAGAAATCTCGAAGTACCCTTTCCAATAGGAAAGGAGACCGGACTTCCCTGGGGCAACACGAGGGAGTGCCTGAGATCCCAGTTGCAAACAGAAAGGGACCCCAAGCTTCCAGCCGCAACTCAAGAAAAACCACAAGATTCTCCCCTCAATGCGAGATGTGGAATATTTCTGCTGCAGAGTCTCAAGAGAAATCACACATTCCCGCCTGAAACTCGAAAGGATACCTGAAACCCTTTCTGTGACAAAAAAATTTCCCTGACTAAGCCATCCCCACTGGAGAGGAGCACACAACTAACGTACTCAACACAAGATGAGACCCAAATCACATTCCACGCCGCGAGTGGAATCCCGAGGTTGCCCTTCCAACACGATTGGAGACCTGACGTCCCTGGGACAACATGAGAGATTTCCGGAGTTCCCTGGCGCAACTTGAGAAGGAGCGCAAGCTTCTCGCTGCAACTCGAGAAAAACCACAAGATTCTGCACTCAAGGTGAGATGAGGAAAATTTACCATGCAGAGTCTCAAGAGAAATCACACGTTCCCGCTTGAAACCCGAACCCGACTTGACACACAATAAGCGACCAAAGACATACCTTGACATAGCTGTCCCCACTGGAGAGGAGAACACAATTTATGGACTCAATTTTAGATGAGGTCCTATTCCCATTCTACACTTCGAGTGTAATTCCGAAGATCTCCTTGCAACAAGAAAGGTGAACTGACCTCCCTGAAGTAAAAAGAGCTAAGTTCTGATGTCACTGTCACAGCTCGTGAGGAACTACAATCTTCCAGCACACATGACTTCCCTGGGGAAACACGAGGGAGTTCCGGAGGTCCCAGTCGCAACTCGAGAAGAACCCCAAGCTTCCCGCCACAACTCGAGAAACACCAAAAAATTATCCCCTCAATGTGATTTGAGGAAATTTTCTGCTGGAGAGTCACAATAAAAACCATACATTCGTGCCCTTAAACTCGAACGGGTACTTAACACTCATTATGCGACCCAAAAACATCCTCGACATAGCCGTCCACATGGAAGAGGAGCACACAATTTACGTTCACAACACTAGATGCGGCCCTATTCCTCTACCGGACCTCGAGTAGAATCACAAGGTTCTCATTCTAACACGAAAGAAGACCTAACTTCCCAGGGAAAACACGAGCCAGTTTCTGCGTTCCCTGTCGCAAATCGAGAGGAACCCCAAGCTATCCGCCGCAACTCGAGAAAAACTACCATGTTCCATCATCAATGCGAGATGAGAAAGTTTTCGGCTGCAGAATCTCAAGAGAAATCCCACATTCCTGCTTGAAACTCGAACGGGTACTTGATACACTATAGGACACAAAATTTCCCTAACATAGCCGTCCCCACTGGAGAGGAGCACACAACTGATGGACTCAACTCGAGATGAGCCTCTATTCCCATTTAATGCCTCAAGAGTAATCCCGAAGTTCCCCTTCCAACACAATAGGGGACCTGACTTCCCTGAAGCAACACGAACGATTTCCTGAGGTCCATGTCGCAACTCGAGTGGGACCCAAAATTTCCAGCCGCAACTCAAGAGAAAGCACAAAATTATCCCCTCAATGCGAGATGAGGAACATTTCCGTTGCAGATTCTCAAGAAAAATCACACTTCCCAGCTTGAAAATCGACAGGTTACTTAGCATCCTTTATGTGACTCAAATACTCCACCGGCATACCCAGTCCCAATGGAGAGGAACACGGAGTTTCCTGCAACAACTGACAAGGTTCCCTGTTTTCCAGTTCTATATTCGGGATGAGAGTCTATTCCCCTGATTGTCTGAAATGGAAACTGGACCTTCCATCGCAATGTAGGAGAAGGTCGGAAACACCTTGAATCCTGGGAAGATGCCCTGGTTTCAAAACACAATTGGACAAGGCACGGATGTCCCCAATCACTCGAGATATTGTTTGATTTCACTGCACAGATCCGAATGTATCCTCGAGTAACAACTCAGAAGACGAGTGGAGACCTGACCCCCGAGCATTCTCGATACAAACTACAGGTACAAATTCAAGTCGGCTGTGGCCTAAAACACCTTTTACACCTCGAGAAGAAAGCGATGTTCCATGTCTGAACACGAGACGAGGTCTTACTGCCCAGGTGAATTTTGAGAGCAACCCCGAGATCCCTGTGGCAACTGGCAAGGAATGCACAGTTGACCGACTCCACACTAGATGCGGCCCTATTCCTCTGCTGCGCCGCAAGAGGAATCCCGAGGTGTCCCTTCCAGTACAATAGGAGACTTGACTTCCCTGGGGAAACATGAGGGAATTCCGGAGGTCCCTGTCACAACTCGAGAAGAACCCCAAGCTTCCTGCCCCAACTCGAGAAACACCACAAAATTATTCCCTCAATGCGAGATGAGGAAGTTTTCTGCTGGAGAGTCACAAGAGAAACTGCACATTGCCGCGTGAAACTAGAACAGGTACTTGACACCCATTATGCGACCCAAAAACTTCCTCAACATAGCCGTCCACATGGAAGAGGAGCACACAATTGACGTACACAACACTAGATGCGGCCCTATTCCTCTACCGCACCTCGAGAGGAATCCCAAGGTTCTCACTCCAACAAAAAAGGAGACCTAACTTTCCTGGGAGATTCCAAGGGAATATTTCATGCAAAGATGGGCTCGATAAAGGACAGAAATGGTACGGACCTAACAGAAGCAGAAGATATTAAGAAGAGGTGGCAGGAATACACAGAAGAACTGTACAAAAAAGATCTTCGTGACCAAGATAGTCACAATAACGTGATCACTGACCTAGCGCTAGACATCTTGGAATGTGAAGTTAAGTGGGCCTTAGAAAGCATCACTACTAACAAAGCTAGTGGAGGTGACGGAATTCCAGTTGAGCTATTTCAAGTCTTGAAAGATGATGCTGTGAAAGTGCTGAACTCAATATGCCAGCAGATTTGGAAAACAGCGCTGGCCACAGGACTGGAAAAGGTCAGTCTTCATTCCAATCCCAGAGAAAGGCAATGCCAAAGAATGCTCAAACTACCGCACAATTGCACTCATCTCACATGCTAGTAAAGTCATGCTCAAAATTCTCCAAGCCAGACTTCAGCAGTATGTAAACCGTGAACTCCCAGATGTTCAAGCAGGTTTTAGAAAAGGCAGAGGCACCAGAGATCAAATTGCCAACATCCGCTGGATCATGGAGAGAGCAAGAGAGTTTCAGAAAAACATCTATTTCTGCTTCATTGACTATGCCAAAGCCTTTGATTGTGTCGATCAGTAACAGTTAGAACTGGACATGGAACAACAGACTGGTTCCAAATAGGAAAAGGAGTACATCAAGGTTGTATAATGTCACCTTGCTTATTTAACATCTATGCAGAGTACATCATGAGGAACGCTCGGCTGGAAGAAGCACAAGCTGGAATCAAGATTGCTGGGAGAAATATCAATAACCTCAGATATGCAGATGACACTACCCTTATGGCAGAAAGTGAAGAGGAACTCAAAAGCCTCCTGATGAAAGTGAAAGAGTAGAGTGAAAAGGTTGGCTTGAAGGTCAACATTCAGAAAGCAAAGATCATGGCATCTGGTCCCATCACTTCATGGGAAATAGAAGGAAAAACAGTGGAAACAGTGTCAGACTTTATTTTTTTGGGCTCCAAAATCACTGCAGATGCTGATTGCAGCCATGAAATTAAAAGACGCTTGCTCCTTGGAAGGAAAGTTATGACCAAACTTGATAGTATATTAAAAAGCAGAGACATTACTTTTCCAACCAAGGTCCGTCTAGTCAAGGCAATGGTTTTTCCCATGGTCATGTATGGATGTGAGAGTTGGACTGTGAAGAAAGCTGATCGCCGAAGAATCGTCGCTTTTGAACTGTGGTGTTGGAGAAGACTCTTGAGAGTCCCTTATACTGCAAGGAGATCCAACCAGTCCATTCTAAAGGAGATCAATCCTGGATGTTCATTGGAGGGACTGATGCTAAAGCTGAAACTGCAATACTTTGGCCACCTCATGTGACGAGTTGACTCACTGGAAAAGACTCTGATGCTGGGAAAGGTTGGGTGCGGGAGGAGAAGGGGACGACGGAGAATGAGATGGCTGGATGGCATCACCGACTCTGTGGACATGAGTTTGAGTGTACTCCGGGATTTGGTGATGGACAGGGAGGCCTGGCGTGCTGTGATTCATGGGGTCGCAGAGAGTCGGACACGACTGAGCTACTGAACTGAACTGAACTGAACTTCCCTGGGACAACGCGAGTGAGTTCCTGCATTCTGTGTCGCAACTCGAGAGGAATCCAAAGCTTTCCGCCGCAAGTCGAGAAAAACTACCAGGTTCCACCATCAATGCTAGATGTGGAACTTTTCTGCTGAAGAATCTCAAGAGAAATCCCACATTCCTACTTGAAACTCGAATGGGTACTTGACACCCTTTATGCGATGCAAAAAGTTCCCTGACATAGCCGTCCCAAATGGAGAGGAGCACACAACTGAAGGAATCAACTCGAGATGAGGCCCTATTCCCATTTAATGGCTCGAGTGTAATCCCAAAGTTACCCTTCCAATACGAAAGGCGACCTGACTTCCCTGAAGCAGCGTGAGCGATTTCCTGAGGTCCACGTCGGAACTCGAGTGGGACCCCAAGCTTCCTGCTGCAACTCGAGAAAAACCACAAAATTATCCACTCAATGCTATATGAGGAACTTTTCCGTTGCAGATTCTCAAGACAAATCCCACATTCCCCCTTGAAACTCGACAGGTTACTTAACATCCTTTACGGGACTCAAAAATTACACCACCATACTGAGCCCGAATTGAGAGGAACACCGAGTTTCCTGCCACAGCTGACAAAGTGCCCTGTTTTCCAGTTCTATAATACGCAAGAGTGTCTATTCCCCTGATTTGTCTGAAATGGAAACCGGACCTTCCATCGCAATGTAGGAGGAGGACAGATAGACCTTGATTCCTGGGAGGGTCCCCGGGGTTACAAAACACAATTGGACAATACAGGGATGTCCCCAACCTCTCGAGATATTGTTTGATTCCACTGCACAGATCCAAATGTATCATCGAGTATCAACTCACAAGATGATTGGAACCCTCACTCCCTGAGCATTCTCGAGACAGTCTGCAGGTACAAATTCAAGTCGACTGTGTCCTAAAAAACCTTTTACAACTCGAGAAGAAAGCGATGTTCCATGTCGGAACATGAAACGAGGTGAATTTTGAGAGCAACCCCGAGATCCCTGTGGCAACTGGCAAGGAATGCACAGATTACCGACTCCACACTAGATGAGGCCCTATTCCTCTGTGGTGCCACGAGAGGAATCCGAGGTGCCCGTTCGAAAATGATAGGAGACATGACTTCCCATGGGCAACACGAGGGAGTTCCCGAGGTCCCAGTCGCAACTCAAGAAAAACCCCAAGCTTCCGACTGTAACTCGAGAAACACCACAAAATTATCTCCTCAATGTGATTTGAGGAAATTTTCTGCTGGAGAGTCACAAGAGAAAGCCCACATTCCCTCTTGAAACTCAAACGGGTAATGGACACCCATTATGCGACCACAAAACTTCCTCGACATAGCCGACCACATGGGAGAGGAGCACACAATTAACCTAAACATCACTAGATGCTGCCCTATTCCTCTACCGCACCTCGAGAGGAATCCCAAGGTTCTCTTTCCAGCACAAAAGGAGACCTAACTTCCCTGGGACAACGCGAGTGAGTTCCTGAATTCCCCGTTGCAACTCGAGAGGAACCCCAAGCTATCTGCCGCAACTCGAGAAAAACTACCAGGTTCCACTATCAATGCGAGATGAGGAACACTTCTGTTGCAGAATCTCAAGAGAAATCCCACATTCCCGCTTAAAACTTGAAAGGGTATTTGACACCGTTTTTCCAACTAAAAAAGTTCCCTAACATATCCGTTCCCACTGGAGTGGAGCACACAATTGATGGACTCAACTCGAGATGAGGCCCTATTCACATTTAATGGCTCGACCGTAATCCCGAAGTTTCCCTTCCAACACTAAAGGAGACCTAACTTAGCTGGGACAACGCGAGTGAGTTCCTGCGTTCTCCATAGCAACTCGAGAGGAATCCAAAGCTTTCCGCCGCAACTCGAGAAAAACTACCAGGTTCCACCATCAATGTGAAATGAGGAATTTTTTGGCTGCAGAATTCAAGAGAAATCCCACATTCCCGCTTGAAACTCGAATGGGTACTTGACACCCTTTATGCGAGTCAAAAAGTTCCCTAACATAGCCATCCCAAATGGAGAGGACACACAATTGAGAGACTCAATTCGAGTTGAGGCCCTAATAAAATTTAATGGCTCGAGAGTAATCCCAAGATTCCCCTTCCAACACAAAAGGGGACCTGACTTCCCTGAAGCAACATGAGCGATTTCCTGAGGTCCACGTCGCAACTCGAGTGGGACCCCAAGCTTCCCACTGCACCTAGAGAAAAACCATAAGTTTATCCACTCAATGCAAGATGAGGAACATTTCTGTTGCAGATTCTCAAGAGAAATCGCACATTCCCGCTTGAACCTCGACAGGTTACTTAGCATCCTTTATGTGTCTCAAAAATTACACCGGCATACCCAGCCCCAATCGAGAGGAACAATGAGTTTCCTGCCACAACTGGCAAAGTGCCCCGTTTTCCAGTTCTATATTCCGGATGAGAGTCTGTCTATTCCCCTGATTTGTCTGAAATTGAAACCGGACATTCCATTGCAATGTAGGAGGAGGCCGGAACCACCTTGATTCCTGGGAGGGTCCCCGGGGTTTCAAAACACAATTGGACAAGGCACGGATATCCCCAGTCACTCGAGATATTGTTTGATTCCACTGCACAGATCCCAATGTATCCTCGAGTACAAACTCACAAGATGAGTGGAGCCCTGACTCCCCGAGCATTCTCGATACAAACACCAGGTACAAATTCAAGTTGACTGTGGCCTAAAACACCTTTACAACTCGAGAAGAATGTGATGTTCCATGTCTGAACACGAGATGAGGTCTTACTCCCCAGGTGAATTTTGAGTGCAACCCCGAGATCCCTGTGGCAACTGGCAAGGATGCACAGTTGACCGATTACAAACTAGATGCGGCCCTATTCCTCTGCTGCGCCGCGAGAGGAATCCCGGAGTGCCCCTTCCAACACAATAGGAGACATGACTTCCTTGGGACAACAGGAGGGAGTTCGGGAGGTCCCCGTCGCAACTCAAGAAGAACCTCAAGCTTCTGGCCGTAACTCGAGAACCAACACAAAATTATCCCCTCAATGCGAGATGAGGAATTTTCTGCTGGATAATCACAATATAAACCACACATTCCTACCCTTAAACTCAAACGGGTACTTGACACTCATTATGCGACCAAAAAACTTCCTCGACATAGCCATCAACATGGAAGAGGAGCACACAATTTACGTTCACAACACTAGATGTGGCCCTATTCCTCTACCACACCTCGAGTAGAATCCCGAGGTTCTCCTTCCAACACGAAAGGAGACCTAACTTCCCAGGGACAACACGAGCGAGTTCCTGCATACCCCGTCGCAACACGAGAGGAACCCTAAGCTATCCGCCGCAGCTCGAGATAAACTACCAGGTTCCACCATCAATGCGAGATGAGTAAGTTTTGGCTGCAGAATCTCAAGAGAAATACCACATTCCCGGTTGAAACTCGAAAGGGTACTTGACACCCTTTATAGGACTCAAAAGTTCCCTAACATAGCCGTCCCCACTGGAGAGGAGCACACAATTGACGGACTCAACTCGAGATGAGGCCCTATTTCCACTGAATGGCTCGAGAGTAATCCCGATGTTCACCTCCCAACACAAAAGGGGGCGTGACTTCCCTGAAGCAACACGAGCGATTTCCGGAGGTCCCTGTCGCAACCGAGTGGGACCCCACGCTTCCCGCCGCAACTCGAGAAAAAACACAAAATTATCCCTCAATGCGAGATGAGGAACATTTCAGTTGCAGATTCTGAAGAGAAATTCCACATTCTCCCTTGAAGCTCGAGACGTTACTTAGCATCCTTTATGCGACTCAAAAATTACATCTGCATACCCAGCCACAATCGAGAGGAACACCATGGTTCCTGCCACAACTGACAAAGTGCCCTGTTTCCCAGTTCTATAATCCGGAAGAAAGTCTATTCCCCGATTTCTCTGAAATGGAAACCGGAACGTCCATGGCAATGTAGGAGGATTCCGGTATGACCTTGATTCCTGGGAGGGTCCTCGGGGTTTCAAAACACAATTGGATAAGGCACGGCTGTCCCCAATCAATCGAGATATTGTTTGATTTCACTGCAGAGATCCAAATGTATACTCGAGTACCAACTTGCAAGACGAGTGGAGGCCTGACTCCATGAGCATTCTCGATACAAACTCCAGGTACAAATTCAAGTCGACTGTGGCTTAAAACACCTTTTACAACTCGAGAAAAAAGCTATGTTCCATGTCTGAACAAGAGACGAGGTCTTACTTCCCAGGTGAATTTTGAGAGCAACCACGAGATACCTGTGGCAACTAGCAAGGAATGCACAGATTACCGACTCCACACTAGATGCGGCCCTATTTCTCTGCTGCACCGCAAGAGGAATCCCGAGGTGCCCCTTTAAGTACGATAGCAGACATGACTTCCCTGGGTAAACAAGAGGGAGTTCTGGAGGTCCCAGTTGCAACTGGAGAAGAACCCCAAGCTTCCCGCCGCAACTCGAGAAACACCACAAAATTATCCCCTCAATGTGATATGAGGAAATTTTCTGCCAGAGAGTCACAAGAGAAAGCCCACATTCCCTCTTAAAACTCGAACGGGTAATGGACACCCATTATGAGACCCCAAAAACTTCCTCAACATAACCGTCCACATGGGAGAGGAGCACACAATTAACCTAAACATCACTAGATGCAGCCCTATTCCTCTACCGCACCTCGAGAGGAATCCCGAGGTACTCCTTCCAGCACAAAAGGAGACCAAACTTCCCTGGGACAATGCGAGTGAGTTCCTGAGTTCCCCATCGCAACTCTTGAGGAACGCCATGCTATCTGCTGCAACTCGAGAAAAACTACCAGGTTCCACTATCAATGTGACATGAGGGACACTTCTGCTGCAGAATCTCAAGAGAAATCCGACATTCACGCTTGAAACTCGAACGGGTATTTGACACCCTTTATGCGACTAAAACGGTTCCTTAATATAACCTTTCCCACTGGAGAGGAGCACACAAATGACGGAATCAACTCGAGATGAGGCCCTATTCCCATTTAATGGCTCGAGTGTAATCCCACAGTTCCCCTTCCAACACAAAAGGGGACGTGACTTCCCTGAAGCAACACGAGTGATTTCCTGAGCTCCATGTCGGAACTCGAGTGGGACCCCAAGCTTCCCGCCGCAACTCTAGAAAAACCACAAAATTATCCACTCAATGCTAGATGAGGAACTTTTCCGTTGCAGATTCTCAAGACAAATCCCACATTCCCCCTTGAAACTCGACAGGTTACTTAACATCCTTTATGGGACTAAAAAATTACACCACCATACCGAGCCCGAATTGAGAGGAACACCGAGTTTCCTGCCACAGCTGACAAAGTGCCCAGTTTTCCAGTTCTATATTACCCATGAGGGTCCATTCCCCTGATTTGTCTGAAATAGAAACTGGACCATCCATCGCAATGTAGGAGGAGGACGGATAGACCTTGATTCCTGGGAGGGTCCCCGGGGTTTCAAAATATAATTGGACAATGCACGGATGTACCCAACCTCTCGAGATATTGTTTGATTCCACTGCACAGATCCAAATGTATCCTCGATTATCAACTCACAAGACGATTGGAACCTTCACTCCCTGAGCATTCTCGAGACAGTCTGCAGGTACAAATTCAAGTCTATTGTGTCCTAATACGCCTTTTACAACTCGAGAAGAAAGCGATGTTCCATGTCTGAACACGAGACGAGGTCTTACTCCCCAGGTGAATTTTGAGAGCAACCCCAAGATCCCTGAGGCAACTGGGAAAGAATGCACAGATGACCGACTCTGCACCAGATGCAGCCCTATTCCTCTGTGGCACCACGAGACGAATCCCGAGGTGCCCATTCGAAAACGATAAGAAACATGACTTCCCATGGGCAACAGAGGGAGTTTCCAAGGTCCCTGTTGCAACTCGAGAAGAACCCTATGCTTCTGGCCGTAATTCGAGAAACACCACAAAATTATCCACTCAATACGAGATGAGGAATTTTCTGCTGGAGAGTCACAAGAGAAACCCCACATTCCCGCTTGAAACTAGAACGGGTACTTGACACACATTAATCGACTGAAAAAATTCCTCGACATAGCCACCCACATGGAAGAGGAGCACACAATTAACCTACACAACCCTAGATGTGGCCCTTTTCATCTACTGCACCATGAGAGGAATCCTGTGGTTCTCCTTCCAACACACAAGGAGACCTAACTTCCCTGGGACAATGCGAGAGGTTCCTGAGTTCCCCGTCGCAACTCGAGAGGAACCACAAGCTATTCACGGCAACTCGAGAAAAACTACCAGGTTCCACTATCAATGCGAGATGAGGAACACTTCTGCTGCAGAATCTCAAGAGAAATCCCACATTCCTGCTTAAAACTCGAAAGGGTGTTTGACACCGTTTTTGCGACTAAAAAGGTTCCCTAACATATCCGTTCCCACTGGATTGGAGCACACAATTGACGGACTCAATTCGAGATGAGGCCCTATTCACATTTAATGGCTCGACCGTAATCCCAAAGTTCCCCTTCCAACACAAAAGGGGACCTGACTTCCCTGAAGCAACACGAACGATTTCCTGAGGTCCATGTCGCAACTCGAGTGGGACCCAAAATTTCCAGCCGCAACTCGAGAAAAACCACAAAATTATCCCCTCAATGCTAGATGAGGAACATTTGCATTGCAGATACTCAAGAGAAATCCCACATTCTCCCCTGAAACTCGACAGGTTACTTAGCATCCTTTATGGGACTCAAAAAAACACCGCCATACCCAGACTGAATCGAGAGGAACAGCGAGTTTGCTGTCACAACTGACAAAGTGCCCCGTTTTCCAGTTCTATATTCCGGAGGAGAGTCTATTCCCCTGATTTCTCTGAAATGGAAACCAGACCTTCCATCGCAATGTAGGAGGAGGTCGGAACCATCTTGATTCTTCAGAGGGTCCCCGGGGTTTCAAAACACAAATGGACAAGGCACGGATGTCCCCAATCTCTCGAGATATTGTTTGATTCCACTGCACAGATCCAAATGTATCTTCGAGTATCAACTCACAAGACGAGTGGAGCCCTGACTCCCCGAGCATTCTCGAGACAATCTCCAGGTACAAATTTAAGTCGACTGAGGCCTAAAACACCTTTTACAACTCGAGAATAAAGTGCTGTTCCATGTCTGAACACCAGACGAGGTCTTACTCCCCTGGTGAATTTTGAAAGCAACCCCGAGATCCCTGTGGCAACTGGCAAGGAATGCACAGTTGACCGATTACAAACTAGATGCGGCCCTATTCCTCTGTTGCGCCGCGAGAGGATTCCTGAGGTTCCTGCTTCCAACAGGATAGGAGACATGACTTCCCTGGGGCAAGAGTAGGGAGTTCAGAAGGTCCCAGTCGCAACTCGAGAAGAACCCCAAGCTTCTGGTCGTAACTCGAGAAACAACAAAAATTATCCCCTCAATGCGAGATGAGGAAATTTTCTGCTGCTGAGTCACAAGTTAAACCCCACATTCCCGCTTGAAAATCGAACAGGTACTTGACACCCATTATGCGACCCCCAAAACTTCCTCCACATAGCCGTCCACATGGAAGAGGAGCACACAATTTACGTTCACAAAACTAGATGCGGCATTATTCCTCTACCGCACCTCGAATAGAATCCCGAGGTTCTCCTTCTAACACGAAAGGAGACCTAACTTCCCTGGGACAACACAAGCGAGTTCCTGAGTTCCCTGTCGCAACTTGAGTGGAACCCCAAGTTATCCGCCGCAACTCGGTAAAACTACCAGGTTCCACTATCAATGCGAGATGAGGAACTTTTCTGCTGAAGAATCTCAAGAGAAATCCCACATTCACGCTTGAAACTTGGACGGGAACTGACACCGTTTTTGCGACTCAAAAGTTCCCTAACATAGCCGTCCCCACTGGAAAGGAGCACACAATTGACAGACTCTACTCGAGATGAGGCCCTATTCCCATTTAATGGCTCGAGAGTAATCCCAACGTTCCCCTTCCAACAAAAGAGGGGACCTGACTTCCCTGAAGAAACATAAGCGATTTCATGAGTTCGACGTCTCAACTCGAGTGGGACCCCAAACTTTCCGCCACAACTCGAGAAAAACCACAAAATTATCCCCTCAATGCGAGATGAGGAACATTTGCGTTGCACATTCTCAAGAGAAATCCCACATTCGCCCTTGAAACTCGAGAGGTTAATTAGAATCCTTTATGCGACTCAAAGATTACACTGGCATACCCAGCCCCAATCGAGAGGAATACCGAGTTTCCTTCCACAACTGACAAAGGTCCCCGTTTTCCAGTTCTATAATCCAGATGAGAGTCTATTCCCCTGATTTCTCTGAAATGGAAACCGGACCTTCCATGGCAATGTAGGAGGAGGCCGGTACCACCTTGATTCCTGAGAGGGTCCCAGGGTTTCAAAACACAAGTGGAAAAGGCACGGATATCCCCAATCACTCGAGATATTGTCTGATTCCACTGCACAGATCCAAATGTATCCTCCAGTACCAACTCAAAAGACGAGTGGAGACCTGACTCCCTGAGCATTCTCTATACAAACCCAGGTACAAATTCAAGTCGACTGTGGCATAAAACACCTTTTTGTACAATTCGAGAAGAAAGCGATGTTTCATGTGTGAACAGGAGACAAGATCTTACTCCCCAGGTGAAATTTGAGAGAAACCATGAGATCCATGTGGCAACTGGCAAGGAACCCACAGCTGACCGACTGCACACTAAATGCAGCACTATTCCTCTGCTGTGCTATGGGAAGAATCCCGAGGTGCCCCTTCAAGCACGATAGAAGACATGACTTCCCTGGGGCAACACGAGGGAGTTCCGGAGGTCCAATTACAACTCGAGAAGAACCCCAACTTCCCGCCACAACTCGAGAAACACCACAAAATTACCCCTCAATGCGAGATGAGGAAATTATCTGCTGGAGAGTCACAAGAGAAAGCCCTCATTACCGCTTGAAACTCAAACAGATACTTGACACCCACTATGCGGCCCAAAAACTGACTCGACATAGCCGTCCACATGGAAGAAGAGCACACAATTTACCTACACAACACTAGATGTGGCCCTATTCCTCTACCGCACCTGGAGAGGAATCCCGAGGATCTCCTTCCAACACGAAAGGAGACCTTACTTCCCTGGAACAAGGCGAGTGAGTTCCTGAGCTCCCCGTTGCAAATCGAGAGGAACCCCAACTTTCCCCCACAACTCGAGAAAAACTACCAGGTTAGGGTCCACCATCAATGCGAGATGAGGAATTTTCTGCTGCGGAATCTCAAGAGAAATCCCACATTACCGCTTGAAACTCCAACGGGTACTTGACACCATTTATGCGACTCAAAAAGTTCCCTATCATAGCCCTCCCCACCGGAGAGGAGCACACAATGGACGGACTCACCTCGAGAAGAGGCCCTATTCCCATATAATGGCTCGAGTGTAATCCCGAATTACCCCTTCCAACAAAATAGGGGACCTGACTTCCCTGAAGCAACAAGAGCGATTTCCTGAGGTCCCCGTCGCAACTCGAGTGAGACCCCAGGCTTCCTGTTGCAACTTGAGAAAAACCACAAAATTCTCCCCTCAATGCGAGATGAGGAACAATCCCATTACAGATTCTCAAGATAAATCCCACATTCCCCTTGAAACTCGACAGGTTACTTAGCATCCTTTATGTGACTCAAATTTGCACAGACATACCCAGACCCAAATGAGAGAAACACCGAGTTTCCTGCCACAACTGACAAAGTGCCCCGTTTTCCAGTTCTATATTCCGGAGGAGAGTCTATTCCCCTGATTTGTTTGAAATGGAAAACGAACTTCAATCGCAATGTAAGAGGAGGCCGGAACCACCTTGATTACTGGGAGGGTCCCCGTGGTTTCAAAACACAATTGTACAAGGCACGGATGTCCCCAATCACTTGAGACATTGTTTGATTCCACTGCACAGATCCAAATGTATCTTCGAGTATCAAGTCACAAGACGAGTGGAGACCTGTATCCCCAAGCATTCTCGAGACAGACTGCAGGTACAAATTCAAGTCGACTGTGGCCTATAACACTTCTTACAACTCGAAAAGAAAGCGATGTTCCATGTCTGAACACCAGACGAGGTCTTACTCCCCTGGTGAATTTTGAGAGCAACACGGAGATCCCTGTGGAACTCACAAGGAATGAACAGTTGACACACTCCACACTAGATGCGGCTCTATTACTCTGCTGCACCGCAATAAGAATCCCGAGGTGCACCTTCCAACACAATAGGAGACATGACTTCCCTGGGGCAACACGAGGGAGTTCTGGATGTGCCCGTGGCAACACGAGAAGAACCCCAAGGTTCCCGCCGCAACTCGAGAAACACCACAAAATTATCCCCTCAATGCTAGTTGAGGAATATTTCTGCTGGAAATTCACAAGAGAAAACCGACATTCCCGCTTGAAACTCAAACGGATACTTGACACCCACTATAAGACCCAAAAATTTCCTCGACATAGCCGTCCACATGGAAGAGGAGCACACAATGTACCTACACAACACTAGATGCGGCCCTATTCCTCTACCGAACCTCGAGAGGAATCCCAAGGATCTTGTTCCAACACGAAAGGAGACCTAACTTCCCTGGGACAACGCGAGAGAGTTCCTGAGTTCCCCTTCGCAACTCGAGAGGAACCCCAAGCTTTCCGCCGCAACTCGAGAAAACCTCCAGTTTCCACCACCAATGCGAGATGAGGAACTCTTCTGCTGCAGAATCTCAAGAGAAACCCCACATTTCCACTTGAAATTCGAACGGGTACTTGACACCCTTCATGGCACTCAAAAATTTCCCTAACATAGCCGTCCCCACTGGAGAGGAGCACACAATTGACGGACACAAAACGAGATGAGGCCCTATTCCCATTTAATGGTTCGAGAGTAATCCCGAAGTATCCTTCCAACAAGAAGGGGGGCCTGACTTCCCTGAAGCAACACGAGCAATTTCCTGAGATCCCCGTCGCAATTTGAGGGGGACACCAAGCTTCCCGCCACAACTCGATGAAAACCACAAAAGCATCACCTCAATGCGAGATGAGGAACATTTCGGTTGCAGAATCTCAAGAGAAATCCCACATTCCCTTTGAAACTCGACAGGTTACTTAGCATCTTTTATGCGACTCAAAAATTACACCGGTATCCCCAGGCCCCATCAAGAGGAACACCGAGTTTCCTGATACAACTTACAAAGTGCCCCGTTTTAAATTCTATACTCCGCATGAGAGTCTATTCCCCTATTTTGTCTGAAATGGAAACAGGACCATCCATCACAATATAGGAGAAGACCGGTACGACCTTGATCCCTGGGAGGGTCCCCGGCATTTCAAAACACAATTGGACAAGGCACGGATGTCCGCAATCCCTCGAGATATTGTTTTATTCCACTGCACAGTTCCAAATGTTTCCTCGAGTATCAGATCACAAGACGAGTGAAGACCTGACTCCCCGAGCATTCTCAAGACAATCTCCAGGTACAAATTCAAGTCAACTGTGGCCGAAAACCCCTTTTACAACTAGAGAAGAAAGCGATGTTCCATGTCTGAACACCAGACGAGGTCTTACTCCCCAGGTGAATTTTGAGAGCAACCCTGAGATCCCTGTGGCAACTGGCAAGGAATGCGCATTTGTCTGACTCCACACTAGATGTGGCCCTATTCCTCCCCTGCGCCACGAGAGGAATCCCGAGGTGCCCATTCCAACATAATAGGAGACATGATATTCCTGGGGCAACACAAAGGAGTTTCAGAGGTCCCCTTCACAACTCGAGAAGGACCCCAAGCTTCCCGCCGCAACTCGAAAAACACCACAAAATTATCCCTTAAATGCGAGATGAGGAAATTTTCTGCTGGAGAATAACAAGAGAAAACCCACATTCTCACTTGAAACTAAAACGGATACTTGACACCCACTATACGACCCAAAAACTTCCTCGACATAGCCGTCCACATGGAAGAGGAGCAAACACTTTACCTACACAACACTAGATGTGGCCCTATTCCTCTACAGGACTTCGAGAGGAATCCCGAGGATCTCCTTCCAACACGAAAGGAGACCTAACTTCCCTGGGACAAGGCGACCGAGTTCCTGAGCTCCCCGTCTCAATTCGACAGGAACTCCAACTTTCCGCTGCAACTCGAGAAAAACTACCATGTTCCACCATCAATGCGAGATGAGGAATTTTCTGCTGCAGAATCTCAAGAGAAATCCCACATTCCCGCTTAAAACTCCAACGGGTACTTGACACCATTTATGCGACTCAAAAAGTTCCCTATCATAACCCTCCCCATCAGAGAGGAGCACACAATTGACGGACTCAAATCGAGAAGAGGGCCTATTCCCATTTAATGGCTCGAGAGTAATCCCAAAGTTACCCTTCCAACACAAAAGGGGACCTGACTTCCCTGAAGCAACATGAGCAATTTCCTGAGGTCCCCATCGCAACTCGAGTGGGACCCCAAGCTTCCTGCTGCGACTTGAGAAAAACCCGAAAATTATCCCCTCAATGCATGATGAGGAACATTTCCGTTGCAGATTCTCAAGATACATCCAACATTCCCCCTTGAAACTCGACAGGTTACTTAGCATCCTTTATGTGACTCAAATTTGCACAAGCATACCCAGCCCCTAGTGAGAGGAACACTGAGTTTCCTACCACACCTGACAAATTGCCCCGTTTTCCAGTTCTATATTCCGGAGGAGAGTCTATTCCCCTGAATTGTTTGAAATGAAAACCGGACCTTCCATCGCAATGTAGGAGGAGGCCCGAACAAACTTGATTCCTGGGAGGGTCCCCGGGGTTTCAAAACACAAGTTGACAATGCACGGATGTCCCCAATCACTTGAGACATTGTTTGATTCCACTGCACAGATCCAAATGTATCTTCGAGTATCAAGTCACAAGACGAGTGGAGACCTGTATCCCCGAGCATTCTCGAGACAGTCTGCAGGTACAAATTCAAGTCGACTGTGGCCTATAACACTTCTTACAACTCGAGAAGAAAGCGATGTTCCATGTCTGAACACCAGACGAGGTCTTACTCCCCTGGTGAATTTTGAGAGCAACACGGAGATCCCTGTGCAACTCACAAGGAACACACAGTTGACACACTCCACACTAGATGCGGCTCTATTCCTCTGCTGCACCGCGATAGGAATCCCGAGGTGCCCCTTCCAACACGACAGGAGACGTGACTTCCCTGGACAAAACGAGGAAGTTTCAGTTGTCCCCGCCGAAACTCGAGAAGAACCCGAAGCTTCCTGCCAAAACTCGCAAAACACCACAAAATTATCCCCTCAATGTGAGTCGAGCAATTTTTCTGCTGGAGTGTCACAAGAGAGAGCCCACATTCCCGCTTGAAACTCGAACGTGTAATAGACACCCATTATTGTGACCCAAAAACTTCCTAGACATAGCTGTCCACATGGAAGAGGAGCACACAATTTACCTACACAACACTAGATGCGGCCCTATTCCTCTACCGCACGTCGAGAGGAATCCCGAAGTTCTCCTTCTAACACAAAATGAGACCTAACTTCCCTGGGATTGTGAGAGCGAGTTCCTGAGTTCCCCGTCGCAACTCGAGAGGAACCCCAAGCTTTCCCCCACACCTCGAGAAAACTCCCAAGTTCCACCATCAATGCGCGATGAGGAACTCTTCTGCTGCAGAATCTCAAGAGAAATCCCACATTTCCACTTGAAATTCGAACGGGTACTTGACACCCTTCATGGCACTCAAAAATTTCCCTAAATAGATGTCCCCACTGGAGAGGAGCACACAATTGATGGACTCAAATCGAGATGAGGCCCTCTTCCAATTTAATGGATTGAGAGTAATCCCAAAGTTCCCCTTTCAACACAAAAGGGGATCTGACTTCCCTGAAGCAACAGGAGCGATTTCATGAGGTCCCCATCGCAACTCGAGGGGGACCCCAAGTTTCCCGCCGCAACTCGAGAAAACCACAAAATTATCCCCTCAATGTTAGATGAGGAACATTTCCGATGCAGATTCTCAAGAGAAATCACACATTCCCCCTTGAAACTCGACAGGTTACTTAGCATCCTTTATGCGACTCAAAAATTACACCAGCATACCCAGTCCCAATCAAGAGGAACACCGAGTTTCCTGCCACAACTGACAAAGTGCCCCTTTTTCCAGTTCTATAATCCAGGTGAGAGTCTACTACCCTGAATTCTCTGAAATGTAAACCGGAACTTCCATCTCAATATAGGAAGAGGCCGGTACCACCTTTATATCTGGGGAGGTGCCCAGGGTTTCAAAACACAATTGGATAAGGCACGGATGTCCCCAGTCACTCGAGTTATTGTTTGATTCCACTGCACAGATCCAAATGTATCCTCGAGTACCAACTCGCAAGACGAGTGGAGAACTGACTCCCTAAGCATTCTCTATACAAACTCCAGGTACAAATTCAAGTCGACTGTAGCCTAAAACGCCTTTTACAACTCGAGAAGAAAGCGATATTCCAAGTCTGAACAAGAGACGAGGTCTTACTCCTCAGGTGAATTTTGAGAGCAACCATGAGATCCCTGTGGCAACTGACAAGGAACCCACAGTTGACTGACTGCACACTAAATGCGGCACTATTCCTCTGCTGCCCCGCAAGAGCAATCCCGAGGTGCCCCTTCAAGCACAAGAGAAGACATGACTTCCCTGGCGCAACACGAGGGTGTTCCGTAGGTCACAGTCGCAACTGGAGAAGTACCCCATGCTTCCCGCCGCAACTCGAGAAACACCACAAAATTATCCCCTCAATGCGAGATAAGGAAATTATCTGCTGGAGAGTCAAAAGAGAAACCCCACATTCCCGCTTGAAACTCGAACGGGCACTTGACACTCATTATGCGACCCAAAAACTTCCTCAACATAGACGTCCACATGGAAGAGGAGCACAAAATTTACATACACAACACTTGATTTGGCCCTATTCATCTACCGCAACTCGAGAGGAATCCTGAGGTTATCCTTCCAACACGAAAGGAGACCTAACATCCCTGGCACTACGTGAGCGAGTTCCTGAGTTCCCCGTCGCAACTCGAGAGGAACCCCAAGCTTTCCACCGCACCTCGAGAAAAACTACCAGGTTCCACCATCAATGCGAGATGAGGAAATTTTCTGCTGCAGAATCTCAAGAGAAATCCCACATTCCCGCTTGAAACTCCAACGGGTACTTGACACCCTATATATGACTCAAAAACTTCCCTAACATAGCCGTCCCCACTGGAGAGGAGCACACAATTGACGGACTCAACTCGAGATGAAGCCCTATTCGCATTTAATGGCTCGAGAGTAATCCCAAAGTTCCCCTTCCAACACAAAAGGGGGCCTGACTTCCCTGAAGCAACACGAGCAATTTCCTGAGGTCCCCCGCGCAATTCGAGTGAGATCCAAAGCTTCCTACCGCAACTCGAGAAACACCACAAAATTATCCCCTCATTGCGAGATGAGGAAATTATCTGCTGGAGAGTCAAAAGATAAAGCCCACATTCCTGCTTGAAACTCGAACGGGTACTTGACACCCATTATGCTACCCAAAAACTTCCTCTACATAGCCGTCCACATGGATGTGGAGCACACAATATACGTACACAACACTAGATGCGGCCCTATTCCACTACCGCACCTCGAGAGGAAACCCTTCCAACACAAAAGGAGACCTAACTACCCTGGGAAAACACAAGCGAGTTCCTGAGTTCCACTGTCAACTCCAGAGGAACCCCAAGCTATCCGCCGCAACTCGAGAAAAACTACCAGGTTCCACAATCAATGCGAGATGAGGAAGTTTTTTGCTGCAGAATCTCAGGAGAAATCCCACATTCCCGCTTGAAACGTGAACGGGTACTTGACACCCTTTATGCGACTCAAAAGTTCCCTAACATAGCCGTCCCCACTGAAGAGGAGCACACAATTGATGGACTCGAAACGAGATGAGGCCCTATTCCCTTTTAATGGCTCGAGAGTAATCCCGAAGTTTCCCTTCCAAAAAGAAGGGGGGCCTGACTTCCCTGAAGCAACATGAGTGATTTCCTGAGATCCCCGTCACAATTCAAGTGGTCCCCAAGCTTCCCGCTGCAACTCGATGAAAACCACAAAATCATCCCCTCATTGCGAGATGAGGAACATTTCCGTTGCAGAATCTCAAGAGAAATCCCACATTCCCTTTGAAACTCGACAGGTTACTTAGCATCCTTTATGCGATTCAAAAATTACACCAGTATCCCCAGGCCCCATCGAGAGGAACACCGAGTTTCCTGCCACAACTTACAAAGTACCCCGTTTTAAATTCTATATTCCGGATGAGAGTCTATTCCCTTATTTTGTCTGAAATGGAATCCGGACCTCCCATCACAATGTAGGAGGAGACCGGTACCACCTAGATCCCTGGGAGGGTCTCCAGCATTTCAAAACAGAATTGGACATGGCACGGATGTCCCCAATCCCTCGAGATATTGTTTGATTCCACTGCACAGATCCAAATCTTTCCTCGAGTATCAGATCACAAGACAAGTGGAGACCTGACTCCCCGAGCATTCTCGAGACAATCTCCAGGTACAAATTCAAGTCGACTGTGGCCTAAAACACTTTTTAAAATTGGAGAAGAAAGCGATGTTCAATGTCTGAACACGAGACAAGGTTTTACTCCCCAGGTAAATTTGAAAGCAACCCCGAGATCCCTGTGGCAACTGGCAAGGAACGCTCAATTGACCGACTCTACACTAGATGCGGCCCTATTCCTCGAGAGGAATCCCGAGGTTCCCCTTCCAACATGAAAGGAGACTTGACTTCCCTGAGGCAACACTAGTGAGTCACAGAGGTCCCCGTCTTTACTCGAGAAGACTTCCAAGCTTCAAGCCAAAACTCGATAAAAACCATTAAATTCTCCCTTCCACGAGCCAGGACGTCCCTTTTCCGCTGCAGTGTCTCAAGAGAAATCCCACATTCCCTCTTCAAACTCGAAAGTTTTCTCGGCACCCTATACGCAACTCAAGAAGTTCCCTGAGACACCCGGCCAACTTGAGAGGAGCAGCGAGCTTCCTGCCACAGCTCAGAACATTTCCACCACTACAAGGATCCTGTGTGAGTCCTTTTTTTTTTTTTTTTTTTTACAACACGGAGAACTGTAATATCTTCCAATGACTTGAAACTCAACATTCAGAAAGCAAAGATCATGGCATCTGGTCCCATCACTTCATGGGAAATAGATGTGGAAACAGTGTCAGGTTTTATTTTTTGTTCCCCAAATCAGTGCAGATGCTGATTGCAGACAGGAAATTAAAAGACGTTTACTCCTTGGAAGGAAAGTTATGAAAAACCTAGACAGTATATTAAAAAGCAGAGACATTACTTTGCCAACAAAGGTCTGTCTAGTCAAGGCTATGGTTTTTCCTGTGGTCATGTATGGATGTGATAGTTTGACTGTGAAGAAAGCTGATCGCCAAAGAATTGATGCTTTTGAACTGTGGTGCTGGAGAAGACTCTTGAGAGTCCCTTGGACTGCAAGGAGATCCAACCTGTCCATTCTAAAGGAGATCGATCCTGGGTGTTCATTGGAAAGACTGATGCTAAACCTGAAACCCCAATACTTTGGCCACTTCATGCGACGAATTGACTCACTGGAGAAGAGTCTAATGCTGGGAAGGATTGGGGGCGGGAGGAGAAGGGAAGGACAGAGAATGAGATGGCTGGATGGTATCACCGACTCGATGGACATGACTTTGTGTGAACTCCGGGAGTTGGTGATGGACAGGGAGGCCTAGCGTGCTGTGATTCATGGGGTCGCAAACAGTCAGTCACGACTGAGCGACTGAAATGAACTGAACTGAATTGAATCACTGCAGATGTTGACTGAAGCCAAGAAATCAGAAGACATTTCCTTCTTAGCAGGAAAGCTATAACAATCATAAACCGTGTGTTGAAAAGCCGAGAGAGATATTACTCTGTTGACAAACGTCCGTACCGTCTAGGCAATTGTCTTCCCAGTCGTCACATATGGTTGTGAGAGCTGTACCATAAAGAAGGCAGAGTGCTGAAGAATTGATGCCTTCAAACTGTGTGCTGAAGAAGACTCCTAAAGAGTCCATTGGGCAGCAAGGAGATCAAACCTGTCAATCTCAAAAGAACTCAACCCTAAATACATGTTGGAAGGACTGATGCTGAAGCTGAAACTTCACTACTTTTGGAATCTGATGCAAACATTAGAGAAATCCCAAGATTGAGGGCAGAGGAAAAGAGAGAGTCAAAGGATGAGATGGCTGGATGCCATCACCAATGCAATGGATATGAACTTGGGCAAACTTCAGGAGATGGTGAGGGCTGCAATTCATGGGTTTGCAAGAGTTGGATTGGCGACTGAACAACAACATCAAGAACAACAAATAGCCTATAAGGGGCTTCCCAGGTGGCGCTAGTGGTAACGAATCCACCTGCTAATACAGGAGACGCAAGATATATGGGTCCAATCCCTGGGTTGGGACAATCCCCAGAAGGAGAGCACAACAGCTCACTCCAGTATTCCTGTCTTGGAAATCCCTTGGACGGAGGACCCTGTTGGGCTACAATCAAAGGTATAATCATGGGGTCACAGGAGTCAAACATGACTGAAGTAACTGACTATGCATGCTTTAAGCTATATTTGAAAAGAATACATAGATAGGGGCTTCCCTTGTGGCTCAGACAGTAAGGAATCCACCTGCAATGTAGGAGACTCAGGTTCCATTCCTGGGTCAGGAAGATCCCCTGGAGAAGGGAATGGATGCCCACTCTAGTATTTTTGCCTGGAGAGTTCCATGGACAGAGGAGCCTGGTGGGCTACAGTCCATGGGGTGATGAAAGAGTCAGATATGACTTAGTGACTAAACAACAATGATGACATATGTATGTGTATACATGCAAAAAGGAATCACCCTGTTGTCCAACTGCAACCAACACATTTATATCAACGATACTTAAAAAAATTTTTTTAAAATATGATTCTCTAATTAATATTTCTAAGTGGATCAATAAAAAAAAAAAAAAGAAAAGCCCCGTTTTCCACTCGTCATGTCGAGATGAGGATCGATTCCCCTGCTTCATCTGGAAAGAAATTCCGATGTTCCCGTCGAATCTGAAGAGGAGACCAATCTCTCCTTGAAACTCGAGAGGACACCGGGGAGTCGTGCCACAATTCAAGAAGACACCGATTTCCCCATCCTCTCGATATAAGGCCTGATTCCATTGTACCAATTCAAATGGAACCCCAGGATCAACTAACACCTCGAAGGGAAGCCTGACTTCCAAGGTGCATCACTGAGAAAAAGCCCAGGACAGAAATACAATTCAAAAGGTGGCTTCCCACACCTTTAACAGCTCGAAAAGATAGCGGAGTTGCATGCCTCTACAAGAGGCGTAGCATGATTCTCCTGTTGAAATTTCATAGGAACACTGAGATCCATGTCAGAACTGGAGAGGCACCCTGAGGTTAGCGCCTCAAATCCAGATGAGACCCTATCCACATACACTGAGTCAAAAGGCATCCCAGAGGCTCCTCACACCTCAAAAGGATTCCAGACATCCCAGAGACAACTAGACAGGCTCTGAGAGGGCCCTGTTGCAACTCGAGGGATCCGAAAGATTCCAGCCCGAACTCAAGAAACACTCTGTATTTACCCCTTTCAAAGCGAATTGAAACCCAATTCCTCTGCAGTGACTCGAGAGTAATCACAAGCTTCCCCTCACAACTTGACTTCTCTGAGGTAACACAAGAGTCTCCGTGAGTTCCTCATCGTAACTCGAAAGGAAAGCAAACGTCCTTCCACAACTGGCAAAAAACCACGAGATGACCCAGGCAGTGTCACATGAGGGCTTTTTTTTCCTGCAGTGCCTGGAAAGCAACGCCGAGTTCTCTATCAAGATTCGATAGGAGGCTTGAATCCCTATTTACATATCAAGGGGCTCCCAGAATACCCTTCTTCAATCGAGAGAAAACAGGAGTTTCCATCCACACCTCTAGAAGAGCTCCAGATTACCCACCTCCTCATGATATGAGCATTCATTCCCTGCTTCAACTCAAGAGGTATCCTTCCTTCTTCTCCCACCACAAGAGTAGCCCTCTGTCTCCTATTGAAATCAAGTGCTCTCCCGCAGATCCTGCTGCATGGATAAAGTACTCTGAGTCCCCACGCTAATCGAGGTAGGTCCTGATGATTTAGCAAAGCTGCAATGGAACACCGAGTATCCCCTCACAACATGATAGGAGACCTAACACCCAGGCTGAGCATATAGAAAAAGTCCTATTGAACCGCCTGTTCACAACACGAGGACTGACACTCCTTTTACAACTCGAAGTTCAGTTCAGTTCAGTTCAGTCACTCAGTCGTGTCCGACTCTCCACGACCCCATGAATCACAGCACGCCAGGCCTCCCTGTCCATCACCAAATCCCGGAGTACACTCAAACTCATGTCCACAGAGTCGGTGATGCCATCCAGCCATCTCATTCTCCGTCGTCCCCTTCTCCTCCCGCACCCAACCTTTCCCAGCATCAGAGTCTTTTCCAGTGAGTCAACTCGTCGCCTGAGGTGGCCAAAGTATTGCAGTTTCAGCTCCAATGAACATCCAGGATTGATCTCCTTTAGAATGGACTGGTTGGATCTCCTTGCAGTATTAGGGACTCTCAAGAGTCTTCTCCAACACCACAGTTCAAAAGCATCGATTCTTCAGCGATCAGCTTTCTTCACAGTCCAACTCTCACATCCATACATGACCATGGGAAAAACCATTGCCTTGACTAGACGGACCTTGGTTGGAAAAGTAATGTCTCTGCTTTTTAATATACTATCAAGGTTGGTCATAACTTTCCTTCCAAGGAGTAAGCGTCTTTTAATTTCATGGCTGCAATCAGCATCTGCAGTGATTTTGGAGCCCAAAAAAATAAAGTCTGACACTGTTTCCACTGTTTTTCCATCTATTTCCCATGAAGTGATGGCACCAGATGCCATGATCTTAGTTTTCTGAATGTTCACCTTCAAGCCAACCTTTTCACTCTCCTCTTTCACTTTCATCAAGAGGATTTTGAGTTCCTCTTCATTTTCTGCCATAAGGGTAGTGTCATCTGCAAATCTGAGGTTATTGATATTTCTCCCAGCAATCTTGATTCCAGCTTGTGCTTCTTCCAGCCCAGCGTTCCTCATGATGTACTCTGCATATAAGTTAAATAAGCAGGGTGACAATATACAACCTTGACGTACACCTTTTCCTATTTGGAACCAGTCTGTTGTTCCATGTCCAGTTCGAACTGTTGCTTCCTGACCTGCATACAGGTTTCTCAAGAGGCAGGTCAGGTGGTCTGGGATTCCCATCTCTTTCAGAATTTTCCACAGTTTATTGTGATCCACACAGTCAAAGGCTTTGGCATACTCAATGAAGCAGAAATAGATGTTTTTCTGGAACACTTTTGCTTTCTCCATGATCCAGCGGATGTTGGCAATTTGATCTCTGGTGCCTCCGCCTTTTCTAAAACCTGCTTGAACATCTGGGAGTTCACGGTTTACATACTGCTGAAGCCTGGCTTGGAGAATTTTGAGCATAACTTTACTAGCGTGTGAGATGAGTGCAATTGTGCGGTAGTTTGAGCATTCTTTGGCATTGCCTTTCTTTGGGATTGGAATGAAGACTGACCTCTTCCAGTCCTGTGGCCAATGCTGAGTTTTCCAAATCTGCTGTCATATTGAGTGCAGCACTTTCACAGCATCATCTTTCAAGACTTGAAATAGCTCAACTGGGATTCCATCACCTCCACTAGCTTTGTTAGTAGTGATGCTTTCTAAGGCCCACTTGACTTCACATTCCAAGATGTCTGGCTCTAGGTCAGTGATCACGTTATCATGACTATCTGGGTCTTGAAGATCTTTTTTGTACAGTTCTTCTGTGTATTCCTGCCACCTCTTCTTAATATCTTCTGCTTCTGTTAGGTCCATACCATTTCTGTCCTTTATCGAGTCCATCTTTGCATGAAATGTTCCCTTGGAATCTCTAATTTTCTTGAAGAGGTCTCTTGTTTTTCCTATTCTGTTGTTTTCCTCTATTTCTTTGCATTGATCACTGAGGAAGTCTTTCTTATCTCTCCTTGCTATTCTTTGGAACTCTGCATTCAGATGCTTATATCTTTCCTTTTCTCCTTTGCTTTTCGCCTCTCTTCTTTTCACATCCATTTGTAAGGCCTCCTCAGACAGCCATTTCGCTCTTTTGCATTTCTTTTTTATGTGGATTGTCTTGGTCCCTGTCTCCTGTACAATGTCACGAACCTCCGTCCAGAGTTCATCAGGCACTCTATCAATCAGATCTAGTCCGTTAAATCTATTTCTCACTTCCACTGTATAATCATAAGGGATTTGATTGAGGTCATATCTGAATGGTCTAGTGGTTTTCCCTACTTTCTTCAATTTAAGTCTGAATTTCCCAATAAAGAGTTCATGATCTGAGCCACAGTCAGCTCCTGGTCTTGTTTTTGCTAACTGTATACAGCTTCTCCATCTTTGGTTGCAAATAATAAAATCAATCTGATTTCGGTGTTGACCATCTGGTGATGTCCATGTGTAAAGTCTTCTCTTGTGTTGTTGGAAGAGGGTATTTGCTATGACCAGTGCATTCTCTTGACAATACTCTATTAGCCTTTGCCCTGCTTCATTCCGTGCTCCAAGGCCAAATTTGCCAGTTACTCCAGGTGTTTCTTGACTTCCTACTTTTGCATTCCAGTCCCCTATAATGAAAAGGACATCTTTTTTGGGTGTTAGTTCTAAAAGGTCTTGTAGGTCTTCATAGAACCGATTAACTTCGGCTTCTTCAACATTACTGGTTGGGGCATAGGCCTGGATTACTGTAATATTGAATGGTTTGCCTTGGAAACGAACAGAAATCATCCTGTCATTTTTAAGATTGCATCCAAGTACTGCATTTCGGACTCTTTTGTTGACCATGATGGCTACTCCATTTCTTCTAAGGGTTACCTGCCCACAGTAGTAGATATAATGGTCATCCAAGTTAAATTCACCCATTCCAGTCCATTTTAATTCACTGATCCCTAGAATGTCGACGTTCACTCTTGCCATCTCCTGTTTGACCACTTCCAACTTGCCTTGATTCATGGACCTAACATTCCAGGTTCCTATGCAATATTGATCTTTACAGCACCGGGCCTTGCTTCTATCACTGGTCACATCCACAGCTGGGTATTGGTTTTGCTTTTGCTCCTTCTCCATCCCTTTATTCCTTCTATAGTTATTTGTCCATTGAGCTCCAGTAGCATACTGGTCACCTACCGACCTGGGGAATTCCTCATTCAGTATCCTATCATTTTGCCCTTTGTTACTGTTCATGGGGTTCTCAAGGCAAGTATACTGAAGTGGTTTGCCATTCCCTTCTCCAGTGGACCACATTCGGCTGTGGTCCATGTGATCAGATTGACTAGTTTCCTGTGATTATGATTTCAGTGTGTCTGCCTTCTGATGCCCCCTAGCAATACCTACCGTCTTATTTGGCTTTCTCTTACCATGGTCGTGGAAAATCTCTTCACAGCCGCTCCAGCAAAGTGCAGCTGCTGTACCTTACCTTGGACGAGGGGTATCTCCTCAAGGCCGCCCCCCCCGACCTTGAACGTGGAGTAGCTCCTCTCGGCCCTCCTGTGCCCGCGCAGCCACTGCCTGTTGGACGTGAGGTAGCTCTTCTCGGCCGCCGGCCCTGGCCTCAGGCGTGGGGTAGCTCCTCACGGCTGCACCTGTTTGCGTCGTTCGTTGCACCGGGGCCGGCGTCTCTCGCGTCGCGTCTGCGCCGCCAGGGCAGGCGTCTCTCGGAAAGGAAAGCACAATTCCATGTCTCAAATGGAGATGAGTTCTGATTTCCCAAGAAAACCTTCATAGCAACCCCGAGATCCCAGTCGCCAATGGAGAGTGACACACAGTTGACCGACTCAATGCTAGATGTGGCCCTATTCCTCTGCTGCCACTAGAGAGGAATCTAAAGTTTCCCCTTCCAACACGATAGGAGACCTGACTTCCCTGGGGCAACACGACCGAGCTCCTGAGGTCCTCGTCGCAACTTGAGAGGAACCCCAAGCTTCCCGCAGCAACTTGAGAAGAACCACAAGATTACCCCTCAATGCGAGATGGGGAAATTTTCCTCTACAGAGTCTCAAGAGAAATCCCACATCCCACGTTTGAAACACGAACGGGTATTTGACACCATTTATGCGACTCAAAATGTTCCCTGTCATAGCCATCCATACGGGAGAGGAGCACACAATATAGGGGACAAAACTAGAGGAGGCCCTATTCCGCTGCCGCACCTAGAGAGAAATCCCAAAGTTCCCCTTCTAACACGAAAGGAGACCTGACTTCCCTGAAACAACACGAGCAAGTTCGTGAGGTCCCCGTCGCAACTCGAGTGGGATCCCAAGCTTCACGCCACAACTTGAGAAAAACCACAAGATTCTCCCCTCAAGGCGAGATGAGGAACATTTCTGCTGCTGAATCTCAACAGAAATCCCACATTCCAGCTTGAAACTCGAACGGGTCTTGACACGCTTTATGCCACTAAAGAGTTCCCCAACATAGCCGTCCCCACTGTAGATGATCACACAATTTAAAGCCTCAACTCTAGATGAGAACATATTCCCATTCCATGCCTCGAGAATAATCCCGAAGTATCGCTTCCAACAAGAATGGAGACGAGACTTCCCTGAAGCAACATGAGTGAGTTCCAGAGAACCCCGTCTCAACTTGAGAGGGACCCCAAGCTTCCTGCTGCACCTCGAGTGAAAACAGAAGTTTCTCCACTCAAGGCGATATGAGGAACATTTCCGCTGCAGATTCTCAAGAAAAATCCCACATTCCTGCTTGAAACTCCAAAGGATACCTAACATCCTTTATGCTACTCAAAAATTACCCCTACATACCTGGCCCCATTCAAGAGAAACAGTGAGATTCGTGCCACAACTGACAAAGTGCCCCGTTTTACAGTACTCTTTTCCAGATGACAGTCAATTCCCCTGCTTTGTCTGGAAAGGAAACCGTACTTTCCCGTCGCACAATACAATGAGGTCGATATCACGCTGAAACTCTGGAGGCTACTCGGGGTTTCAAAACAAAATTGGAAAAAACACCAATGTCCCCACCCACTCGAGATATTTTCTGATTCCACTGCACAGATTCTAATGTATCCTCAAGTATCAACTCACAAGACGAGTGGAGACCTGACTCACTGAGCATTCTCGATACAACCTACAGGTACAAATTCAACTCGTCTGCGGCCTGCCCCGCCTTTTACAACTCCAGAAGAAAGGGGAGTTCCATGTCTGAACTCGAGAAGAGGCCTGACTTCCCGGGTGAATTTTGAGCGCAATCCCAAGAACCCTGCTGCCACTGGCGAGGAATCCTGAGTTGACGGACTCGAAACTAGAAGTAGTCCTATTTCTCTGCAGCGACGCCAAAGGAATCCCAAGGTTTCCATTACAAATGAAAAGGGTTTCTGACTTCCCAAAGACAACACTGGAGGCTCCCTGATATTCCCCTCGTTACTCGAGAGGATCACCCGCAGCAACTCAAGAAAAACCTCGAGATTCCGCCTTCAAAGCAATATGAGGCCCTTTTTTTCCTTCAGCGCTGAGACAGAAGTCCCGAGTTCCTTCTCAAAGTTAGATATGAGGCTTGAATACCTTGACACAACTCAAGGGTCCCTCAGAGATACCCATCCTGATGAGAGAATAACTCCGAATTTCCCACTACAAGTTAAGAGGAGCCCCTTGATCACACCTCACCTGAAGAAAACGGGCCATTCCACTTTCAACTGAAGAGGAATTCCAACTTCCCCTCACAACACTTGACGAGTGCTGTCACATCTATTGACATTCTTGGGCAACCCTGTGTATCCTCAGCAAGGTCAAAGGACTTCGAGTTCACACTCAACTAGGGATGAGTCATGTTGCGCTTACACCAGCTCCAGTGAACACGGAATATCACCTCACAACCTGATTGGAGGCATGAACCACCGCTGAGCCTCTCGAAAAAGCACAAGTTTCCCGCTTGAACAGAGAGCAGATATGAAAACCCTTTTACAACTCGGGGGAAAGAAAAGGTCCTACCTCAGCAAAAACTAGGCTTTACTCCCCAGTGGAACCTAGCAACCCCAAGATACCTGTGGCCACTGGGGAGGAACACTGAGTTAACTGACTCAAGTTTAATGTGGCCCTAACAGACTGCAGCAACTCGAAATGAATCCCGAGGTTCCACTTTCAACATGAAAGATACGTGACTTCCCTAAGGCAAAACTACCGAGTGCCAGAATTCCCAGTCGTAACTTGAGAAGACCTGAAAGCATCAAGTCGCAAATTGAGAAAAACCATGAAATTCTCCCCTCCACATGACAGGATGCCGCTTTCCGCTGCATCATCTTAAGAGAAATCCCACATTCCCTCTTCAAATTCGAAAGGATACTCGGCACCCTATACGCAACTCAAGAAGTTCCCCGAGATACCCGGCCAAACTTGAGAGGAGCAAACTTCCTGCCACTGCTCAAGAAGAGCACTGTTTTCTACTCATCATCTCGAGATGAGGATCGATTCCCCTGCTTCGTCTGGGAATTAATCCTGATGTTCCCATCAAATCTGAAGAGGAAGCCGATCTCCCATTGAATCTTGAGGGGACACCGGGGAGGGGGGTTGCCACAATTCAAAAAGACACAGATTTCCCCATCCGCACGACATAACTACTGATTCCACTGTACAGATTCAAATGGAAACCCCGGGATCAAATAACACCTCGAAGGGAGGCCTGACTTCCCAGGTGCATCATAGAGAAAAAGCCCCAGGACAGAAATTCATCTCGACAGGAGGACTCCCACCCCTTTTACAACTCGAAAAGAGAGCGGAGGTCCAAGACTTAACAAGAGACGTGGCATGACTCCCCTGTTGAAACTTCTTAGGAACACTGAGATCCATGTCAGAACCGGAGAGGCACCCTGAGGTTAGCGCCTCAACTCCTGATGAGACCCTATTCCCCTGCACTCACTCAAAAGGCATCCCACAGGCTCCTCACACCTCAAAAGGATTCCGGACTTCCCAGAGACAACTTGACAGGCTCTGTGAGGCCCTGTTTCAACTCGAGGGAATGGAAAGATTCCTGCCCCAACTCAAGAAACACGTTGCGATAACTACTTTCAATGTGAATTGAAGCCCAATTCCTCTGTAGTGACTCGAGAGCAATCAGGAGCATCCACTCGCAACTTGACGTCCCTGAGACACCACGAGAGTCTCCCTAAGTTCCCTGTCATAACTCAAAAGGAAAGCCAAACTTCCCTCCAGAACTCGCCAAAAACCAAGAGATGCCACAAGCAATATCACATGAGGCCCTTTTTTTCCTGCATCGCCTTGAGTGCAATCCCGAGTCCTCTCTCAAGATTCGACAGGAGGCTTGAATCCATATTGACAATTCAAGGGGTTCCCAGAATACCTGTCTTCCTCTACAGTGGCGACAGGGATCTCGGGGTTGCTCTCAAAATTCACCTGGTGAGTCAGGCCTCATCTCGTGTTCAGACATGGAACTCCGCTTTCTTCTCGAGTTGTAAAAGGGGTGTTAGGCCACAGTCAAGTTGAATTTTACCTGGAGATTTTATCGAGAATGCTTGGGGAGTCAGGACTCCACTCGTCTAGTGAGTTGATACTCCAGGATACATTTGAATCTGTGCAGTGGAAACAGACAATATCTCGAGTGGGTGGGGACATCGGTATCTTTTCCAATTGTGTTTGAAACCCCGGGGACCCTCCTGAGATTCAAGGTGGTACCGGCTTCCTCCTACTGTGCGATTGAATGTCCGAATTCCATTTCAGACAAAGCAGGGGAATAGACTGTCATCTGGAAAAGAGGACTGGAAAGCGGGGCACTTTGTCAGCTGTGGCAGGAAACTCGGTTGGGGCTGGGAATTTTGGTGTAATTTTTGAGTCTCATAAAGGAATGTTAAGTAACCTGTGGAGTTTCAAGAGAGAATGTGGGATTTCTCTTGAGAATCTCCAACATAAATGTTTCTCATCTCGCTTTGAGGGCAAAATCTTGTGGTTTTTCTCGAGTTGCTGCGGGAAGCTTGGGGTTCCTTTCCATTTGCGACATGGACTTCAGGAACTCTCTTGTGTTGCTTCACGGAAGTCAGGTCTCCTTTCTTGTTGAAAGGGGAACTTCGGAATTACTCTGGAGGCGAGGAATCATAATAGGGACTCATCTCGAGTTGAGTCCTTACATTGTGTGCTCCTCTCCACTGAGGACTGCTATCTTAGGGAACTTTTTGAGTCACATAATGGGTGTCAAGTACCTGTTCGAGTTTCAAGCAGGAATGTGGGATTTCTCTTGAGACTCTTCAGCGAAAAATTTTCTCATCTCGGATTGAGGGCGTGTAATTGTGGATTTTCTCGAGTTGCCACGGGAAGCTTGGGGTTCTTCTCGACTTTCGACCAGGAACTCGCTGGTGTTGCGCCAGCAAAGTCAGGTCACCTATCTGGTTGGAAGGGGAACCTCAGGATTCCTCTCGAGGTGCAGCAGAGGGATAGGGCAGCCTCTAGCGTTGAGTCGGTCAACTGTGTGTTCTTCTCCAATGGCGACAAGGATCTTGGTGTTGCTCTCAATGTTCACCTGCAGAGTCAGGCCGCTTCTCATGTTCAGACATGGATCTCCGCTTCCTTTCGAGTTGTAAGAGGGGTGTTAGGCCACAGTCGAGTTGAATTTCTACCTGGAGATTGGATCGAGAATGCTCCGGGTGTCAGGTCTCCACTCGTCTTGTGAGTTGATACTCTAGGATACATTGGAATCTGTGTAGTGGAATCAGACAATATCTCGAGTTGCTAGGGATATTGGTACCTTTTCCAATTGGGTTTGAAACCCCGAGGACTCTCCCGAGATTCTAGATGGTACCGGCCTCCTCCTACTCTGCGAAAGAACGTCCGGATTCCATTTCAAACAAAGCAGGGGAATAGACTGTCTTCTGGAAGAGAGGACTGGAAAACGGGGCACATTGTCAGTTGTGGCAGGAAACTCGGTGTTCCTCTAGATTGGGGCTGGGTATGTAGGTGTAATTTTTGAGTTACATAAAGGATGTTAAATAACCTGTCGAGTTTCAAGCGGGAATGTGGGATTTCTCTTGAGAATCATCGATGGAAATGTCCCTCGTTTTGCTTTGAGGGCAGAATCTTGTGGTTTTTCTTGACTTGTGGCGGGAGGCTTGGGCTATCTCTCGAATTGCGACTGGAACCCTAGGAACTTTCTCGTGTTGTTTTAGGGAAATCAGGTCTCCTTTCATGTTGGAAGTGGAACATCATGATTACACTCGAGACGTGGAATGGGAATAGGGCCTCATCTAGGTTTGAGTCCGTAAATGTGTGCACCTCTCCAGTGGGGACGGCTATGTCAGGGACCTTTTTGAGTCGCATATTGGGTGTCAAGTATCCGTCCGAGTTTCAAGCGGGAATGTGGGATTTGTCTTGAGACTCTGCAGCAGAAACATTTCCTCATCTCGCACTGATGGGGGAATCTTGTGGTTTTTGTCGAGTTGCGGCTGTAAGCTTGGGGTTCCTCTCGAGTTGGGACGGGGACCTCAAACTCGCTCGTGTTGTCTCAAGGAAGTCAGGTTTCCTTTCATGTTGGAAGGTGAACCTTGGGATATCTCTTGAGGCTCATCAGAGGAATAGGGTCACTTCTAGTGTTGTGTACGTAAATTGTGTCCTCCTGTTCAGTGGGTACAACTCTGTCAGAAAATATTTTGAGTCGCATAAACGGTGTCAAGTATGCGTTCGAGTTTCAATCGTGAATGTGGGATTTCTCTTGAGACTCTGTAGTGGAAAATTTCCTAATCTCGAATGAGGGTAGAATCTTGTGGTTCTTCTCACGTTGCAGCGGGAAGCTTGGGGTCCCTCTCGAGGTGCAACGGGGACCTCAGGAACTCGCTCGTGTTGCTTCAGGGAAGTCAGGCCTCCTTTAGTGTTGAAAGGGGAACTTCGGGATTACTCTCGAGGCGTGGAATGGGAATAGGGCATCATTGTGAGTTGAGTCCGTAAATTGTGTGCTCCTCTCCAGTGGGGACAGATATGTCAGAGAACTTTTTGAGCCACATAAAGGGTGTCAAGTACCTGTTCGAGTTTCAAGTGGGAATGTGGGATATCTCTTGAGACTCTGCAGCGGAAAATATCCTCATCTCGAATTGAGGGCATGTTCTTTTGGTGTTTCTTGAGCTGCAGCGGAAAGCTGGGGTTCTTCTCGAGTTGAGACGGGGACCTGAGGAAGTCACTCGTGTTGCCCCAGGAAAGACAGGTCTCCTATCGTGTTGGAAGGGGAACCTCGGGATTCCTCTCGAGGTGCGGTAGAGGAACAGGGCAGAATCTACTGTTGTGTATGTAAATTCTGTGCTCCTCTTCAATGTCGAGGAAGTCTTTGCGTTAGATAAAGTGTCAAGTATCCATTCGAGTTTCAAGCGGGAATGTGGGATTTCTCGTGAGACTCTAGCGGAAAAGTTCCTCATATCGCATTGAAGGGAGAATATTATGGTGTTTCTCGAGTTGTGGTGGGAAGCTTGGGCTTCTTCTCCAGTCGCGACGGATACCTCAGGAATTCAGTTGTGTTGCCCCAGGGAAGTCAGGTCTCCTATTGTGTTGGAAGGGGAACTTCGGGATTACTCTTGAGCTGTTAAATGGGAATAGGGCCTCATCTGATTTGAGTCCGAAAATTGTGTGCTACACTCCAGTGGGGACGGCTATCTTAGGGAATTTTTTGAGTCGAAAAAGGGTGTCAAGAACCAGTCCGAGTTTCAGGTGGGAATGTGGGATGTCTCTTGAGATTCTGTAGCGAATAATTTTCTCACTTTTTATTGAGGGGAAAATACTGTCGTGTTTCTCGAGTTGTGGCAGGAAGCTTGGGGTTCTTATCAAGTTGCCACGGGGACTTCAGGAACTCGCTCTTGTTGCTGCATGGAAGTCAGGTTTCCTATCGTGCTGGAAGGGGAACCTCAGTATTCCTCTCGCAACGCAGCAGAGGAATAGGGCTGTAACAAGCGTTGATCAGTCAAGTGTTCTTCGTAAGTGGCGACAGGGACTTTGGGGATGCTCTCAAAATTCACCTGGGGAGTCAGGCCTCGTCAAGTGTTCAGACATGGATCTCCGCTTCCTTCTCGAGTTGTAAAAGTGGTATTAGGCCACAGTCGATTTGAATTTGTACCTGTAGATTGTATCGAGTATTCTAGGGGAGTCAGGTTACCACTCCTATTGTGAGTTGATACTCGAGAATACATTTGACTCTGTTCAGTGGAATCAGAGAATATCTCGAGTGGGTAGGGACATCGGAATCTTATCCAATCGTGTTTTGAAAACCCGGGGACCCTCCAGAGATTCAAGGTTGTACCGGCCTCCTCCTATTTTGCCACAGAATGTCCAGATTCCATTTAAGAAAAAGCAGGTGAATAGACTGTCATCTGGAAAAGAGTACTGGAAAATGGGGAACTTTGTCAGTTGTGGCAGGAAACTCGGTGTTACTCTATTGGGGCTGGGTATGTCGGTGTAATTTTTGAGTTGTATAAAGGATGTTAAGTAACCAGTCAAGTTTCAAGCGGGAATGTGGGATTTCTCTTGAGATTCTGCAGGAGAAAATTTCCTCATCTCGCACTGATGGGTGAACCTGGTTGTTTTCCTCTAGTTGCGGCGGAAAGCTTGGGGTTTCTCTCCAGTTGCAACGGGAAACTCAGGAACACCCTCGGGTTGTCCCAGAAAGTTAGGTCTCCTTTCGTGTTGGAAGGGAACCTCAGGATAACTCTCGAGGCGCGGTAGAGGAATAGGGCTGCATCTAGTGTTGTGAATGTAAATTGTGTGCTTCTCTTCAATGTGGAAAGCTATGTCGGGTAAGTTTTTGGGTTGAATTAAGGGTGTCAAGTTCCCGTTCGAGTTTCAACCAGGCAAGTGGGATTTCTCATGAGACTCTACAGCAGAAACGTTCCTCATCTCCCATTGAGGAGATAATTTTGTAGAGTTTCTCGAGTTGCAGTGGCATGCTTGGGGTTTTCTTGAGTTTCGACGAGGACCTCAGGAACTCACTAGTGTTGCCCCAGGGAAGTCAGGTCTCCTTTTGTGTTGGACGGGGAACCTTGGGATTTCTCTCGAGGCGCAGTAGTGGAATAGGGCCACATCTACTGTTGTGTACATAAATTGTGAGTTTCTCTTCAATGTCGTCCACTATGTCATAGGAGTTTTATTGTCGCATCAAGGGTGTCAAGTACCCGTTCTAGTTTGAAGCGGAAATTTGGGATTTCTCTTGAGACTCTGCAACGGAATAGTTTATCATTTCGGACTGAGGACATGTTCTTAGGCTTTTTCTCGAGTTGAGGTGGGAAGCTTGGGGTTCATCTCGAGTTCTTGCGGGAAGCTTTGGGTCCCTCTCAAGTTGAGACGGGGACCTCAGGAGCAGCTCGTGTTGCTTCAGGGGAGTCAGGTCCCAATTTGTGTTGGAAGGGGAATTTCATGATGACTCTCGAGCCGTTAAATGGGAATAGGGCCTCATCTCGAGTTGAGTCCAAAAATTGTGTGCTCTTCTCCAGTGCGTTCGGCTATGTTAGGAAATATTTGAATCGCATAAAGGATGTCATGGACCTTTTTGAGTTTCAAGCTGGAATGTGGGATTTCTCTGGAGAGTCTGCAGCGGAATATTTTCTCATCTCGGATTGAGGGCATGTTCTTGTGCTTTTTCTCGAGATGCCGTGGAAAGCTTTGGGTCTCTCTCGAGTTGCGGCAGGGACCTCAGCAACTCGCTCGTGTTTCTTCAGGGAAGTCAGGTCCCGTTTTTTGTTGGAAGGGGAACTTGGGAAATCGTCTCCAGCCGTTAAATGGGAACTGGGCCTCATCTAGAGTTGAGTCCGTAAATTGTGTGTTTCCCCACTGGAAACGGCTATGCTATGGAACATTTTGAGTCACATTAAGGGTGTCAAGGACCCGTTTGAGTTTTAAGCGGGAATGTGGGATTTCTCTTGAGATTCTGCAGTAGAAATGTTCCTCATCTCTCTTTGATGTGGGAACCCTATCGTTTTCTCGAGTTGCGGGGGGAAGCTTGGGGTCCCTCTGAGTTGCGATGGGGAATTCAGAAACTAGCTCCTGATGCCCCAGGGAAGTCAGGTCCCCTTTTGTGTTGGAAGGGGAAATTCGGGATTACTCTCGAGACGTTAATTGGGAATAGGGCCGCATTTAGCGCTGAGTCGGTCAACTGTGTGTTCTTCTCTAGTGGCGACAGGGATCTCAGCATTGCTCTCAAAATGCCCCAGGGTAGTCAGGCCTTGACTCGTGTTCAGACATGGAACTCCGCTTTCCTCTCGAGTTGCTAAAGGGTTGTTAGGACACATTAGATTTGAATTTGTACCTGGATATTGTATCACGTAATCTCGGAGAGTCAGGTCACCACTCGTCTTCTGAGTTGATACTGAGTATACATTTGAACCTGGGCAGTGGAATCAGACAATATCTCCATTGGGTTGGGACATATTTGCCTTTTCCATTTGTGTTTTGAAAACCGGGGGATCCTAATGAGTTAAAAACTGGTACCGGACTCCTCATACTGTGCGACCGGAATGTCCGGATTCCATTCCAGAGAAAGCAAAGGAATCGATTCTCATTTGGAAAAGAGGACTGGAAAACGCAGCACTTTGTCAACTGTGGCAGGAAACTCGGTGTTCCTCTACTTTGGGTCTGGGTATATCAGTGTAGTTTTTGATTCTCAAAAAGTATGTTAAGTAACCTGTCGAGTTTCAAGCGGGAATGTGGGATTTCTCTTGAGATTCTGCAAGGGAAATGTTCCTCATCTCGCCTTGAGGGCAGAATCTTGTGGTTTTTCTCGAGTTTCGGCGGAAAGCTTCGGTCTCTCTCGAGTTGCCACAAGGAACTCAAGACCTCCCTCGCGTTTTCCCAGAGAATTTAGGTGTCCTATCCTCTTGGAAGAGGAACCTCGGGATTCCTCTCGAGGCGTGGTAGTGGAAAAGGCCGCATCTAGTGTTGTGTACATAAATTGTGTGCTCCTCTTCAATGTGGTTGGCTATGTCGTGGAAGTTTTAAGGTCACATCAAGGGTGTCAAGTACCCCTTCGAGTTTGAAGTGGAAATTTGGGATTTCGCTTGAGATTCTGCAGTAGAATATTTTCTCATTTCAGACTGAAGGCATGTTCCTGGACTTTTTCTCGAGTTGCGGCACGAAGCATCTGGCCCCTCTCGAGTTCTTGCGGGAAGCTTGGTGTTCCTCTCAGGTTTCGGCGGAGACTTCAGGACCAGCTCGTGTTGCTTCAGGGGAGTTAGGTCCCATTTTGTGTTGGAAGGGGAACATCGGGATGACTCTCAATCCGTTAAATGGGAATAGGGACTCATCTCAAGTTGAGTCCATATATTGTGTGCTCCTCTCCAGTCTGTTTGGCTATGTTAGGAAACTTTTTAAGTCGCATAAAGGGTGGCATATACCCGTTCGAGTTTCAAGCGGGAATGTGGGATTTCTCTGGAGAGTCTGCAGTGGAATATTTTCTCATCTCGGATTGAGGGCATGTTCTTGGGCTTTTTCTCGAGTTGCCGTGGAAAGCTTTGGGTCCCTCTGGAGTTGTGGAGGGGACCTCTGCAACTAGCTTTTGTTCCTTCAGGAAAGTCAGGCCCTGTTTTTTGTTGGAAGGGGAACTAAGAATTACTCCCCAGCCAATAAATTGGAGATGGGCCTGATCTTGAGGTGAGTCCGTAAATTGTGTACTCCTCCCCAGTGGAAACGACTATGTTAGGGAACATTTTGAGTCGCATAAAGGGTGTCAAGTACCCTTTAGAGTTTCAAGCGGGAATGTGGGATTTCTCTTGAGAATCTGCAGGGGAATATTTTCTCATCTCGGATTGAGGGCATGTTCTTGGGCTTTTTCTCGAGTTGCTGTGGAAAAATTCTTGTCCCTCTCGAGTTGCGGAGGGGAACTCAGCAACTCGCTCGTGTTTCTTCAGGGAAGTCTAGTCCCGATTTTGTTGGAAGGGGAACTTGGGAAATCGTTTCCAGCCGTTAAATGGGAACTGGGCCTCATCTAGAGTTGAGTCCATAAATTGTGTGTTTCCCCACTGGAAACGGCTATGCTATGGAACATTTTGAGTCACATTAAGGGTGTCAAGTACCCGTTCGAGTTTCAAGCGGGAATGTGGGATTTCTCTTGAGACTCTGCAGCAGAAATTTTCCTCATCTCTCTTTGATGTGGGAACATTGTCGTTTCTCTCGAGTTGAGGCGGGAAGCGTAGGGTCCCTCTCGACTTCTTGCGATAAGATTGGGGTCAATCTCAAGTTGAGACGGGGACCTCAAGAACCAGCTCTTGTTGCTTCAGGGGAGTTAGGTCCAATTTTGTGTTGGAAGGGGAACTTCGGGATGACACTCGAGCCGTTAAATGGGAATAGGGCCTCATCTCGCGTTGAGTCCATAAATTGTGTGCTCCTCTCCAGTGGGTTCGGCTATGTTAGGAAATATTTGAATTGCATAAAGGGTGTCATGGACCTTTTCGAGTTTCAAGCGGGAATGTGGGAATTCTCTGGAGAGTCTGCAGCGGAATATTTTCTCATGTCGGATTGAGGGCATGTTCTTGTGCTTTTTCTCGAGATGCCGTGGAAAGCTTTGGGTCCCTCTCGAGTTGCAGCAGGGACCTCAGCAACTCGCTCGTGTTTCTTCACCGAAATCAGGTCCCGTTTTTTGTTGGAAGGGGAACTTGGGAATTATTCTCCATCCATTAAATGGGAATTGGGCCTCATCTGGAGCTGAGTCCTAAACTGTGTACTCCTCCCCAGTGGAAACAGCTGTGTTAGGGAACATTTTGAGTCGCATAAAGGGTGTCAAGGACCCGTTCAAGTTTCAAGCGGGAATGTGGGATTTCTCTTGAGATTCTGCAGTAGAAATGTTCCTCATCTCTCTTTGATGTGGGAACCCTGTCGTTTTCTCATGTTGCGGCGGGAAGCTTGGGGTCCCTCTGAGTTGCGACGGGGAACTCAGAAACTAGCTCCTGATGCCCCAGGGAAGTCAGGTCCCCTGTTGTGTTGGAAGGGGAAATTCGAGATTACTCTCGAGACGTTAAATGGGAATAGGGCCGCATCTAGCCTGGAGTCGGTCAACTGTGTGTTCTTCTCTACTGGGAACAGGTTCTCAGCCTTGCTCTCAAAATGCTCCAGGGTAGTCAGTCCTCGACTCCTGTTCAGACATGGAACTCTGCTTTCCTCTCGAGTTGCAAAAGTGTTCTTAGGACTCATTAGATTTGAATTTCTACCAGGAGATTGTATCGAGTATGCTCAGGGAGTCAGGTCACCACTCGTCTTGTGAGTTGATACTGAGTACACATTTGAATCTGTGCAGTGGAATCAGAAAATGTCTCCAGTAGGTGTGGACATCCCTACCTTTTCCATTTGTGTTTTGAAAACCGGGGGATCCTCACGAGTTAAAAACTGGTACCGGCTTCCTCGTACTTTCCGACCTGAACGTCCGGATTCCATTCCAGAGAAAGCAGAGAAATCGACTCTCATCTGGAAAAGAGGACTGGAAAATGCGGCACTTTGTCAACTGTGGCAGGAAACTAGGTGTTTCTCTCGATTGGGTCTGGGTATATCAGTGGAATTTTTCAGTCGCGAAAAGTATGTTAAGTAACCTGTCGAGTTTCAAGCGGGAATGTGGGATTTCTCTTGAGATTCTGCAAGGGAAATGTTCCTCATCTCACCTTGAGGGCAGAATCTTGTGGTTTTTCTAGATTTTCGGCGAGAAGCTTCGGTCCCTCTCGAGTTGTGACGAGGACGTCAGGAACTCCCTCGCGTTGTCCCAGGGAAGTTAGGTCTCCTTTCCTGTTGGAAGGGGAACCTCGGGATTCCTCTCGAGGCTTGGTAGTGTAATAGGGCCGCATCTAGTGTTGTGTACATAAATTGTGTGCTCCTCCTCAATGTGGTCGTCTATTTTGTGGACCTTTTAAGGTCTCATCAAGGGTGTCAAGTACCCTTTCGAGTTTGAAGTGGAAATTTGGGATTTCTCTTGAGATTATACAGTGGAATATTTTCTCATTTCGGACTGAGGGCATGTTCTTGGGCTTTTCCTCGAGTAGCCATGGAAAGCTTGGCGTCCCTCTGAAGTTGCGACGGGGACCGCAGGCACCAGCTCATGTTGTTTCCGGAAAGTCAGGTCCCATTTTGTGTTGGAAAGGGAACTTCGGGATGATCTTCGAGCCGTTAAATGGGAATAAGGCCTTATATCGAGTTTGGTACTTATATTGTGTGCTCCTATCCAGTAGGTTCATCTATGTTAGGAAATTTTTGAGTCGCATAAAGGGTGTCATGTACACGTTCGAGTTTCAGGTTGGAATGTGGGATTTCTCTGGAGAGTCTGCAGTGGAAGATTTTCTCATCTCTGATTGAGAGAATGTTCTTGGGCTTTTTCTCGAGTTGCCATGGAAAGCTGCGGGTCCCTCTCGAGTTGGGAGGGGACCTCAGCAACTCGCTCGTGTTTCTTCAGGGAAGTCAGGTCCCGTTTAATGTTGGAAGGGGAGGGTGGGAATTACTCTCCAGCCGTTAAATGGGAATTTGGTCTCATCTTGAGGTGAGTCCGTAAATTGTGTACTCCTCCCCATTGGAAACGTCTATGTTATGGAACATTTTTGTCGCATAAAGTGTGTCAAGTACCCGTTCGAGTTTCAAGCGGGAATGTGGAATTTCTCTTTAGATTCAGCAGCAGAAAATTTCCTCATCTCTCTTTGATGTGGGAACCCTGTCGATTTTCTGGAGTTGCAGCGGGAAGCTTGGTGTCCCTCTGAGTTGCGATGGGTAAATCAGGAACTAGCTCCTGTTTCCCCAGGGAACACAGGTCCCCTTTTGTGTTGGAAGGGGAAATTCGGGATTACTCTTGAGCTGTTAAATGGGAATAGGGCCGCATCGAGCCTGGAGTCGGTCAACTGTGTGTTCTTCTCCACTGGCGACAGGGATCTCAGCGTTGTGTCAAAAGCTCCAGGGTAGTCAGGCCTCGACTCGTGTTCAGACATGGAACTCCGCTTTCCTCTCGAGTTGAAAAACGGTTGTTAGGACACATTAGACTTGAATTTGTACCTGGAGATTGTATCGAGTATGCTCGGGGATTCAGGTCACCACTCGTCTTGTGAGTTGATACTGAGTATACATTTGAATCTGCGCAGTGGAATCAGACAATATCTCGAGTGGGTGGAGACATCCAAAACTTTTCCATTTGTGTTTTGAAAACCGGGGGATCCTCACGACTTAAAAAGGGGTACCAGTCTCCTCTTACTGTGCGACCAGAACGTCCGGATTCCATTCCAGAGAAAGCAGAGAAATCGACTCACATCTGGAAAAGAGGACTGGAAAACGAGGCACTTTGTCAACTGTGGCAGGAACCTCGGTGTTCCTCTCGATTGGGTCTGGGTATATCGGTGTAATTTTTGAGTCACAAAAAGTATGTTAAGTAACCTGTCGAGTTTCAAGCGGGAATGTGGGATTTCTCTTTAGAATCTGCAAGGGAAATGTTCCTCATCTCGCCTTGAGGGCAGAATCTTGTGGTTTTTCTCGAGTATCGGCGGGAAGCTTTGGTCCCTCTGGAGTTGCGACGAGAACCTCAGGAACTCCCTTTCATTGTCCCCGGGAAGTTAGGTCTCCGTTCCTGTTGGAAGGAGTACCTTGGGATTCCTCTCGAGGCTCAGTAGTGGAATAGGGCCATATTTAGTGTCGTGTACATAAATTGTGTGCTCCTCTTCAAAGAGGTAGGCTATGTCATGGAAGTTTTATGGTCACATCAAGGGTGTCAAGTACCCGTTCAAGTTTGAAGCGGAAATTTGGGATTTCTCTTGAGATTGTGCAGCGAAATATTATCTCATTTCGGACTGAGGGCCTGTTCTTTCGCTTTTTCTCGAGTTGAGGTGGGAAGCTTGTGGTCCCTCTCGAATACCGGCGAGAAGCTATGGATCCCTCTCAATTTGTGACGGGGACCTCAGGAAACTGTTCCTGTTGCCTCAGGGGAGTCAGGTCCCATTTTGTGTTGGAAGGGGAACTTTGGAATGAATCTCGAGCTGTTAAATGGGAATAGGGCCTCATCTCGATTTGAGTCCATCAGTTGTGTGCTCCTATCCAATGGGTTCGGATATGTTAGGAAATTTTTTGAATCTCATAAAGGATGTCATGTACCCGTTCGAGTTTCAAACGGGAATGTGCGATTTGTCTGGAGAGTCTGTAGTGGAAGAATTTCTCATCTCGGATTGTGGGCATGTTCTTGGGCTTTTTCTCGAGTTGCCATGGAAAGCTGCGGGTCCTTCTCGAGTTGCGGATGGGACCTCAGCAACTCGCTCGTGTTTCTTCAGGGAAGTCAGGTCCCATTTACTGTTTGAAGGGGAACGTGGGAATTACTCTCCAGCCGTTAAATGGGAATTAGGCCTCATCTCGAGGTGAGTCCGTAAATTGTGTACTCCTCCCCATTGGAAACGTCTGTGTTATGGAACATTTTGGTCGCATAACGGGTGTCAAGTACCCGTTCGAGTTTCAAGCGGGAATGTGGGATTTCTCTTTAGATTCAACAGCAGAAATATTCCTCATCTCTCTTTGATGTGGGAACCCTGTCAGTTTTCTGGAGTTGCAGCGGGAAGCTTGGTGTCCCTCTGAGTTGCGATGGGTAAATCAGGAACTAGCTCCTGTTTCCCCAGGGAACACAGGTCCCCTTTTGTGTTGGAAGGGGAACTTCGGGATTACTCTCGAGCCATTAAATGGGAAAAAGGCTGCATCGAGCCTGGAGTCAGTCAACTGTGTGTTCTTCTCCACTGGCGACAGGGATCTCAGCGTTGTGTCAAAAGCTTCAGGGTAGTCAGGCCTCGACTCGTGTTCAGACATGGAACTCCGCTTTCCTCTCGAGTTGCAAAAGGGTTGTTAGGACACCTTAGATTTGAATTTGCACCTGGAGATTGTATCGAGTATGCTCGTGGAGTCAGGTCACCTCTCGACTTGTGAGTTGATACTGAGTATACATTTGAATCTGTGCATTGGAATCAGACAATATCTCGAGTGGGTGGAGACATCCGTGCCTTTTCCATTTGTGTTTTGAAAACGGGGGGATCCTCACGAGTTAAAAGTGGTACCACCCTCCTCTTACTGTGCGACCAGAACATCCGGATTCCATTCCAGAGAAAGCAGAGGAATAGACTCTCATCTGGAAAAGAGTACTAGAAAACGCGGCACTTTTTCAGCTGTGGCAGGCAACTCAGTATTCCCGTCGATTGGGTCTCAGTATATCGGTGTAATTTTTGAGTTGCAAAAAATATGTTAAGTAAACTGTCGAGATTCAACCGGGAATGTGGGATTTCTCTTGAGAATCTGCAAGGGAAATGTTCCTCATCTTGCCTTGAGTGCAGAATCTTTTGGTTTTTCTCGAGATTTGCGGGTAACTTCGGTACCTCTCGAGTTGCGATGATGAACTCAGGAATTCCCTCGCGTTATCCCAGGGAACTTAGGTCTCCTTTCCTGTTGGAAGGGGATCTTCGGGATTCCTCTCTAGGCACGGTGGTCGAATAGGGCCGCTTCTAGTATTGTGTATAAAAATTTTGTGCTCCTCTTTAATGTGGTCTGCTATGTCGTGGAAGTTTTAAGGTCACATCAAGGGTGTCAAGTACCCGTTCGAGTTAGAAGCGGAAATTTGGGATTTCACTTGAGACTCTGCAGCGAAATGTTTTCTCATTTCTGACTGAGGGCACGTTCTTGGGCTTTTTCGCGAGTTGCGGCGGGAAGCTTGGCCTCCCTCACCAGTTCTTGCGGGAAGCTTTGGGTCCCTTCCAGTTGCGAAGGGGACCTCAGGAACCAGCTCGTGTTGCTTCAGGGGACTCAGGTCCAATATTGTGTCAAGTACCCTTTCGAGTTTCAAGCGGGAATGTGGGTTTTCTCTTGAGATTCTGCAGCAAAAATATTCCCCATCTCTCTTTGACGTGGGAACCCTGGCATTTTTCCCGAGTTCAGCGGGAAATTGGGGTCCCTCTGAGTTGCGACCGGAACTCAAGATCTAGTTCTTGTTGCCCCAGGGAAGTCAGCTCCCCTTTTGAGTTGGAAGGGGAACTTCGGGATTACACTCGAGCCATTAAATGGGTATAGGGTCGCATTTAGCCTTGAGTCGGTCAACTGTATATTCTTCTCCAGTGGCGACAGGGATCTCAGCGTTGCTCTCAAAATGCTCCAGGGTAGTCAGTCCTCGACTCGTGTACAGACATGCAACTCCGCTTTCCTCTCGAGTTGCAAAAGGGTTGTTAGGACACATTAGATTTGAATTTGTACATGGAGATTGTATCGAGTATGCTCGGGGAGTCAGGTCACCACTCATCTTGTGTCGTGATACTGAGTATATATTTGAATCTGTGCAGTGGAATCAGAAAGTGTCTCGAGTGGGTGGGGACATCCGTACCTTTTCCATTTGTGTTTTGAAAACCGGGGGATCCTCACGACTTAAAAAGGGGTACCAGTCTCCTCGTAGTGTGCGACCAGAACGTCTGGATTCCATTCCTGAGAAAGCAGAGAAATCGACTCACATCTGGAAAAGAGGACTGGAAAACGAGGCACTTTGTCAACTGTGGCAGGAATCTCGGTGTTCCTCTCGATTGGGTCTGGGTATATCGGTGTAATTTTTGAGTCACAAAAAGTATGTTAAGTAACCTGTCGAGTTTCAAGCGGGAATGTGGAATTTCTCTTGAGAATATGCAAGGGAAATGTTCCTCATCTCGCCTTGAGGGCAGAATCTTGTGGTTTTTCTCGAGTTTCGGCAGGAAGCTTAGGTCCCTCTCGAGTTGCGACGAGGACCTCAGGCACTCCCTCGCATTGTCCCAGGGAAGTTTGGTCTCCGTTCCTGTTGGAAGGGGAACCTCGGGATTCCTCTCCAGGTGCAGTTGTCGAATAGGGGCGCATCTAGTGTTGTTTACATAAATTCTGTGCTCCTCTTCAATTTGGTCAGCTATGTCATGGAAGTTTTAAGTCACATCAAGGGTGTCAAGTACCCGTTCGAGTTTGAAGCGGAAATTTGGGATTTCTCTTGAGACTTTGCAGCGGAATATTTTCTCATTTCGGACTGAGGGCATGTTCTTGGGCCTTTTCTAGAGTTGCGGAGGGAAGCTTGGGTTCCCACTCAGCTGTGACAGGGAACTCAGGAATCAGCTCGTGTTGCCTCAGGGGAGTCAGGTCCCATTTGGTTTTGGAAGGGGAACTTTGGGATGACTCTCGATCCCTTAAATGGTCATAGGGCCTCATTTCAAGTTGAGTCCATAAATTGTGTGCTCCTATCCAGTGGGTTCGGCTATGTTAGGAAACTTTTTGGATCGCCTAAATGGTGTCATGTTCCGGTTCGAGTTTCAAGCGGGAATGTGGGATTTTTCTGGAGAGTCTGCAGCGGAATAATTTCTCAGTTGGATTGAGGGCATGTTCTTGGGCTTGTCTTGACTTCCCGGGGAAAGCTTCGGGTCCCTCTCGAGTTGCGGAGGGGACCTCAGAAACTCACTCGTGTTTCTTCAGGGAAGTCAGGTCCCGTTTTTTGTTGGAAGGGGAACTTGGGACTTTCTCTCCTGCCGTTAAATGGAAATTGGGCCTCATCTCGAGGTGAGTCCGTAAATTGTACTCCTCCCCAGTGGCAACGGCTATGTTAGGGAACTTTTTGTGTTATAAAGGGTGTCAACTACCCTTTCCAGTTTCAAGCGGGACTGTGGGATTTCTCTTGAGATTCAGCAGCAGAAAAGTGCCTAATCACTCTTTGATGTGGAAACCATGTGTTTTTCTCTAGTTGCGGCGGGAAGCTTGGGGTCCCTCTAAGTTGCGACGGGGAACTCAGCGACTAGCTCGTGTTTCCATAGGGAAGTCAGGTCCGCTTTTGTGTTGGAAGGGGAACTTCGGGATTACTCTCGAGCCATTAAATGGGAATAGGGCGGCATCTAGACTGGAGTCGGTCAACTGTGTGTTCTTCTCCAGTGGCAATAGGGATCTCAGCGTTGTGTCAAAAGCTCCAGGGTAGTCAGGCCTCGACTCATGTTCAGACATGGAACTCCGCTTTCCTCTCGAGTTGCAAAAGGGTTGTAAGGACACATTAGATTTGAATTTGCACCTGGAGATTGTATCGAGTATGCTCGTGGAGTCAGGTCACCTCTCGACTTGTGAGTTGATACTGAGTACACATTTGAATTTGTGCAGTGGAATCAGAAAATGTCTCGAGTGGGTGGAGACATCCGAACCTTTTCCATTTGTGTTTTGAAAACCGGGGGATCCTCAAGACTTAAAATGTGGTACCAGTTTCCTCGTAGTGTGCGACCAGAACGTCCGGATTCCATTCCAGAGAAAGCAGAGAAATCGACTCACATCTGGAAAAGAGGACTGGAAAACGAGGCACTTTGTCAACTGTGGCAGGAATCTCGGTGTTCCTCTTGATTGGGTCTGGGTATATCGGTGTAATTTTTGAGTCACAAAAAGTATGTTAAGTAACCTGTCGAGTTTCAAGCGGGAATGTGGGATTTCTCTTTAGAATCTGCAAGGGAAATGTTCCTCATCTCACCTTGAGGGCAGAATCTTGTGGTTTTTCTCGAGTTTCGAGTTCGGCAGGAAGCTTAGGTCCCTCTTGATTTGCGACGAGGACCTCAGGCACTCCCTCGCATTGTCCCAGGGAAGTTTGGTCTCCGTTCCTGTTGGAAGGGGTACCTGGGGATTCCTCTTGAGGCTCAGTAGTGGAGTAGGGCCATATTTAGTGTCGTGTACATAAATTGTGTGCTCCTCTTCAATGAGGTAGGCTATGTCATGGAAGTTTTATGGTCACATCAAGGGTGTCAAGTACCCGTTCGAGTTTGAAGCGGAAATTTGGGATTTCTCTTGAGATTGTGCAGCGAAATATTATCTCATTTTGGACTGAGGGCCTGTTCTTTTGCTTTTTCTCGAGTTGAGGTGGGAAGCTTGTGGTCCCTCTCGAGTATTGGCTGGAAGCTATGGATCCCTCTCAATTTGTGACGGGGACCTCAGGAAACTGTTCCTGGTGCCTCAGGGGAGTCAGGTCCCATTTTGTGTTGGAAGGGGAACTTCGGAATGAATCTCGAGCTGTTAAATGGGAATAGGGCCTCATCTCGATTTGAGTCCATCAATTGTGTGCTCCTATCCAATGGGTTCGGATACGTTAGGAAATTTTTTGAATCTCATAAAGGATGTCATGTACCCGTTCGAGTTTCAAGCGGGAATGTGTGATTTGTCTGGAGAGTCTGCAGTGGAAGAATTTCTCATCTCGGATTGAGGGCATGTTCTTGGGCTTTTTCTCGAGTTGCCATGGAAAGCTGAGGGTCCCTCTCGAGTTGGGAGGGGACCTCAGCAACCCGTTCGTGCTTCTTCAGGGAAGTCAGGTCCCGTTTAATGTTAGTAGGGGAATGTGGGTATTACTCTCCAGCCGTTAAATTGTAATTGGGCCTCATCTTGAGGTGAGTCCGTAAATTGTGTACTCCTCCCCATTGGAAATGTCTATGTTATGGAACATTTTGGTCGCTAAAGGGTGTCAAGTACCCGTTTGAGTTTCAAGCGGGAATGTGGGATTTCTCTTTAGATTCAGCAGCAGAAATGTTCCTCATCTCTGTTTGATGTGGGAACCCTGGAGTTTTTCTCCTGTTGCGGTGGGAAGCTTGGGGTCCCTCTGAGTTGGGACAGGGAACTCAGGAACTAGCCTGTGTTTCCCCAGGGAAGACAGGTCCCCTTTTGTGTTGGAAGGGGAACTTAGGGATTACTCTCGAGCCTTTAAATGGGAATAGGGCCGCATCTACCCTTTAGTCGGTCAACTGTGTGCTCTTTTCCAGTGGCGACAGGGATCTCAGCATTGTTCTCAAAATGCTCCAGGGTAGTCAGGCTTTGACTCGTGTAAAAACATGGAACTCCGCTTTCCTCTCCAGGTGCAAAAGGGTTGTTAGGACACATTAGATTTGAATTTGTTCCTGGAGATTGTATCGAGTATGCTCGGGGATTCAGGTCACCACTCGTCCTGTGAGTTGATACTGAGTATACCTTTGAATCTGTGCAGTGAAATAAGACAATATCTCGAGTGGGTGGGGACATCCGTACCTTTTCCATTTGTGTTTTGAAAACCGGGGGATCCTCATGACTTAAAAGCGGTACCGGCCTCCTCCTACTTTGCGATCGGAATGTCCGGATTCCTTTCCAGAGAAAGGAGAGGAATTGACTTTCATCTGGAAAAGAGGACTGGAAAACGTGGCACCTTGTCAGCTGTGGCAGGAAACCTCGGTGTTCCTCTCGATTCGGTCTGGGAGTATCGGTGTAGTTTTTGAGTCGCAAAAAGTATGTTAAGGAACCTGCCGAGTTTCAAGCGGAAATGTGGGATTTCGCTTGAGAATCTGCAAGGGAAATGTTCCTCATCTCGCCTTGAGTGCAGAATCTTGTGTTTTTTCTCGAGTTTCGGCGGGAAGCTTCCGTCCCTCTCCAGTTGTGACAAGGACTTCTGGAAATCCCTCCAGTTCCCAGGGAAGTTAGGTCTCCTTTCCTGTTGGAAGGAGAACCTAGAGATTCCTCTGGAGGTGTGGTAGTGGAAAAGGGCCTCATCTAGTGTTGTGTACAAAAATTGTGTGCTCCTCTTCAATGTGGTCGGCTAGGGCTGTGAAATTTTAACGTCACATCAAGGGTGTCAAGTACCCCTTCAATTTTGAAGCGGAAAGTTGGGATTTCTCTTGAGATTCTGCAACGGAATATTTTCTCATTTGGGACTGAGGGCATGTTCTTGGGCTTTTTCTCGAGTTGCGGCGGGAAGCTTGGTGTCCCTCTCAAGTTGCGACGGGGACCTCAAGAACCAGCTCCTGCTGCATCAGTGGAGTCAAGTCACATTTTGTGTTTGAAGGGGAATTGCGGGATGACTCTCAAGCCGTTAAATGGGAATAGGGCCTCATCTCGATTTGAATCCATAAATTGTGTGCTCCTCTCCAGTGAGTTCGGCTATGTTACGAAATTTTTGAATCACATAAAGGGTATCCTATACCCGTTCAAGTTTCAAGCAGGAATGTGGGATTTCTCTGGAGAGTCTGCAGCGGAATATTTTCTCATCAAGGATTGAGGGCATCTTCTTGGGATTTTATCCAGTTGCCGTGGAAAGTTTCTGGTCACTCTCGAGTTGCGGAGGGAACCTCTGCAACTCGCTCGTGTTTCTTCAGGGAAGTCCCATCCCATTTTTTGTTGGAAGGGGAACTTTGGAATTACTCTCCAGCCGTTAAATGACAATTGGGTCTCATCTGGAGGTGAGTCCATAAATTGTGTACTCCTCCCCAGTGGAAACAGCTGTGTTAGGGAACATTTTGAGTCGCATAAAGGGTATCAAGGACCCGTTCGAGTTTCAAGCGGGAATGTGGGATTTCTCTTTAGATTCAGCAGCAGAAATGTTCCTAATCTCTTTAATGTAGGAACACTGCCATTTTCATCGTGTTTCGGCAGGAAGCTTGGTGTCCCTCTGAGTTGAGATGGGGAACTCAGGAACTAGCTCCTGTTGCCCCAGGGAAGTCAGGTCCCCTTTTGTGTTGGAACGGGAACTTCGGGGTTACTCTTGAGCCGATAAACGGGAATAGGGCTGTATCTAGCCTTGAGTCGGTCAACTGTGTGTTCTTCTCCAGTGGCGACAGGGATCTCAGGGTTGCTCTCAAAATGCTCCAGGGAAGTCAGGCCTCGACTTGTGTACGGACATGGAACTCCGCTTTCCTCTCGAGTTGCAAAAGGGTTGTTAGGACACATTACATTTGAATTTGCACCTGGAGATTGTATTGAGTATGCTCAGTGGGTCAGGTCACCACTCGTCTTGTGAGTTAATACTGAGTATACATGTGAAGCTGTGCAGTGGAATCAGACATTATCTCGAGCGCGTGGGACATCTGTACATTTTCCATTTGTGTTTTGAAAACCGGGGGATCCTCAGGAATTAAAAGTGGTACCGGCCTCCTCGTACGGTATGACCGGAACTTCCGGATTCCATTACAGAGAAAGCAGAGGAATCAACTCTCACCTGAAAAGAGGACTGGAAAACGCGGCACTTTGTCAGCTGTGGCAGGAAACTCGGTGTTCCTCTCGATTGGGTCTGGGTATATGGGTGTAGTTTTTGAGTCGCAAACCGTATGTTAAGTAACCTGTCGGGTTTCAAGCAGCAATGTGGGATTTCTCTTGAGAATCTGTATGGGAAATTTTTCCTCATCTCGCCTTGAGGGCAGAATCTTGTGGTTTTTCTCGAGTTTCTGTGGGAATCTTCGGTCCCTCTGGAGTTGCGACAAGAATCTCAGGAAATCCCTCGCGTTTTCCCAGGGAAGTTAGGTCTCCTTTCCTGTTGGAAATGGAACCTCTGGATTCCTCTCGAGGTGCAGTAGTGGAATAGGGCCGCATCTAGTGTTGTGTATGTAAATTGTGTGCTCCTCTTCAATGTGGTCGGCTACATCATGGGAGTTTTATTGTCGCATCATGGGTAGCAAGTACCCGTTCTAGTTTGAAGCGGAACTTTGGGATTTCTCTTGAAACTCTGCAGGGGATTATTTTCTCATTTTGGGCTGAGGGTATGTTCTTGAGCTTTTTCTCGTGTTGCGGTGGGAAGCTTGAGCCCCTCACGTGTTCTTGCGGGAAGCCTGGGGTCCCTCTCCAGTTGCAAAGCGGACCTGAGGAACCAGCTCGTGTTGCTTCAGTGGAGTCAGGTCACATTTTGTTTGGAAGGGGAAATTTGGGTATATTCTCGAGCCATTTAATGGGAATAAAGCCTCATCTCGATTTGAGTCCATAAATTGTGTGCTCCTATCCAGTGGGTTCGGCTATGTTAGGAAAAATTTTGAGTCGCATAAAGTGTGTCATATACCCGTTCGAATTTCAAGCGGGAATGTGGGATTTCTCTGGAGAGTCTGCAGAAGAAAAGTTCCACATCTCTCTTTGATGTGGGAACACTGTAGGTTTTCCCAAGTTGCAGCGGGAAGCTTGGGGTCCCTCTGAGTTGCGACGGAACTCAGGAACTAGCTCGTGTTGTCCCAGGGAAGTCAGGTCCCCTTTTGTGTTGGAAGGATAACTTCGGGATTACTCTCGAGCCGTTAAATTGGAATAGGGCAGCATCAAGCCTTGAGTCGGTCAACTGTGTGTTCTTCTCCAGTGGCGACAGAGATCTCAGCGTAGCTCTCTAAATGCTCCAGGGTAGTCAGGCTTTGACTCATATTCAGACATGGAATTCCATTTTCCTCTCGGGTTTCCAAAGGGTTGTTAGGGCACATTAGATTTGAATTTGCACCTGGAGATTGTATCGAGTATGCTCGGGGAGTCAGGTCACCTCTTGTCTTGTAAGTTGATACTTAGTATACATTTGAATCTGTGCTGTGGTATCAGATAATATCTCGAGTGGGTGGGGACATCCATACCTTTTCCATTTCTGCTTTGAAAACCGGGGGATACTCACGAGTTAAAAAGTGGCACCAGTCTCCTCTGGTGTCTCAGAGGTTAATGCGTCTGCCTCCAATGAGGGAATCCTGGGTTCGATAACTGGGTCGGGAAGATCTCCTGGAGAAGGAAATGGTAACCCCCTCCAGTATTCTTCCTGGAGAATCCCATGGTTGGAGAAGCCTGGTTAGGCTACAGTCCATGGGGTGGCAAAGAGTGGGACATGACTGAGCGACGGAAGGGAACGAAATGGAACCGGCCTCCTCGTACTGTGCGACCAGAACGTCCGGATTCCATTCCAGAGAGAGCAGAGGAGTCGACTCTCATCTGGAAAAGAGGACTGGAAAATGCGGCACTTTGTCAACCGTGGCAGGAAACTCTGTGTTCCTCTCGATTGGGTCTGGGTATATTGGTGTAATTTTTTAGTCTCAAAAAGTATGTTAAGTAACCTGTCGAGTTTCAAGTGGGAATGTGGGATTTCTCTTGAGAATCTGCAAGGGAAATGTTCCTCATCTCACCTTGAGGGAAGAATCTTGTGGTTTTTCTCGACTTTCGGTGGGAAGCTTCGGTCCCTCTCGAGTTGTGAGGAGGACCTCAGGAAATCCCTCGCGTTGTCCAAGGGAACTTAGGTCTCCTTTCCTGTTGGAAGGGAAACCTCGGGATACCTCTTGAGGTGCGGTAGTGGAATAGGGCCGCATCTAGTGTTGTGTATATAAATTGTGTGCTCCTCTTCAATGTGGTAGGCTATGTCCTGGAAGTTTTAAGGTCAAATCAAGGGTGTCATTTACCCGTTTGATTTTAAAGCGGAAATTTGGGATTTCTCTTGGGACCTGCAGCGAAATATAATCTCATTTCGGACTGAGGGCATGTTCTTGGGCTTTTTCACGAGATGCGGTGGGAAGCTTGGTGTCCCTCACGAGTTCTTGTGGGAAGCTTTCAGTCCCTCTCCAGTTACGATGGGACCTCAGAAACCAATTCATGTTGCTTCCGGGGAGTCAGGTCCCATTTTGTGTTGGAAGGGGAACTTCGGGATGACTCTCGAGCCTTTAAATGGGAATAATGCCTCATCTCGAGTTGAGTACATATATTGTGTTCTCCTATCCATGGGTTCGGCTATGTTAGGAAACTTTTTGAGTCGCATAAAGGGTGTCTTGTACCCTTTCGAGTTTCAAGCGGGAAAGTGGGAATTCTCTGGAGAGTCTGCAGGGGAATATTTTCTCATCTCGGATTGAGGGCATGTTCTTGGGCTTTTTCTAGAGTTACCGTGGAAAACTTCGGGTCCCTCTCGAATTGCAGAGGGGACCTAAGCAACTCGCTTGTGTTTCTTCAGGGAAGTCAGGTCCCGTTTTTTGTTGGAAGGGGAACTTGGGAATTCCTCTCCTGCCGTTAAATGGGAATTGGGCCTCATCTCGAGGTGTGTCCGTAAATTGTGTACTCCTCCCCAGGGGAAACGGCTATGTTAGGTAACATTTTGAGTCGCATAAAGGGTGTCAAGTACCCGTTCAAGTTTCAAGCGGGAATGTGGGATTTCTCTTGAGATTCTGCAGCAGAAAATTTCCTTCTCTCTCTTTGATGTGGGAACCGTGGCGTTTTTCTCGAGTTGTGGCGCAAAGCTTGGTGTCCTTCTAGTTGCGATGGGGAACTCAGGAACTAGCTCCTGTTGACCCAGGGAAGTCAGGTCCCGTTTTGTGTTGGAAGGGGAACTTCGGGATTACTCTCGAGTAATTAAATTGGAATAAGACCACATCTAGCGTTGAGTCGGTCAACTGTTTGTTCTTCTCCAGTGGCAACAGGGATCTAAGTGTTGCTCTCAAAATCCTCCAGGGAACTCAGGCCTCGACTCGTGTACAGACATGGAACTCCGCTTTCCTCTCGAGTTGCAAATGGGTTGTTAGGGCACATTAGATTTGAATTTGTACCTGGAGATTGTGCCGAGTATGCTCGGGGAGTCAGGTCACACCTTCTCTTGTGAGTTGATCCTGAGAATACATGTGAATGTGTGCAGTGGAATCAGACAATATCTTGAGTGGGTGGGGACATCCGTACCTTTTCCTTTTGTGTTTTGAAAACCGGGGGATCCTCAAGAGCTTAAAAGTGGTACAGGCCTCCTTGTACTGTACGACCAGAACGTCCGGATTCCATTCCAGAGAAAGCAGAGGAATCGACTCTCATCTATAAAAGAGGACTGGAAAACGTGGTACTTTGTCGACCATGGCAGGAAACTCGGTGTTTCTCTCGATTGGGTCTGGGTATATCGGTGTAATTTTTGAGTCACAAAAATATGTTATATAACCTGCCAAGTTTCAAGCGGAAATGTGGGATTTCTCTTAAGATTCTGCAGCAGAAAATTTCCTCATCTCTCTTTGATGTGGGAATCCTGGCGTTTATCTCGAGTTGCAGTCAGAAGCTTGGGGTCCCTCTGAGTTGCGAGGGGGAACTCAGGAACTAGCTCAGTTGCCCCAGGGAAGTCAGGTCCCCTTTTTTGTTGGAAGGGGAACTTCGGGATTACTCTCGAGCCGTTTAATGGGAATAGTGCCACATCTAGCCTTGAATCGGTCAACTGTGTGTTCTTCTCCAGTGGCGACAGGGATCTTAGCGTTGATCTCAAAATTCTCCAGGGGAGTCAGGCCTCAACTCCTGTTCAGACATGAAACTCTGCTTTCCTCTTGAGTATCAAAAGGGTTGTTAGGAGACATTAGATTTGAATTTGTACCTGGAGATTTTATCGAATATGCTCGAGGGGGTCAGGTCACCATTCGTCTTGTGACTTGATCCTGAGTATACATTTGAATCTGTGCAGTGCAATCAGACACTATGTCGAGCTGGTGGGGACCTCCGTGCCTTTTGCTTTTGTGTTTTGAAAACCGGGGGATCCTCACGAGTTAAAAATCGGTACCGGCCTCCGCGTACTGTGCAACCAAAACGTGCGGATTCCATTCCAGAGAAAGCAGAGGAATCGCCTCTCATCTGGAAAAGTGGACTGGAAAACGCGGCACTTTTTTCAACTGTGGCAGGAAACTCGTTGTTCCTCTTGATTGTGTCTGGGTATATCGGTGTAATTTTTGAGTCGCAAAAAGTATGTTAAGTAACCTGTAGAGTTTCAAGCGGGAATGTGGGATTTCTTTTGAGAATCTGCAAGGGAAATGTTCATCTCACCTTGAGGGCAGAATCTTGTGGTTTTTATCGAATTTCGGCGGGAAGCTTTGGTCCTTCTCCAGTTGTGACGAGGAACTCAAGACCTCCCTCCCTTTGTCCCAAGGAAGTTTGGTCTCCTTTCCTGTTTTAAGGGGAACCTCGGGATTCCTCTCAAGGCGCAATAGTGGAAACGGGCCGCATCTAGTGTCCTGTACAAAAATTGTGTGCTCCTCTTCAATGTGGTCGGCTATGTCCTGGAAGATTTAAGGTCACATCAAGGGTGTCAAGTACCCTTTCAAGTTTGAATTGGAAATTTGGTATTTCTCTTGAGACTCTGCAGAGTAATATTTTCTCATTTCAGACTGAGGGCATGTTCTTGGGCTTTTTCTCATGTTACGGCGGGAAGCTTGTGGTCCCTCTGAGTTCCGGCGGGAAGCCATGGGTTCCTCTCCAGTTCCTCTCCTGGTTCCTCTCAGGAACCAGGCCGTGTTGCTTCAGTGGAGTCAGGTCCCATTTTGTGTCGGAAGGGGAACTTCGGGGTGACTCTCGAGCCGTTCAATGGGAATAGCTCCTCATCTTGAGTTGTGTACTCCTATCCAGTGAGTTCGGCTATGTTAGGAAACTTTTTGAGTCGATTAAAGGGTGTCATGTACCGGTTCGAGTTTCAAGCGGGAATGTGGGAATTCTCTGGAGAGTCTGCAGTGGAATATTTTCTCATCTCAGATTGAGGGGATGTTCCTGGTCTTGTTCTCGAGTTGCCGTGGAACGCTTCGGGTCCCTCTCTATTTGCACAGGGGATCTCAGCAACTCGCTCGTGTTTCTTCAGGCAAGTCAGGTCCCGTTTAATGTTGGAAGGGGAACTTGGGAATTCCTCTCCAGCTGTTAAATGGGAATTGGGGCTCATCTCGAGGTGAGTCCGTTAATTGTGTACTCCTCTTCATTGGAAACGGCTATGTTACGGAACATTTTGAGTCACATAAAAGGTGTCAAGTACCTGTTTGTGTTTCAAGCGAGAATGTGGGATTTCCCTTGATATTCTGAAACAGAAAAATTCTTCATCTCTCTTTTATGTGGGAACCCTGTTGCCTTTCTGGAGTTGCAACAGGAAGTTTGGTGTCTCTCTGAGTTGCAATGGGGAAATGAGGAACTAGCTCATGTTGCCCCAGGGAAGTCAGGTCCCCTTTTGTGTTGGAAGGGGAACTCCGGGATTACTCTCGAGCCGTTAAATGTGAATAGGGCTGCATCTAGCCTTGAGTCAGTCAACTGTGTGTTCTTCTCCAGTGGCGACAGGGATCTGAGCAATGTCTGAAAAGCTCCAGGGTAGTCAGGCTTCGGCTCATGTTCAGACATGGAACTCCACTTTCCTCTCGAGTCGCAAATGGGTTTTTAGGACATATTAGATTTGAATTTGTACCTGTAGATTGTATCTAGTATGCTCGGGGATTCAGGTCACCACTCGTCTTGTGAGTTGATACTGAGTATACATTTGAATCTGTGCAGTGGAATCAGACAATATCTCGAGTGGGTGGGGACATCCGTACATTTTCCATTTGTCTTTTGAAAACTGGAGGATCCTCAGGAGTTAAAAAGTGGTACCAGCCTCCTCCTACTGTGCGACCAGAACGTCCGGATTCCTTTCCAGAGAAAGCAGAGGAATCGACTATCATCTGGAAAAGAGGACTTGAAAACACAGCACTTTGTCAACTGTGGCAGCAAACTCGGTGTTCCTCTCGAAAGGGTCTGGGTATATCTGTTTAATTTTTGAGTCTCAAAATGTATGTTAAGTAACCTATCGAGTTTCAAGTGGAAAGGTGGGATTTCTCTTGAGAATCTGCAAGGGAAATATTCCTCATCTCGACTTGAGGGCAGAATCTTGTGGTTTTTCTCGAGATTCGGCGGGAAGCTTTCATCCCTCTCAGGTTGCGATGAGGACGTCAGGAACTCCCTCGCGTTTTCCCAGGAAGTTTGGTCTCCTTTCCTGTTGGAAGGGGAACCTTGGGATTCCTCCCGAGGCGCATTAGTGGAAAAGGGCCGCATCTAGTGTCCTGTACAAAAATTGTGTACTCCTCTTCAATGTGGTCGGCTATGTCGTGGAAGTTTTAGGGTCACATCAAGGGTGTGAAGTACACGTTCGAGTTTGAAGCGGAAATTTGCAATTTCTCTTGAGACTCTGCAGCGGAATATTTTCTCATTTCAGACTGAGCGCATTTTCTTGGTCTTTTTCTCGATTTGCGGTGGGAAGCGAGGGGTTCCTCTCGAATTCTGGCTGGAAGCTTAGGGTCCCTCACGAGTTCTTCTGGAAGCTTTGGGTCCCTCTCCTGTTGGGACGGGTCCTCAGGCACCAGCTCGTGTTGCTTCAGGGGAGTCCGGTCCCATTTTATGTTGGAAGGGGATCTTCGGGATTACTCTCGAGCCGTTAAATGGGAATCGGGCCTCATCTTGAGTTGAGTACATATATTGTGTCCTCCTATCCAGTGGGTTCAGCTATGTTAGGAAACATTTTGAGTCTCTTAAAGGGTGTCATGTACCCTTTCGAGTTTCAAGCGGGAATGCAGGATTTCTCTGGAGAGTCTGCAGCGGAATAATTTCTCATATCGGATGGAGGGCATGTTCTTGGGCTTGTTCACGATTTGCCGTGGAAAGCTTTGGGTCCCTCTCGAGTTGCTGAGGAGCAACTCGCTAGTGTTTCTTCAGGGAAGTCAGGTCCCGTTTTTTCTTGGAAGGGGAATATGGGAATTTCTCTCCAGCCTTTAAATGGAAATTGGTCCTCATCTCGAGTTGAGTCGGTAAGTTGTGTATTCCTCCCCAGTGGAAACAGCTATGTTAGGGAACATTTTGAGTTGCAAAAAAGGTGTCAACTACCCGTTCGAGTTTCAAGCGAGAATGTGGGATTTCTCTTGAAATTCTGCAGCAGAAAAGTTCCTCATCTCTATATGATGTGGGAACCCTGTCGGTTTTCTGGAATTGCAGCGGGAAGCTTGGTGTCCCTCTGAGTTGCGATGGGTAAACCAGGAACTAGCTCGTGTTTCCCCAGGGAAGACAGGTCCCCTTTTGTGTTGGAAGGGGAACTTCGGGATTACTCTCGAGCCGATAAATGGGAATAGGGCCGCATCGAACCTGGAGTCGGTCAACTGTGTGTTCTTCTCCAGTGGCGACAGGGATCTCAGCATTGTGTCAAAAGCTCCAGGGTAGTCAGGCCTCGACTCGTGTTCAGACATGGCAGTCCGCTTTCCTCTCGAGTTGCAAAAGGGTTGTTAGGACACATTAGATTTTAATTTGTACCTGGAGATTGTATCGAGTATGCTCGGGGATTCAGGTCACCACTCGTCTTGTGAGTTGATACTGAGTATACATTTGAATCTGTGCAGTGGAATCAGACATTATCTCAAGTGGGTGGGGACATCCATACCTTTTTCATTTGTGTTTTTAAAACTGGGGGATTCTCAGGAGTTAAAAGTGGTTATGGCCTCCTGGTACTGTGCGAACGGATCTTCTGGATTCCATTCCAGAGAAAGCAGAGGAATCAACTCTCATCTGGAAAAGAGGACTGGAAAAAGTGGGACTTTGTCAGCTGTGGCAGGAAACTCGGTGTTCCTCTCAATTGGGTCTGGGTATATCGGTGTAGTTTTTGAGTTGCAAAAGTATGTTAAGTAACCTGTCGCGTTTCAAGCGGCAATGGGGATTTCTCTTGAGAATCTGCAAGGGAAATTGTTCCTCATCTCGCCTTGAGGGCAGAATCTTGTGGTTTTTCTCGAGTTTCGGCGGGAAGCTTCAGTCCCTCTGGAGTTGCGACGAGGTCCTCAGGAACTCCGCCACGTTGTCCCAAGAAAGTTAGGTCTCCTTTCCTGTTGGAAGGGGAACCTCGGGATTCCTCTCGAGGCGCGGTAGTGGAAAAGGCCGCATCTAGTGTTGTGTACATAAATTGTGAGCTCCTCCTCAATGTGGTCGGCTGTTTCGTGGATCTTTTAAGGTCTCATCATGGGTGTCAAATACCCGTTCGCTTTTGAAGCTGAAATTTGTGATTTCTCTTGAGACTCTAAAGCGGAATACTTTCTCATTTCGGACTGAGGGCATGTTCTTGGGCTTTTTCTCGAGTTGCGGCCGGAAGATTGGGTTCCCTCACATGTTCTTGCTGGAAACTTTGGGTCCCTCTGCAGTTGCGAAGGTGACCTCAGGCACCAGCTTGTGTTACTTAGGGGAGTCAGGTCCCAATTTGTGTTGGAAGGGGAACTTCTAGATGACTCTCGAGTCGTTAATTAGGAATAGGGCCTCATCTCGAGTTCAGTCCATAAATTGTGTGCTGGTCTCCAGTGGGTTCAGCTATGTTAGGATTCTTTCTGAGTCGCATAAAGGGTGTCATGTACCCGTTCGAGTTTCAGGCGGGAATGTGGGATTTTTCTTGAGAGTCTGCAGTGGAATAATTTCTCAGTTGGATTGAGGGCATGTTCTTGGGCTTGTTCTCAACTTCCCATGGAAAGCTTCGGGTCCCTCTCCAGTTGCGGAGAGGACCTCAGAAACTCCCTCGTGTTTCTTCAGGGAAGTCAGGTCCCGTTTTTGTTGGAAGGGGAACATGGGAATTATTCTCTAGCCTTTAAATGGGAATTGGGCCTCATCTCGAGGTGAGTCCGTAAATTGTGTACTCCTCCCCAGTGGAATCGGCTATCTTAGGGAACATTTTTGTTGCATAAAGTGTGTCAAGTACCCGTTTGAGTTTCAAGTGGGAATGTGGGATTTCTCTTGAGATTCTGTAGCAGAAAAGTTCCTCATCTCCCTTTGATGTGGGAACTCTGTCGTTTTTCTCAAGTTGCGGCGGGAAGATTGGGGTCCATCTGAGTTGTGATGGGGAATTTAGGAACTAGCTCGTGTTGCCCCAGGGAAATCAGTTCCCCTTTGTGTTGGAAGGGGAACTTCGGGATTACTCTCGAGCCTTTAAATGGGAATAGGGCCGCATCTAGCCTTGAGTCGGTCAACTGTGTGTTCTACTCCAGTGGCGACAGGGATATCAGCGTTGTGTCAAAAGCTCCAGGGTAGTCAGGCCTCGACTCGTGTTCAGACATGGAACTCCGCTTTCCTCTTGAGTTGCAAAAGGGTTGTTAGGACACATTAGATTTTATTTTTTACATGGAGATTGTATCGAGTATGCTCGGGGATTCAGGTCACCACTCATCTTGTGAGTTGTTACTGAGTATACATTTGAATCTGCGCAGAGGAATCAGACAATATCTCGAGTGGGTGGGGATATCCATACGTTTACATTTGTGTATTGAAAACCGGGGTTTCCTCACGAGTTAAAAATTGGTACCGACCTACTCGTACTGTGCAACCGGAACGTCCGGATTCCTTTCCAGAGAAAGCAGAGGAATCTATTCTCATCTGGAAAAGAGGACTGGAAAACGCGGCATTTTGTCACCTGTGGCAGGAAACTCGGTGTTCCTCTCGATTGGGTCTGGGCATATCAGTGTAATTTTTGAGTCTCAAAAAGGATGTTAAGTAACCTTCGAGGTTCAAGCAGGAATGTGGACTTTCTCTTTAGAATCTGCAAGGGAAATGTTCCTCATCTCGCGTTGAGGGCAGAATCTTGTTGTTTTCCTCAAGTTTCTGCGGGAAGCTTCGGTACCTCTCGAGTTGTGACGAGAACCTCAGGAACTCCCTCGCGTGGTCCCAGGGATGTTAGGTCTCCTTTCCTGTTGGAAGGGGAACCTCGGGATTCCTCTTGAGGTGCGGTAGTGGAATAGGGCCATATTTAGTGTCGTGTACATAAATTGTGTGCTCGTCTTCAAAGTGGTCGGCTATGTTGTGGACGTTTTAAGGTCACATAAAGTGTGTCAAGTACCAGTTCGAGTTAAATGCGGAATTTTGGGATTTCTCTTGAGACTCTGCAGAGTAATATTTTCTCATTTCGGTCTGAGGGCATGTTCTTGGGCTTTTTCTCGAGTTGTGGCGGGAAGCTTGGGGTCCCTCACGATTTCTTGCGGGAAGCTTTGGTTCCCTCTCCAGTTGCAATGGGGACCTCAGGAAGCAGCTCGTGTTGCTTCTCGCGAGTTAGGTCCCATTTTGTGTTGGAATGGGAACTTCGGGATGACTCTCGAGCAGTTAAATGGGAATAGTACTTCATCTCGTGTTGAGTACATATATTGTGTGCTCCTATCCAGTCGGTTCGGCTATGTTAGGAAACTTTTTGAGTCGCATAAAGGGTGTCTTGTACCCTTTCGAATTTCAAGCAGGAATGAGGGATTTCTCTTGAGAATATGCAAGGGAACTGTTCCTCATCTGGCCTTGAGGGCAGAATCTTGTGGTTTTTCTCGAGTTTCGGCGGGAAGCTTTGGTCCCTCTAGAGTTGCGTGTAGCACCTCAGGAACTCCCTCGCATTGTCCCAGGGAAGTTAGGTCTCCTTTCCTGTTGGAAGAGGAACCTCGGGATTCCTCTCAAGGTGTGGTAGTGGAATAGGGCCGCATCTGGTGTTGTGTACATAAATTGTGTGCTCCTCTTCAATGTGGTCGGCTATGTCATGGGAGTTTTATGGTCGTATCATGGGTATCAAGTACCCGTTCTAGTTTGAAATGGAACTTTGGGGTTTCTCTTGAGACTCTGCAGCAGAATATTTTCTCATTTCGGGCTGAGGGCATGTTCTTGGGCTTTTTCTCGTGTTGCGGCGGGAAGCTTGGGTCCCTCACGAGTTCTTGGGGGAAGCTTGCGGTCCCTCTCCAGTTGCAAATGGGACCTGAGGAACCAGCTCGTATTGCTTCAGGGGAGTCAGGTCCCATTTTGTGTTGGAAGGGGAACTTCGGGATGACTCTCGAGCCTTTAAATGGGAATAAGGCCTCATCTTGAGTTGTGTACTCCTATCCAGTGGGTTCGGCTATGTTAGGAAACTTTTTGAGTCACTTAAAGGGTGTCATGTACCCATGCGAGTTTCAAGCGGGAATGTGGGAATTCTCTGGAGAGTCTGCAGTGGAATATTTTCTCATTGCGGATTGAGGGCATGTTCTTGTTATTGTTCTCGTTCTCGAGTTGCCGTGGAACGCTTTGGGTCCCTCTCGACTTGTGGAGGGGACCTCAGCAACTCGCTCGTGTTTCTTCAGGGAAGTCAGGTCCCGTTTTATGTTGGAAGGGGAACTTGGGAATTCCTCTTCAGCTGTTCAATGGGAATTGGGCCTCATCTCAAGGTGAGTCCGTAAATTGTGTACTCCTCCTCATTGGAAACGGCTATGTTAGGGAACATTTTGAGTCACATAATAGGTGTCAAGTACCCGTTACAGTTTGAAACGTGAATGTGGGATTTCTCTAGAGATTCAACAGTAGAAAAATTCCTCATCTCTCTTTGTTGTGGGAACCCTGTCGTTTTACTGGAGTTGCGGCGGGAAGCTTGAGGTCCCTCTGAGTTGAGACGGGGAACGCAGGAACTAGCTCGTGTTTCCCCAGGGAAGTCAGGTCCCCTTTTGTGTTGCATGGGGAACTTCGGGATTACTCTCGAGCCGTTAAAAGGGAATAGGGCAGCATTTACCGTTGAGTCAGTCAACTGTGTGTTCCTCTCCAGTGGCGGCAGGGATCTCAGCATTGCTCTCAAAATGGTCCATGGTAGTCAGGCCTCAACTCGTGTTCAGACATGGAACTCCGCTTTCTTCTCGAGTTGCAAAAGAGTTGTTAGGACACATTAGATTTGAATTTGTACCTGGAGATTGTATGACTATGCTCGGGGAGTCTGGTCTCAACTCGTCTTTTGAGTTGATCCTGAGTATACATTTGAATCTGCGCAGTGGAATAAGACAATATCTCGACTGGGTGGGGACATCCGTACCTTTTCAATTGGTGTTTTGAAAACGGGGGAACCTCACAAGTTAAAAAGTGGTACCGGCCTCCTCTTACTGTGCGACCAGAATGTCCAGATTCCATTCCAGAGAAGGCAGAGAAATCGACTGTCATCTGGAAAAGAGGGCTGGAAAAGTCCACACTTTGTCAGCTCTGAGAAGAATCTCGTTGTTCCTCTCGATTGGTTCTGGGTATATCTGTGTAATTTTTGAGTCACAAACGTTTGTTAAGTAACCTGTCGAATTTCAAGCGGGAATGTGGCATTTCTCTTGAGAATCTGCAAGGGAAATGTTCCTCATCTCGCCTTGAGGGCAGAATCTTGTGTTTTTTCTCTAGTTTCCACGGGAAGCTTTGGTCCCTCTCCAGTTGCGACGGGGACCTCAGGAACCAGCTCGTGTTGCTTCAGGGGACTCAGGTCTCATTTTGTGTTGGAATGGGAACTTCGGGATGACTCTGGAGCTGTTAAATGTGAATAGGGCCTCATCTCAAGTTGAGTACATATATTGTGTGCTCCTATCCAGTGGGTTGGGCTATGTTAGGAAACTTTTTGAGTCACATAAAGGGTGTAATGTACCCATTCGAATTTCAAGCAGGAATGAGGGATTTCTCTGGAGAGTCTGCAGCGGAATATTTTCTCATCTCGGATTGAGGACATGTTCTTGGGCTTGTTCACGAGTTGTCATGAAAAGCTATTCACGGAAGTCAGGTCCCGTTTTTTGTGGGAACGGGAACTTGGGAATTCCTCTCCAGCCATTAAATTTAATTGGGCCTCATCTCGAGGTGAGTCCATAAATTGTGTACTCCTCCCCAGGGAAACGCTTATGTTAGGGAACATTTTGAGTCGCATAAAGGGTGTCAAGTACCCGTTCGAGTTTCAAGCGGAAATGTGGGATTTCTCTTGAGATTCTGCAGCAGAAAAGTTCCTCATCTCTTTTTGATCTGGGAACCCTGTCGTTTTTCTCGAGTTGCGTTGGGAAGCTTGGGGTCTCTCTGAGTTGTAATGGGGATCTCAGAAACTAGCTAGTGTTGCCCCAGGGAAGTCATGTCCCCTACTGTGTTGGAAGGGGAACTTCGGTATTACTGTCGAGTCATTAAATGGAAATAGGGCCGCATCTTGTCTTGAGTCAGTCAACTGTGTGTTCTTCTCTAGTGGGGAGAGGGATCTTGGGGTTGCTCTCAAAATGCTCCAGGGTAGTCAGGCCTTGACTCGTGTTCAGACATGGAACTCCGCTTTCCTCTCGAGTTGCAAAAGGGTTGTTAGGACAATTAGATTTGAATTTTTACCTGGAGATTGTATCGAATATGCTCGGGGAGTCAGGTCACCACTCGTTTTTTGAGTTGATACTGAGTATACATTTGATTCTGTGCAGTGGAATCAGACAATATCTCGAGTGGGTGGGGACATCCGTACCTTTTCCATTTGTGTTTTCAAATCTGGGGGTTCCTCATGAGTTAAAAACTGGTACCAGCCTCTTCGTACTGTGCGACCAGAACATCCGAATTCCATTCCAGAGAAAGCAGAGTAATCGACTCTCATCTGGAAAAGAGGACTGGAAAACGCGGCACTTTGTCAACTGTGGCAGGAAACTCGGTGTTCCTCTCGATATAGTCTGAGTATATTGGTGTAATTTTTGAGTCGCAAAAAGTATGTTAATTTACCTGTCGAGTTTCAAGCGGGAATGTGGGATTTCTCTTTAGAATCTGCAAGGGAAATTTTCCTCCTCTCGCCTTGAGGACAGAATAGTGGTCTCTATCGAGTTTCAGCAGAAAGCTTCGGTCCCTCTCGAGTTGTGACGAGAACCTCAGGAACTCCCTCACATTGTCCCAGGGAAATTAGGTCTCCTTTCCTGTTGGAAGGGGAACCTCTGGATTCCTCTTGAGGCTCAGTAGTGTAATAGGGCCGCATCTAGTGTTGTGTACATAAATTGTGAGCTCCTCTTCAATGTGGTCGGGTATGTCATGGAAGTTTTAAGGTAACGTCAAGGGTGTCATGTACCCGTTCGAGTTTGAAGCGGAAACTTGGGATTTCTCTTGAGAATCTGCAGCGGAATATTCTCTCATTTCAGACTGAGGGCATGTTCTTGGGCTTTTTCTCGAGTTGGTGTAGGAAGCTTGGGGTCCCTCTCAAGTTGCGACGGGGACATTAGGAACCAGCTCGTGTTGCTTCAAGTGAGTCAGGTCCCATTTTCTGTTGGAAAGGCAACTTCGGGATGACTCTCAAGCCGTTAAATGGGAATAAGCCCTCATCTAGAGTTGAGTCCATAAATTTTGTGCTCTTATCCAGTGGGTAGCTGCTTTCTTGGAGCAGCTGTGAAGAGATATCCCACACCCAAGGTAAGAAGAACCCAGATAAGACAGTAGATATTGCCAGGGGGCATCAGAGGGCAGACATCCTGGAATCATAATCACAGGAAACTAGCTGATCTGATCACATGGACCACAGTCGAATGTGGTCCACTGGAGAAGGGAATGGAAAATCACTTCAGTATACTTGCCTTGAGAACCCATGAACAATATCAAGGGGCAAAATGGTAGGAAATTGAATGAGGAATTCCCCAGGTCGGTAGGTGCCCAGTATGCTACTGGAGATCAGTGGAGAAATAACTCTAGAAGGAATGAAGGGATGGAGCAAAAGCAAAACCAATACCCAGCTGTGGATGTGACCGGTGATAGAAGGAAGGTCCGGTGCTGCAAAGAGCAATATTGCATAGGAACCTGGAATGTTAGGTCCATGAATCAAGGCAAATTGGAAGTGGTCAAACAGGAGATGACAAGAGTGAACATAGGCGTTCTACGAATCAGTGAATTAAATTGGACTGGAATGGGTGAATTTAACTCAGATGACCACTATATCTACTACTGTGGGCAGGAATCCCTTAGAAGAAATGGAGTAGCCATCACAGTCAACAAAAGAGTCCGAAATGCAGTACTTGGATGCAATCTTAAAAACAACAGAAAGATTTCTGTTTGTTTCCAAGGTAAAACATTCAATATTACAGTAATCCAGGCCTATGACCCAACCAGTAACCCTGAAGAAGCCGAAGTTGAATGGTTCTATGAAGACCTACAAGACCTTTACAACTAACACCCCAAAAAAAGATGTCCTTTTCATTATACGGGACTGGAATGCAAAAGTAGGAAGTCATGAAACACCTGGAGCAACAAGCAAATTTAGCCTTGGTGTCCGGAATGAAGCAGGACCAAGGCTAATAGAGTTTTGTCAAGAGAACGCACTGGTCATAGCAAACACCCTCTTCCAACAACACAAGAGAAGACTCAACACATGGACATCACCAGATGGTCAACACCGAAATCAGATTGATTATATTCTTTGCAGCCAAAGATGGAGGAGCTCTATAGAGTTAGCCAAAACAAGACCAGGAGCTGACTGTGGCTCAGATCATGAACTCCTTATTGCCAAATTCAGACTTAAGTTGAAGAAAGTAGGGAAAACCCCTAGACCATTCATATACGACCTAAATCAAATCCCTTATGATTATACAGTGGAAGTGAGAAATAGATTTAAGGGACTAGATCTGATAGATTGCCTTATGAACTCTGGATGGAGGTTCGTGACATTGTACAGGAGATAGGGACCAAGACCATCCCCATGGAAAAGAAATGCATAAAAGCAAAATGGCTGTCTGAGGAGGGCTTACAAAAAGCTGTGAAAAGAAGAGAAGCGAAAAGCAAAGGCGTAAAGGAAAGATATAAACATCTGAATGCAGAGTTCCAAAGAATAGCAAGGAGAGATAAGAAAGCCTTCCTCCTCAGTGATCAATGCAAAGAAATATAGGAAAGCAACAGACTAGGAAAAACAAGAGATTTCTTCAAGAAAATTAGAGATTCCAAGGGAACATGTCATGCAGTGATGGGCTCGATAAAGGACAGAACTAGTATGGACCTAACAGAAGCAGAAAATGTTAAGAAAAGGTGGCAAGAATACACAGAAGAACTGTACAAAAAAGATTTTCACGACCAAGATAGTCACAATAACGTGATCACTGATCGAGAGCCAGATATCTTGGAATATGAAATCAACTGGGTCTTAGAAAGCATCACCACGAACAAAGCGAGTGGAGGTGATGGAATTCCAGTTGAGCTATTTCAAATCTTGAAAGATGATGCTGAGAAAGTGCTGCCCTCAAAATGCCAGCAAATTTGGAAAACTCAGCAGTGGCCACAGGACTGTAAAAGGTCAGTCTTCATTCCAATCCCAAAGAATACTCAAACTACCGCACAATTGCACTCATCTCACACGCGAGTAAAGTCATGCTCAAAATTCTCCATGCCAGGCTTCAGCAATATGTGAACCGTGAACTCCCAGATGTTCAGGCAGGTTTTAGAAAAGACAGAGGCACCAGAGATCAAATAGCCAACATCCGCTGGATCATGGAGAAAGGAAGAGAGTTCCAGAAAAACATCTATTTCTGCTTCATTGACTATGCCAAAGCCTTTGAATGTGTGGATCACAATAAACTGTGGAAAATTCTGAAACAGATGGGAATACCAGACCACCTGACTTGCCTCTTGAGAAACCTGTATGCAGGTCAGGAAGCAACAGTCAGAACCGTACATGGAACAACAGATTGGTTCCAAATAGGAAAAGGAGTGCGTCAAGGCTGTATATTGTCACCTTGCCTATTTAACTTATATGCAGAGTACATCATGAGAAACGCTGGGCTGGAAGAAGCACAAGCTGGAATCAAGATTGCTGGGAGAAATATCAATAACCTCAGATATGCAGATGACACCACCCTTATGGCAGAAAGTGAAGAGGAACTCAAAAGCCTCTTGATGAAAGTGAAAGAGGAGAGTGAAAAGGTTGGCTTGAAGCTCAACATTCAGAAAACAAAGATTATGGCATCTGGTCTCATCACTTCATGGGAAATAGATGGAGAAACAGTGAAAACAGTGTCAGACTTTATTTTGGTGGGCTCCAAAATCACTGCAGATGCTGATTGCAGCCATGAAATTAAAAGACGCTTACTTCTTGGAAGGAAAGCTATGACCAACCTTGATAGTATATTAAAAAGCAGAGACATTACCTTGCCAACCAAGGTCCGTCTAGTCAAGGCTACGGTTTTTCCCGTGGTCATGTATGGATGTGAGAGTTGGACTGTGAAGAAAGCTGATCTCCAAAGAATTGATGCTTTTGAACTGTGGTGTTGGAGAAGACTCTTGAGAGTCCCTTGTACTGCAAGAAGATCCAACCAGTCCATTCTAGAGGAGATCAATCCTGGGTGTTCATTGGAGGGACTGATGCTAAAGCTGAAACTGCAATACTTCGGCCACCTCATGTGACGAGTTGACTGACTGGAATAGACTCTGATGCTGGAAAGTTTGGGGGCGGGAGGAGAAGGGGACGACAGAGAATGAGATGGCTGGATGACATCACCGACTCTGTGGACATGAGTTTGAGTGAAGTCCAGGAGTTGATGATGAACAGGGAGGCCTGGCGTGCTGTGATTCATGGGGTCGTGGAGAGTCAGACACGACTGCGTGACTGAATTGAACTGAACTGATCCAGTGGGTTTGGCTATGTTAGGAAATTTTTTAGTCGCATAAAGTGTGTCATGTAACCGTTCGAGTTTCAAGCGGGAATGTGGGATTTCTCTGGAGAGTCTGCAGCGGAATATTTTCTCATCTCGGATTGAGGGCATTTTCCTGCGCTTTTTCTCGAGTTGCCGTGGAAAGCTTCGGGTCCCTCTCGAGTTGCCAAAGGGACCTCAGCAACTCGCTCGTGTTTCTTCAGGGAAGTCAGGTCCCATTTTTTGTTGGAAGGGGAACTTGGGAATTACTCTCCAGCCGATAAATGGAAATTGGGCCTCATCTCATGGTGAGCCTGTAAATTGTGTACTCCTCCCCAGTGGAAACGGATAGGTTAGGGAATATTTTGAGTCGGATAAAAGGTGTCAAGTACCCGTTTGAGTTTCAAGTGGGAATGTGGAATTTCTCTTGAGATTCTGCAGCAGAAAATTTCCTCATCTCTCTTTTATGTGAGAACACTGTTGTTTTTCTCAAGTTGCGGCGGGAAGCTTGGGGTCCATCTGAGTTGCAACAGGGAACTCGGGAACTAGCTGGTGTTGCCCATGGAAGTCAGGTCCCCTTTTGTGTTGGAAGGGGAACTTTGGGATTACTCTGGAGCCGTTAAATGGGAATAGGGCCGCATCTAGCCTTGGGTCAGTCAACTGTGTGTTCTTCTCCAGGGGACTCAGGGATCTCTTGGGTTGCTCTCAAAATGCTCCAGGGTAGTCAGGCCTCGACTCGTGTTCAGACATTGAACTCCGCTTTCCTCTCGAGTTGCAAAAGGGTTGTTAGGACACTAGATTTGAATTTGTACATGGAGATTGTATCCAGTATGCTTGGGGAGTCAGGTCACCTCTCGTCTTGTTAGTTGATACTGAGTGTACATTTGAAACTGTGCTTGGAATCAGACAATATCTCGAGTGGGTGGGGACATCCGTACCTCTTCCATTGGTGTTTTGAAATCCGGGTGATCCTCACGAGTTAAAAAGTGGTACCAACCTCCTCGTACTGTGCGACCAGAACGTCCGGATTCCATTCCAGAGAAAGCAGAGGAATCGACTCTCATCTGGAAAAAAGGACTGGAAAACGCAGCATTTTGTCACCTGTGGCAGAAAACTCGGTGATCCTCTCTATTGGATCTGGGTATATTGGTGTTATTTTTGAGTCGCAAAAAGTATGTTAAATAACCAGTCAAGTTTCAAGTGGGAATGTGGGATTTCTCTTGAAAATCTGCAAGGGAAATGTTCCTCATCTCTCCTTGAGGGCAGAATCTTGTGGTTTGTCTCGAGTTTCGGCGGGAAGCTTTGGTCCCTCTCGAGTTGCGATGAGGACCTCAGGAACTCCCTCGCGTTGTCCCAGGGAAGTTAGGTCTCCATTCTTGTTGGAAGGGGGACCTCGGGATTCATCTCGAGGCCCGGTAGTGGAATAGGGCCGCATCAAGTTTTGTCTACATAAATTGTGTGCCCCTCTTCAATGTGGTCATCTATGTCGTGGAAGTTTTAAGGTCACATCAAGGTTGTCAAGTACCCGTTCGAGTTTGAAGCGGAAATTTGGGATTCTTCTTGAGACTCTGCAGTGGAATATATTCTCATTCTGGACTGAGGGCCTGTTCTTTGGCTTTTTCTCGTGTTGCGGCTAGAAGCTTGGGGTTCCTCTCGAGTTCTTGCTGGAAGCTTGGGGTCCCTCTCAAGTTGCGACGGGGACCTCAGGAACCAGTTCGTGTCACTTCAGGGGAGTCATTTCCCATTTTGTGTTGGAAGGGGGACTTCGGGATGACTCTCGAGGTGCGGTATAATAATAGGACCGCATCTAGTGTGCTTTTGGTAAATTGTGTGCTCCTCTTCAATGTAGACGGCTATGTCGGGGAAGTTCTTGGGTCGCATCAAGGGTGTCAAGTACCCATTCGAGTTTCAAGCTGGAATGTGGAATTTCTCTTGAATCTCTGCACAGGGATAATTTCTCATCTCGGATTAGGGCATGTTCTTGGGCTTTTTCTCCAGTTGTGGTAGGAAACTTCGGGTTCTTCTTGAGTTGTGACTGGGACCTCAGGAATTGGCTCGTGTTGCCCAAGTGAAAACAGGTCTCCTATAGTGTTGGATGGGGAAACTTGGGATTCCGCTCGGGATGCAGCAGAGTAATAGAGCCGCATCTAGCCTGGAGTCGGTCAACTGTGTGTTCCTCTCCAGTGGCTACAGGGATCTCGGGGTTGCTCTCAAAATTTTCCAGGGGAGTCAGGACTCGTCTCTAGTTCAGTCATGGAACTTTGCTTTCTTCTCGTGTTGTAAAAGGGGTGTTAGGCCACATTAGATTTGAATTTTTACCTGGAGATTGTATTGAGTATGCTCGTGGAGGCAGGTCTTCACTGGTCTTATGAGTTAATACTAAAGTTTACATTTGAATCTGTGCAGTGGAATCAGACAATATCTCGAGTGGGTCAGGACGTCTGTACCTTTTGCATTTGTGTTTTGAAAACCTGGGGATCCTCATGACTTTAAATGGGGGTACTGGCCTCCTCGTACTGTGCTACCTGAAGGGCCGGATTTCATTCCATAGAATCCAGAAGATCAACTCTCATCTGGAAAAGAGGAATGGAAAACGGGGCACTTTGTCACTTGTGGAAGTAAACTCGGTGTTCCTCACGATTGGATCTGGGTGTATCCGTGTAATTTTGGAGTCGCATAAAGGATGTTAAGTAATCTGTCGAGTTTCAAGCGGGAATGTGGGATTTTTCTTGAGTATCTGCAAAGGAAAAGTTCCGTTGAGTCCGTAAATTTTGTGCTCCTTTCCAGTTTGGATGGCATTGTCAAGGAACGTTTTGAGTCGCATAAAGGGTGTCAAGTAACAGTTTGAGTTTCAAGCTGGAATTTGGGATTTCTCTTGAGATTCTGCAGCCGAAAACTTCCTCATCTAGCATTATGGTGGAATCTTGTCATTTTTCTTGAGTTTTGGCGTAAAGATTGTGGTTCCTCTCGAGTTGAGAAGGGGAACCGCAGGAACTCACTCGCGTTGTCCAAGGGAAGTTAGGTGTCCTTTCGTGTTGGAAGGGGAACCTCGGGATGCCTCTCGAGGCACGGTAAAGTAATAGGCCACATCTAGTGTTGTGCATGTAAATTGTGTGCTCCTCTTCAATGTGGACGGCTATGTAGGGGAAGTTTTGGGGTCGTATAAATGGTGTCAAGTACCCGTTCGAGTATCAGGCAGGAATGTGGGATTTCTCTTGAGACTCTGCAGCGGAAATGTTCCTCATCTCGCATTGAGGGGATAATATTGTGGTGTTTCTCGAGTTGCGGCGGGAATCTTGGGGTTCTTCTCCAGTTGCGAAGGCGACCTGAGGAACTCGCTCCTGTTGCCCCAGGGAAGACAGGTCTCCTCTTCTGTTGGAACGGGAACCTCGGTATTCATCTCTAGGCGCAGCAGAGGAATGGGGCCGCCTCTAACATTGAGTCAGTCAACTGTGTGTTCCTTGCCAGTGACAACAGGGATCTCGGGGTTGCTCTCAAAATACACCTCGGTAGTCAGGCCTCTTCTCGTATTCACACACGGAACTCCGTTTTCTTCTCAAGTTAGAAAATATGTTTTAAACCACAGTCGACTTGAATTTGTACCTGGAGACTGTATCGAGAATGCTCGGGGAGTCAGGGCTCCACTTGTTTTGTGAGTTGATATTCGAGCATACATTTGGATATATGCAGTGGAATTAGACAATATCTCGAGTGGGTGGGGACATCCGTACCTTTTCCAATTGTGTTTTGAAATCCCGGAGACCCTCCCAGGAATCAAGGTGGTACCGTCCTCCTCCTACCTTGCAATGGAACATCCGGATTCCATTTCAGACAAAGCAGGGGAATAGACTGTCATCTGGAAAAGAGGACTGGAAAACACGGCACTTTGTCAGTTCTGGCAAGAAACTCAGTGATCCTCTCAATTGGGTCTGCGTATGTAGGTGTAATTCTTGAGTCGCATAAAGGATATAAAATAATCTGTCGATTTTCAAGTGGGAATGAGGGATTTCTCTTGAGAATCTGCAATGGAAATATTCCTCATCTTTCCTTGAGGGCAGAATCTTGTGGTTTTTCTCGAGTTGTGGGACCTCGGGAACTCCCTTGTGTTGCTTCAGGGCAGTCAGGGCACTTTTGTGTTAGAAGGGGAACTTTGGGATTACTCTCGAGCCATTAAAAGGGAATATGGCCTCATCTCGAGTTGAGTCTATAAATTGTATGCTCCTCTCCACTGGGGTAGGCTATGTTAGGGAAATTTTTAAGTTGCATAAGGGGTTTCAAGTACTCGTGCGGGTTTCAAGTACTCGTTTGAGTTTCAAGCGGGAATGTGGGATTTCTCTTGAGATTCTGCAGCAGAAATGTTCCTCATCTTGCATTGATGGGGTACCTTGTCGTTTTTCTCGAGTTGTGGCAGAAAGCTTGGTGTTCCTCTCGAGATGCGACGGGGACCTCAGGAACTCGGTCACACTGTCCCAGGGAAGTGAGGTCTCCTTTCCTGCTGGACGGGGAACCTCAGGATTCCTCTCGAGGTGCTGTAGAGGATTAGGGCCCCATCTAGTGCTGTGTTCGTAAATTGTGTGCTCCTCTTCAATGTGGAAGACTATGTAGGGGAAGTTTTTGGGTTGCATAAAGGGTCTTAAGTACCCATTCGAGTTTCAAGGGGGAATGTGGGATTTCTCTGGAGACTATTCAGCGGAAAATTCTAACATCACGAATTAAGAGAATGTTCTTGGGCTTTTTCTCTAGTTGCGGCGGCACGCTTGGGGTTCCTCTCGAGTTGCGACGGGGACCTCAGGAACTCACTCGTGATGCCCCAGGGAAGTCATGTCTCCTAACGTGTTGGAAGGGGAACCTCGGGATTCCGCTCGAAACGCAGCAGAGGAATAGGGCCCCATCTAGCCCTGAGTAGGTCAACTGTGTGTTCTTCTCCAGTGGCGACAGGGATCTCATGGTTGGTCTAAAATTTCTCGAGGCTAGTCAGGCCTGGACTCGTGTTCATACATAGAACTCTGATTTCCTCTCGAGTTTTAAAAGGGCTGTTAGGCCACATTACAATTGAATTTGTACCTGGAGAGTGTATCAAGTTGCTCGGGGAGTCAGGAGTCACTGGTCTTGTGAGTTGATACTCGAGTATACATTTGAATCTGTGCAGTGGAATCAGACAATATCTTGAGTGGGTGGGACATCCGTACCTTTTCCATTTGTGTTTTGAAAACCTGGGCATCCTCATGACTTTCAAGGTGGTACTGACCTCCTCGTACTATGCGACCATAAGGTCCGGATTCCATTCCCAAGAAAGTAGAGAAATCGACTCTCATCTGGAAAAGAGGACTGGAAAACGGGACACTTTGTCATTTCTGGCAGGAAACTCAGTGTTCCTCTCGGTTGGGGCTGGGGATGCTGGTGTAATTTTTTAGTCGCATAAAGGATGATAAGGAATAGGGCTCCATCTAGTGTGGTGTTCATAAATTGTGTGCTCGTCTTCAATGTGGACGACTATGTTGTGGAAGTTTTAAGGTCTCAACAAGTGTGTCAAGTTCCCGTTCGAGTTTCAATCGGAAATGTGGGATTTCTCTTGAGACTCTGCAGCAGAATATTTTCTCATCTCAGATTGAGGGCATGTTCTTGGGCTTTTTCTTGAGTTGCGGCGGGAATCTTGGGGTCACTCTCGAGTTTTGGCTTGAGCTTGGATTCCCTCTCGAGTTGTGGTGGGAAGTTGGGGTCCTTCTCAAGTTACCACGGGGACCTCAGGAACTCGATATGTTGCTTCAGGGCAGTCAGGTCCACTTTTGTGTTGGAAGTGGAACTTCGTGATTACTCTCGAGCCATTAAATTAGAACAGGGCCTCATCTCGAGTTGAGTCCCTAAATTGTGTGCACCTCTCCATTGGGGATGGCTATTAGGTAACTTTTTGAGTCGCATAAAGGGTGTCAAATACCCGTTCGAGTTTCAAGTGGGAATGTGGGATTTCTCTTGAGATTCTGCAGCAGATAAGTTCCTCATCTTGCATTGATGGGGGAACCTGTCATTTTTCTCGAGTTGCGGCGAAAAGTTTGGGGCTCTTCTTGAGTGGCGCCGGGGCCTCAGGAACTCGCTGTCATTTTCCCAGGGAATTTAGGTCTCCTGTCCTGTTGGAAGGGGCACCTCGGGATACCTCTCGAGGCATGGTAGAGGAATAGGGCCCCATCTAGTGTTGTGTTCGTAAATTGTGTGCTCCTCTTCAATGTGGACGACTATGTCAGGGAAGTTTTCGGGTCGCATAAAGGGTGTCAAGTACCCGTTCGAGTTTCAAGCGGGAACGTGGGATTTCTCTGGAGGCTCTGCAGAGGAAAATTTTCACATCACGGATTGAGGGCATGTTCTTGGGCTTTTACTCCAACTGAGGCGGCACATTTGGGATTCTTCTCGAGTTGCGACTGGGACCTCTGGAACTTGCTCGTGTTGCTACAGGGAAGTCAGGTCTCCTATCGTGTTGAAAGGGGAACCTCGGGATTCCGCTCAAGACGCAGCAGAGGAATAGGGCCGCATCTAGCGTTGAGCCGGTCAACTGTGTTTTCTTCTCCAGTGGAGACAGGGATCTCGGGGTTGCTCTCAAAATTCTCCAGGGAAGTCACGCCTCGACTCGTGTTCAGACATAGAATTCTGCTTTCCTCTCTGGTTGTAAAAGGGTAGTTAGGCCACATTAGATTTGAATTTGTACCTGGAGATTGTATCAACTGTGCTCAGGGAGTCAGGTCACCACTCGTCTTGTGAGCTGATACTCGAGTCTACATTTTAATCTGTGCAGTGGAATCAGACAATATCTCGAATGGGTGGGGACATCCGTACCTGTTCCATTTGTGTTTTGAAAACCTGGGGATGCTCACTAGTTTCCAGGTGGTACAGTCCTCCTCGTACTGTGTGACTGGAACATCCAGATTCCATTCCAGAGAAAGCAGAGGAGTCGACTCTCATCTGGAAACGAGGACTGGAAAACGCGGCACTTTGTCATCTGTGGCAGGAAACTCGGTGTTCCTCTCAATTCAGTCGCGTATGTTGGTGTAATTTTTGAGTCACATAAAGGATGTTAAGAAACCTGTCGGGTTTCAAGCGGGAATTTGGGATAACCCTGTCGTTTTTCTCGAGGTGCGTTAGAAAGCTTGGGGTTCCTCTTGAGTTGTGATGGGGACCTCAGGAATTCCCTCGCGTTGTCCCAGGGAATTTAGGTCTGCTTTCCTGTTGGAAGGGAAACCTCGGGATTCCTCCCAAGGCACGGTAGTGGAATAGGGCCGCCTCTTGTGTGTGTAAATTGTGTGCTCCTCTTCAATGTGGCCGGCTATTTGTGGAAGTTTGAAGTTCGCATCAGTGGTGTCAAGTACCTGTTCGAGTTTCAAGAGGAAATTTGGGATTTCTCTTGAGACTCTGCAGTGGAATATTTTATCATCTTGTATTGAGTTCATGTTCTTGGGCTTGTTCTCGAGTTGCGGCGGGAAGGTTAGGATCCCTCTCGAGTTGCGATGAGGATCACAAGAACTAGATCGTGTTGCTTCATGGCAGTCAGGTCCCCTTTGGTGTAGGGTGGGGACATCCGTACCTTTTCCATTTGTGTTTTGAAAACCGGAGGATCTTCACGAGTTTAAAGTGGTACAGGCCTCCTGGTTCAGTGCAACCGGAATGTCCGGATTAAATTCTAGAGAATTCCGAGGAATCGACTCACGACTGGAAAAGTGGACTGGAAAACGGGGCACCTTGTCAGCTGTGGCAGGAAACTCGGTGTTCCTCTTGACTGGGGCTGGTAATGTCAGTGTAATTTTTGAATCGCATGAAGTATGTTAAGTAAACTGTCGAATTTCAAGCGGGAATGTGGGATTTCTCTTGAGATTCTGCACCAGAAAAATTCCTCATCTCTCTTTGAGGTGGGAACACTGTCGTTTTTCTCGAATTGCAGCGGGAAGCTTGGGGTCCCTCTCGAGTTGTGGCAGGAAGCTTGGGGTCTCTCTCCAGTTGCGACGGGGACCTCAGGAACTCGCTATGTTGCTTCAGGGCAGTCAGGTCCACTTTTGTGTTGGAAGTGGAACTTCGGTATTACTCTCGAGCCATTAAATAGGAACAGGGCCTCATCTTGAGTCCATAAATTGTGTGCTCCTCTCCATTGTGGATGGCTATGTTAGGGAACTTTTTGAGTCACATAAGGGTGTCAAGTACCCATTTGAGTTTCAAGCGTGTATGTGAGATTTCTCTTGAGATTCTGCAGCAGAAAATTCCTCATCTCGAATTGATGTAGGAACCCTGTCGATTTTCCTGAGTTATGGCGGAAAGGTTGGGGTTCCTCTCGAGTTGCAACAGGGACCTCAGGCCCTCGCTCGCGTTGTCCCAGGGAAGTGAGGTCTCCATTCCTATTTGAAGGGACACATCAGGATTCCTCTCGAAGTGCGGTAGAGGAATAGGGCCCCATCTAATGTTGTGTTCGTAAATTGTGTGCTTCACTTCAATGTGGACGACTATATCGGGGAAGTCTTTGGATCTCATCAAGGGTGTCAAGTACCCATTCGAGTTTCAAGTGGGAATGTGGAATTTCTCTGGAGACTCAGCAGCGGAAAATTTTCTCATCACGGATTGAAGGCATGTTCTTGGGGTTTTTCTCGAGTAGCGGGGGGAAGCTTGGGGTCCCTCTTGAGTTGCGACAAGGATCACAGGAACTAGATTGTGTTGCTACAGGGCAGTCAGGTCCCCTTTGGTGTTGGGTGGGGACATCCGTACCTTTTCCATTTGTGTTTTGAAAACTGAGGGATCCTCACGAGTTAAAAGTGCTGCCGGCCTCCTGGTTCAATGCCACTGGAACATCCGGATTAAATTTCAGAGAATGCAGAGGAATTGACTCACGACTGGTAACGAGGAATGGAAAATGGTGCACTTTGTCAGGTGTGTCAGGAATCTCGGTGTTCCTCTTGATTGGGGCTGGGTATGTCTGTGTAATTTTTAAGTCGCATAAAGAATGTTAAGTAAACTGTCGACTTCCAATCGGGAATGTGGGATTTCTCTTGAGAATTTGCAAGGGACATGTTCCTCATCTCGCCTTGAGGGCAGAATCTTGTGGTTTTTCTCGAGTTGCGGCGGGAAGCTTGGGGTTACTATCTAGTTGCGACGGGGATCTCAGTAACTCCCTCACATTGTCCCAGGGAAGTTAGGTCTCTTTTCCTGTTGGAAGGGGAACTTCATGATTCCTCTCTAGGTGTGGTAGTGGAATCGGACCCCATTAAGTGTTGTGTACATATATTGTGTGCTGCTCTTCAATGTGGCCTGCTATCTGCTGGAAGTTTTATGTTCGCATCAAGGGTGTCAAGTTTCAAGTTTCAAGCGAGAATGTAGGATTTCTCTTGAGACTGTGCAGCGGAATATTTTTGCATCTCGGATTGAGGGCATGTCTTGGGCTTTTTCTCAAGTTCCGGGGGGAAGCTTGGGGTCCTTCTCGGGTTGCAGGGGGTAGCTTGGGGTCCATCTCGATTTGCGATGGGGACCTCAGGATCTAGCTCGTGTTGCTACAGGGCAGTCAGGTCCCCTTTTGTGTTGGGTGGGGATATCCGTACCTTTTCCAGTTGTGTTTTGAAACCCCGGGGATCCTTCCAGGAATCAAGATGATACCAGCTTCCTCCTACCTTGCGATGGAACGCCACCATTCCATTTCAGATAAAATTTGGGAATCGACTATCTTAAATATACGACTGGATAACGGGGCACTTTGTTAGTTGTGGCAGGAAACTCGGTGTTCCTCTCGATTTGGGCTGGTTCTGTTGGTGTAGTTTTTGAGTTGTATAAGGGATAATACGTAACCATTCAAGTTTCAAGCGGGAATTTGGGATTTCTCTTGAGAATCTGCAATAGAAATGTTCCTCATGTCGCATTCATGGGGGAACCTTGCTGTTTCTCTCGAGTGCGGCGGAAAGCTTGGGGTTCCTCTCGAGTTGCCATGGGGACCTCAGGAACTCGCTCGCATTGTCCCAGGGATGTTAGATCTCCTTTCGTGTTGGAAGGGGAACCGCGGGATTCCTCGCGAGGTGCGGTATAGGAATAGGGCCGCATCTAGCTTTGAGTCGGTCAACTGCTTGTTCTTCTCCAGTGGCGACAGGGATCTTGGGGTTGCTCTCAAAATTCTCCAGGGGAGTCAGGACTCCTCTCGTGTTCAGACATGGAACTCCGCTTTCTTCTCAAGTTTCTAAAGGTGTGTTAGACCACATTATAGTTGATTTTGTACATGGAGATTGAATCGAATATGCTCAGAGAATCGGATCTCCAATCGTCTTGTGATTTGATTTTCGAGGTTAAATTTGAATCTGTGCAGTGGAATCCGAAAATATCTCCTGTGGATGGGAACATCCGTACCTTTTCCATTTGTGTTTTGAAAACCGGGAGATCCTCACGAGTTTCAGGTGGTACCAGCTTCCTCGCACTGTGAGACAGAAACGTCCGGATTCCATTCCAGAGAAAGCAGAGGAATTGGCTCTCATCTGGAAAAGAGGACTGGAAAATGGGGCACTTTGTCAGTTGTGGCAGGAAACTCGGTGTTCCTCTCGATTGGGGCTGGGTATGTTGGTGTAATTTTGGAGTCGCATAAAGGATGTTAAGTAACCTGTCGAGTTTCAAGCGGAAATGTGGGATTTCTCTTGAGAATCTGCAACAGAAATATTCCTCATCTCGTCTTGAGCGCAGAATCTTGTGGTTTTTCTCGAGTTGCGACAGGAACCCCAGGAACTCCCTCACGTTGTCCCATGGAAGTTAGTTCTCCTTTCCTGTTGGAAGGGGAATTTCAGGATTCCTTCGAGGCGCAGTAGTGGAATAGGGCCGCATCTAGTGTTGTGTATGTTAATTGCGTGCTCCTCTTCAATGTGGCCGGCTATGTCCTGGAAGTCTTAAGGTGGCATCAAGGGTGCCAGGTACCCGTTCTAGTTTCAAGCAGGAATGTGGGGTTTCTCTTTCGACTCTGCAGCGGAATATTTTCTCATCTGGGATTGAGGGCATGTTCTTGGGCTTTTTCTCGAGTTTCGGCGGGGAGCTTGGGGTCCCTCTCGAGTTGCTGCAGGAAGCTTGGGGTCCCTCTCGAGTTGAGGCGGGAACCTTGAGGTCCCTCTCGAGTTGGGATGGGGACCTCAGGAACTCGCTCTGTTGCTTCAGGGCAGCCAGGTCCACTTTTGTGTTGAAAGTGGTTCTTCGAGATTACTCTCGAGCAGTAAAATGGGAACAGGGCCTCATCACGAGTTGAGTCTGTAAAATGTGTGCTCTTCTCCAGTGGAGTTGGCTGTTAGGGAACTTTTTGAGTCGCAAAAATGGTGTCAAGTACCCGTTCGAGTTTCAAGCAGGAATGTGGGATTTCTCTTGAGAATATGAAACGGAAAATTTCCTCATCTCTCCTTGAGGGCAGAATCTTCTGGTTTTTCTCGAGTTGTGGCGGGAAGCTTGGGGTCGCTCTCGAGTTGGGACTGGGACCTCAGGCACTCGCTCGTGTTGCCTCAGGGAAGTCTGGTCCCATTTTGTGTTGGAATAGGAACTTGGGAATTACTCTCCAGCCGTTAATTGGGAATAGGGCCTCATCTCAATTTGAGTCCATAAATTGTGTGCTCCTCCCCAGTGGAAACGGCTATGTTAGGGAACTTTTTGAGTCGCATAAAGGGTGTCAAGTACCCGTTCGAGTGTCAAGCGGGAATGTGGGATTTCTCTTGAGATTCTGCAGCAGAAATGTTCCTCATCTCGCATTGATGTTGGAACCCTGTCGTTTTTCTTGAGTTGCGGCGGGAAGATTGGGGTCCCTCTCAAGTTGAGACAGAAATCTCAGCATCTAGCTCGTGTTGCTTCAGGGCAGACAGGTCCCCTTTTGTGTTGGAAGTGTAACTTCGGGATTACTCTCAAGCCATTAAATTGGAATAGGGCCTCATCTCAATTTGAGTCTGTAAATTGTTTGCTCCTCTCCAATGGGGTCGGCTTAGTTAGGGAAAATTTGAGCTGCATAAAGGATGTCAAGTACCCGTTTGAGTTTCACTCGGGAATGTGGGATTGCTCTTGAGATTCTGCAGCAGAAAATATCCTTTTCTCGCATTGATGGCAGAACCTTGTCTTTTTTCTCTAGTTGCGGCAGAAAGCTTGGTGTTCCTCTTGAGTTGAGACAGGGACCTCAGGAACTCACTCCCGTTGTCCCAGGGAAGTGAGGTCTCCTTTTCTGTAGGAAAGGGAAAGCTCTGGATTCCTCTCGAGGTGCGGTGGAGGAATAGGGCCCCTTATAGTGTTGTGTTCGTAAACTGTGTGCTCTTCTTCAATGTGAACGACTATGTCGGATAAGTTTTGGGGTCACATAAAGGGTGTCAAGTACCCGTTCAAGTGTCAAGCGGGAATGTGGATTTCTCTTGAGATTCTGCAGCAGAAAATTTCCTCATCTCTCTTTGATGTGGGAACCCTGTCGTTTTTCTCGAGTTGCTGCGGGAAGCTTGGGGTCCCTCTCGGGTTGCGATGGGGACCTCAAGAACTAGCTTGTGTTGCTTCGGGGCAATCAGGTCCCCTTTTGTGTTAGAAGGGGAACTTCGGGATTACTCTTGAGCCGTTAAATTGGAATATGGCCTCATCTCGAGTTGAGTCTGTAAATTCTTTGCTCCTCTCCAGTGGTTTCGGCTAAGTTAGGGAACTTTTTGAGTCGCATAAAGGGTGTCAAGTACCCATTCGAGTTTCAAGCGGGAATGTGCGATTGCTCCTGAGATTCTGCAGCAGAAAAAATCCTTTTCTTGCATTGATGGGGGAACCTTGTCGTTTTTCTCGAGTTGTGGCGGAAAGCTTGGGGTTCCTCTCGAGTTGAGACAGGGACCTCAGGAACTCCCTCGTGTTGCCCCAGGGAAGTCAGGTCTCCTATGGTGTTGGAAGGGGATCCTCGGGATTCCGCTCAAGATGCAGCAGAGGAATAGGGCCGCATCTAGCGCTGAGTCCGTCAACTGTGTGTTCTTCTCCAGTGGCGACAGGGATCTCAGGGTTGCTCTCAAAATTCTCCAGGGGAGTCAGGCCTTGTCTTGTGTTCAGACATAGAATTTTGCTTTCTTCTCGAGTTGTAAAAGGCATGTTATGCCACACTAGAGTTGATTTTGTACCTGGAGATTGTATCGAGTATGCTCGGGGAGTCAGGTCACCACTCGTCTTGTGAGTTGATATTTGAGTATACATTTGAATCTGTACAGTGGAATCAGAGAGTATCTCAAGTGGGTGGGGATATCCGTGCCTTTTCCTTCTGTGTTTTGAAAACCTGGAGATCCTAACGGGATAAAAGGTTGTACCGGCCTCCTCGTACTGTGCAACCGGAACGTCTGGATTCCATTCCAGAGAAAGCAGAGGAATCGACTCTCATCTGGAAAAGAAGACTGGAACACGGGGCACTTTGTCACTTGTGGCAGGAAACTCGTTGTTCCTCTTGATTTGGTCTGGGTATGTCGGTGTAATTTTTGAGTCACATAAAGGATGTTAAGTAACCTGCCGAGTTTCAAGCTGTAAAGTAGGATTTCTCTGGAGAATCTGCAAAGGAAAAGTTCCTCATCTCGCCTTCAGGGAAGAATCTTGTGGGTTTTCTCTAGTTGCAGCGGGAAGCTTGAGGTTCCTCTCGAGTTGCGACGGGGACCTCAGGAACTCGCTTGTGTTGCCTCAGGGAAGTCAGGTCCGGTTTTGTGTTGGAAGGGGAACTTGGTAATTACTCTCCAGCCGTAAAATGGGAATAGGGCCTCATCTCGAGTTGAGTCCAGAAATTCTGTGCTCCTCCCCTGTGGGGAGGGCTATATTAGGGAACTTTTTGAGTCGCATAAAGGATGTCAAGAACCCGTTCAAATTTCAAGCGGGAATGTGGGATTTCTCCTGAGATTCTGCATCAGAAATGTTCCTCATCTCGCATTGATGTGGGAACCCTGTCATTTTTCTCGAGTTGCGGTGGAAAGCTTGGGGTTCCTCCTGAGTTGCGACGGGGACCTCAGGAACTCCCTCGCGTTGTCCCAGGGAAGTGAGGTCTCCTTTCCTGTTGGAAGGGGAACCTCGGGTTTCCTCTAGAAGCGCAATAGTGGAATAGGGCCTCATCTAGTGTTGTGTATGTAAATTGTGTGCTCCTCTTCAATGTGGCTGGCTATGTCGTGGAAGTTTTAAGGTTGCATCAAGGGTGTCAAGTACACTTTCGAGTTTTAAGCGGAAATGTGGGATTTCTCTTGAGACTCTGCAGCGGAATATTTTCTCATCTTGGAATTAGGGCATGTTCTTGGGCTTTTTCTCGAGTTGCGGTAGGAAGCTTTCTGTCACTCTGGAGTTGCGACGGGGATCTCAGGAACTAGCTCGTGTTGCTTCAGGGCAGTCAGGTCCCATTTTTTGTTGGAAGGGGAACTTTGGGATTAATCTCGAGCTGTTAAATATGAATAGGGCCTCATCTCGAGTTGAGTCCATAAATTGTGTGCTTCTCTCCAGTGGGGTCAGCTATTTTAGGGAACTTTTTGAGTCGCATAATGGGTGTCAAGTACCCGTTTGAGGTTCAAGGGGGAATGTGGGATTGCGCTTGAGATTCTGCAGCAGAAATTTTCCTCATCATGCATTGATGGGGAAACATTGTCGTTTTCCTTGTATTGCTACGGAAAACTTAGGGTTCCACTCGACTTGTGACGGGGGCCTCAGGAACTCTCTCGCGATGTCCCAGGAAATTGAGGTCTCCTATCCTTTTGGAAGGGGCACCTCGGGATTCCTCTTGAGGTGCAGTAGAGGAATAGGGCCCCATCAAGTGTTGTGTTTGTAAATTGTGTGCTCTTCTTCAATGTGGACGACTATGTCGGGGAAGTTTTTGGGGCGCATAAAGGGTGTCATTTTAAGTCTGAATTTGGCAATAAGGAGTTCATGAATGAGCACAGTCAGTTACTGTTCTTGTTTTTGCTAACTGTATACAGCTTCTCCATTTTTGGCTGCAAAGAATATAATCAATCTGATTTCAGTGTTGACCATCTGGTGATGTTCATGTGTAGAGTCTTCTTTTGTGTTGTTGGAAGAGGGTGTTTGCTATGACCAGTGCGTTCTCTTGACAAAACTCTATTAGCCTTTGCCCTGCTTCATTCCGTGCTTCAAGGCCAAATTTGCCTGTTACTCCAGGTGTTTCTTGACTTCCTACTTTTGCATGCCAGACCCCTATAATGAAAAGGACATCTTTTTTGGGTGTTAGTTCTAAAAGGTCTTGTAGGTCTTCATAGAACTATTCAACTTCGGCTTCTTCACTGTTACTGGTTGGGGCATAGGCCTGGATTACTGTAATATTGAATAGTTTGCTTTGGAAATGAACAGAAATCATTCTGTCGTTTATAAGATTGCATCCAAGTTCTGATTTCGGAATCTTTTGTTGACCATGATGGCTACTCCATTTCTTCTAAGGGATTCCTGCCCACAGTAGTAGATATAATGGTCATCTGAGTTAAATTCACCCATTCCAGCCCATTTTAATTCACTGATTCCTAGAATGTCTATGTTCACTCTTGACATCTCCTGTTTGACCACTTCCAATTTGCCTTGATTCATGGACCTAACATTCCAGGTTCCTATGCAATATTGCCCTTACAGCACCGGACCTTGCTTCTATCAGCAGTCATATTCACTTAAATTGAAAAAAGTAGGGAAAACCACTCGACCATTCAGATATGACCTAAATCAAATCTCTTATGATTATACAGTGGAAGTGAGAGATAGATTTAAGGGACTAGATCTGATAGATAGAGTGCTTGATGAACTCTGGACGGAGTTTCGTGACATTGTACAGGAGACAGGGACCAAGACCATCCCAATGGAAAAGAAATGCAAAAAAGCAAAATGACTGTCTGAGGAGGCCTTACGAATAGCTGTGAAATGAAGAGAAGCGAAAAGCATAGGAGAAAGGAAAGATATAAGCATTTGAATGCAGAGTTCCAAAGAATAGCTAGGAGAGATAAGAAAACCTTCCTCAGTGATCAATGCAAAGAAATAGAGAAAAATAACAGAATAGGAAAAGCAAGAGATCTCTTCAAGAAAATTAGAGATTACAAGGGAACATTTCTTGAAAAGATGGGCTCGATAAAGGACAGAAATGGTATGGACCTAACAGAAGCAGAAGATATTAAGAAGAGATGGCAAGAATACACAGAAGAACTGTACAAAAAAGATCTGCATGACCAAGAGAGTCACGATAACGTGATCACTGACCTAGAGCCAGACATCTTGGAATGTGAAGTCAAGTGGGCCTTAGAAAGAATCACTATGAACAAAGCGAGTGGAGGTGATGGAATTCCAGTTGAGCTATTTCAAAACTTGAAAGATGATGTTGTGAAACTGCTGCACTCAATAAGCCAGCAAATTTGGAAAACTCAGCAGTGGCCACGGGACTGGAAAAGTCAGTCTTCATTCCAATCCCAAAGAAAGGCAATGCCAAAGAATGCTCAAACTACAGCACAATTGCACTCATCTCACACGCTAGTAAAGTCATGCTCAAAATTCTCCAAGCCAGGCCTCAGAAATGTGTGAACCGTGAACTCCCAGATGTTCAAGCAGGTTTTAGGAAAGGCAGAGGCACCAGAGATCAAATTGCCAACATCCACTGGATCATGGAGAAACAAGAGAGTTTCAGAAAATCATCTATTTCTGCTTCTTTTACTATGCCAAAACCTTTGACAGTGTGGATCACAATAAACTGTGGAAAATTCTGAAACAGATGGGAATACCAGACCACCTGACCTGCCTCTTGAGAAACCTGTATGCAGGTCAGGAAGCAACAGTCATAACTGTACATGGAACAACAGACTGGTTCCAAACAGGAAAAAGAGTACGTCAAGGCTGTAAATTGTCACCTTGCTTAGTTAACTTATATGCAGAGTACATCATGAGGAACGCTGGGCTGGAAGACGCACAAGCTGGAATCAAGAGTGCTGGGAGAAATATCAATAACCTCAGATATGCAGATGACACTACCCTTATGGCAGAAAGTGAAGAGGAACTCAAAGCCTCTTGATGAAAGTGAAAGAAGAGAGTGAAAAGGTTGGCTTGAAGCTCAACATTCAGAAAACAAAGATCATGGCATCTGGTCCCATCACTTCATGGGAAATAGATGGAAAAACAGTGGAACCAGTGTCAGACTGTATTATTTTGGGCTCCAAAATCACTGCATATGCTGATTGCAGCCATGAAATTAAAAGACGCTTACTCCTTGGAAGGAATGTTATGACCAACCTTGACAGTATATTAAAAAGCAGAGACATTACCTTGCCAACAAAGGTCCGTCTAGTCAAATGTATGGTTTTTCCCGTGGTCATGTATGGATGTGAGAATTGTACTGTGAAGAAGCCTGAGGGCCGAAAATTTGATGCTTTTGAACTGTGGTGTTGGAGAAGACTCTTGAGAGTCCGTGTACTACAAGGAGATTCAACCAATCCATTCTAAAGGAGATCAATCATGGGTGCTCATTGGAAGGACTGATGTTAAAGCTGAAACTGCAATACATTGGCCACCTCAAGCGACAGTTGATCACTGGAAAAGACTCTGATGCTGGGAAAGGTTGGGGGCGGGAGGAGAATGGGACAACAGAGAATGAGATGGCTGGATGGCATCACCGACTCTGTGGACATGAGTTTGAGTGAACTCTGGGAGTTGGTGATGGACAGGGAGGCCTGGCATGCTGTGATTCATGGGTTCGCTGATAGTCAGACACGACTGAGCACCTCAAATGAACTGAAAGGGTGTCAAGTACCAGTTCGAGTTTCAAGCTGGAATGTGGGATTTCTCTGTAGTAACTGCAGCGGAAAATATTCTCATCACGAATTGAGGGCATGTTCTTGGGCTTTTTCTCTAGTTGTGGCAGCACAATTGGGCTTCTTCTCTAGTTGCAACGGGGACCTCAGGAACTCACTCGTGTTGCCCCAGGGAAGTCAGGTCTCCTATTGTGTTGGAATGGCAACTTCGGGATTCCGCTCGAGACGCAGCAGTGGAATAGGGCCGCATCTAGTGTTGAGTCGGTCAACTGTGTGTTCTTCTCCAGTGTGGACAGGGATCTCGGGGTTGCTCTCAAAATTCTCCAGGGGTGTCAGGCCTCGACTCTTGTTCAGACATGGAATTCCACTTTCCTCTCGAGTTGTAAAAGGGGTGTTAGGCCACATTAGAATTGAATTTGTACCTGGAGATTGTATCGAGTATGCTCGGGGCGTCAGGTAACCACTCATCTTGTGAGTTGATACTCGAGTATACATTTGAATCTGTGCAGTGGAATCAGACAATATCTCGAGTGGATTGGGATATCCGTACCTTTTCATTTGTGTTTTGAAAACCTGGGGATCCTCACGAGTTTCAAGGTGGTAGTGGCCTTCTCGTATTGTGTGACTGGTACTTCCAGAATCCATTCCACCGAAAGCAGAGGAATCGACTCGCATCTGGAAATGAGGACTGGAAAACAGGTCACTTTGGCACTTGTGGCAGGAAACTCGGTGTTCCCCTCCATTGGGTCTGCGTATGTTGATGTAATTATGAGTCTCATAAAGGTTGTTAAGTAACCTGTCGAGTTTCAAGCAGGAATGTGGGATTTCTCTTGAGAATCTGCACGGAAAATTTCCTCATCTCTCATTGAGGGCAGAATCTTGTGGTTTTTCTTGAGTCGCGGCGGGAAGCTTGGGGTCGCTCTCGAGTTGCCACAGGGACCTCAGGCACTCGCTCGCGTTGCCTCAGGGAAGTCAGGTCCCGTTTTGTGTTGGAATGGGATCTTGGGAATTACTCTCCAGCCGTCAAATGGGAATCGGGCCTCATCCTGATTTGAGTCTGTAAATTGTGTGCTCCTCCCTGGTGGGGACGGCTATGTTAGGGAACTTTTTGAGACGCATAAAGTGTGTGAAGTACCCGTTTGAGTGTCAAGCGGGAATGTTGGATTTCTCTTGAGATTCTGCAGCAGAAACTTCCTCATCTCGCATTGATGTTGGAACCCTGTCTCTTTTCTCGAGTTGCCGCGGGAAGCTTGGGGTTCCTCTCGAGTGGCGATGGGGACCTCAAGAACTAGCTTGTGTTGCTTCAGTGCAGTCAGGTCCCCTTTTGTGTGGGAGGGGAACTTCGGGATTACTCTCAAACCGTTAAATGGGAATAGGGCCACATCAAGTGTTGAGTCGGGTACAACTGACTGTTCTTCTCCAGTGGTGACAGGGATCTCGGGGTTTCTCTCAAAATTCTCGTGGGTAGTCAGGCCTCGACTCATCTTCAGACATGGAACTCCACTTTCCTCTCGAGTTGTAAAAGGGGTGTTAGGCCACATTAGATTTGAATTTGTACCTGGAGATTGTATCAAGTATGCTTGGGGAGTCAGGTCACCACTCGTCTTGTGAGCTGATACTCGAGTATACTTTTGAATCTGTGCAGTGGAATCAGACAATATCTCGAGTGGGAGGGGACATCTGTACCTTTTCCATTTGTGTTTTGAAAACCGGGGGATCCTCATGAGTTAAAAACGGGTACCAGCCTCCTCGTACTGTGCGACCACAATGTCTGGATTCCATTCTAGAGAAAGCAGAGGAATTGACTCTCATCGGGAAAAGAAGACTGGAAAATGTTGCAGTTTGTCACTTGTGGCAGAAAACTCGGTGTTCCTCTCGATTGAGTCTGGGTATATCGATGTAATTTTTGAGTCGCATAAAGTATGTTAAGTCACCTGTGGAGTTTCAAGCGGGAATGTGGGATTTCTCTTGAGAATCTGCAAGGGAAATGTTCCTGATCTTGACTTGAGGGGAGAATCTTGTAGTTTTTCTCCAGTTGTGACGGGAAGTTTGGGGTTCCTCTCGAGTTGCAACGGGGACCTCATGAACTCGCCTGCATTGTCCCAGGGAAGTTAGGTCTCCTTTGCAGTTGAAAGGGGAACCTCGGGATTCCTCTCGAGGGGCAGTAGTGGAATAGGGCAGCATCTAGTGTTGTTTACATACATTGTGTGCTCCTCTTCAATGTGGCCGGCTATGTCGTGAAACTTTTAAGGGCGCATAAATGGTGTCAAGTACCCTATCAGTTTCAAGTGGAAATTTGGGATTTCTCTTGAGACTCTGCAGCGGAATATTTTCTCATCTCGGACTGAGGGCATATTTTGGGGCTTTTTCACGTGTTGAGGCCAGAAGCTTGGTGTCCCTCTCGAGTTGCAGCAGGAAGCCTGGGGTTCCTCTCAAGTTGTGATGGGGACCTCAGGAACTATCTCTTCTTGCTTCAGGGCAGTCAGGCCCCCTTTGTGTTGGAAGGGGAATGTCAGGATTACTCATGAACCGTTAAATGGGAATAGGTCCTCATCTCAAGTTGGCTCCTCTCCAGTGGGTTCGGCTATGTTAGGAAACTTCTTGAGTTGCATAAAAGTTGTCAAGTACCCGTTCGAGTTTCAAATGGGAATGTAGGATTTCTCCTGATATTCTGCAGCAGGAAAGTTCTCATCTCGAATTGATTGTGGAACCTTGTCGATTCTCTCGAGTTGTGGCGGAAAGCTTGGGGTTCCTCTCGAGTTCCGACAGAGACCTCAGGAATTCACTCGCGTTGTCCCTGGGATATTTGGTTTCCTTTGCTGTTGGAAGGGGAACCTGGGGATTCCTCTCGAGGCAAGGTATAGGAATAGGGCCACATCAAGTGTTGTGTATGTAAATTGTGTGCTCCTCTTCAATGTGGACGGATAAGATGGGGAAGTTTTTGGGTGGCATAAATGGTGTCAAGTACACATTTGAGTTTCAATCGGGAATGTGGGATTTCTCTTGAGACTCTGCAGCGGAAAATTTCCTCATCTCGCACTGAGGGGATAATTTTGTGGTGTTTCTCGAGTTGCGGCAGAAAGCTTGGTGTTTTGCTGCAGTTGCGACAGGGACCTGAGGACTCGCTCGTGTTGCCCCAGGAAAGTCAAATCTCCTATCATGTTGGAAGGGGATCCTAGGGATTCCTCTTGAGGCTCAACATATTAATAGGGCCGCATCTAGCATTTAGTCGGTCAACTGTGTGTTCCTTGCCAGTGTCAACAAGGATGACAGGGTAGCTCTCAAAAGTCACCTGGGGAGTCAGACCTCATCTCATGTTCAGACATGGAACTCAGCTTTCTTCTCGAGTTGTAAAAGGTGTTTTTGGCCACAGTCGACTTGAATTTCTACCTGGAGATTGTATCTAGAATGCTTGGGGAGTCAGGTTTCTACTCGTCTTGTGAGTTGACACTCAAGGATTCATTTGGATCTGTGCAGTGGAATCAGACAATATCTCTAGTGGGTGGGGACATCCGTACCTTTTCCAATTGTGCTTTGAAACCCAGGGGACCCTCCCAGAAATAAAAGGTGGTACCGGGATCCTCCTACCTTGTGATTGAACGTCCGGATTCCATTTCAGACAAAGCAGGGGAATAGAGTGTCATCTGGAATATACGACTGGAAAACGGGGCACTTTGTCAGTTTTGGCAGGAAACTCGGTGTTCCTCTCAATCGAGGCTGGGCGCTGCTGCTGCTAAGTCACTTCAGTCATGTCCTATACTGTGTGACCCCATAGATGGAAGCCCACCAGGCTCCCATGTCCCTGGGATTCTCCAGGGAAGAACACTGGAGTGGGTTGCTATGCTATGTTGGAGTAATTTTTGAATATCATAAAGGATGTTAAGTAACCTGTCTTGTTTCAAGCGGGAATGTGGGATTTCTCTTGAGAATCTGTAACGGAAATGTTCCTCTTCTCCTCTTGAGGGCAGAATCTTTTGCTTTTCCTTGAGTTGCGGCAGGAAGCTTGGGGTCCCTCTCGAGTTGCGACGGGGACCTCAGCAACTGGCTCGTATTGCTTCAGGGCAGTCAGTTCCCCTTTGGTGTTGGAAGGGGAACTTCGGGATTCCTCTCGACCCGTTAAATGGGAACAGGCCCTCATCTCAAGTTGAATCCGTAAATTGTGTGCTCCTCTCTAGTAGGGACGGCTATGTTAGGGAACTTTTTGAGTTGCATAAAGGTTGTCAAGTACCCGTTCGAGTTTCAAGTGGGAATGTCGGATTTTTCTTGAGATTCTGCAGCAGAAAAGTTCCTCATCTCGTTTTGATGAGTGAACCTTGTCGTTATTCTCGAGTTTTGGCGGAAATCTTGGGGTTCCTCTCGAGTTGCCATAGAGACCTCAGGAACTCACTCACGTTGTCCCAGGGAAGTTAGGTCTCCTTTCCTGTTGGAAGGGGAACGTGGGGTTTCCTCTCGAGGCGTGGTAGAGGAATAGGGCCGCGTGTAGTGTTGTGTACGTAAATTGTGTGCTCCTCTTCAAAGTGAATGTCTAAGATGGGAAATTTTTTGGGTCTCATAAGGGGTGTGATGTACCCGTTCAAGTTTCGAGCGGGAAAGTGGGATTTCTCTTGAGACTCTGCAGCAGAAATATTCCTCTCTTTGAGAGTATAATTTTGCGGTGTTTCTCGAGTTGTGGCGGGAAGCTTGGCATTCAGCTCGGGTTGCAACGGGGAACTCAGGAACTCGCTCGTGCTGCCCCAGGGAACTCATGTCTCCTATCGCGTTGGATGGGAAACCTTCGGATTCCTCTCGAGGCGCAGCAGAGGAATAAGGCCGCATCTAGCATTGAGTCAGACAACTCTGTGTTCCTTGCCGGTGGCGACAGGAATCTGTGGGTTGCTATCAAAATTCACTTGGGGAGTCAGGCCTCGTCTCGGGTTCAGACATGGATCTCCACTATCTTCTCGAGTTGTAAAAGGGGTGTTAGGCCACAGTCGAGTGGAATTTGTACCTGGAGATTATGTCAAGAATGCTCGGGAATAAGTTGTTGACTTATCTTGTGAGTTGTTACCTGAGGATACATTTGAATCAGTGCAGTGGAATCAGACAATATCTCGAGTGGGTCGGGACATCGGTACCTTTGCCAATTGTGTTTTGAATCCCCGGGGACCCACCTGAGACTGAAGGTGGTACCGGCCTCCTCCTACTGTGCGATGGAACCTCCGGATTCCATTTCAGAAAACGCAGGGGAATCGACTGTCATCTGGAAAAGAGGACTGGAAAATGGGGCACTTTGTCAGTTATGGCAAGTCACTCGGTGTTCTTCTCGATTGGGGCTGGGTATGTTGGTGTCATTTTTGAGTCGCATAAAGGATGTTAAATAATCCGTCGAGATTCTAGCGGGAATGTGGGATTTATCTTGAGAATCTGTAGCGGAAATATTCCTCATCTCGCACTGAGGGCAGAATCCTGTGGTTTTTCTCGAGTTGCGGTGGGAAGCTTGGGGTCCCTCTAGAGTTGCAAAGGGGAACCTCATGAACTCGCTCGAGTTGCTTCAGGGAATTCAGGTCCACTTTTTTGTTGGAAGGGGAACTTCGTGATTACTCTCGAGCCCTTAAATGAGAATAGAGCCTCATCTCCAGTTGAGTCCATAAATTGTGTGCTCTACTCCATAGGTACGGCAATGTTAGGGAAGTTTTTGATTCACCTAAAGGGTGGCAAGTACCCGTTCGAGTTTCAAGTGGCAATGTGGTATTTCTCTTGAGATTCTGCTGCAGAAAATTTCCTAATCTCGCATGATGGGGGAATCTTGTCGATTTTTTAGAGTTGCGGCAGGAACCTTGGGGTTCCACTCGAGTTGTGACGTGGAACTCAGGAACTCGCTCGTGTTGCCCCAGGGATGTCAGGTCTCCTATCGTGTTGGAAAGGGAAACTCGTGATTCCTCTCAAGGTGCAGCAGAGGAATAGGGCCACATCAAGTGGTGAATCGGTCAACTCTGTGTTCCTCTCCATTGGAGACAGGGATCTCGGGCTTGCTCTCAAAATTCACCAGGGGAGTCAGGTCTCGTCTCGTGTTCAGACATGGAACTCGCTTTCTTCTCGAGTTATAAAAGGGGTGTTAGGCCACAGTCGAGTTGAATTTGTACCTGGAGATTGTGTTGAGTATGCTCGGGGAGTCAGGTCTCCTTTCGTCTTGTAAGTTGATACTCGAGGATACATTTGAATCTGTGCAGTGGAATAAGACAATATCTGGAGTGGGTGGGGACATCCGTACCTTTTCCATTTGTGTTTTGAAACCCCGGGGTTCTTCCCGAGGTTCAAGGTGGTACCAGCCTCCTTGTACTGTGCAACCGGGACGTCAGGATTCCATTCCAGAGAAAGCAGGGTAATCGACTGTCATCTGCAAAAGAGGACTGGAAAACGGAGCACTTTGTCACTTGTGGCAGGATATCGGTGTTCCTCTTGATTGGGGCTAGGTATGTCGGTGCAATTTTTGAGTCGCATAAAGGATGTGAAGTAACTTGTCGAGTTTCAAGAGGGAATGTGGGATTTTCTTTAGAAGCTGCAGCGGAAATATTCCTCATCTCGCCTTGAGGGTAGAATCCTGTGGTTTTTCTCGAGTTGTGGTGGGAAGCTTGGGGTCCCTCTCGAGTTTTGATGGGGACCTCAGGAACTCGCTCGAGTTCCTTCAGGGAATTCAGGTCCCGTTTTGTGTTGGAAGGGGAAATTCGGGATTACTCTCGAGCCGTTAAATGGGAATAGGGCCGCATGTCAGGTTGATTCCCTATATTGTGTGCTCCTCTCCACTGCGGAGGGCTATGTCAGGGAACTTTTTGAGTCACATAAAGGGTGGCAAGTACCCGTTCGAGTTTCACGGAGGAATGTGGGATTTCTCTTGTTACTCTGCAGTAGAAAATTTCCTCATCTCACATTGATGGGGGAATCTTGTGGATTTTCTCAAGTTACGGCGAGATCCTTGGGATTCCACTCAAGGTGCAACAGGGACCTCAGGAAGTCACTCGTGTTGTCCCAAAGAAGTCCGGTCTCCTTTCTTGTTGCAAGGGGAACCTCGGGATTCCTCTCGAGGCACGGTAGAAGAATAGGGCTGCATCTAGTGATGTTTATGTAAACTGTGTGTTCCTCTTCAATGTGGACCGATATCGGGGAAGTTTTTGGTCACATAAAAGGTGTCAAGTACCCGTTCGAGTTTCAAGTGGGAATGTGGGATTTCTCTTGACACTCTGCAGCGGAAAAGTTCCTCATCTCACATTGAGGGGAGAATCTTGTGGTTTTTCTCGAGTTGCGGCGGGAATTTGGGTTTCTTCTCGAGTTGTGATGGTACCTCAAGAAATCGCTCGTGTTGCCCCAGGGAAGTCAGGTCTCATATCATGTTGGAAGGGTAACCTCTGGATTTCTCTCGAGACACAGAAGAGGAATAGGGCCGCATCTTGCGTTGCGTCGGTCAATTGTGCCTTCCTCTCCAGTGGAGACAGGGACCTCGAGGTTGCTCTCCAAATTCACGAGGGGAGTCAGGCCTAGTCCCGTGTTCAGACATGGAACTCCGCTTTCTTATCTAATTGTAAAAGGGGTGTTAGACCACAGTCGAGTTGAATTTGTACCTGGAGATTGTATTGAGAATGTTCGGGGAGTCAGCTCTCCACCTGTACTGTGAGTTGATGCTCGAGGATACATTTGAATTTGTGCAGTGGAATCAGACAGTATCTCGAGTGGGTGGGGACATCCGTACCTTTTCGAATTGTGTTTTGAAACCCTGGGGATCCTCCCGAGTTTCAAGATGTTACAGGCCTCCTTGTACTGTGGGACCAGAAAGTCCGATTCCATACCAGAGGAATCGCCTGTCACCTGGAAAAGAGAAATGGAAAACAGGACACTATGTCATTTGTGGCAGGAATCTCAGTGTTCCTCTCGATTTTCACTGGGTATGTCTTTGTAGTTTTTGAGTCGCATAAAGGATGTTAATAAATTGACAAGTGTCAAGCGGGAATGTGGGATTTCTCTTCAGAATATGCAGTGGAAATATGCCTCAACTCGCCTTGAGGGCAGAGTCCTGTGGTTTTTCCCTAGCTGTGGCGGGAAGCTTGGGGTTCTTCTTGACTTGCAACGGGGCCCTTAGGAACTCGATCGTGTTGCCTCAGGGAATTCAGGTCTCCTCTCGTATTGAAAGGGGTCCTTGGGATTTCTATCGAGGCGCAGCAGAGGAACAGGGCCACATGTAGCATTGAATCAGTCAACTGTGTGTTCCTCTCCAGTGGCAACAGGGATCGCAGGGTTGCTATGAAGGTTCTACTGAGGAGTCAGGCTTCGTCTAGATTGGAGGCATGGAATTGTGCTTTCCCTTCGAGGTGTAAAAGGGCAATCAGTCCTCTTGTCGTGATAAGGCTGTTCATTAAGGCTTTTTCTATAGGCTCAGCAAGGTTGTCAGGTTTCCCATCATGTTGTGAGGGGAGAGTCGGTGTTCAATTGGAGCTTTGCTAGATCATCAGGACCTACCTCGAGTGGAGGGGGAACTCAGAGTCCATTATTTTTGCAGCAGGATCTGCGGAAGTGCATTTGAGTTAAAATAGGAGATAGACGCCACCTCTTGTGGTTGGAGAGGATGAAAGGATTCCTCTAGAGTGGAAGCAGGGTTTGAATGCTCATATTGTGAGGAGGTGGGGAATACAGATCTCTTCGAAAGCTGTGGACTGAAACTCGGGGTTTCTCTCGATTGAAGTTGGGTATTCATGGAGCCCATTGAATTGTAAATAGAGATTCAAGCCTCCTATGCTATCTTGAGAGAGAACTCGGGATTCCTCTCCAGGTGCTACAGGAAAAAATGGGCCTCATGTGACGTTGCCTGGGGTTTCTCGTGGTTTTTGGCAAGCTGCGGAGGGAACTTTGGCTTTCCTTTTGAGATACGATGGGAAATTCAGGGAGACACTCGTGTTGCTTCAGTGAAGTCAAGTTGCGAGGGGAAGGTCGTGTTTGCTCTCGAGTCAATGCAGAAGAATCGGGCTTCATTTGCATTGAAAGGGTTAATGCCAAAGTGTTTCTCGAGTTGGGGCAGGAAACTTTCGGATCCCTCGATTTGCAAAAGGGGCCTCAAGGAGCCTCTCAATGTGTCTCTGGGAAGTCTGGAATCCTTTTAGGTGTGGGGAGGCTTTGGGATGCCTTTCGAGTCAGTGCAGGGGAAAAGGGTCTCATCTGGTTTTGATGCGCTAAACACAGGGTGCCTCTCCATTTCTGACGTGGATCTCAGTTTTCCTATGAAGATTCATCAGGGGAGTCATGCCATGTCTCTTGTTGAGGCATGGAACTCAGTTATCTTTTCGAGAAGTCAAAGGGGTGTGAGGCCTCCTGTCGAGTTGAATTTCTGTCCTGGGGCTTTTTCTCCATGATGCACCTGGGAAGTCAAGCCTCCGTTCATGGTGTTAGTTGATACCAGGAATTCTCTTTGAATCAGCACAGTGGAATCAGTCCTCATGTCGAGCAGATGGGGAAATCGGTGTCTTTTTGAATTGTGGCACGACTCCCCCAGGTCCTCTCGAGTTTCAAGGGGTCATCGGACTCCTCTTCAGATTCAACGGGAACATCAGGATTAATTTCCAGACGAAGCAGGGGAATCTATGCTCACCTCAAGATGACGAGTGGAAAACGGGTCTCTTTTTGAGCTCTGGCAGGAACCTCGCTGCTCCTCTCGAGTTTGGCGGGGTATCTCGTGGAACTTCTTCAGTTGCCTATAAGATGCCGAGAATCCTTTCGAGTTTGAAAAGGGAATGTGGGATTTCTCTTAAGACTTTGCAGCGGAAAGGGGCGTCCTGTCTCGTGGAGTGGAGAATTTCGTGGTTTTTCTCGTGTTGCGGCTTAAAGCTTAGAGGTCTTCTTGAGTTACGACGGGAACCACTGGGACTTGCTCGTTTAGCCTCAGGGAAGTCAGGTCTCCTTTCGTGTGGAAAGTGGAACCTCAGGATTCCTTTCGAGTCGCTGCAGGGCATGAGGGCCACATTTAGCCTTGAGTGGGTAAACTCAGTGTTTCTCTCCAGTGGTACCTGGATCTTGGGGTTGCTATGAAGATTCCACTAAGGACTCAGGCCTAGTATTTGTTGAGGAGGGAACTCTGCTTTCCACCCGAGTTGTTAAAGGATTGTCAGGCCTGATATCTGTTTAAGCAGGGAAGACGGGAGGCTTTTTCGAGAGGCTCAGAGGGGGATTCATGCCTCTGATCATGTTGGGAGGTGATACTCCGTGTTCCACTGGAGCTGCTGCAAACACAACAGGACTCATCTCTAGTTGAGTGTGAACTCGGAGTCCTGTGACCTTGCTGCAGTATCTAAGGGGTTGCCCTTGAGTGTCAATATGTGTGACAGGACTCGTGAAGTGGTGCGAGGGGAAGTTGGGATTCCTCTTCAGTTGAAAGTGGAATGGCCCATTTTTTTTCAGCTGAGGTGTGATCACGGGACTTCTCTTAAACTGTGGCGGGGAAATTCGGTTTTCTGCTCTCATTGGGATGTGTATCTCTGGGCGACCCTTAAATTGCATTAAGGAATTCAAGCCTCATATCGAATTTGGAGAAGGAACTTGGGAGTTCTGTCTATGTGCTGCAGGACAAAAAGGGACTCATCTCGCATAGGAGAAATCTCGAGGTTTTTCTTGAGTTTCTGTGGGAAGTGTGCTGATCCACTCGAGTAAGGACGGGAATATCATGGAGCCTCCGGTGTGGTCTCTGGGAAGTCAGAACGCCTTTCCATTTGCATTGGAACCCCGGGATTCCTTTGGAGTCGCTGCAGTGAAATAGGTCTGCATCTAGATTCGAGTCCCTTTTACTCAGAGTTCCTCTCCAGTAACAACAGAGTTCTGGGGTTGGCTCTCAGAATTCACCTGGGGAGTCTGGTCTCCACTCATCTTGTGATTTGATACTCGAGGATACATTAGAATCTGGCCGTGGAATCAGACAATATCTCGAGTGGGTGGGGACATTGGCACCTTTTGCAATTGTGTTTTGAAACCCAGGGAATCTTCCCGGGTTTCAAGGTGGTACTGAACTCCTCGTTCTGTGCGACGGGAACGTCCTGATTTCATTCCATAGAAAGCAGGGAAATCGATTGTCATATGGAAAAGATGGCTGGTAAACGGGGGACATTGTCAGTTGTGGCAGGAAACTCTGTGTTCCTCTCCTTTGGGACTCTGTATATCGGTGTAGTTTTTGAATTGCATATAAGATGCTAATTAACCTGTCGAGTTTCAAACCAGAATATGGGATTTTTCTTGAGAATCTGCAACGGAAATGGTCCTCATCTCGCCTTGAGGGCAGAATCTTGTGGTTTATCTCAAGTTGAGGCGGAAAGGTTTGGGTCCCTCTCGAGTTGCAACGGAACATCAGGAATTAGCTCATGTAGCTTCAGGGAAGTGAGGTCACTTTTCATGTTGGAAGGGGAACTTCGGGATTACTCTCTAGGCGTGGAATTGGAATAAGGGCTCATCTAGAGTTGAGTTCGCAAATTGTGTTCTCCTCTCCAGTGGGCACCACTATGTCAATGAACTTTTTGGCTCGCAATTAGGGTGTCAAGTACCCGTTCGAGTTTTAAGCAGGAATGTGTGAATTCTCTTGAGACTCTGCAGCTGAAACGTTCCTCATCTCGCCTTGATGGGGGAATCTTGTGGTTTTTCTCGAGTTGCAGCGGGAGCTTTGGGTTCTTTGGAGTTGCGACTGAGACCTCAGGAAATCTCTGGTGTTGTCCCTGGGAAGTCAGGTCTCCTTTCGTATTGGAAGCAGAACTTCGGGATTCCTCTCAAAGCACCGCAGAAGAATAGGCCAGCTTCTAGCTTTGTGTACCTAAACTGTGTGCTCCTCTGCAGTGGGGATGGCTATGTCAGGTAATATTTGAGTCACATCAAGGGTGTCAAGTACCCATTCGAATTTCAAGCAGGAATGTATGATTTCTCTTGAGAGGCTGCAGCGGAAAATTCCTCATCTCCCATTGAGGGGAGAATCTGGTGGTTTTTCTCGAGTTGCAGCGGGAAGCTTGGGGTTCTTCTAGACTTGCGACCTTTAGCAACTCGTTCGTGTTGCCTCAGGGAATTTAGGTCTCCTCTCGTGTTGAAAGGGGAACCTCGGATTTTGCTCGAGGCACAGCAGAGGAATAGGTCCACATCTAGCGTTGAGTCATTCAACTGTGTGTTCCTCTCCAGTGGCGACAGGGATCACGGGGTTGCCTGAAGGTTCTACTGGGGAGTCAGGCTTCGTTTCAATTAGAGGCATGGAACTGTGCTTTCCCTTTGAGTTGTAAAAAGGCAATCAGTCCTCTTGTCGTTATGAGACTGTTCATTAAGGCTTTTTCTGTAAGCGCAGCATGGGTGTCAGATTTCCCATCATGTTGTGAGGGGATAGTCAGTGTACCATTGGAGCTTTGCTAGATCATCAGGACCTACGTCGAGGGGAGGGGGAACTCAGAGTCCATTATCCTTGCAGCAGGATCCGCGGGAGTGCACTCGAGTTTCAATAGGAGATTGCGGCCAGCTCTTGTCGTGGGAGAGGATGAAAGAATTCCTCTAGTGTAGAAGCATAGTTTGAATGCTCATATCGTGAGGAGGTGGGTAATCCGGATCTCTTCTAGAGCTGTGGAGGGAAACTCGGGATTTCTTTCGATTGAAGATTTGTATTCAGGGAGCCCCTTGAATTGTAAATAGGGATTCAAGCCTCCTATGTTAACTTGAGAGAGAACTTGGGATTGCTCTCCAGGTGCTGCAGGAAAAATGGGCCTCATGTGACGTTACCTGTGGTTTCTGGTGGTTTTTAGCGAGCTGTGGAGGGAAGTTTGGCTTTCCTTTTGAGATGCGATGGGAAACTCAGGGAGACACTCGTGTTGCTTCAGGGAAGTCAAGTTGTGAAGGGAAAGTCGTGATTGCTCTCGAGTCAATGCATTGGAATCGGGCTTCAATTAGCATTGAAAAGGTTAATGCCAAAGTGTTTCTCGAGATAAGCAGGAAACTTTCGGATCCCTCGACTTGCAAAAGTGGCATCACGGAGCCTCTCAAGGTGTCTCTGGGAAGTCCACTGGGGAGTCAGGCCTAGTCCTTGTTGAGGAGGGAACTCTGCTTTCCCGCCGAGTTGTAAAAGGATTGTCTTTTCTGCTATCTGTTTTAGCGGGGAAGTTGGGCTTTTTCCAAGAGGCTCAGCGGGGGATTCATGCCTCTGCTCATGTTCGGAAGTGATACTCCGTGTTCCACTGGAGCTGCTGCAAACACAGCACGACTCATCCCTAGTTGAGTGTGAAATCGGAGTCCTGTGACCTTGCTGCATTATCTAAGGGGTTGCCCTTGAGTGTCAATATGAGTGACAGGACTCGTGAAGTGGTGCGAGGGGAAGTTGGGATTCCTCTTCAGTTGAAAGTGGAATGGCCCATTTTCTTCAGCTGAGGTGTGATCACGGGCCTTCTCTTAAACTGTGGCAGGGAAATTCGGTTTTCTTCTCTCATTGGGACGGGTATCTCTGGGCGACCCTTAAGTTGCATCAAGGAATTGAAGCCTCATATTGAATTTTGAGAAGGAACTCCAGACTTCTTTCTATGTTCTGTAGGGGAAAAAATGGCCTCATCTTGCTTTGAAAGAGGAATCTCTAGGTTTTTCTCGAGTTGCTGGTGGAAGTGTGCTGATCGTCTCGAGTAACGACGGGAATATCACGACGCCGCTGGTGTGGTCTCTGGGAAGTCAGAACGCCTTTCCATTTGCAAGGGGAACCTCGGGATTCCTTTGGAGTCTCTGCAGAGAAACAGGTCTGCATCTAGATTGGAGTCCATTTAACTAAGGATTCCTCTCCAGTAGCAACAGAGTTCTCAGGGTGACTCTCAGAATTCACCTGGGGAGTCAGGCTTCGTCTCGTCTTCAGACATGGAACTCGGCTTTCTTCTCGAGTTGAAAAGGGTGTTAGGCCACAGTCAAGTTGAATTTGCACCTGGACATTGTATTGAGAATGTTTGGGGAGTCAGGTCTCCACTCATTTTGTGAGTTGATACTCGAGGATATATTTGAATCTGTGCAGTGGAATAAGACAATATCTCGAGTGTGTGGCAACATCTGTACCTTTCCCAATTGTGTTTTGAAACCCCGGGGATCCTCCCAGGTTTCAAGGTGTGGAATGGGAACATCTGCATTACATTCTAGACAAAGCAGGGGAATCGATTGTCATCTGGAAAAGAGGACTGTTAAATGGGGCACTTTATCAGTTGTGGCAGGAAATGCTGTGTTCCTCTCAGTTGGGACTGGGTATGTCGATGTAATTTTTGAGATGTATATAGGATGTTAAATAACCTGTCAAGTTTCAAACCGGAATGTGGGGGTTTTCTTGAGAATCTGCAATGGAAATGGTCCACATCTCGCCTTGTGGGCAGAATCTTGTGGTTTTACTCGAGTTGCGGCAGGAAGGTTCGGGTCCCTCTCTAGTTGGGACAGGACATCAGGATATCGCTCGTGTTCCTTCAGGGAAGTCAGGTCTTTTTTCGTGTTGTAAGGGGAACTTCGGGATTACTCTCGAGGCGTGGAATTGGAATAAGAGCTCATCTAGAGTTGAGTCCGTAAATTGTGTTCTCCTCTCCAGGGACCAGCGTATCGCGTCTGTGCCACCAGGGCCAGCGTCTCCTCAGTCTGCACCACTCGGGCCAATGTCTCTCGTAACTGACCATGCATAGAAGTGCGGCCGTGAGGAGCTACCCCACGTCCAATAGGAAGAGGCTGCGCGGGCACAGGTGGGCTGAGAGGAGCTACTTCACGTTCAAGGTCAGGAAGGGCGGCCTTGAGAGATACCCCTCAACCAAGGTAAGGTGCAGCGGTTGCGCTCCCGTGGAGCAGGTGTGAAGAGATATCCCAAGGTAAGAGAAAACCAAATAAGATAGTAGGTATTGTGAGGGGTTATCAGAGGACAGACACACTGAAATCATAATCACAGGAAACTAGTCAATCTGATCACATGGACCACAGCCGAATGTGGTCCACTGGAGAAAGGAATGGCAAGCCACTTCAGTATACTTGCCTTGAGAACCCCATGAACAGTATCAAAGGGAAAAATGATAGGATACTGAATGAGGAATTCCTGAGGTCAGTAGGTGCCCAGTATGCTACTGGAGATCAGTGGAGAAATAACTCTAGAAGGAATGAAGGTATGGAGCAGAAGCAAAACCAGTACCCAGTTGTGGATGTGACTGGTGATAGAAGCAAGGTCCGATGCTGTAAAGAGCAATACTGCATAGGAACCTGGAATGTTAGGTCCATGAATCAAGGCAAATTGGAAGTGGTCAAACAGGAGATGACAAGAGTGAACATAGGCATTCTAGGAATCAGTGAATTAAAATGGGCTGGAATGGGTGAATTTAACTCAGATGACCATTATATCTACTACTGTGGGCAGGAATCCCTTAGAAGAAATGGAGTAGCCATCATGGTCAACAAAAGAGTCCGAAATACAGTACATGGATGCAATCTTAAAAACGAAAGAATGATTTCTGTTCATTTCCAAGGCAAACCATTCAATATTACAGTAATCCAGGCCTATGCCCCAACCAGTAATGCTGAAGAAGCTGAAGTTAAATGGTTCTATGAAGACCTACAAGACCTTTTAGAACTAACACCCAAAAAAGATGTCCATTTCATTATAGGGGACTGGAATGCAAAAGTAGGAAGTAAAGAAACACCTGGAGTAACAAGCAAATTTGGCCTTGGAGCAAGAAATGAAGCAGGACAAAGGCTAATAGAGTTTTGTTAAGAGAGTGCACTGGTCATAGCAAACACCTTCTTCCCAACAACACAAGAGAAGACTCTACACATGGACATCACCAGATGGTCAACACCGAAATCAGATTGATTATATTCTTTGCAGCCAAAGATGGAGAAGCTCTATACAGTCAGCAAATAAATAGACCAGGTGCTGACTGTGGCTCAGATCATGAACTCCTTATTACCAAATTCAGACTTAAATTGAAAGAAATGGTCAATGGAAAACCACTAGACCATTCAGATATGACCTAAATCAAATCCCTTATGATTATACAGTTGAAGTGAGAAATAGATTTAAGGGACTAGATCTGATAGATAGAGTGCCTGATGAATTCTGGGCAGAGGTTTGTGACATTGTACAGGAGACAGGGACCAAGACCATCCCCATAGAAAATAAATGCAAAATAATCAAAATGGCTGTCTGGGGAGACCTTAAAAATAGTTGTGTAAGGAAGAGAAGCGAAAAGCAAAGGAGGAAAGGAAAGATATAGGCATCTGACTGCAGAGTTCCAAACAATAACAAGGAGAGATAAGAAAGCCTTCCTCAGTAATCAATGCAAAGAAATAGAGGAAAACAACAAAAAAGGAAAAACAAGAGATCTCTTCAAGAAAATTTGAGATTCCAAGGGAATATTTAATGCAAAGATGGGCTCGATAAAGGACAGAAATTGTATGGACCTAACAGAAGCAGAAGATATTAAGAAGAGGTGGCAAGAATACACAGAAGAACTGTGCAAAAAAGATCTTCACGACCAAGATAGTCACGATAATGTGATCACTGACCTAGAGCCAGACATATTGGAATGTGAAGTCAAGTGGGCCTTAGAAAGCATCACGACGAACAAAGCTAGTGGAGGTGATGGAATTCCAGTTGAACAGTTTCAAATCTTGAAAGATGATGCTGTGAAAGGGCTGCACTCAATATGCCAGCAAATTTGGAAAACTCAGCAGTGGCCACAGGACTGTAAAAGATCAGTCTTCATTCCAATCCCAAAGAAAGGCAATGCCAAAGATTGCTAAACTACCACACAATTGCACTCATCTCACACGCTAGTAAAGTCATGCTCAAAATTCTCCAAAGCAGGCTTCAGCCATACGTAAACAGTGAACTTCCAAATGTTCAATCTGGTTTTAGAAAAGGCAGAGGCACCAGAGATCAAATTGCCAACATCCGCTGGATCATGGAGAAAGCAAGAGAGTTCCAGAAAAACATCTATTTCTGCTTCATCTACTATGCTAAAGCCTTTGACTGTGTGGATCACAATAAACTGTGGAACATTCTGAAACAGATGGGAATACCAGAACAACTGACCTGCCTCTTGAGAAACCTGCATGCAGGTCAGGAAGCAACAGTCAGAACTGTACATGGAACAACAGACTGGTTCCAAATAGGAAAAAGAGTACGTCAAGGCTGTATATTGTCACTTCGCTTTTTTAACTTTTATGCAGAGTATATCATGAGGAACGCTGGGCTGGAAGAAGCACAAGCTGGAATCAAGATTGCTTGGAGAAATATCAATAACCTCAGATATGCAGATGACACTACCCTTATGGCAGAAAGTGAAGAGGAACTCAAAAGCCTCTTGATGAAAGTGAAAGAGGAGAGTGAAAAAGTTGGCTTGAAGCTCAACATTCAGAAAACTAAGATCATGGCATCTGGTCCCATCACTTCATGGCAAACAGATGCAAAAACTGTAGAAACCGTGTCAGACTTTATTTTTATGGGCTCCAAAATCACTGCAGATGCTGATTGCAGCCAGGAAATTAAGAGACATTTACTCCTTGGAAGGAAAGTTATGACCAACTTTGATAGTATATTAAAAAGCAGAGACATTACTTTGCCAACCAAGGTCCATCTAGTCAAGGCTATGGTTTTTCCCGTGGTCACGTATGGATGTGAGAGTTGGACTGTGAAGAAAGCTGATCGCCAAAGAATTGATGCTTTTGAACTGTGGTGCTGGAGAAGACTCTTGAGAGTCCCTTGGACTACAAGGAGATCCAACCAGTCCATTCTAAAGGAGATCAATCATGGGTGTTCATTGGAAGGACTGATGCTAAGCTGAAACTGCAAAATTTTGGCCACCTCATGCGACGAGTTGACTCACTGGATATGACTCTGATCCTAGGAAAGGTTGGGGGCGGGAGGAGAAGTGGACGACAGAGAATGAGAGGCTGGATGGCATCACCGACTCTGTGGACATAAGTTTGAGTGAACTCCGGGAGTTGGTGATGGACAGGGAGGCCTGGCATGATGTGATTCATGGTGTTGCGGAGAGTCGGACACGACTGATCGACTGAACTGAACTGATGTCAATGAAATTTTTAGTCGCACAAAGGTTGTCAAGTACCTGTTTGAATTTCAAGCAGGAATGTGGGATTTCTCTTGAGACTCTGCAGCAGAAAAATTCCTCATCTCGCATTGATGGGGGAATCTTGTGGTTTTTCTTGAGTTTCCACGGGAGTTTGGGGTTACTCTCGAGTTGCGACTGGGACCTCAGGAAATCTCTCGTGTTTTCCCTGGGAAGTCAGGTCTCCGTTCGTGTTGGAGGGGGAACCTTGGGATTCCTCTCGAGGCACCGCAGGGAAATAGGGCCCCATCTAGCGTTGTGTATGTAAACTGTGTGCTCCTCTTCAGTGGGGACGGATATGTCAGGTAATTTTGGAGTTACATAAAGGGTGTCGAGTACCCCTTCCAATTTCAAGCGGGAATGTGGGATTTCTCTTGAGACTCTGCAGCGAAAATTTTCTGCATCTCCCATTGAGAGGAGAATCTGGTGGTTTTTCTCGAGTTGTGGCGGGAAACTTGGGGTTCTTCTCGACTTGCCCCAGGGACTTTAAGAACGCACTCCTGTTGCCCCAGGGGAAACAGGTTTCCTCTCGTGTTGAAAGGGGAAACTCGGGATTTCTCTAGAGGCACAGCAGAGGAATAGGGACACTTGTAGCATTGAATCAGTCAACTGTGTGTTCCTCTCCAGTGGTGACAGGGACCTCGGATTTGCTATGAAGGTTCTACTGGGGAGTCAGGCTTCGTCTCGATTGGAGGTATGGAATTGTGCTTTCTCTTTGAGTCGTAAATGGCAATCAGTCCTTGTCATGATAAGGCTGTTCATTAGGGCTTTTTCTATAGGCTCAGCAAGGGTGTCAGGTTTCCCATCATGTTGTGAGGGGATAGTCAGTGATCCATTAGAGCTTTGCTAGATCATCAGGACTAACCTCGAGTGGAGGGGAACTCAGAGTCCATTATCCTTGCAGCAGGATCTGCGGGAATGCCCTCGAGTTTCAATAGGAGATAGAGGCCACCTCTTTTGGTGGGAGAGGATGAAAGAATTCCTCGAGAATTGAAGCAGGGTTTGATCGCTCATATCGTGAGGAGGTGGGGAATACGGATCTCTTCTAGAGCTGTGGACGGAAACTCGGGGTTTCTCTCGGTTGAAGATGGGTATTCAGGGAGCCCATTCAATTGTAAATAGGGATTCAAGCCTCCTATGTTATCTTGAGAGAGAACACGGGATTGCTCTCCAGGCGCTGCAGGAAAAAATGGGCCTCATGTGATGTTGCCTGGGGTTTCTCGTGGTTTTTGGCGAGCTGCGGAGGGAAGTTAGGCTTTCCTTTCGAGATACGATGGGAAACTCGGGGAGACACTCATGTTCCCTCAGGGAAGTCACGTTGTGAGGGGAAAGTCGTGATTGCTCTCAAGTCAATGCAGAGAAATCGGGCTTCAATTAGCATTGAAATGGGTAATGATAAAGTTTTTCTAGAGTTGGTGCTCGAAACTTTCTGATCCCTCGAGCTGCAAAAGGGGCCTCACGGAGCCTCTCAAGTTGTCACTGTGATGTCCGGAATCCTTTTGAGGTGTGTGGAGACTTTGGGTTGCCTTTGGAATCATTGCAGTGGAATAGTTTCTGATCTGGAGTAGAGGCGCTAACCTCCATGTGCCTCTCCATTTCTGACATGGATCTCAGTCTTCCTATGAGTTTCAACAGGGGAGTCAGGCCACGTCTCTTATTGAGGCATGGAACTCCACTAACTTTTCTAATTGTCAAAGGCGTGGGAGGCCTCCTGTCGAGTTTAATTTCTGTCCTGGGGCTTTTTCTCCATGATGCACCAGGGAAGTCAGGCCTCTGTTCGTGGTGTTAGTTGATCCCGGGAATTCTCTTTAAATCTGTACAGTGGAATCAGTCCTTATGTCGAGCGGATGGGGAAATCGGTGTCTTTTTGGATTTTGGCACGACTCCCCGGCGTCTTCTCGAGTTGAAATGGAAAATCGGCCTCGTCTTCAGATTCGACGGGAATATCGGAGTTAATTTCTGGACGAAGAAGGGAATCGATCCTCAACTCCAGATGACGAGTGGAAAATGGGTCTCTTTTTGAGCTCTGGCAGGAACCTCGCTGCTCGTCTCGAGTTTGTCCTGGTATCTCGTGGAACTTCTTCAGTTGTGTATAGGGTGCCGAGAATCCTTTCAAGTTTGAAGAGGGAATGTGCGATTTCTGTAAAGACGCTGCAGTGGAAAGGGACGTCCTGTTGCGTCGAGTGGATAATTTAATGGTTTTTCTCGAGTTGCGGCTTGAAGCTTGGAGGTCTTCTCGAGTTACAACGGGAACCACCTGGACTCGCTCGTTTTGCCTCAGGGAAGTCAGGTCTCCTTTCGTGTTGAAAGTGGAACCTTGGGAATCCTTTCGAGTCACTGCAGGGCATGAGGGCCAGAGTTAGACTTGAGTGTGTAAACTCAGTGTTCCTCTTCAGTGGGCACAACGATCTTGGGGTGGCTATGAAGGTTCCACTGTGTAGTCAGGCCTAGTCTTTGTTGAGGAGGGAACTCTGCTTTCCCCCCTAGTTGTAAAAGGATTGTCAGGTCTGCTATCAATTTTAGCGGGAAATTTGGGCTTTTTAAAGAGGCTCAGCAGGAGATTCATGCCTCCGATCATGTTGGGAGGTGGTACTCCGTGTTCCACTAGAGCTGCTACAAACACAACACAACTCATCTCTAGTTGAGTGTGAACTCGGAGTCCTGTGACCTTGCTGCAGTATCTACGGGATTGCCCTTGAGTATCACAGATGTGACACGACTCATGAAGTGGTGCGAGGGGAAGTTGGGATTCCTCTTCAGTTGAAATTGGAATGCCCCATTTTCTTCAGCTGAGGTGTGATCATGGGCCTTCGCTTAAGCAGTGTCGGGGAAATTCGGTTTCCTTCTCTCATTGGAACACGTATCGCTGGGCGACCCTTAAGTTGCATCAAGGAATTCAAGCCTCATTTCGAAATTGGAGAAGGAACTAGGGACCTCTGTCTATGTGCTTCAGGAAAAAAAGGGCCTCTTCTTGCTTTGAAATAGGAATTTCAGGGTTTTTCTCGAGTTGCTGTGGGAAGTGTGCTGATCCACTCGAGTAACGACGGGAATATCACGGAGCCTCCCATGTGGTCTCTAGGAAGTCAGAACGCCTTTCCATTTGCAAGGGGAATGTCAGAAAACCTTTGGAGTCATTGCAGAGAAATAGCTCTTCATCTAGATTTGAGGCCGTTTAACTCAGGATTCGTCTCCAGTAGCAACAAAGTTCTCGGAGTTGCTCTCAGAATTCAACTGGGAAGTCAGGCCTCATCTCTTCTTCAGACATGGAACTCCGCTTTCTTCTCGAGTTGAAAAAGGGGTGTTAGGCCACAATCGAGTTGAATTTGCACCTGGAGATTGTTTTGAGAATACTCTGGGAGTCAGGTCTCCACTAGTCTTGTGAGTAGATACTCAAGGATACATTTGAATCTGTGCAGTGGAATCAGACAATATCTCCAGTGTTTGGGGACATCGGTACCTTTTCCATTGTGTTTTGAAAACCCAGGGATCTTCCCGGATTTCAAGGTGGTACCAGACTCCTCGTACTGTGCGACGGGTACATCTGGATTCCATTCCAGACAAAGCAGGGGAATCGATTGTCATCTGAAAAAGAGGACTGTTAAACGGGGCACATTGTCAGTTGTGGCAGGAAATACGATGTTCCTCTTTGCTGGGACTCGGTATGTCGGTGTAATATTTGAATCGCATAAAGGATGTTAATTAACCTGTCGAGTTTCAAACCGAAATGTGGGTTTTTCATGAGAATCTGCAATGGAAATGGTCCTCATCTGGCCTTGAGGGCAGAATCTTGTGGTTTTTCTCGAGTTGCGGCGGGAAGGTTCGGGTCCCTCTCGACATATGACAGGATATCAGGATCTCGCTCGTGTTCCTTCAGTGAAGTCAGGTCTCTTTTCGTGTTGTAAGGGGAACTTCGGGATTACTCTCGAGGCGTGGAATTGGAATGATGGCTCATCTACAGTTGATTCTGTAAATTGTGTTCTCCTCTCCATTGGGGATGGCTATGTCAATGAACTTTTTGAATCGCATAAAGGGTGTAAAGTACCCGTTCGAGTTTCAAGCAGGAATGTGGGATTTCTCTTGAGACTCTGCAGCAGAAAATTACCTCATCTCGCATTTTGGGGGAATCTTGTGGTTTTTCTCAAGTTGCAGCGGGAGTTTGGGTTCCTCTCGTGTTGCCATTGGTACCTCAAGAACTCTCTCGTCTTCTCCCAGGGAAGTCAGGTCTCTTTTCATGTTGGAAGGGGAACGTCGGGATTCTTCTCGAGGCTCCGCAGAGGAATAGGGCGGCATCTAGCATTGGGTACCTAAACTGTGTGCTCCTCTTCTGTGGGGACAGATATGTCGGGGAAATTTGAGTCACATAAAGGGTGCCATGACACGTTCGAACTTCAAGCGGGAATGTAGAATTTCTATTGAGACGCTGCAGCAGAAAATTTCCTCATCTCCCTTTGAGGGGAGAATCTGGTGTTCTTTCTCGAGCTGCGGCAGGAAGCTTGGGGTTCTTCTTGACTTGCGACTGGAACCTTAGGAACTCGCTCGTGTTGCCCCAGGGAAACCAGGTCTCCTCTCGAGTTGAAGGGGAACCTCGGGATTTCTCTCGAGGCGCAGCAGAGGAATAGGGCCACATCTAGCTTTCAGTCAGTCAACTGTGTGTTCCTTTCCAGGGGCAACAGGGATCGTGGGGTTGCTATGAAGGTTCTACCGGGGAGTCAGGCTTCATCTCGATTGGAGGCATGAAATTGTGCTTTCCCTTCGAGTTGTGAAAGGGCAATCAGTCCTCTTGTCGAGATAAGTCTGTTCATTAGGGCTTTTTCTATAGGCTCAGCATGGGTGTCAGGTTTCCCATCGTGTTGTGAGGGAATAGTCGGTGCTCCATTAGAGCTTTGCTAGATCAGCAGGACCTACGTCGAGTGGAGGGGGGTCTCAGAGTCCATTATCCTTGCATCAGTGTCGGCTGGAGTGCACTCGAGGTTCAATAGGAGATAGAGGCCACCTCTTGTGGTGGGAGAGGATGAGAGGATTCCTCTAGACGTGAAGCATGGTTTGAACGCTCATATCGTGAGGAGGTGGGGAATACGGATCTCTTCTAGAGCTGTGGATGGAAACTCGGGGTTTCTCTCGATTGAAGATGGGTTTTCAGGGAGCCACTTGAATTGTAAATAGGGATTCAAGACTCCTATGTTATCTTAAGAGAGAACTCAGGATTGCTCTCCAGGCACTCCAGGAAAAAATGGGCCTCATGTGACGTTGCCTGCTGTTTCTCACGGTTTTATGGGAAACTCAGGAGACACTCGTGTTGCCTTAGGGAAGTCAGTTGCGAGGGGAAGGTCATGACTGCTCTCGAGTCAATGCAGCAGAATCAGGCTTCAATTCGCATTCAAAGGGGTAATGCCAAAGTGTTTCTCGAGTTGGGGAAGGAAAGTTTTGGATCCCTCAAGTTGCAAAAGGGGCCTCACGGAGCCTCTCAAGTTGTCTCTGGGAAGTCAGGAATGTTTTTGAGGTGTGAGGAGCCTTTGGGATGCCTTTCGAGTCAGTGCAGGGGAATAGGGTCTGATCTGAAATTGAGGCGCTAACCTCAGGGTGCCTCTCCATTTATAACATGGATCTCAGTCTTCCTATGAAGATTCAACAGGGGAGTCATGCCACGTCTCTTGTTGAGGCATTGAACTCCGCTATCTTTTCGAGTTGTCAAAGGGGTCTGAGGCCTAATGTCAAGTAGAATTTCTGTCCTGGGGCTTTTTCTCCATGATGGACCTGGAAGTCAGGCCTCTGTTGGTGGTGTTAGTTGATTCCAGGAATTCTCTTTGAATCGGTAGAGTGGAATCAGTCCTCATATCAAGCGGATGGGGAAATCAGTGTCTTTTTGAATTGTGGCACAACTCCCCGGGGTCCTCTCGCATTTCAAGGGGACATTGGCCTCCTCTTCACATTAGATGGGAACATAGGGATTAATTTCTAGACGAAGCAGGAGAATTGATCCTCACCTCGAGATGACGAGTGGGAAACGGTCTCTTTTTGAGCTCTGGCAGAACCACGCAGCTCCTCTCGAATTTTCCAGATACCTAGTGGAATTTCTTCAGTTGCGGATAGGGTGCCAAGAATCATTTCGAGTTTGAAGAGGGAATGTGTGATTTCTGGAAAGATGCTGCAGCGTAAAGGGACGTCCTGTCGCGTCGAGTGGATAATTTCATGGTTTTTCTCGAGTTGCGGCTTGAAGCTGGTTGGTCTTCTTGAGTTACGACGGGAACAACCTGGACTCACTCGTTTTGCCTCAGGGAAGTCAGGTCTCCTTTCTTGTTGAAAGTGGAACCTCGGGATTCCTTTCGAGTTGCTGCAGGGCCTGAGGGCCAGAGTTAGACTTGAGTGTGTAAACTCAGTGTTCGTCTGCAGTGGGCACAGGAATCTTGGAGTTGCTATGAAGGTTTCACTAGGGAGTCAGGCCTAGTCCTGTTGAGGAGGGAACTCTGCTTTGCCCCGAGTTGTAAAAGGATTGTCAGGTCTGCTATCAAATTTAGCTGGAAATTTGGCCTTTTTAAAGAGGCTCAACGTGAGATTCATGCCTCCAATAATGTTGGGAGATGATACTCCATGTTCCACTGGAGCTGCTGCAAACACAACACGACTCATCTCAAGTTGAGTGTGAAATCGGAGTCCTGTGACCTTGCTGCAGTATCCACGGGGTAGCCGTTGAGTATCAAAGATATGACATGACTCGTGAAGTGGTGCGAGGGGAAGTTGGAATTCCTCTTCAGTTGAAAGTGGAATGGCACATTTTCTTGAGCTGTGGTGTGAACACGTGCCTTCTCTTAAAATTTGGCGGGGAAATTCGGTTTTCTTCTCTCATTGGGACGGTTGTTTCTGGGCGAACCTTAAGGTACATCATGGAATTCAAGCCTCATATCGAATTTGGAGAAGGAACTCGGGACTTCTGTCTATGTGCTGCAGGAAAAAAAGGACCTTATCTTGCTTTGAAATAAGAATCTAGAGGTTTTTCTCGAATTGCTGTTGGAAGTGTGCTGATCCTCTCGAGTAACGACGGGAATATCAAGGAGCCTCCCGTGTGGTCTCTGGGAAGTTAGAACGCCTTTCCATTTGCAAGGGGACCCTGGGCATTCCTTTGGAGTCGCTGCAGAGAAACAGGTCTGTATTTAGAATGGAGTCCATTTAACTCAGGATTCCTCTCCAGTAGCAACAGAGTTCTCGGGGTGGCTCTCAAAATTCTCCTGGGAAGTCAGGCCTCGTCTCTTCTTCATATGTGGAACTCTGCTTTCTTCTCGAGTTGAGAAAGGGGTGTTAGGCTTCAATCGAGTTGAATTTGCACCTGGAGATTATATTGAGAATGTTCGGGGAGTCAGGTCTCCACTCGTCTTGTGAGTTGATACTCGAGGATACATTTGAATCTGTGCAGTGGAATCAGACAATGTCTCCAGTGGTTGAGGACATCGGTACCTTTTCCAATTGTGTTTTGAAAACCCGGGGATCTTCCCGGGTTTCAATGTGGTACTCCTGGTACTGTGCGACGGGTATGTCCGGATTCCATTCCAGACAAAGCAGGGGAATCGATTGTCATCTGGGAAAGAGGACTGTTAAACGGGGCACTTCGTCAGTTGTGGCAGGAAATACGATGTTCCTCTCGGTTGGGACTGGGTATGTCGGTGTCATATTTGAATTGCATAAAGGATGTTAATTAACCTGTCGAGTTTCAAACCAGAATGTGGGATTTTTCTTGAGAATCTGCAACAGAAATGGTCCTCATCTCGTCTGGAGGGCAGAATCTTGTGATTTTTCTCGAGTTGCGGCGGGAAGGTTCAGGTCCTCTCGAGTTGTGACGTGACATCAGGATCTCACTAGTTTTCCTTCAGTGAAGTCAGGTCTCTTTTCGTGTTGTAAGGGGAACTTCGGGATTACTCTCGAGGCGTGGAATTGGAATAACGGGTCATCTACAGTTGATTCTGGAAATTGTGTTCTCCTCTCCAGTGAGGATGGCTATGTCAATGAACTTTTTGAGCCGCATAAAGGGTGTAAAGTACCCGTTCGAGTTTCAAGCAGGAATGTGGAATTTGTCTTGAGACTCTGCAGCAGAAAATTTCCTCATCTCGCATTTTTGGGGAATCTTGTGGTTTTTCTCGAGTTGCGGTGGGAATTTGGGGTTCCTTTCGAGTTACCATTGGTACCTCAAGAACTCTCTCGTCTTCTCGCAGGGAAGTCAGGTCTCTTTTCGTGTTAGAAGGGGAACCTCGGGATTCCTCTCGAGGCACTGCAGAGGAATAGGGCGGCATCTAGTGTTGTGTATGTAAACTGTGTGCTCCTCTTCAGTGGGGACAACAATGTCGGGGAATTTTTGAGTCTAATAAAGGTTGTCAAGTACCCGTTCGAATTCAAGTGGGAATGTGGGATTTCTATTGAGACGCTGCAGCGGAAAATTTCCTCATCTCCCATTGAGGGGAGAATCTGGTTTGTTTTCTCAAGTTGTGGCGGTTAATTGGGGGTTCTTCTTGTCCTCCGACGAGAACCGTAGAACTCGCTCGTGTTGCCCCAGGGAAATCAGGTCTCCTCTCGTGTTGAAAGGGGAACCTCAGGATTTCTCTCGAGGCGCAGCAGAGGAATCGGACCACATCTAGCTTTGAATCAGCCAACTGTGTGTTCCTCTCCAGTGGTGACAGGCATCGCAGTGTTGCTATGAAGGTTCTACTGGGGAGTCAGGCTTCGTCTTGATTTGAGGCATGGAACTGTGCTTTCCCTTCGAGTAGTAAATGGCAATCAGTCCTCTTGTCATGATAAGGTTGTTCATTAGGGCTTTTTCTAAAGGCTCAGCAAGGGTGTCAGGTTTCCAATCATGTTGTGAGGGGATAGTCAGTGTTCCATTGGAGCTTTGCTAGATCATCAGGACCTACGTCGAGTGGAGGGGGAATTCAGAATCCATTATCCCTGCAGCAGGATCCGCGGGAGTGCACTCGAGTTTGAATAGGAGATAGAGTCCACCTCTTTGTTGGGAGAGGATGAAAGGATTCCTCAAGAGTTGAAGCAGGATTTGAACGCTCATATCGTGAGGAGGTGGGGAATACGGATCTCTTCTAGAGCTGTGGACGGAAACTCGGGGTTTCTCTCGAATGAAGATGGGTATTCAGGGAGCCCATTGCATTGAAAACAGGGATTCAAGCCTCCTACGTTATCTTGAGAGAGAACTCAGGATTATTCTCCAGGCACTGCAGGAAAAAAGGGGCCTCATGTGACATTGCCTGGGGTTTCTCACGGTTTTTGCCTAGTTGCGGGTAAAGTTTGGCTTTCCTTTCAAGATACGACAGGAAACTCAGGAAGACACTAGTGTTCCGTCAGGGAAGTCAAGTTGCGAGGGGAAAGTCGTGATTGCTCTCGAGTCAATGCAGAGGAATAGGGCTTCAATTTGCATTGAAAGGGGTCATGCCAAAGTGTTTCTTGACTTGGGGCAGGAAATTTTCGGACCCCTCTAATTGCAAAAGGGGCCTCACGGAGTCTTTCAAGTTGTCTCTGAGAAGTCAGGAATACTTTTGAGGTGTGAACAGACTTTGGGATGCCTTTTGAGTCAGTGCAGGGGATTAGGGTCTGATCTGGAATTGAGGCACTAACCTCAGGGTGCCTCTCCATTTCTGACATGGATCTCAGTCTTCCTATGAAGATTCAACAGGGGAGTCATGCCACGTCTCTTGTTGAGGCATGAAACTCCACTATCTTTTCGAGTTGTCAAAGGCGTGTGAGGCCTCCTGTCGAGTAGAATTTCTGTCCAGGGGCTTTTTCTCCATGATGCACCTGGGAAGTCAGGCCTCCGTTCATGGTGTTAGTTGATCCCGGGAATTCTCTCTGAATCGGTACAGTGGAATCAGTCCTTTTGTCGAGAGGATGGGGAAATCGGTGTCTTTTTGAATTGTGGTACGACTCCCCGGGGTCCTCTCGAATTTCGAGGGGACATTGGCCTCCACTCAGATTTGACAGGAACATCTGGATTAATTTCCAGTCGAAGCAGAGGAATCGATCCTCACCTCGAGATGGCGAGTGGAAAACGGGTCTCTTTTTGAGCTCTGGCAGGAACCTCGCTGCTCTTCTCGTGTTTGTCCCAGTATGTCTTGGAGCTTCTTCAGTTGCATATAGGGTGCCTAGGATCCTTTCGTGTTTGAAGAGGGAATGTGCGATTTCTGTAAAGACGCTGCCTTTGAAAGGGACGTCCTGTCGCGTCGAGTGGATAATTTCATGGTTTTTCTTGTGTTGCGGCTTGAAGTTTGGAGGTCTCCTCGAGTTAAGACTGGAACCACCTGGACTCACTCGTTGTGCCTCAGTAAAGTCAGGTCTCCTTTCCTGTTGAAAGTGGTACCTCGGGATTCCTTTTGAGTCGCTGCAGGGCATGAAGGCCACAGTTAGACTTGAGTTTGTAAACTCAGTGTTCCTCTCCAGTGGGCACAGGGATCTTTGGGTTGCTATGAATGTAACACTAGGGAGTCAGGTCTAGTCTTTTTTGAGGAGAGAACTCTGTTTTCCCCCTGAGTTGTAAAAGGATAGCCAGGTCTGCTATCAAATTTAGAGGGAAATTTGGCCCTTTTAAAGAGGCTCAGGGGGCTGTTCCTGCCTCCGATCATGTTGGGAGATGATACTCTGCGTTCCACTGGAGCTGCTGCAAACACAACACGACTCAAGTTGAGTGTGAACTCGGAATCCTGTTCTTGCTGCAGTATCTACGGGGTAGCCCTTGAGTATCATAGATGTGACAGGACTCATGAAGTGGTGCAAGGGAAAGTTGGGATTCCTCATCAGTTGAAAGTGGAATGGTCAATTTTCTTCAGCTGAGGTGTGAACACGGGCCTTCTCTAAAATTTTGGCGGGGAAATTCGGTTTTCTTTTCTCATTGGGACGGCTATCTATGGACAATCCTTAAGTTGCATCATGGAATTCCAGCCTCATATCGAATTTGGAGAAGGAACTCGGGACTTCTGTCTATGTGCTGCAGGAAAAAAAGGGCCTTATCTTGCTTTGAAATAAGAATCTCGAGGTTTTTCTCGAGTTGCTATTGGAAGTGTGCTGATCCTCTCGAGTAATGACGGGAATATCAAGGAGCCTCCCGTGTGGTCTCTGGGAAGTTAGAACACCTTTCTATTTGTAAGGGGAACCTGGGCATTCCTTTGGAGTCGCTTCAGAGAAACAGGTCTGCATCTAGATTGGAGTCCGTTTAACTCAGGATTCCTCTCCAGTAGCAACAGAGTTCTCGGGGTGGCTCTCAAAATTCACCTGGGAAGTCAGGCCTCGTCTCAACTTCAAACGTGGAACTCTGCTTTCTTCTCGAGTTGAAAAAAGGGTGTTAGGCCACAGTCGAGTTGAAATTGCACCTGGAGATTGTCTTGAGAATGTTCGGGGAGTCAGGTCTCCACTCGACTTATGAATTGATACTCGAGGATACATTTGAATCTGTGCAGAGGAATCAGACAATATCTCGAATGGGTGGGGACATCGGTACCTTTTCAATTGTGTTTTGAGACCCCGGGGATCCTCTCGGGTCAAGGTGGTACCAGACTCCGCATAATGTGCGAAGGGTACTTCCGGATTTCATTCCAGACAAAGCAGGGGAATCGATTGTCATCTGGAAAAGAGGACTGCGAAACGGGGCACTTTTTCAGTTGTGGCAGGAAATGCGGTGTTCCTCTCGGTTGGGACTGTGTATGTCGGTGTAATTTTTGAGTCGCATACAGGATATTAATTAACCTATCGAGATTCAAACCGGAATCTGGGATTTTTCTTGAGAATCTGCAACGGAAATGGTCCTCATCTCGCCTGGAGGGCAGAATCTTGTGGTTTTTCTCGAGTTGCGGCGGGAATGTTCGGGTCCCTCTCGAGTTGCGATGGGACATCAGGATCTCACTGGTCTTCAAGAAAGTAGGGTCTCTTTTGGTGTTTGAAGGGGAACTTCGGCATTACTCTCAAGGCGTGGAATTGGAATAACGGCTCATCTAGATCTGATTCCGTAGATTGCCTTCTCCTCTCCATTGGGGATGGCTATGTCAATGAACTTTTTGAATCGCATAAAGGGTGTCAAGTACCCGTTCGAGTTATTAGCGGGAATGTGGGATTTCTCTTGAGTCTCTGCAGCAGAAAAGTTCCTCATCTCGCATTGATGGGGGAATTTTGTGGTTTTTCTTGAGTTGCGGCTGGAGCTTGGGGTTCCTCTCGAGTTGCTCCTGGGACCTCAGGAATTCTCTCCTGTTGTCTCTGGAAAGACAGGTCTCCTTTCAGGTTGGAAGGGGAACCTCGGTATTCCTCTTGGGGTGCCGCAGAGGAATAGGGCCGGATCTAGCATTCTGTAACTAAACTGTGTGCTCCTCTTCAGTGGGGTCGACTATGTCGGGTAATTTTGGAGTCACATAAAGGGTTTCAAGTACGCGTTCAAATTTCAAGCTGGAATGTGGGATTTCTCTTGAGACTCTGCAGCGGAATTTTTCTTCATCTCCCATTGAGGGGAGAATCTGGTTCTTTTTCTCGAGTTGCGGCAGGAAGCTTGGGGTTCTTCTCGACTTGCAAGGGGGACCTTAGGAACTCGCTCCTGTTGCACCAGGGAAATCAGGTACCCCCTCAGGTTGAAAGAGGAACCTCGGGATTTCTCTCGAGGTGCAGCAGCTTATTAGGCCCACATTTACCCTTGAGTCAGTCAACTGTGTGTTCCTCTCCAGTGGTGACATGGATCATAGGGTTGCTGTGCAGGTTCTTTGGAGAGTAAGGCTTTGTCTCGATTTGAGGCATGGAATTGTGCTTTCCCTTCGAATTTAACTGGCAATCAGTCCGCTTGTCACGATAAGGCTGTTCATTTGGGATTTTTCTATAGGCTCAGTATGGGTTTCAAGTTTCACATCATGCTGTGAGGGGATTATCGGTGTTCCATTGGAGCTTTGCTAGATTATCAGGACCTACCTCGAGTGGAAGGGGAACTCAGAGTCCATTATCCTTGCAGCAGAGTCCGCGGGAGTGCACTAGAGTTTCAATAGGAGATAGAGGCCACCTCTTGTGGTGGGAGAGGATGAAAGGTTTCCTCGAGAGATGAAGCATGGTTTGAACGCTCATATTATGAGGAGGTGGGGAATACGGATCTCTTCTAGAACTGTGGACCGAAACTCGGGGTTTCTCTCGGTTGAAGATGGGTATTCACGGAGCCCTTTGAATTTTAAATAGGGACTCAAGCCTTCTACGTTATCTTGAGAGAGAACTCCGGATTGCTCTCCAGGAGCTACATGAAAAAATGGCCCTCATGTGACGTTGCCTAGGGTTTCTCGTGATTTTTGGCGAGCTGCGGAGGGAAGTTAGATTTTCCTTTCGAAATACGAGGGGAAACTCAGGAGACACTCGTGTTGCCTCAGGGAAGTCAAGTTGCGAGGGGAAGGTCGTGATTGCTCTCGAGTCAATGCAGGGGAATCGGGCTTCCATTCTCATTGAAAGGGGTAATGCCAAAGTGTTTCTCGAGGTGGGGCAGGAAACTTTCAGATCCCTCGAGTTGCAAAAGGGGCCTCATGGAGCCTCTCAAGTTGTCTCTGGGAAGTCCGGAATCCGTTTGAGGTGTGAGGAGCCTTTGGGATGCCTTTTGAGTCAGTGCAGGGGATTAGGGTCTGATCTGGAATTGAGGCGCTAACCTCAGGGTGCCTCTCCATTTCTGACATGGATCTCAGTCTTCCTATGAAGATTCAACAGGGGAGTCATGCCACGTCTCTTGTTGAGGCATGAAACTCCGCTATCTTTTCGAGTTGTCAAAGGGGTGTGAGGCCTCCTGTCGAGTAGAATTTCTGTCCAGGGGCTTTTTCTCCATGATGCACCTGGGAAGGCAAGCCTCCGTTCGTGGTGTTAGTTGATCCCAGGAATTCTCTCTGAATCGGTACAGTGGAATCAGTCCTTTTGATGAGCAGATGGGTAAATCGGTGTCTTTTGGAATTGTGGCACAATTCCCCGGGTTCCTCTCGAGTTTCAAGGGGACATCGGCCTCCTCTCAGATTCAACGGGGACATCTGGATTAATTTCCAGACGAAGCCAGGGAATCGATCCTCACCTCGAGATGATGAGTGGAAAACGGGTCTCTTTTTGAGCTGTGGCAGGAACAACTCTGCTCCTCTCGAGTTTGGTCCGATATCTCTTGGAACTTCTTCAGTTGCGTAAAGGGTGCCGAGAATCCTTTCGAGTTTGAAGAGGGAATGTGTGATTTCTGTAAAGACGCTGCAGCGGAAAGGGACGTCCTGTTGCGTCGAGTGGATAATTTCATGGTTTTTCTCGAGTTGCGGCTTGAAGATTGTTGGTCTTCTCGAATTACGACGGGAACAACCTGGACTCACTCGTTTTGCCTCAGGGAAGTCAGGTCTCCTTTCTTGTTGAAAGTGGAACCTCGGGATTCCTTTAGAGTCGCTGCAGGGCCTGAGGGCCAGAGTTAGACTTGAGTGTGTAAATTCAGTGTTCCTCTCCAGTGGGCACAGGGATCTTGGGGTTGCTATGAAGGTTCCACTAGGGAGTCAGGCCTAGTCCTGTTGAGGATGGAACTCTGCTTTGCCCCGAGTTGTAAAAGGATTGTCAGGTCTGCTATCAAAATTAGCGGGAAATTTGGCCTTCTTAAAGAGGCTCAGCGGGGGATTCATGCCTCCGATCATGTTGGGAGATGATACTCCATGTTCCACTGGAGCTGCTGCAAACACAACACGACTCATCTCAAGTTGAGTGTGAAATCGGAGTCCTGTGACCTTGTTGCAGTATCTAAGGGGTAGCCCTTGAGTATCATAGATGTGACATGACTCGTGGAGTGGTGCGAGGGGAAGTTGGGATTCCTCTTCAGTTGAAAGTGGAATGGCACATTTTCTTGAGCTGTGGTGTGAACACGTGCCTTCTCTTAAACTTTGGCGGGGAAATTCGGTTTTCTTCTCTCACTGGGACGGTTATTTCGGGGAGACCCTTAGGTTGCATCATGGAATTCAAGCCTCATATCGAATTTGGAGAAGGAACTCGGGACTTCTGTCTATGTGCTGCAGGAAAAAAAGGGCCTTATCTTGCTTTGAAATAGGAATTTCGAGGTTTTTCTCTAGTTGCTGTTGGAAGTGTGCTGATCCTCTCGAGTAATGACAGGAATATCACGGAGCCTCCTGTGTGGTCTCTGGGAAGGTAAATCTCCTTTCCTTTTGCAAGGGGACCCTGAGCATTCCTTTGGAGTCACTGCAGAGAAACAGGTCTGCATCTAGATTGGAGTCCATTTAACTCTGGATTCCTCTCCAGTAGCAACAGAGTTCTCGGGGTGGCTCTCAAAATTCTCCTGGGAAGTCAGGCCTCGTCTCTTCTTCATATGTGGAACTCTGCTTTCTTCTCGAGTTGAGAAAGGGGTGTTAGGCTTCAATCGAGTTGAATTTGCACCTGGAGATTGTATTGAGAATGTTCGGGGAGTCAGGTCTCCACTCGTCTTGTGAGTTGATACTCGAGGATACATTTGAATCTGTGCAGTGGAATCAGACAATATCTCGAGTAAGTGGGGACATCGGTACCTTTTCCAATTGTGTTTTGAAAACCCGGGGATCTTCCCGGGTTTCAATGTGGTACCGTACTCCTGGTACTGTGTGACGGGTATGTCCGGATTCCATTCCAGACAAAGCAGGGGAATCGATTGTCATCTGGGAAAGAGGACTGTTAAACGGGGCACTTTGTCAGTTGTGGCAGGAAATACGATGTTCCTCTCGGTTGGGACTGGGTATGTCGGTGTCATATTTGAATTGCATAAAGGATGTTAAATAACCTGTCGAGTATCAAACTGGAATGTGGGATTTTTCTTGAGAATCTGCAACAGAAATGGTCCTCATCTCGTCTGGAGGGCAGAATCTTGTGGTTTTTCTCGAGTTGCGGCGGGAAGGTTCGGGTCCCTCTCGAGTTACAATGGGACATCAGGATCTCACTTGTTTTCCTTCAGTGAAGTCAGGTCTCTTTTCGTGTTGTAAGGGGAATTTCGGGATTACTCTCAAGGCGTGGAATTGGAATAACGGGTCATCTACAGTTGATTCTGGAAATTGTGTTCTCCTCTCCAGTGAGGATGGCTATGTCAATGAACTTTTTGAGTCTCAGAAAGGGTGTCAAGTACCCGTTCGAGTTACTAGCGGGAATGTGGGATTTCACTTGAGACTTTGCAGCAGAAAGTTCCTCATCTCGCATTAATTTGGGAATCTTGTGGTTTTTCTCGAGTTGCAGTGGGAACTTGGGGTTCCTCTCGAGTTACCATTGGTACCTCAAGAACTCTCTCGTCTTCTCGCAGGGAAGTCAGGTCTCTTTTCGTGTTAGAAGGGGAACCTCGGGATTCCTCTCGAGGCACTGCAGAGGAATAGGGCGGCATCTAGTGTTGTGTATGTAAACTGTGTGCTCCTCTTCAGTGGGGACAGCTATGTTGGGGAATTTTTGAGTCTAATAAAGGTTGTCAAGTACCCATTCGAATTCAAGTGGGAATGTGGGATTTCTATTGAGACGCTGCAGCGGAAAATTTCCTCATCTCCCATTGAGGGGAGAATCTGGTTTGTTTTCTCAAGTTGTGGCGGTTAATTTGGGGTTCTTCTTGTCCTCCGACGGGAACCGAAGGAATTCGCTCGTGTTGCCCCAGGGAAATCAGGTCTCCTCTCGTGTTGAAAGGGGAACCTCGGGATTTCTCTCGAGGCGCAGCAGAGGAATAGGACCACATCTACCGTTGAGTCAGTCAATTGTGTGTTCCTCTCCAGTGGCGACAGGAATCTCATGGTTGCTATGAAGGTCCTACTGTGGAGTCAGGCTTCGTCTCAATTGGAGGCATGGAATTATGCTTTCCCTTCGAGTAGTAAATGGCAATCAGTCCTCTTGTCATGATAAGGTTGTTCATTAGGGCTTTTTCTAAAGGCTCAGCAAGGGTGTCAGGTTTCCAATCATGTTGTGAGGGGATAGTCCGTGTTCCATTGGAGCTTTGCTAGATTATCAGGACCTACGTCCAGTGGAGGGGGAACTCAGAATCCATTATCCTTGCAGCAGGATCGCCAGGAGTGCCCTCGAGTTTCAATAGGAGAAAGAGGCCACCTGTTTTGGTGGGAGAGGATGAAAGGATTCCTCAAGAGTTGAAGCAGTGTTTGAACTTTCATATCATGAGGAGGTGGGGAATACAGATCTCTTCTAGAGCTGTGGATGGAAACTCGGGGTTTCTCTCGAATGAAGATTGGTATTGAGGGACCCCATTGCATTGAAAACAGTGATTCAAGCCTCCTATGTTATCTTGAGAGAGAACTCGGGATTGTTCTCCAGGCACTGCAGGAAAAAATGGGCCTCATGTGACATTGCCTGTGGTTTATCGCAGTTTTGGTGAGTTGCGGGGGAAGTTTGGCTTTCCTTTCGAGATACGATGGGAAACTCAGGGAGACATTCATGTTCCCTCAGGGAAGTCAAGTTCCGAGGGGAAGGTCGTGATGGCTCTCTAGTCAAAGCAGAGGATCGGGCTTCAACTTGCATTGAAATGGGTAATGCCATAGTGTTTCTTGAGGTGGGGCAGGAAACTTTCAGATCCCTCGAGTTGCAAAAGGGGCCTCACGGAGCCTCTCAAGTTGTCTCTGGGAAGTCTGGAAACCGTTTGAGGTGTGAGGAGACTTTGGGATGCCTTTTGAGTCAGTGCAGGGGATTAGGGTCTGATCTGGAATCGAGGCACTAACCTCAGGGTGCCTCTCCATTTCTGACATGGATCTCAGTCTTCCTATGAAGATTCAACAGGGGAGTCATGCCACGTCTCTTGTTGAGGCATGAAACTCCACTATCTTTTCGAGTTGTCAAAGGGGTGTGAGGCCTCCTGTCGAGTAGAATTTCTGTCCAGGGGCTTTTTCTCCATGATGCACCTGGGAAGTCAGGCCTCCGTTCATGGTGTTAGTTGATCCTTGGAATTCTCTTTGAATCGGTACAGTGCAATCAGTCCTTTTGTCGAGCGGATGGGGAAATCGGTGTCTTTTTGAATTGTGGCATGACTCCCCGGATTCCTCTCGAGTTTCAAGGGGACATTGGCCTCCACTCAGATTTGACAGGAACATCTGGATTAATTTCCAGTCGAAGCAGGGGAATCGATCCTCACCTCGAGATGACGAGTGGAAAACGGGTCTCTTTTTGAGCTGTGGCAGGAACCACGCTGCTCCTCTTGAGTTTGTCCCGGTATGTCTTGGAGCTTCTTCAGTTGTGTATAGGGTGCCGAGGATCCTTTCGAGTTTGAAGAGGGAATGTGCGATTTCTGTAAAGACACTGCCTTTGAAAGGGACGTCCTGTCGCGTCGAGTGGATAATTTCATGGTTTTTCTCGTGTTGCGGCTTGAAGTTTGGAGGTCTCCTCGAGTTAAAACTGGAACCACCTGGACTCACTCGTTGTGCCTCAGTGAAGTCAAGTCTCCTTTCCTGTTGAAAGTGGTACCTCGGGATTCCTTTTGAGTCACTGCAGGGCATGAAGGCCACAGTTAGACTTGAGTGTGTAAACTCAGTGTTCCTCTCCAGTGGGCACAGGGATCTTGGGGTTCCTATGAATGTTCCACTAGGGAGTCAGGCCTAGTCTTTTTTGAGGAGGGAAGTCTGATTTCCCCCCGAGTTGTAAAAGGATTGTCAGGTCTGCTATCAAAATTAGCGGGAAATTTGGCCTTTTTAAAGAGGCTCAGCGGGGGATTCATGCCTCCAATCATGTTGGGAGACGATACTCTGCGTTCCACTGGAACTGCTGCAAACACAACACGACTCAAGTTGAGTGTGAACTCGGAATCCTGTTCTTGCTGCAGTATCTACGGGGTAGCCCTTGAGTATCATAGATGTGACAGGACTCATGAAGTGGTGCGAGGGGAAGTTGGGATACCTCATCAGTTGAAAGTGGAATGGCCAATTTTCTTCAGCTGAGGTGTGAACACGGGCCTTCTCTAAAACTTTGGCCAGGAATTCTGTTTTCTTCTCTCATTGGGGTGGCTATCTATGGGCGAACCTTACGTTGCCTCATCGAATTCCAGCCTCATATAGAATTTGGAGAAGGAACTCGGGACTTCTGTCTATGTGCTGCAGGGAAAAAAAAGGGGGCCCTATCTTGCTTTGAAATAAGAATCTCGAGGTTTTTCTCAAGTTGCTGTTGGAAGTGTGCTGATCCTCTCGAGTAACGACGGGAATATCAAGGAGCCTCCCGTGTGGTCTCTGGGAAGTTAGAACGCCTTTCCATTTGTAAGGGGACCCTGGGCATTCCTTTGGAGTCGCTGCAGAGAAACAGTTCTGCATCTAGATTGGAGTCCGTTTGACTCAGGATTCCTCTCCAGTAGCAACAGAGTTCTCGGGGTGGCTCTCAAAATTCACCTGGGAAGTCAGGCCTCGTCTCAACTTCAAACGTGGAACTCTGCTTTCTTCTCAAGTTGAAAAAGGGGTGTTAGGCCCCAATCGAGTTGAATTTGCACATGGAGATTGTATTGAGAATGTTCGGGGATTCAGGTCTCCACTCGTCTTGTGAGTTGATACTTGAGGATACATTTGAATCTGTGCAGTGGAATCAGACAATATCTCTAGTGGGTGGGGACATCGGTACCTTTTCCAATTATGTTTTGAAACCCTGGGGATCCTCCCAGGTTTAAAGTTGGTACCGTACTCCTCATACTATGCACCGGGAACATCCAGATTCCATTCCAGACAAAGCAGGGGAATCGATTGTCATCTGGAAAAGAAGAATGTTAAATGGGGCACTTTGTTAGTTGTGGCTGGAAATTCAGTGTTCCTCTCGGTTGGGACTGGTTATGTCGGTGTAATTTTTGAGTCGCATACAGGATATTAATTAACCTGTCGAGTTTCAAACCGGAATGTGGGAGTTTTCAGTTTTCTTGAGAATCTGCAACGGAAATGGTCCTCATCTCGCCTGGAGGGCAGAATCTTGTGGTTTTTCTCGAGTTGCGGCGGGAAGGTTCGGATCCCTCTCGAGTTGCGACGGGACATCAGGATCTCACTGGTCTTCAAGAAAGTCGGGTCTCTTTTGGTGTTGGAAGGGGAACTTCGGCATTACTCTCAAGGTGTGGAATTGGAATAAAGGCTCATCTAGATCTGAGTCCATAAATTGCCTTCTCCTCTCCATTGAGGATGGCTGTGTCAATGAACTTTTTGAATCGCATAAAGGGTGTCAAGTACCCGTTCGAGTTTCAAGCGGGAATGTGGGATTTCTCTTGAGACTCTCCAGCAGAAAAGTTCCTCATCGCTCATTGATGGGGAAATCTTGTGGTTTTTCTCGAGTTGCGGCGGGAGCTTGGGGTTCCTCTCGAGTTGCGATTGGGACCGCAAGAACTCTCTCGTCTTCTACCAGGGAAGTCAAGTCTCCTTTCGTGTTGGAAGGGGAACATCGGGATTCTTCTCGAGGAGCCGCAGAGGAATAGGGCAGCATCTAGCGTTGTGTACCTAAACTGTGTGCTCCTCTTCTGTGGGGACAGCTATGTTGGGGAATTTTTGAGTCACATAAAGGGTGTCATGACACGTTCGAACTTCAAGCGGGAATGTGGGATTTCTATTGAGACGCTGCAGCAGAAAATTTCCTCATCTCCCTTTGAGGGGAGAATCTGTTGTTCTTTCTCGAGCTGTGGCAGGAAGCTTGGGGTTCTTCTCGACTTGCGACTGGAACCTTAGGAACTTGCTCGTGTTGCCCCGGGGAATCAGGTCTCCTCTCGAGTTGAAGGGGAGCCTCGGGATTTCTCTCGAGGTGCAGCAGAGAAATAGGGCCACACCTAGCTTTGAGTCAGTCAACTGTATGTTCCTCCCCAGGGGCGACAGGGATTGTGGGGTTGCTATGAAGGTTCTACCGGGGAGTCAGGCTTCGTCTCGATTGGAGGCATGAAATTGTGCTTTCCCTTCGAGTTGTGAATAGGCAATCAGTCCTCTTGTCGAGATAAGTCTGTTCATTAGGGCTTTTTCTATAGGCTCAGCATGGGTGTCAGGTTTCCCATTGTGTTGTGAGGGGAGAGTCGGTGTTCCATTGGAGCTTTGCTAGATCAGCAGGACCTACCTCGATTGGAGGGGGAACTCAGAGTCCATTATCCTTGCAGCAGGGTCCACGGGAGTGCACTCAAGTTTCAATAGGAGATAGAGGCCACCTCTTGTGGTGGGAGAGGATGAGAGGATTCCTCTAGACGTGAAGCATTGTTTGAACACTCATATCGTGAGGAGGTGGGGAATACAGATCTCTTCTAGAGCTGTGCTCAGAAACTCAGGGTTTCTCTCGATTGAATATGGGTATTCAGGGAGCCTCTTGAATTGTAAATAGGTGTTCAAGACTCCAATGTTATCTTGAGAGAGAACTTAGGATTGCTTTCCAGGCACTGCAGGAAAAAATGGGCCTCATGTGACGTTGCCTGCAGTTTCTCACTGTTTTGTGCGTGTTGCAGGGGAAGTATGGCTTTCCTTTCGAGAAACGATGGAAAACTCAGGAGACACTCGTGTTGCCTCAGGGAAGTCAAGTTGCGAGGGGAAGGTCGTGATTGCTTTCGAGTAAATGCAGAGGAATCGGGCTTCAATTCGCATTCAAAGGGGTAATGCCAAAGTGTTTCTCGAGTTGGGAAAGGAAAGTTTCGGATCCCTCAAGTTGCAAAAGGGGCCTCACGGAGCCTCTCAAGTTGTCTCTGGGAAGTCCGGAATCCGTTTGAGGTGTGAGGAGCCTTTGGGATGTCTTTCGAGTCAGTGCAGGGGAATAGGGTCTGATCTGGAAGTGAGGCGCTAACCTCAGGGTGCCTCTCCATGTCTAACATGGATCTCAGTCTTCCTATGAAGATTCAACAGGGGAGTCGTGCCACGTCACTTGTTGAAGCATTGAACTCCGCTATCTTTTCGAGTTGTCACAGGGGTGTGTGGCCTCCTGTCGAGTAGAATTTCTGTCCAGGGGCTTTTTCTCCATGATGCACCTGGGAAGTCAGGCTTCCGTTCATGGTGTTAGTTGATCCTGGAAATTCTCTTTGAATCAGTACAGTGGAATCAGTCCTCATATCGAGCGGATGTGAAATCAGTGTTTTTTGAATTATGGCATGACTCCCCGGGGTCCTCTCCTGTTTCAAGGGGACATCGGCCTCCCCTTCACAGTCGATGGGAACATCGAGATTAATTTTCAGACAAAGCAGGGGAATCGATCCTCACCTCAAGATGACGAGTGGAAAACGGGTCTCTTTTTGAGCTCTGGCAGGAATCTCTCCTCCTCTTGCAGCTCCTCTCGAATTTTCCAGGTACCTCGTGGAACTTCTTCAGTTGAATAAAGGGTGCCGAGAATCCTTTGGAGTTTGAAGAGGGAATGTGGGATTTCTCTAAAGACGCTGCAGCAGAAAGGTATTTCCTGTCCCTTGGAGTGGAGAATTTTATGACTTTTCTTGAGTTGCGGCTTGGAGGTATTCTCAAGTTAAGACGGGAGCCACCTGGACTCACTCGTTTAGCCTCAGGGAAGTCAGGTCTCCTTTCGTGTTGAAAGTGGAACCTCAGGATTCCTTTCGAGTCACTGCAGGGTATGAGCACCACATTTAGACTTGAGTGTGTAAACTCAGTGTTCCTCTCCAGTGGACACAGGAATCTTGGGGCTGCTATGAAGGTTCCACTGGGGAGTCAGGCCTAGTCTTTGCTGAGGAGGGAACTCTGCTTTCCCCCCGAGTTGTTAAAGGATTGTCAGGTCTGCTCTCAATTTTAGCGGGAAACTTGGGCTTTTTAAAGAGGCTCAATGGGGGATTCATGCCTCTGAACATGTTGGGAGGTGATACTCCGTGTTCCACTGGAGCTGCTACAAACACAACACGACTCATGTCTAGTTGAGTGTGAACTCGGAGTTCTGTGACCTTGCTGCAGTATCTTTGGGATTGCCATTGAGTATCATAGATGTGACTGGACTCGTGAAGTGGTGCGAGGGTAAGTTGGGATTCCTCTTCAGTTGATAGTGGAATGGCCCATTTTCTTCAGCTGAGGTGTGATCACGGGCCTTCTCTTAAACTGTGGCTGGGAAATTCGATTTTCTTCTCTCATTGGGACAAGTATCTCTGGGTGACCCTTAAGTTGCATCATGGAATTCAAGCCTCATTTCGAATTTGCAGGACAACTCGGGAATTCTGTCTATGTGCTGCAGGACAAAAAGGGTCTCATCTTGCTTTGAAAGAGGAATCTCGAGGTTTTTCTCCAGTTGCTGTGGAAAGTGTGCTATCCTCTTGAGTACCGATGGGAATATCACGGAGCCTCCCGTGTGGTCTCTGGGAAGTCAGAACACATTTCCATTTGCAAGGGAACCTCGGGATTCCTTTGGAGTCGCTGCAGAGAAACAGGTCTGCATCTAGATTGGAGTCCATTTAACTCAGGATTCCTCTCCAGTAGCAACAGAATTCTTGGGGTGGCTCATAATATTTACCTGGTTGTCAGGCCTCGTCTCATATTCAGACATGGAACTCCGCTTTCTTATCGAGTTGAAAAAGGGTGTTAGGCCACAGTCGAGTTGAAATTGCACCTGGAGATTGTATTGAGAATGTTCGGGGAGTCAGGTCTCCACTCATCTTGTGAGTTGATACTCGAGGATACATTTGAATCTGTGCAGAGGAATCAGACAATATCTCCAGTGGGTGGGGGCATCGGTACCTTTTCCAATTGTGTTTTGAGATCCCGGGGATCCTTTCGGGTTTCAAGGTGGTACCAGACTCCACATAATGTGTGAAGCGAACTTCCGGATTCCATTCCAGACAAAGTAGGGGAATCGATTGTCATCTGGAAAAGAGGACTGCGAAATGGGGCACTTTTTCAGTTGTGGCAGGAAATGCGGTGTTCTTCTCGGTTGGGACTGGGTATGTCGGTGTAATTTTTGATTCGCATACAGGATGTTAATTAAGCTATCGAGATTCAAACCGGAATCTGGGATTTTTCTTGAGAATCTGCAATGGAAATGGTCCTCATCTCGCCTGGAGGGCAGAATCTTGTGGTTTTTCTCGAGTTGCGGCGGGAATGTTTGGGTCCCTCTCGAGTTGCGATGGGACATCAGGATCTCTCTCGTGTTCCTTCAGGGAAGTCAGGTCTCTTTTCGTGTTGGAAGGGAACCTGGGAATTACTCTCGAGGTGTGGAATTGGTATAAGGGCTCATCTAGAGTTGAGTCTCTGAATACTGTTCTCCTCTCCAGTGGGGAAGGCTATGTCAATGAACTTTTTGAGTCACATAAAGGGTGTCAAGTACCCGTTCGAGTTACTAGCGGGAATGTGGGATTTCTCTTGAGACTCGGCAACAGAAAATTTCCTCATCTCGCATTGATGTGGGAATCTTGTAGTTTTTCTCGAGTTGCAGCGCGAGTTTTGTTTACTCTCGAGTTGTGACTGGGACCTCAGAAACTCTCTCCTGTGGTTCCTGGGAATCAGGTCTCCTTTCTTGTTGGAAGGGGCACTTCGGGATTCTTCTCGAGACACTGCAGAGAAATAGGGCCGTATCTAGCTTTGTGTACCTAAACTGTGTTCTCTTCAGTGGGGACGGCTATGTCGGGAAATTTTTGAATCACATAAAAGGTGTCAAGTCCCCGTTCCAATTTCAAGCAGGAATGTGGGATTTCTCTTAAGACTCTGCAGCAAAATTTTCCTCATATCCCATTGAGGGGAGAATCTGGTGGTAATTCTCGAGTTGTGACGGGAAACTTGCGGTTCTTCTTGCTTGCGACGGGGACCTTAGGAACTCGCTTGTGTTGCCCCAAGGAAATCTCTTCTCTTGTTGAAAGGGGAACCTCGGGATTTCTCTCGAGGCGCAGAAGAGGAATACAACCACATCTAGCGTTGAGTCAGTCAACTGTGTGTTCCTCTCCAGTGGCCACAGGGATCGTGGGGTTGCTATGAAGGTTCTACTGGGGAGTCAGGCTTCATCTCGATTGGAGGCATGGAATTGTGCTTTCCCTTTGAGTCGTAAATGGCAATCAGTCCTCTTGTCATGATAAGGCTGGTCATTAGGGCTTTTCCTATAGGCGGAGCATGGGTGTCAGGTTTCCCATCATGTTGTGAGGTGATAGTCCGTGTTCCATTGGAGCTTTGCTAGATCATCAGGACTTACGCCGAGTGGAGGGGGAACTCAGAGTGCATTATCCTTGCAGCAGGATCCCCAGGAGTGCACTCGAGTTTAAATAGGAGATAAAGGCCACCTCTTGTGTTGGGAGAGGATGAAATGATTCTTCGAGAGTTGAAGCAGGCTTTGAACGTTCATACCCTGAGGAGGTGGGGAATACAGATCTCTTCTAGAGCTGTGGATGGAAACTCGGGGTTTGTCTCAATTGAAGATGGGTATTCAGGGAGCCCATTGAATTTTAAATAGGGATTCAAGACTCCTATATTATCTTGAGAGAGAACTCGGGTTGCTCTGAAGGCGCTGCAGTAAAATATGTGCCTCATGTGACGTTGCCTGGTGTTTCTCGCGGTTTGGGGGGCTTTTCGAGGGAAGTTTGACTTTCCTTTCGAGATACGACGGGAATCTCATGGAGACACTCGTGTTGCCTCAGGGAAGTCAAGTTACGAGGGGAAGGTCGTGATTGCTATCGAGTCAATTCAGAGGAATCGGGCTTCAATTCTCATTGAAATGGGTAATGCCAAAGTGTTTCTCGAGTTGGGGCAGGAAAATTTCAGATCCCTCGAGTTGCAAAAGGGGCCTCAGGGGGCCTCTCAAGTTGTCTCTGGGAAGTCCACAATCCTTTTGATGTGTGAGGAGTGTTTGGGATGCCTTTTGTTTCAGTGCAGGGGATTAGGGTCTGATCTGGAATTGAGGCGCTAACCTCAGAGTGCCTCTCCATTTCTGACATGGATCTCAGTCTTCCTATGAAGATTCAACAGGGGAGTCATGCCACGTCTCTTGTTGAGGCATTGAACTCCGCTATCTTTTCGAGTTGTCAAGGGATGTGAGGCCTCCTGTCAAGTTGAATTTCTGTCCAGGGGCTTTTTCTCCATGATGCACCTGGAAAGTCAGTCCTCTGTTCGTGGTGTTACTTGATCCCGGGAATTCTCTTTTAATCCATACAGTGGAATCAGTACTTATGTCGAGCGGTTGGGGAAATAGGTGTCTCTTTGAATTGTGGCACGACTCCCCAGGGTCCTCTCGAGTTTCAAGGGGACATCAGCCTCCTCTCAGATTCGACGGGAACATCGGGATTAATTTCCAGATGAAGCAGGGGAATCAATCCTCACCTTGAGATGACAAGTGGAAAAAGGGTCTCTTTTTGAGCTGTGGCAGGAACCACGCTGCTCGTCTCGAGTTTGGCCAGTATCTTGTGGAACTTCTTCAGCTGCATATAGGATGCTGAGAATCCTTTAGAGTTTGAAGAGAGAATGTGGGATTTCTGTAAAGACGCTGCAGCGGAAAGGGACATCCTATCGCGTCGAGTGGAGAATTTCATGGTTTTTCTCGAGTTGCGGCTTGATGCTTGGGGGTCTTCTCGATTTACAGTGGGAACCACCTGGACTCGCTTGTTTTGCCTCAGTGAAATCAGGTCTCCTTTCTTGTTGAAAGTGGAACCTCTGGATTCCTTTCGAGTCGCTGCAGGGCATGAGGACCAGAGTTGGAATTGAGTGTGTAAACTCAGTGTTCCTCTCCAATGGGCACAGGGATCTTGGGGTTGCTATGAATGTTCCACTGTAGAGTCAGGTCTAGACTTTGTTGAGGAGGGAACTCTGCTTTCCCCCCGAGTTGTAAAAGGATTGTCAGGTGTGCTATCAACGTTAGTGGGAAATTTGTGCTTTTTAAGAGGCTCAGCGGGGATTCATGCCTCCGATCATGTTGGGAGATGATACTCCATGTTCCACTGGAGCTGCTGCAAACACAACACAACTCATCTCTAGTTGGGTGTGAACTCGGAGTCCTTTGACGTTGCTGCAGTATCTGTGGGGTAGCCCTTGAGTATGATAGATGTGAAAGGACTCGTGAAGTGGTGCGAGGGGAAGTTGGGATTCCTCTTCAGTTGAAAGAGGAATGACCCATTTTCTTCAGCTGAGGTGTGATCACAGGCCTTCTCTTTAACTTTGGCGGGGAAATTCGGTATTCTTCTCTCATTGGGATGGTTATTTCTGGGCGACCCTTAAGGTGCATCATGGAATTCAAGCCTCATATCAAATTTGGAGAAGGAACCCGGGACTTCTGTCTATGTGGTGCAGGGAAAAAATGGCCTTATCTTGCTTTGAAATAGGAATCTTGAGGTTTTTCTCGAGTTGGTGTTGGAAGTGTGCTGATCCACTCGAGTAACGACGGGAATATCACAGAGCCTCCCGTGTGGTCTCTGGGAAGTTAGAACGCCTTTCCATTTGTAAGGTGAATCTGGGGATTCCTTTGGAATCGCTGCAGAGAAACAGGTCTGCATCTAGATTGGAGTCCATTTAACTCAGGATTCCTCTTAAGTAGCAACAGAGTCGGAGAAGGCAATGGCAAGCCACTCCAGTACTCTTGCCTGGAAAATCCCGTGGATGGAGGAGCCTGGTAGGCTGCAGTCCATGGGGCCGCTATGGGTCGGACACGACTGAGCGACTTCACTTTCACTTTTCACTTTCACACATTGGAGAAGGAAATGGCAACCCACTCCAGTGTTCTTGCCTGGAAAATCCCAGGGATGGGGGAGCTTGGTGGGCTTCCGTTTATGGGGTCACACAGAGTCGGACACGACTGAAGTGACTTAGCAGCAGCAGCAGCAGCAACAGAGTTCCTGGGTGGCTTTCAAAATTCACCTAGGGGATCAGGCCTCGTCTCGTTTTCAGACATGGAACTCCACTTTCTTCTCAAGTTGAAAAAGGGGTGTTAGGCCACAGCTGAGTTGAACTTGCACCTGGAGATTGTATTGAGAATGCTCTGGGAGTCAGGTCTCCACTCGTCTTGTGAGTTGATAATCGAGGATACTTTTGAATCTGTGCAGTGGAATCAGGCAAAATCTCGAGTGGGTGGAAACATCGGTACGTTTTCCAACTGTGTTTTGAAACCCCGGGGATCTTCCCGGGTTTAAGGTGGTACCGGACTCCTCGTACTGTGCAACGGGTACGTCTGGATTCCATTCCAGACAAAGCAGGGGAATCGATTGTCATCTGGAAAGAGGACTGGTAAACGGGACACTTTTTCAGTTGTGGCATGAAATGCGGTGTTCCTCTCGGTTGGGACTGGGTATGTCGATATAATTTTTTAGTCGCATAAAGGATGTTAATTAACCTGTAGAGTTTCAAACCAGAATGTGGGATTTTTCTTGAGAATCTGCAACGGAAATGGTCTTTAACTCGCCTGGAGGGCAGAATCTTGTGGTTTTACTCGAGTTGCAGCGGGAAGGTTCGGGTCCCTCTCGAGTTGCAATGGGACATCAGGATCTCGTTCGTGTTCTTTCAGGGAAGTCAGGTCTCTTTTCGTGTTGTAAGGGGAACTTCAGGATTACTCTCAAGGCCTGGATTGGAATAATGTTTCATCTACAGTTGATTCTATAAATTGTGTTCTCCTCTCCATTTGGAATGGCTATGTCAATGAAGGTTTTGAGTCGCAAAAAGGGTGTCAAGTACCCGTTCAAGTTTCAAGCGGGAATGTGAGATTTCTCCTGAGACTCTTCAGCAGAAAAGTTCCTCATCTCGCATTGATGGGGGAATCATGTGGCTTTTCTCAAGTTGCGGTGAAATCTTGGGGCTCCTCTCGAGTTGTGATTGGGACCTCAAGAACTCTCTCATCTTCTCCCAGGGAAGTCAGGTCTCCGTGTTGAAAGGGGAACCTCGGGATTTCTCTCCAGGTGCCCCAGAGGAATTGGGCCGCATCTAGCCTTGTGTACCTAAACTGTGTGCTCCTCTTCTGTGGGGACAGCTATGTCGGTGAATTTTTGAGTCACATAAAGTGTGTCATGACCCGTTCTAATTTCAAGTGGGAATGTGGGATTTCTCTTGAGACGTTGCAGTAGAAACTTTCCTCATCTCCCATTGAGGGGAGAATCTGGTGGCTTTTCTCAAGATGCTGCAGGAAGCTTGGGGTTCTTCTCGACTTGCAACTGGAACCTTAGGAACTCGCTCGTGTTGCCCCAGGGAAATCAGGTCTCCTCTCGAGTTGAAGCAGAACCTCGGGATTTCTCTCGAGGCACAGCAGAGGTTAGGGCCACATCTAGCTTTGAGTCAGTCAACTGTGTGTTCCTGTCCAGTGGCGACAGGGATCCTAGGGTTGCTATGAAGGTTCTACTGGTGAGTCAGGTTTTGTCTCGATTGGGGACATGAAATTGTGCTTTCCCTTTGAATTGTGAAAGGGCAATTAGTCGTCTTTCAGAGAAAAAGTAGTTCATTAGGGCTTTTTCTATAGGCTCAGCCTGGGTGTCAGGTTTCCCATCATGTCGTGAGAGGATAGTCGGTGTTCCATTGGAGTTTTGCTAGATCAACAGGACCTACCTCGCGTGGAGGGGGAAATCCATTATCCTTGCATCAGGATCCGTAGGAGTGTACTCGAGTTTCAGTAGGAGATAGAGGTCACCTCTTGTGGTGGGAGAGGATGAGAGGATTCCTCTAGAGTTGAAGCAGGGTTTGAACGCTCATATCATGAGGAGGTTCAGTTCAGTTCAGTTCAGTTCAGTCGCTCAGTCGTGTCCGACTCTCTGCGACCCCATGAATCACAGCACGCCAGGCCTCCCTGTCCATCACCAACTCCCGGAGTACACTCAAACTCATGTCCACAGAGTCGGTGATGCCATCCAGCCATCTCATTCTCCGTCGTCCCCTTCTCCTCCCACCCCCAACCTTTCCCAGCATCAGAGTCTTTTCCAGTGAGTCAACTCGTCTCATGAGGTGGCCAAAGTATTGGAGTTTCAGCTTTAGCATCAGTCCCTCCAATGAACATCCAGGATTGATCTCCTTTAGAATGGACTGGTTGGATCTCCTTGCAGTATAAGGGACTCTCAAGAGTCTTCTCCAACACCACAGTTCAAAAGCATCTATTCTTCGGCGATCAGCTTTCTTCACAGTCCAACTCTCACATCCATACATGACCACGGGAAAAACCATTGCCTTGACTAGACGGACCTTGGTCGGCAAAGTAATGTCTCTGCTTTTTAATATACTATCAAGGTTGGTCATAACTTTCCTTCCAAGGAGCAAGCGTCTTTTAATTTCATGGCTGCAATCAGCATCTGCAGTGATTTTGGAGCCCAAAGAAACAAAGTCTGACACTGTTTCCACTGTTTTTCCATCTATTTCCCATGAAGTGATGGGACCAGATGCCATGATCTTTGCTTTCTGAATGTTGAGCTTCAAGCCAACCTTTTCACTCTCCTCTTTCACTTTCATCAAGAGGCTTTTGAGTTCCTCTTCACTTTCTGCCATAAGGGTAGTGTCATCTGCATATCTGAGGTTATTGATATTTCTCCCAGCAATCTTGATTCCAGCTTGTGCTTCTTCCAGCCCAGCGTTCCTCATGATGTACTCTGCATATAAGTTAAATAAGCAAGGTGACAATATACAACCTTGACGCACTCCTTTTCCTATTTGGAACCAGTCTGTTGTTCCATGACCAGTTCTAACTGTTGCTTCCTGACCTGCATACAGGTTTCTCAAGAGGCAGGTCAGGTGGTCTGGGATTCCCATCTCTTTCAGAATGTTCCACAGTTTATTGTGATCCACACAGTCAAAGGCTTTGGCATAGTCAATGAAGCAGAAATAGATGTTTTTCTGAAACTCTCTTGCTTAGGGAATACCAATCTCTTCGAGAGCTGTAGATGGAAACTCACGGTTTCTCTCGACTGAAGATGGGTATTCAGGGAGTCACTTGAATTGTAAATAAGGGTTCAAGACTCCTATGTTATCTTGAGAGAGAACTCGGGTTTGCTCTCCAGGTGCTGCAGGAAAAAATGGGCCTCATGTGACGTTGCCTGCGGTTTTTTGCGGTTTTTGGCGAGTTGTGGGGTAAGTTTGGCTTTCCTTTCGAGATACGATGGGAAACTCAGATGAAACTCGTGTTGCCTCAGGGAAGTCAAGTTGCGAGGGGAAGGTCGTGATTGCTTTCGAGTAAATGCAGAGGAATCAGGCTTCCATTCGCATTGAAAGGGGTAAGGCCAAAATGTTTCTCGAGTTGGGGAAGGAAATTTTGGACCGCTAAGTTGCAAAAGGGGCCTCACAGAGCCTCTCAAGTTGTCTTTAGGAAGTCAGGAATGGTTGTGAGGTGTGAGGAGCCTTTGGGATGCCTTTCGAGTCAGTGCAGGGGAATAGGGTCTGATCTGGAGTTGAGGCGCTGACCTCAGTGTGCCTCTCCATTTCTAACATGGATCTCAGTCTTCCTATGAAGTTTCAACAGGGGAGTCATGCCACGTCTCTTGTTGAGGCATGGAACTCCGCTATCTTTTCGAGATGTCAAAGGGGTGTGAGGCCTCTTGTCGAATTAATTTCCAGAGGAAGCAGGGGAATCGATCCTCACCTCGAGATGACAAGTGGATAACGGGTCTCTTTTTGAGCTCTGGCAGGAACCACGCAGCTCCTCTCGAATTTGGCCAGGTACCTCGTGGAACTTCTTCAGTTGCCAATAGGTTGCCGAGAATCCTTTAGAGTTTGAAGAGAGAATGTGGGATTTCTCTAAAGACGCTGCAGCGGAAAGGTCCCGTGGAGTGGAGAATTTCATGGTTTTCCTCGAGTTGCGGCTTGAACCTTGGAGGTCTTCTCGAGTTACGACGGGAGCCACCTGGACTTGCTCGTTTAGCCTCAGGGAAGTCAGGTTTCCTTTCCTGTTGAAAGTGGAACCTTGGGATTCCTTTACAGTCGCTGCAGGGCATGAGGACCACATTTAGACTTGAGTGGGTAAATTCAGTGTTTACCCACTTGGGGATCTTGGGGTTGTTATGAAGGTTCCACTGGGGAGTCAGGCCTAGTCTTTGTTGAGGAGGGAACTCTGCTTTCCCCCCGAGTTGTAAAAGGATTGTCAGGTTTGCTATCAATTGTAGCAGGAAATTTGGGCTTTTTAAAGAGTCTCAGCAGGGGATTCATGCCTCCGATCATGTTGGGAGGTGATAATCCATTTTCCACTGGAGCTGCTGCAAAGACAACATGATTCATCTCTAGTTGAGTGTGAACTCGGAGTCCTGTGACCTTGCTGCAGTATCTACGGGGTTGCCCTTGAGTGTCAATAGATGTGACAGGACTCTTGAAGTGGTGCGAGGGGAAGTTGGGATTCCTCTTCAGTTGAAAGTGGAATGCCCCATTTTCTTCAGCTGAGGTGTGATCACGGGCCTTCTCTTAAACTGTGGCGGGGAAATTCGGTTTTCTTCTCTCTTTGGGACTGGGATCTCTGGGCAACCCTTAAGTTGCATCAAGGAATTCAAGCCTCATTTTGAATTTGGAGAAGGAACTCGGGACTTCTGTCTATGTTTTGCAGGAAGAAAAGGGCCTCATCTTGCTTTGAAAGAGAAATCTCGAGGTTTTTCTCGAGTTGCTGTGGGAAGTGTGCTGATCCACTCGAGTAATGACGGGAATATCACGGAGCCTCTCGTGTGGTCTCTGGGAAGTCAGAACACCTTTACATTTGCAAGGGGAACCTCGGAATTCCTTTGGAGTTGCTGCAGACAAATAGGTCTGCATCTAGATTCGAGGCCGTTTAACACAGGATTTCTCTGCACTATCAACAGAGTTCTCGGGGTTGGTCTCAGAATTCACCTGGGAAGTCAAGCCTCTTCTCGTCTTCAGACATGGAACTCCGCTTTCTTCTTGATTTGAAAAAGGGGTGTTAGGCCACAATCGAGTTAAATTTGCACCTAGAGATTGTACTGAGAATGCTCCAGGAGTCAGGTCTCCACTCGTATTGTGAGTTGTTACTCGAGGATACATTTGAATCTGTGCAGTGGAATCAGACAATATCTCGAGTGGGTGGGGACATTGGTACTTTGTCCAATTGGGTTTTGAAACCCCGGTGATCTTCCCGGGTTTCAAGGTGGTACAGGACTCCTAGTACTGTGCGACTGGAATATCCGGATTCCATTCCAGACAAAGCAGGGGAATCGATTGTCATCTGGAAAAGAGGAGTGTAAACAGAGCACTTTGTCAGTTGTTGCAGGATATTTGGTGTTCCTCTCGCTTGGGACTGCGAATGTCAATGTAATTTTTGAGTCGCATAAAGGATGTTAATTAACCTGTCGAGTTTCAAACCAGAACGTGGGATTTTCTTGAGAATCTGCAATGGAAGTGGTCCTCATCTGGCCTTGAGGGCAGAATCTTGTGGTTTTTCTCGAGTTGCGGCGGGAAAGTTCGGGTCCTTCTTGAGTTGCAACAGGACATCAGGATCTTGCTCGTGTTCCTTCAGGGGAGTCAGGTCTCTTTTCGTGTTGGAAGGGGAACTTCGGGATTACTCTTGAGGTGTGGAATTGGAATAATGTCTCATCTACAGTTGATTCCGTAAATTGTGTCCTTCTCTCCAGTGGGGATGGCTATGTCAATGAAGTTTTTGAGTCGCATAAAGGGTGTCAAGTAACCGTTCGAGTTTCAAGCGGGAATGTGGGATTTCTCTTGAGACTCTGCAGGAGAAAATTATCACATCTCACTTTGATGGGGGAATCTTGTGGTTTTTCTCGAATTGCCGCGGGATCGTTGGGTTCCTCTCGAGTTGCGATTGTGACGTCAAGAACTCTCTCGTGTTGGCCAAGGGAAGTCAGGTCTCCTTTCGTGTTGAAAGGGGAACATTGGGATTCCTCTCAAGGCGCCGCAGAGGAATAGGTCCGCATCTAGCGTTGTGTACCTAAACTGTGTACTCCTCTTCTGTGGGGACACCTATGTCGGGGAATTTTTGAGTCACATAAAGGGTGTCAAGTAACCGTTCGAGTTTCAAGCGGGAATGTGGGATTTCTCTAGACGCTGCAACAGAAAATTTCCTCATCACCTATTGAGGGGAGAATCTGGTGGCTTTTCTAGAGTTGGGGCAGGAAGCTGGGGTTCTTCTCGATGTGCGACTGGAACCTTAGGAACTCATGTTGCCCCATGGAAATCAGGTCTCCTCTCGATTTGAAGGGGAACATTGGGATTTCTCTCGAGGCACAGCAGACGAATAGGGCCAAAACTAGCATTGAGTCAGTCAACTGTGTGTTACTTTCCAGTGGCGACAAGGATTCCAGGGTTGCTATGAAGGTTCTACTGGGGAGTCAGGCTTCGTCTTGATTGGAGGCATGGAATTGTGCTTTCCCATTGAGTTGTGAAAGGGCAATCAGTCCTCTTGTAGAGATAAGGCAGTTCATTAAGGCTTTTTCTATGGGATCAGCATGGGTGTCAGGCTTCCCATCATGTTGTGAGGGGATAGTTGGTGTTCCATTGGAGCTTTGCTAGATAATCAGGACTACCTCGAGTAGAGGGGGAACTCACAGTCCATTATCCTTGAAGCAGGATCTGCGGGTGTGCTCTCGAGTTTCAATACGAATAGAGGCCACCTCTTGTAGTGGGGGAGGATGAGAGGATTCCTCTAGAGTTGAAGCAGGGTTTGAATGCGCATATCGTGAAGAGGTGGGGAATACGGATCTCTTTTGAGCTGTGGATGGAAACTCGGGGTTTCTCTCGATTGAAGATGGGTATTCAGGGAGCCACTTGAATTGTAAATAGGGGTTCAAGACTCCTATGTTATCTTGAGAGACAATTCGGGTTTGCTCTCCAGGCGCTGCAGGAAAAAAATGGGCCTCATGTGACGTTGCCTGTGTTTTCTTGCTCTTTTTGGCGAGTTGCGGGGGAAGTTTGGTTTTCCTTTCGAGATATGATGGGAAACTCAGGAGACAGTCGTGTTGCCTCAGGGAAGTCAAGTTGCGAGGGGAAGGTCGTGACTGCTCTCGAGTCAATGCAGGGGAATCGGGCTTCAATTCGCATTGAAAGGGGTAATGCTTGAGTGTTTCTCCAGTTGGGGCAGGAAAATTTCTGATCCCTGGAGTTGCAAAAGGGGCCTCACGGAGCCTCTCAAGTTGTCCCTGGGAAGTCCGGAATGCTTTTGAAGTGTGAGGAGCCTTTGGGATTCCTTTCGAGTCAGTGCAGGGGAATAGGGTCTGATCTGGAAGTGAGGCGCTAACCTCAGGGTGCCTCTCCATTTCTAACATGGATCTCAGTCTTCCTATGAAGATTCAACAGGGGAGTCATGCCATGTCTCTTGTTGAGGCATGGAACTCCACTATCTTTTCGAGTAGTCAAAGGGGTGTGAGGCCTCCAGTCGAGTAGAATTTCTGTCCTGGGGCTTTTTCTCCATGATGCACCTGGGAAGTCAGGTCTCCTTTCGTCTTGTTAGTTGATCCCGGGAATTCTCTTTGAATCTGTACAGTGGAAACAGTCCTCATGTTGAGTGGATGGGGAAATCGGTGTCTTTTTGAATTGTGGCATGACTCCCCGGGGTTCTTTCGAGTTTCAAGGGGACATCAGCCTCCTCTTCAGATTCGATGGGAACATCGGGATTAATTTCCAGATGAAGCAGGGGAATCGATCCTCACCTCGAGATGACGAGTGGAAAACGGGTCTCTTTTTGAACTGTAGCAGTAACCACGCTGCTCCTCTCTAGTTTGACCGGGTATCTCGTGGAACTTCTTCAGTTGTGTATAGGGTGCTGAGAATCCTTTCGATTTTGAAGAGGGAATGTGGGATTACTCTTAGGACACTGCAACGGAACGGGGCGTCCTTTCGCATGGAGTGGAGAATTTCATGGTTTTTCTCGAGTTGTGGCTTAAAGCTTTGGAGGCCTTCTCAAGTTAGGACAGGAACCACTGGGACTCGCTCATTTTGCTTCAGGGAAATCAGGTCTCCTTTCTTGTTGACAGTGGAACTTTGGGATTCCTTTCGAGTCGCTGCAGGGCATGAGGGCCACATTTAGACTTGAGTGGGTAAACTCAGTGTTCCTCTCCAGTGGCCACAGGGATCTTGGGGTTGCTATGAAGGTTCGACTGGTGAGTCAGGCCTATTCGTTGTTGAGCAGGGAACTCTGCTTTCCCCCTGAGTTGTAAAAGGATTGTCAGGTCTGCTATCTCTTTTAGCGGGAAATTTGGGCTTTTTAAAGAAGCTCAGCCAGGGATTCATGCCTCCAATTATGTTGCGAGGTGATACTCCGTGTTCCACTGTAGCTGCTGCAAACACAACACGACTCATCTCTAGTTGAGTGTGAACTCGGAGTCCTGTGACCTTGTATCTTCGGGCTTGCCCTTGACTGTCAATAGATGTGACAGGACTATTGAAGTGGTGCGAGGGGAAGTTGAGATTCCTCTTCATTTGAAATTGTAATGCCCCATTATCCTCAACGGAGGTGTGATCACGGGCCTTCTCTTAAACTGTGGCAGGGAAATTCGGTTTTATTCTCTCATTGGGACGAGTGTATCTGGGCGACCCTTAAGTTGCATCAAAGAATTCAAGCCTCATTTCGAATTTGGAGAAGGAACTTGGGACTTCTCTCTATGTGCTGCAGGATAAAAGGGCCTCATCTTGCTTTGATAGAATAATCTCGAGGTTTTTCTCGAGTTGCTGTGGGAAGTGTGCTGATCCTCTCGAGTAACGACGGCAATATCACGGAGCCTCCAGTGTGGTCTCTGGGAAGTCAGAACGCTTTTCCATTTGCAAAAGGAACCTCGGGATTCCTTTGGAGTCGCTGCAGAGAAATAGGTCTGCATCTAGATTGGAGTCCATTTAACTCAGGGTTCCTCTCCATTAGCAACAGAGTTCTCGGGGTTGCTCTCAAAATTCACCTGGGGAGTCAGGCCTCGTCTCGTCTTCAGACATGGAATTCACCTTATTCTAGACTTGATAAAGGGGTTTTAGGCCACAGTCGAGTTGAATTTGCACCTGGAGATTGTATTCAGTTTGCTCGGGGAGTCAGGTCTCCACTCGTCTTGTGAGTTGATACTCGAGGATACATTTGAATCTGTGCAGTGGAATCAGACAGTATCTCGAGTGGGTGGGGACATTAGTACCTTTTCCAATTGTGTTTTGAAACCCCGGGGATCCTCCCGGGTTTCAAGGTGGTACCAGACTCCTCGTACTGTGTGACAGGAACGTCCAGATTCTATTCCAAACAAACCAGGGGAATCGATTTTCATCTGGAAAAGAGGACTGTTAAACGGGGCACTTTGACAGTTGTGGCAGGAAATACGGTGTTCCTCTCGGTTGGGACTGGGTATGTCAGTGTAATTTTTGAGTAGCAATAAGGATGTCAATTAACCTGTCGAGTTTCAAGCCGGAATGTGGGATTTCTCTTGAGAATCTTCAATGGAAATGGTCTTCATCTCTCCTTGGGGGCAGAATCTTCTGGTTTTTCTCGAGTTGCAGTGGGAAGGTTCGAGTCCTTCTCGAGTTTCGATGGGACATCATGATTTCGATCGTTTTCCTTCAGGGAAGTCAGCTCTCTTTTCGTGTTGGAAGGGGAACTTCGGGATTACTCTCAAGGTGTGGAATTGGAATAACGGCTCATCTAGAGTTGATTCCGAAATTGTGTTCTCCTCTCCTGTGGGTAGGCTATGTCACTGAACTTTTTGAGTTGCGTACAGTGTGTCAAGTAACCGGTTTTCAAGTGAGAATGTGGGATTTCTCTTGAGACACTGCAGCAGAAAATTTCCTCATCTTGCATGGATGGGGGAATTTTTTGTTTTTTCTCCAGTTGCATCAGGAGCTTGGCGTTCCACTCAAGTTGCGATTGGGACCTCAGGAACTCTCTGATGTTGTCCCAGGGAAGTCAGATCTCCTTTCGTGTTGAAAGGGAAACCTCGGGATTCCTCTCGAGGCGCCAAAAAGGAATAGGGCCGCATCTAGCCTTGTGTACTAAAGTGTGTGCTCCACTTCAGTGGGGACAGCTATGACGGGAAAGTTTTGAGACACATAAAGGGTGTCAAGAACCCATTCAAATTTCAAGCGGGAATGTGGGATTTCTCTTGAGAGGCTGCAGCGGAAAATTTCCTCATCTCCCATTGAGGGGAAAATCTGGTGGTTTTTCTCGAGTTGTGGTGGGAAGCTTGGAGTTCTTCTCGACTTGTGACGGGGACCTTAGCAACTTGTTCCTGTTGCCTCAGAGAATTCAGGTCTTCTCTCATGTTGAAAGGGTTACCTCGGGATTTCTCTCGAGGCACAGAAGAGGAATAGGGCCACATCTAGCGTTGAGTCAGTCAACTGTGTGTTCCTCACCAGTGGCGACAGGGATTGCAGGGTTGCTATGAAGGTTCTACTGGGGAGTCAAGCTTCGTCTCGATTGGAGGCATGGAATTGTGCTTTCCCTTCGAGTTGTACAAGGGCAATCAGTCCTCTTGTCATGATAAGACTGTTCATTAGGGCTTTTTCTATAGGCTCAGCATGGGTGTCAGTTTTCCCATCATGTTGTGAGGGGATAGTCGGTGTTCCTAGGAGTTTTGCTAGATCATCAGGACCTACCTCGTGTGGAGGTGAAACTCAGATTCCTTTATCCTTGCAGCAGGATCCACGGGTGAGCACTAGAGTTTCAATAGGAGATAGAGGCCACCTCTTGTGGTGGCAGAGGATGAGAGGATTCCCCTAGAGTTGAAGTAAGAGTTGAACACTCATATCATGAGGAGGTCGGGAATACGGATCTCTTCTAGACCTGTGACAGAAACTCTGGGTTTCTCTAGATTCAAGATTTGTATTCAGGGAGCCCTTTGAATTGTAAATAGGGCTTCAAGCCTCCTAGGTTATCTTGAGAGAGAACTCAGGATTGTTCTCCAGGTGCTGCAGGAAAAATGGGCCTCGTTTGACGTTGCCTGGGGTTTCGTGCGGTTTTTGGCGAGTTACGGGGGTAGGTTTGGCTTTCCTTTCGAGATATGACGGGAAACTCAGGGAGACACTCGTGTTGCCTCAGGGAAGTCAAGTTGCGAGGGGAAGGTCTTGATTGATCTCGAGTCAATGCAGAGGAATCAGGCTTCAATTCGCATTGAAATGGGTAAGGCCAAAGTGTTTCTCGAGTTGGGGCACGAAACTTTTGGATCCCTCGAATTGCAAACGTGGCCTCACGGAGTGTCTCAAGTTGTCTCTGGGAAGTCCAGAATCCTTTTGAGGTGTGAGGAGCCTTTGGGATGCCTTTCTAGTCAATGCAGGGGAATAGGGTCTGATCTGGTGTTGAAGGGCTAACCTCAGGGTGCCTCTCCATTTCTGACATGGATCTCAGTCTTTCTATGAAATTTCAACAGGGGAGTCATGCCACGTCTCTTGTTGAGGCATGGAACTCCACTATCTTTTCGAGTTGTCAAAGGGGTGTGAGGCCTCCTGTCGAGTAGAATTTCTGCCCTGGGGCTTTTTCTCCATGATGCACCTGGGAAGTCAGGCCTCCGTTCATGGTGTTAGTTGATCCTGGGAATTCTCTTTGAATCAGTACAGTTGAATCAGTCCTCATATCTAGCGGATGGGGAAATAGGTGTCTCTTTGAATTGTGGCATGACTCCCCGAGGTCCTCTCGAGTTTCAAGGGGTCATCGGACTCCTCTTCAGATTTGACGGTAACATCGGGATTAATTTCCAGACGAAGCAGGGAATCGATCCTCACCTCGAGATGACGAATGGAAAATGGGTCTCTTTTTGAATTGTGGCAGGAACCACGCTGCTCCTCTGGAGATTGGTCGGGTATTTCGTGGAACTTCTTCAGTTGCGTATAGGGTGCCGAGAATCCTTTCGAGTTTGATGAGGGAACGTGTGATTTCTGTAAAGACGCTGCAGCGGAAAGGGGCGTCCTGTCACGTGGAGTGGAGAATTTCATGGTTTTCAAGAGTTGCGGCTTGAAACTTGGAAGTCTTCTCGAGTTACAACGGGAACCACTGGGACTTGCTAGTTTTGCCTCAGGGAAGTCAGTTCACCTTTCGTGTTGTAATTGGAACCTCGGGATTCCTTTTGAGTTGCTACAGGGCATGAGGGCCACATTTAGACTTGAGTGGGTAAACTCAGTGTTCTTCTCCAGTGGCCACAGGGATCGTGGGATTGCTATGAAGGTTCCATTGTGGAGTCAGGACTAGTCTTTTTTGAGGAGGGAACTCTGCTTTCCCCCCAAGTTGTAAAAGGATTGTCCGGTCTGGTATCTCTTTTAGTGGGAAATTTGGGCTTTTTCGAGTGGCACAGCAGGGGATTTATGCCTTCGATCATGTTGGGAGGTGATACTCCGTGTTCCACTGGAGCTGCTGCAAGCACAACATGACTCATCTCTAGTTGAATGTGAACTCGGAGTCCTGTGACCTTGATGCAGTATCTACGGGGTTGCCCTTGAGTGTCAATAGATGTGACAGGACTCTTGAAGTGGTGCGAGGGGAAGTTGGGATTCCTCTTCAGTTGAAAGTGGAATGCCCCATTTTCTTCAGCTGAGGTGTGATCACATGCCTTCTCTTAAGCTATGGTGGAGAAATTCGGTTTTCTTCTCTCATTGGGATGGGTATCTCTGGGCGACCCTTAAGTTGCATCAAGGAATTCAAACCTCATTTCGAATTTGGAGAAGGAACTCGGGACTTCTGATTATGTGCTGCAGGAAAAAAAGGGCCTCATCTTGCTTTGAAAGAGGAATCTCGAGGTTTTTCTCGAGTTGCTGCGGGAAGTGTTGTGATCCTCTCGAGTAATTACGGGAATATGATGGAGCCTCCCGTGTGGTCTCTGGGAAGTCAGAATGCCTTTCCATTTTCAAGGGGAACCTCGGGATTCCTTTGGAGTTGCTGCAGAGGAATAGCTCTGCATCTAGATTCGAGGCCGTTTAACTCAGGATTCCTCTCCAGTAGCAACAGAGTTCTCAGTGTTGCTCTCAAAATTCACCTGGGATGTCAGGCCCCGTCTCGTCTTCAGACATGGAACTTTCCTTTCTTCTCGAGTTGCATAACGGGTTTTAGGCCACAGTCGAGTTGCATTTCCACCTGGGGATTTTATTGAGAATGCTCGGGGAGTCAGGTCTCCACTCGTCTTGTGAGTTGATACTCGAGGATACATTTAAATCTGTGCAGTGGAATCAGACAATATCTCGAGTGGGTGGGGACATCGGTACCTTTTCCAATTGTGTTTTGAAACCCCGGGGATCCTCCCGGGTTTCAAGGTGGTTCCGGACTCCTCGTACTGTACGATGCGAATGTCCGGATTCCGTTCCAGACAAAGCAGGGGAATCGATTGTCATCTGCAAAAGAGGATGATAAACGGGGCACATTGTCAATTGTGGCAGGAAATTCGGTGTTCCTCTCGGTTGGGAATGTATATATGTCAGTGTAATTTTTGAATCACATGCTGCTGCTGCTGCTGCTGCTGCTGCTGCTAAGTCACTTCAGTCGTGTCCGACTCTGTGTGACCCCATAGACGGCAGCCCACCAAGCTCCCCCATCCCTGGGATTCTTCAGGCAAGAACACTGGATTGGGTTGCCATTTCCTTCTCCAAAGTGTGAAAGTGAAAAGTGAAAGTTAAAAGTGAAATTGAATTCGCTCAGTGGAGTCCAACACTTAGCGCCGCCTTGGACTGCAGCCTACCAGTCTACTCCATCCATGGGATTTTCTAGGCAAGAGTACTGGAGTGACTTGCCATTTCCTTCTCTGCATACAGGATGTTAATTAACCTGTCGAGTTTCAAACCGGAATTTGGGATTTCTCTTGAGAATCTGCAATGGAAATGGTCCTGATCTCTCCTTGAGGGCAGAATCTTCTGGTTTTTCTCGAGTTGTGGCGGGAAGGTTCGGGTCCCTTTCGAGTTGTGACGGGAAGGTTCGGTTCCCTCTCGAGTTCGACCGGACATCAAGATCTCGCTCATGTTGCTTCAGGGAAGTCAGGTCTCTTTTCGTATCTAAAGGGGAAATTCGGGATTACTCTTGATGTGTGGAATTGGAATAAGGACTCATCTATAGTTGATTCCCTAAATTCTGTTCTCACCTCCAGTGGGGACGGCTATGTCAGTGAACTTTTTGAGTCACATAAAGGGTGTCACGTGCCTGTTCGAGTTTCAAGCGGGAATGTGGGATTTCTCTTGAAACACTCTAGCAGAAAAGTTCCCCATCTCGCATTGACGGGAGAATCTTTTTGTTTTTCTCGAGTTGCAGCCAGAGCTTGAAGTTCCTCTTGAGTTGCGACTAGGACTTCAGGAACTCTCCCGTGTTGTCCCAGGGTTGACAGATCTCCTTTGGTGTTCAAAGCGGAACCTCGGGATTCCTCTCAAGGCGCTGCAGAGGAATAGGGCCGCATCAGAGTTGTGTATGTAAACTGTGTGCTCCTCTTCAGTGGGGACGGCTATTTTTGGGAATTTTTGAGTCACATAAAGGGTGTCAAGTACCCGTTCATTTTTTAAGCGGGAATGTGGGATTTCTCTTGAGACTCCGCAACGGAAAAATTTCCTCATTTCCCATTGAGGGGAGAACATGGTGACTCTTCTCGAGTTGTTGCGAGAAGCTTGGGGTTCTTCTCCAGTTGGGACAGGGACCTTGGGAACTCGCTCGAGTTGCCCCAGGGAAATCAGGTCTCCTCTCATGATGAAAGGGGAACCTCGAGATTTCTCTCGAGGTACAGCAGAGGAATAGTGCCACGTCTAGTGTTGAGTCAGTCAACTGTGTGTTCCTCTGTAGTGGTGACAGGGATCGCAGGGTTGCTATGAAGTTTCTACTGGGGAGTCAGTCTTGGTCTCGATTGAAGGCATGGAATTGTGCTTTCCCTTCGAGGTGTAAAAGGGCAATCAGTCCTCTTGTCATCATAAGGCTGTTCATGAGGGCTTTTTCTATGGGCTCAGCATGGGTGTCAGGTTTCCCATCGTGTTGTGAGGGGATAGTCGGTGTTCCATTGGAGCTTTGCTAGATCAGCAGGACCTACCTCGAGTGGAGGGGGAACTCAGAGTCCATTATCCTTGCAGCAGGAACCGCGAGAGTGCACTAGAGTTTCAATAAGAGATAGAGGCCTCCTCTTGTGGTGGGAGAGGATGAGAGGATTCCTCAAGAGTTGAAGCAGGGTTTGAACGCTCATATGGTGAGGAGGTGGGAAATACAGATCTCTTCTAGAGATGTTGACAGAAACTCGGGGTTTCTCTCAATTGAAGATGAATATTCAGGGAGCCCCTTGAATTGTAAATAAGGATTCAAGCCTCCTATGCTATCTTGAGGGAGAACTCGGGATTCCTCTGCAGGCACTGCAGGAAAAAAATGGGCCTCATGTGACGTTACCTGTGGTTTCTCATGGTATTTGGCGAGTTGCTGGTGGAAGTTTGGCTTTCCTTTCGAAATACCATGGGAAAGTCAAGGAGACACTCGTGTTGCCTCAGGGAAGTCAAGTTGTGTGGGGAAGGTCGTGATTGCTCTCGAGTCAATGCAGCGGAATCAGGCTTTAATTTCCTTTGAAAGGGGTAATCGCAAAGTGTTTCTCGATTTGGGCAGGAAAATTTTATATCCCTCGAGTCGCAACAGGGGCCTCACTGAGCCTCTCAAGTTGTCTCTGGGAAGGTCAGTAATCCTTTTGAGTTGTAAGGAAACTTTGGGATGCCTTTTGAAGCAGTGCAGGTGAATAGGGTCTCATCTGAAGTTGAGGCGCTCACCTCAGTGTGCCTCTCCAGTTCTGACATGGATCTCAGTGTTCCTATGAAGTTTCAACAGGGGAGTCATGCCACATCTCTTGTTGAGAAATGGAACTCCGCTATCTTTTCGAGTTATAAAAGGGATAGGAGGCCCCTGTCGAGTTGAATTTCTGTCCTGGGCCTTTTTGTCCATGATGCAACTGGGAAGTCAGGGCTCCCTTAGTGGTATTAGTTGAACCCGGGGGTTGTCTTTGAATCGGTACAGTGGAATGAGTCCTTATGTTGAGTGGATGGGGAAATTGGTGTCTTTTTGAATTGTGGCACAACTACCCAGGCTCCTCTAGAGTTTAAAGGGGACATCGGCCTCCTCTTCAGATTCAACGGGAACATCGGGATTAATTTCCAGACGAAGCAGGGAAATCCATCCTCACCTCGTGATGACGAGTGGAAAATGAGTCTCTTCTTGAGCTGTGACAGGAACCTCCCTGCTCCTCTCGAGTTTGGCCAGGAATCTCCATTAACTTCTTGAGTTCCCTATAGGGTGCCCAGTATCCTTTCGAGTTTGAAGAGGGAATGTGGTGTTTCTCTTGAGACGCTGCAGTGGAAAGGTGTGTCCTGTCGTGGGGAAGGGATAATTTTATGGTTTTTATCCAGTCGCCTCTTGAAGCTTGGAGGTCTTCTCGAGTTACGATGGGAAACTCTGGACTCGCTAGTGTTCCCTCAGGGAAGTCAGGTCTCCTTTCATGTTGAAAGTGGAACCTCAGGATTCCTTTCGATTCGCTGCAGGGCATGAGGGCCACATTTAAACTTGAGTGGGTGAACTCAGTGTTCCTCTTCATTGGCCACAGGGATCTTGGGGTTGCTATGAAGTTTATAACGGGGAGTCAGGACTGTTATTTTTGAGTATGAAACTCTGCTTTCCCCCCGAGTTGTAAAAGGGTTGTCAGGTCTACTGTCTGTTCAAGCGGGAAATCGGGCTTTTTTGAGAGACTCTGCGGGGGATTCATGCCTCCGATCATGTTGGGAGGTGATACTCCATGTTCCACTGGGACTGCTATAAGCACAACACGACTCATCTCTAGTTGAGTGTGAACTCAGTGTCCTTTGACTTTCCTGCAGAATCCATGGGGTTGCCCTCGAGTGTCAATAGATGTGATAGGACTAGTCAAGTGGTGCTAGGGGAAGGTGGGATTCCTCTTCCATTAAATGTGCAATTGCCTATTAGCTTCAGCTGAATTGTGATCACGGGGCTTCTCTTAAATTGTGGCAAGAAATTCGATTTTTTTTTTTCTCATCGGGACGGGTATCTCTGGGCGACCCTTAAGTTACATCAAGGAATTCAAGCCTCATATCGAATTTGAGAAGGAACTCGGGACTACTTTCTATGTGCTGCAGGAAAAGAAGGGCCTCATCTTGCATTGAAAGAGGAATCTTGAGGTTTTTCTCGAGTTGCTGCGGGAAGTGTGGTGATGCTCTCGAGTAACGACGGTAATATCAGGGAGCCAATTGTGTTGTGTTTGAGACGTTAGAACGCCTTTCCCTTAGCAAGGGGAACCTCGGGATACCTTTGGATTCTCTGCAGAGAAATAGGTCTGCATCTTGATTTGAGTCCGTTTAACTCAGGATTCCTCTCCAGTAGAAACAGGGTTCTCGGGGATCCTCTCAAAATTCACCTGGGGAGTCAGGCCTCCTCTCGTCTTCAGACATGGAACTCCTCTTTCTTCTCGAGTTGAAAAAGCGGTGTTAGGCCACAGTCGATTTGAATTTGCACCTAGAAATTGTATTGAGAATGTGCGGGGAGTCAGGTCTCCATTCGTCTTGTGAGTTGATACTCGAGGATACATTTGAATCTGTGCAGAGGAATCAGACAATATATCGACTGGGTGGGGACATCAGTACCTTTTCCAATTGTTTTTTGAAATCCCGGGGATTCTGCTGAGTTTCAAGGTGGTACGGACTCCTCATACTGTGCGACAGGAATGTCCGGATTCCATTCCAGAGAAAGCAGGGAAATCGACAGTTTCTGGAGAAGAGGACTGGAAAACGTGGCACTTTATCACTGCAGCTGTGGCGGGAAACTCGGTGTTCCTTTTCATTGGTGCTGGGTATGTCGGTGTAATTTTTGAGTCAAATAAAGGATGTTAATAACCTGTCTAATTTTAAGCGGGAATGTGGGACTTCTCTTGAGAATATGCAGCGGAAATATTCCTCATCTCGCCTTGAGGGCAGAATCTTGTGGTTTTACTCGAGTTGGGGCGGGAAGCTAGGGGTCTCTCTCGAGTTGCGACGAGGAACTAGGAAGTTGCTCGTGTTGGCTCAGGGAAGTCAGGTCTCCTTTCATTTTGGAAGGGGTATTTTGCGATTACTGTCAAGGCGTGGAATGGGAATTTGGCCTCATCTAGGGTTGAGGCCGAAAATTGTGTGCTCCTCTCCAGGGGGGACAGCTATGTTGGGTAGTTTTTGAGTCGCATAAAGGGTGTCAAGTATCCGTTCGAGTTGCAAGCGGGAATGTGGGATTTCTTGAGACTCTGCAACGTTAAATTCCTCATCTCCCATTGATTGGATTGTCTTGTGGTTTTTCTCGAGTTGCAGTGGGAAGCTTGGTGTTCTTCTCAAGTTGTGACGGGGACCTCAGGAACTCTCTCATATTGCCCCAGGGAAGTCAGGTCTCCTATCGTATTGGAAGGGGAACCTCGGGATCCCATTCAAGGCGCAGCAGAGGAATAGGGCCGCATCCAGCGTTGAGTCGGTCAACTGTGTGTTCCTCTCTAGTGGCAACAGGGATCTCGGGGTTGCTATGAAGCTTCCACTGGGGAGTCAGGTTTCGTCTCGATTGGAGCCATGGAATTCTGCTTTCTTATCGAGTTGTAAAATTGGAATCAGTCCTCCTGTCTTGATCAGGAAGTCCATTAGGGCTTTCTCTATAGGCTCAGAATCGATGTCAGGTATCCTGTCATGTTGTGATATCATAGTGGGTGTTACCTTTTAGCATTGCTAGATCATCAGGACCTACCTCAGTTGAAGGGGGAACTCAGAGTCCTTTAACATTGCTGCAGGATCAGCGACAGTGCACTCAAGTTTCAATAGGAATCAGAGGTCTCCTCTTGTTGGGAGAAGAAGAAAGGATTCCTCTTGAGTTGAAGCAGTGTTTGAACTCTCATATCGTGAGGAGGTTGGAAATACGGAGCTTTTTTAGAGGTGTGGACAGAAACTCGGGGTTTCTTCAGATTGAAGACGGGTATTCTGGGAGCCAATTGAATTGTAAATAGGGATTCAAGCCTCCTATCGTATCTTGAGAAAGAACACGGGATTGCTTTCCAGGGGCTGCAGGGGAAAAAGGGCCTCATGTGACGTTGCCTGGGGTTTCTTGTGGTTTTGGCGAGTTGCGGAAGGAAGTTTGGATTTCCTTTCGAGTTATGACGGAGAACTCAGTTTGACACTGTGTTGCCTCAGAATTCCAGCTGCGAGGGGAAGGTCGTGACTGCTCTCGAGTCAATGCAGAGGAATCGGGCTTCAATTTGCATTGAAAGGGTTAATCCCAAAGCTTTCTCGAGTTGGGGCAGGACACGTTCAGATCCCTAGAGTTGCAACAGGGGCCTCACGGAGCCTCTCAAGTTGTCTCTGGGAAGTCCGGAATCCTGTTGTGGTGTGAGGAGCCTTTGGGATGCCTTTTGAGTCAGTGCAGGGGAATAGGGTCTGATCTGGAGTTGAGGCTCTCGCCTCAGGGTGCCTCTCCAGTTCTGATATGTATCTCAGTGTTCCTATAAATTTTCAACAGGGGAGTCATGACACGTCTCTTGTTGAGGTTTGGAACTCCGCTATTCTTTGTGTTGTAAAAGGTGTGGGAGGCCTCCTGCCAAGTTGAATTTCTGTCCTGGGAATTTTCTCCGTGATGCACTTGGGAAGTCAGGCCTCCCTTCTTGGTGTTAGTTGATCCCGGGGGTTCTTTTTATCGGTACATTGGAATCAGTCCTTATATCGAGCAGATGGGGAAATCGGTGTCTTTTTGAATTGTGGCACGACTACCTGGGCTCCTCTCGAGTTTAAAGGGGACATCGGCCTCCTCTTCAGATTCAATGGGAACATGGGGATTAAATTCCAGATGAAGCAGGGCAATCTATCCTCACCTGGAGATGACAAGTGGAAAACGGGTCTCTTCTTGAGCTGCAGCAGGAACCTCGCTGCTCCTCTCGAGTTTGGCCAGGTATCTCTGGGAACTTCTTGAGTTGTGTATAGGGTGCCGAGTATCTTTTCGAGTTTTAAGAGGGAATGTGGGATTTCTCTTAAGATGCTGCAGTGGTAAGGGGCATCCTGTGGCATGGAGTGGAGAAATTCATGGTTTTTCTCAAGGTGCGTCCTGAAGCTTGGAAGTCTTCTCGAGTTACGGCGGGAACCACTAGGACTCGCTAGTTTTGATTCAGAGAAGTCACGTCTGCTTTCCTGTTGAAAGTGGAACCTAGGGATTCCTTTTGAGTCGCTGCAGGGCATGAGGGCCACATTTAGACTTGAGTGGGTAAACTCAGTGTTCCTCTTCAGTGGCCACAGGGATCTTGGGGTTGCTATGAAGATTCCACTAGGTATTCAGGCCTAATCTTTGTTGAGAATGGAACTCTGCTTTCCCCCCGAATTTAAAAGGATTGTCAGGTCTGCTGTCTGTTCAAGTGGGAAATTTGGGCTTTTTCATGAGGCTTTGCAGGGGATTCATGCCTCAGATCATGCTGGGAGGTGATGCTCCGTGTTCCACTGGCGCTACTTTAAGCGCAATATGACTCATCTCTAGTTGAGTTTGAATTCGGAGTCATTTGACCTTGTTGCACGATCCATCGGGTTGCCCTCGAGTGTCAATAGATGTGAAAGGACTCTACAAATGGTGCGAGAGGAATTTGGGATTCCTCTTCAGCTGAAATTGGAATGGCCTACTATTTTCACCTGAATTGTGATCACGGGTTTTCTCTTACATTGTGGCGAGAAATTCGGTTTTCCTCTCTCATTGGGACTGGTATCTCTGGGCGACCCTTAAGTTGCATCAAGGAATTCAAGCCTCATGTCGAATTTGGAGAAGGAACTCGGGACTTCTGTCTATGTGCTGCAGGAAAAAAAGGGCCTCATCTTCTTTGAAAGAGGAATCTCGAGGTTTTTCTCAAGTTGCTGCAGGACGTGTGGTGATCCTCTATAGTAACGACGGGAATGTCAAGGAGGCAAATGTGTTGTGTTTGAGACGTTAGAACACATTTCAATTTGTAAGGGGAACCTCGGGATTCCTTTGGAGTCGCTACAGAGAAATAGGTCTGCATCTAGATTCGAGTCCGTTTAACTCAGGATTCCTCTCAAGTAGCAAAAGGGTTCTCGGGGTTGATCTGAATATTCACCTGGGGAGTCAGACCTCGTCTCGTGTTCAGACATGGAATTCCACTTTCTTCTCAAGTTGAATAAGGGGTGTTAGGACACAGTAGAGTTGAATTTGCACCTGGAAATTGTATTGAGAATGCTCGGGGAGTCAGGTGTCCACTCGTCATGTGAGTTGATACTCCAAGATACATTTGAATCTGTGCCGTGGAATCATACAATATCTCGAAAGTGTGGGGACATCGGTACCTTTTCCAATTTTGTTTTGAAATGCTGAGGATTCTGCCGATTTTTATGGTGGTACCGGGCTTCTCATACTTTGCGACAGGAATGTCCAGATTCCATTCCAGGCAAAGCAGTGGAATTGACTGTCATCTGGAAAAAAGGGCTGGAAAACGGGGCACTTTGTCAGTTGTGGCGGGAAACTCGGTGTTCTTCTCGATTGGGGCTGGGTATGTCGGTGTAATCTTTGAGTCACATAAAGGATGTTAAGTAACTTATCGAGTTTCAAACGGGAATGTAGGACTTCTCTTGAGAATCTGCAAGGGAAATGTTCCTCATCTCTCCTTGAGTGCAGAATTTTGTGGTTTTCCTCTAGTTGGGAGGGAAGCTTAGGGTCCCTCTCGAGTTGCGACGGGGCACTCAGGAACTGTCTCATGTTACTTCAGGGAAGTTATGTCTCCTTTCGAGTTGGAAGGGGAACATGGGGATTAATCTCGAGGCGTGGAATGGGAATAGGGCCTCATCTAGAATTGAGTTTGTAAGTTGTGTGCTTCAGTGCAGTGGGAACGGCTATGTTAGGGAACATTTTGAGTCGCAAAAAGAGTGTCAAGTACCGTTTGACTTTCAAGTGGGAATGTGCGGTTTCTCTTGAGACTCTGAACAGAAAAATTCCTCATCTCGCATTGATGGGCAAAACTTGAGGTATTTTTCGAGTTGCAGTGGGAAGACAGGGGTTCCTCTAGAGTTGGGACGGGGACCTCAGGAACTCGCTTGTGTTGCCCCAGGGAAGTCAGGTCTCCTATTGTGTTGGAAGACGAACCTCAGAATTCCTCTCGAGGTGCAGCAGAGGAATAGGGCCATACCTAGCGTTGAGTTGGTCAACTGTGTGTTCCTCGCCAGCGGTGACAGGGATCTCGGGAATGCTCTCAAAATTCCCCTGGGGAGTAGGCCTCGTTACGTGTTCAGACATGGAACTCTGCTTTCTTCTCATGTTGCAAAAGGGGTGTTAGGCCTCAGTTGAGTTGAATTTGTACCTGGAGATTGTATCGAGAATGCTCCGGGAATCAGGTTTCCACTCGTTTTGTGAGTTGATACTCGAGGATACATTGAATCTGTTCTGTGAAATCAGACAATATCTCGAGTGGGTAGAATATCGGTACCTTTTCCACTTGTGTTTTGAAACCATGGCGATTTTCCTGAGTTTCAAGTTGTTTCCGGCATCCTTGTACTTTGCGACAGGAATGTCCGGTTTACATTCCAGACAAAGAAGGGGAATCGACTGTCATCTGGAAAAGGGGACTGGAAAACGGGGCACTTTGTCAGTTGTGGCAGGAAACTCGGTGCTCCTCTCGATTGGGGCTGGGTATGTCAGTGTAAATTTTGAGTCACATCAAGGATGTTAAGTAACTTGTCGAGTTTCAAGCAGGAATGTGGGATTCCTCAAGTTTCTCAATGTTCCTCATCTCGCCTTGAGAGCAGAATCTTGTGGTTTATCTGGAGTTGAGGCGGGAAGTTTGGGGTCCCTCTCAAGTTGCAATGGGGAACTCAGGAACTTGCTTGTTTGCTTCAGGGAAGTCTGGTCCCCTTTTGTGTTGGAAGGGGAACTTCGGGATTACTCTCGAGTCATTAAATAGGAATAGGGCCTCATCTCGAGTTGAGTCCAAAAACTGTGTGCTCTTCTCCAGTGGGGACGGCTAAGTTAGGGAACTTTTCAAGTCCCATAAATGGTGTCAAGTACCCGTTCGACTTTCAAGTGGGAGTATGGGAGTTCTCTTGAGACTCTTCAACGGAACCTCCCTCATCTCGCATTGATGGGAAATCTTGTGGTGTTTCTCGAGTTGCGAGGGAAAGATTGGGATTCTTCTCGAGTTGTGACGGGGACCTCAGAAACTAGCTCGTGTTGCTTCAGGGATGTCAGGTCTCCTTTCTTGTTGAAAGGGGAACTTTGGGTTTACTCTCAAGGCGTGGGATGGGAATGGGGCCTCATCTCGAGTTAAGTCCATAAATTGTGTGCTCCTCTCCACTGGGGATGGCTATATCAGGGTACTTTTTGTGTCACATAAAGGGTGTCAAGTACCCGTTCGAGTTTCAAGCGGGAATGTGGAATTGCTCTTGAGACTCTGCAGCGGAAAAATTTCTCATCTCGAATTGAGGGCATGTTATTGTGGTTTTTCTCGAGTTGCGGTGGGAAGGTTGTGGTTCTTCTCGAGTTGTGACAGGTACCTCAGAAACTCGCTCGAGTTGCTTCAGGGAAGTCATGTCCCCTTTTGTGTTGGAAGGGGAACTTCGGGATTATTCTGGATCCATTAAAAGGGAATAGGGCCCCATCTCGAGTTGACTATGTAAATTGTGTGCTCCTCTCCACTGGGGATGGCTATGTCAAGGAACTTTTTGAGTTGCATAAGGGGTGTCAAGAAACCGTTCGAGTTTCAAGGGGGAATGTGGGATTTCTCTTGAGACTCTGAAGCAGAAAATTTTCTCATCTCGGATTAAGTGCAAGTTTCTCTGGTTTTTCTCGAGTTGCGGCGGGAAAACTGGGGTTCTTCTCGAGTTACGACAGCTAACTCAGGAACTCGCTTGCGTTGCCTCAGGGAATTCAGGTCTCCTGTAGTGTTGGAAGGGGAACCTCGTGATTCCTCTCGAGGCGTGGTAGAGAAATAGGGCTGCATCTAGTGTTGTGAAAGTAAATTGTGGACTCCTATATAGTGTGGATGGCAGTATCGGGGACATTTTTGAGTCGCATAAAGGGTGTGAAGTCCCTGATCGAACTTCAAGCGGGAATATGGGATTTCACTTGAGACTCTGCAGCGTTGAAGTTCCTCATCACGCATTGAGGGGAGAATTGTGTGGTGTTTCTCGAGTTGTGGCAGGAAGATTGAGGTTCTTCTCGAAATGCGATGGGAACCCCAAGATCTTGCTCTTGTTGCCCCAAGGTAGTAAGGTCTCCTATCGTGTTGGGAGGGGAACCTTGGGATTCCTCTCGAGGTGCAGCAGAGGAATAGGACCGCATCTATCATTGAGTTGGACAATTGTGTGTTCCTAGCCAGTGTAGACAGGGATCTCGGGGTTGCTCTCAAAATTCACCAGGGGAGTCAAGCCTCGTTTCGTGTTCAGACATGGAACTCTGCTTTCTTATCGAGTTGTAAAAGGGGTGTTAGGCACTCGAGTTGAATTTGTACCTGGAGATTGTATCGAGAATGTGTGTGGAGTCAGGTCTCCACTCGTCTTGTGAGTTGATACTCAAGGATACATTTGAATCTGTGCAGTGTAATAAGGCAATATCTCGAGTGGGTGGGTAATCAGTACCTTTTCCAATTGCATTTTGAAATCCCGGGGACCTTACCGAGAGTCAAGTTGGTACCGGCCTCCTCGTACTGCACATCAGGAACATCGGATTCCATTCCAGAGAATGCAGGGGAATCGACTGTCATCTGAAAAGAGGACTGGCAAACAGTACACTTTATCAGTTGTGGCTGGAAACTCTGTGTTACTCTCGATTGGGGCTGGGTTTGTTGGTGCACTTTTTGAGTCGCAAAAATGATGTTAAGTAATCTGTCGAGTTTCAAGTGGAAATGTGGGATTGCTCTTCAGATTCTGCAACGGAAACGTTCCTCATCTCGACTTGAGGGCAGAATCTTGTGGTTTTTCTCGTATTGTGACGGCTACCTCAGGAAATGGCTCGAGTAGCTTCAGGGAAGTCACGTCCCCTTTTGTGTTGGAAGGGGAACTTCGGGATTACTCTCGATCCGTTAAAAGGGAATAAGGCCTCATCTCGAGATGACTCCATAAATTGTGTGCTCCTCTCCACTGGGGACGGCTATGTCAATGAAGATTTTGAGTCGCATTAAGGGTGTCAAGTACCTGTTCGAGTGGGAAGCGGGAATGTTGGATTTCTCTTGAGACTCTGCAGGGGAAAATTTTCTCATCTCGGATTGAGGGCATTTTCCTGTGGCACTGCTCATGTTGCAGCGAGAAGCTTGGGGTTCTTCTTGAGTTGGGATGGGGACCTCAGGAACTCGCTCGATTTGCCCCAGGGAAGTCACGTCTAATATCGTGTTGGAAGGGGAACCTCGGGATTCCTCTTGAGACCAAGTAGAGGAATAAGGCCTCATCTAGCGTTGAGTCGGTCAACAGTGTGTTCCTCTCCAAGGGTGAAAGCGATCTCGGGATTGCTCTCAAAATTGACCAGGGGAGTCAGGACTCTTCTCGTGTTCAGACATGGAATTCTGCTTTCTTCTCGAGCTGTATAAGGGGTCTTAGGCCACAGTCGAGTTGAATTTGTACCTGGAGATTGCATCGAGTTTGCTCGGTGAGTCAGGTCTCCACTAGTCTTGAGGGCCGAATCTTGTGGTTTTTCTCGAGTTGCAGCGGGAAGCTTGGGGTCCCTTTCGAGTTGCGATGGGGACCTCAAAACTCGCTCATGTTGCTTCAGTGATGTCAGGCCTCCGTTCGTGTTGGAAGGGGAACGTCGGGATTACTCGCAAGGCCTGGAATGGGAATGGGGCCTCATCTCGAGTTGAGTCCCTAAAATGGGTGCTCTTCTCCACTGGGGACAGCTATGTCAGGGAACATTTTGAGTTTCATAAAGTGTGTCAAGTACCCGTTCGAGTTTCAAGCGGGAATGTGGGGTTTCTCCTGAGATTCTGCAGCGGAAATTTCTTCATCTCGCATTGAGAGCAGAATCTTGTGGTTTTTATCAAGTTTGGGAGGGAAGCTAGGTGTCTCTCTCCAGTTGCAACAGGGACCTCAGGAACTCTCTCGAGTTTCTTCAGGGAAGTCAGGTCTCCTTTCGTATTGGAAGGGAAACTTTGGGATTCCTCTCAAGGCGTGGCGGAAGAATAGGACCGCATCTAAGTTTGTTTACAAAAATTGTGTGCTCCTCTACATTGGGGACGGCTATGTCGGGGAAGTTTTTGAGTTGCATAAATTGTGTCAAGTACCTGTTTGAGTTGGAAAGGTGAATGTGGGATTTCTCTTGAGACTCTGCAGGGTAAACTTTCCTCATCTAGCATTGAGGGGAGAATCTTGTGTTGTTTCTCGAGTTGAGGCGGTAAGGTTGGGAATCTTCTCCAGGTGCGACATGGACCTCAGGAACTTTCTTGTGTTACGCAGGGAAGTCAGATCTCCTATCTTGTTGGAAGGGGAACCTCAGGATTCCTCTCGAGGCACAGCAGCGATATAGGGCCCCATCTAGAGTTGAGTCGGTCAACTGTGTGTTCCTCACCAGTGCTGACAGGGACCTCGGGGTTGCTCTCAAAATTCACCATGGGAGCAGGCCTAGTCTCCTGTTCAGACATGGAACCTTGCTTTCTTCTAGAGTTGTCAAAGGGGTGTTAGGCCACAGTCGAGTTGAATTTGTACCTGGAGATTGTATCGAGAATGCTCGGGAAGTTAGGTCTCCACTCGTTTTGTGAGTTGATAGTTGAGAATACATTTGAATCTGTGCAGTGGAATCAGGTAATATCTCGAGTGGGTGGGGACATCGGTACCTTTTCCAATTGTGTTTTGAAACCCCGGGGATCCTCCGGGGTTTCAGGGTAGTACGGGCATGCTCGTACTGTGCGATGGGAACGTCCGTATTCCATTCCAGTCAAAGCAGGGAAATCAACTGTTATCTGGAAAAGAGGACTGGAAACGGGGCACTTTGTCAGTTGTGGCAGGAAACTCAATGCTGTCTCAATTTGGGCTGGGTACGTCTCTGTAACTTTTGAGTCGCATAAAGGATGTAGGTAACCCATCGAGTTTCAATTGGGAATGTGAGATTTCACTTGATAATCGGCAACGGAAATGTTCCTCATCTCGCCTTGAGGGAAGAATCTTGTGATTTTACTCGAGTTGCCTCGGGAAGCTTGGGGTCCTCTCAAGTTGCTACGGGGACATCAAGAACTCCTTGAGTTCCTTCAGGGAAGTCAGGTCTCCTTTCGTGTTGGCAGGGGAACCTCGAGATTCGTCTCAAAGTACGGCAGAGGAATAGGGTCGCATCTAGTGCTGTGTACGTAAATTGTGTCTCCTCTTCAGTGGGGAAGGCTATGTCATGGAAGTTTTTGAGTCAAATAAAAGGTGTCAACTAATCGTTCGAGTTTCATGCTGGCTGTGGGATTTCTTTTGAGATTCTGCAGCGGAAATGTTCCTCATCTCGCAAATAGGGGAGAATCTCGTGGTGTTTCTCGAGTTATGGCGGGAAGCTTGGGGTTCTTCTCAAGGTGCGACGTGGGCCTCAGGAACTTCCTCGTGTTGCTTCAGGGATGTCAGATCTCCTTTCGTGTTGAAAGGGGAACATTGGGTTTATAGTCGAGGCGTGGAATGGGAATGGGCACTCATCTCGTGTTGAGTCCATAAATTGTGTGCTCCTCTCCACTGGGGATGGCTATATCTGGGTACATTTTGAGTCGCATAAAGGTTGTCAAGTACCCGTTCGAGTTTCGAGCGGGAATGTGGGATTGCTCTTGAGACTATGCAGCGTTAAATTTCCTCATCTCACATTGAGGGGAAAATCTTGTGGTGTTTATCGACCTGCCCACGCAGCTTCAGGTTCCTGTCGAGTTGCAACGGGGAACTCAGGAACTCGCTCGTGTTGTCCCAGGGAAGTCAGGTCTCCTTTTGTGTTGGCAGGGGAACCTCAAGATTCCTCTGGAAGCGCGGCAGAGGAATAGGGCCGCATCTAGCACAGTGTAAGTAAATTGTGTGCTCCTCTTCAGTGGGGACGGCTATGTCGTGGAAGTTTTTGAGTTGCATAAAAGGTGTCAACTAATTGTTCAAATTTCATCGGGCTGTGGGATTTCTCTTGAGATACTGCAGCAGCAATGTTCCTCATCTCGCAAATAGGGGAGAATCTCATGGTATTTCTCAACTTATGGCGGGAAGCTTGGGGTTCTTCTTGAGTTGCGACGGCGACCTCAGGAACTCGCTCGCGTTGCCTCAGGGAAGTCAGGTCTCCTGTCGTGTTGGAAGGGGAACCTCGGGATTCCTCTCGAGGCGTGTTAGAGATATAGGGCCTCATCTAGTGTTGTGAAAGTAAATTGTGTGCTCCTCTTCACTGTGGACGGCAATGTCGGGGATGTTTTTGGGTTGCATAGAGGGTGTTAAGTACCCGTTCGAGTTTCAAGTGGGAATATTGGATTTCTCTTGAGACTGCAGCGTTAAAGTTCCTCATCTCGCATTGAGGAGAGAATCTTGTGGTGTTTCTCGAGTTGCGGTGGGAAGCTTGAGGTTCTTTTCAAATTGCGACGGGGACCCCAAGAACTTGCTCGTGTTGCCCCAAGGTAGTAAGGTATCTTATCTTGTTGGAAGGGGAACCTCAGGATTCCTCTCGAGGCCAACAGAGGTATAGGGCCCCAGCTAACGTTGATTCGGTCAACAGTTTGTTCCTTGCCAGTGGCGACAGGGACCTCGGGGTTGCTTTCAAAATTCTCCAGGGGAGTAGGCCTCGTCTCCTGTTCAGACGTGGAACCTCGCTTTCTTCATGAGTTGTCAAAGAGGTGTTAGGCCACAGTCGAGTAAAATTTGTACCTGGAGATTGTATCGAGAATGCTCGTGGAGTTAGGTCTCCACTCGTTTTGTGAGTTGATACTCGAGGATACATTTGAATCTGTGCAGTGGAATCAGGCACTATCTCGAGTGGGTGGGGACATCTGTACCTTTTCCAATTGTGTTTTGAAACCACGGGGATCCACCTGAGTTTCAGGATGGTCCAAGCCTGCTTTTACTGTGCGATGGGAACGTCCAGATTCCATTCCAGACAAACCAGGGAAATCGACTGTCATCTGGAAAAGAGGACTGGAAACGGGACAAGTTGTCAGTTGTGGCAGGAAACTCGGTGTTCCTCTCGATTGGGGCTGGATATGTCGCTGTAAGTATTGAGTCGCATAAAGGGCGTAAGGAACCCATCGAGGTTCAAGCGGGAATGTGAGATTTCACTTGAGAATCGGCAACGGAAATGTTCCTCATCTCGCCTTGAGGGAAGAATCTTGTGATTTTATTCGAGTTGACTCGGGAAGCTGGTGTGTCTCTCTCAAGTTGCAACGAGGACATCAGGAACTCCTTTGAGTTTCTTCAGGGAAGTCAGGTCTCCTTTCGTGTCGGAAGGGGAACTTCGGATTACTCTCAAGGCGTGGAATGAGAATAAGGCCTCATCTGTATTTGAGTCCGTAAATTGTGTGCTCCTGTGCAGTGGGGATGGCTAAGTCAGGGAAAGTTTTGAGTCGCATAAAGGGTGTCAAGTACCTGTTCGAGATTCACCAGGAATATAGGATTTCTCTTGAGACTCTGCAGCCGAAAATTTCCTCAGCTCTCACTGAGGGGAAAATCTTGTGGTGTTTATCGACTTGCGCGGGAAGCTTCAGCTTCCTGTTGAGTTGCAACGGGGACTTCAGGAACTCGCTCGTGTTGTCACAGGGAAGTCAAGTCTCCTTTCGTTTCGGCAGGGGAACCTCGAGATTCCTGTGGAAGCACGGCCGAAGAATAGGGCCGAATCTAGCGCTGTGTAGGTAAATTCTGTGCTCCTCTTCGGTGGGGAAGACAATGTCGTGGAAGTTTTTGAGTTGCATAAAAGGTGTCAACTAGTCGTTCTAGTTTTATGCGGAAATGTGGGATTTCTCTTGAGACTCTGCAGCAGAAATGTTCCTCATCTTGCAAATAGGGGAGAATCAGGTGGTGTTTCTCAAGTTATGGCGGGAATCTTGGGGTTCTTCTTGAGGTGCGAAGGCGAACTCAGGAACTTGCTCGAGTTGTCCCAGGGAAGTCAGGTCTCCTATTGTTTTGGAAGACAAACCTCAGAATTCCTCTTGAGGCTCAGCAAAGGAATAGGACACATCTAGCGTTGAGTCGGTCAACTGTGTGTTCCTCGCCAGTGGTGACAGGGATCTTGGGGTTCCTCTCAAAATTCCCCTGGGAAGTAGGCCTCGTCGTGTTCAAACATGGAACTCCGCTTTCTTCTCGAGTTGTAAAAGGGGTGTTAGGCCACAGTCGAGCTGAATTTGTACCTGGAGATTGTATTGAGAATGCTCGGGGAGTCAGGTCTCCACTCGTCTTGTGAGTTGATACTCGAGGATACATTTGAATCTGTGCAGTGGAATCAGACAATATCTCAAGTGAGTGGGGACATCCGTACCTTTTCTAGTTGTGTTTTGAAACCCCGGGGACCCTCCCGAGATTCTAGGTGGTACCGGCCTCCTCCTACTGTGTGACCAAACGTCTGTATTCCATTTCAGGCAAAGCAGAGGAATAGACTGTCATCTGGAAAACGGGGTACTTTGTAATATTGAGGCAGGAAACTCGGTGTTCCTCTCGATTGGGGCTGGGTATGTCGGTGTAATTTTTGAGTCGCATAAAGGATGTTAAGTAACCTGTCTAGTTTCAAGCTGGAATGTGGATTTCTCTTGAGAATTTGCAAAGGGAGTATTCCTCATCTCGGCTTGAGGGCAAAATCTGTGATTTTTCTCGAGTTGCATCGGGAAGTTTGGGGACCCTTTCAAGTTGCGGCAGGGACATCAGGAACTCGCACGTGTTGCTTCAGGTAAGTCAGGTTTTTTTTCATGTTGGAAGGGGAATTTCGGGATTACTCTCGAGGCGTGGAATGGGAAGAGGGCCTCATCTCGAGTTGAGTTCGTAAATTGTGTGCTCCTATCCAGTGGGGAACACCAGACTGGTTCCAAATAGGAAAAGGAGTACGTCAAGGCTGTATATTGTCACCTTGCTTATTTAACTTATATGCAGAGTACATCATAAGGAATGCTGGGTTGGAAGAAGCACAAGCTGGAATCAAGACTGCTGGGAGAAATATCAATAACCTCAGATATGCAGATGACACCACCCTTAGGGCAGAAAGTGAAGAGGAACTCAAAAGCCTCTTGATGAAAGTGAAAGAGGAGAGTGAAAAGGCTGGCTTCAAACTCAACATTCAGAAAACGAAGATCATGGCATCTGGTCCCATCACTTCATGGGAAATAGATGGAAAAACAGTGGAAACAGTGTCAGACGTTTTTGGGGGGGCTCCAAATTACTGCAGATGTTGATTCCAGCCATGAAATTAAAAGATGCTTACTCCTTGGAAGGAAAGTTATGACCAACCTTGATAGTATATTAAAAAGCAGAGACATTACCTTGCCAACAAAGGTCCGTCTAGTTAAATCTATGGTTTTTCCCGTGGTCATGTATGGATGTGAGAGTTGGACTGTGAAGAAGGCTGAGCGCGGAAAAATTGATGCTTTTGAACTGTGGTGTTGGAGAAGACTCTTGAGAGTCCCGTGTACTGCAAGGAGATCCAACCAATCCATTCTAAAGGAGATCAATCCTGGGTGTTCATTGGAAGGATTAATGCTAAAGCTGAAACTGCAATACTTTGGCCACTTCATGTGTCGAGTTGACTCACTGGAAAAGACTCTGATGCTGGGAAGGATTGGGGGCGGGAGGAGAAGGGGACGACAGAGAATGAGATGGCTGGATGGCATCACCGACTCTGGACATGAGTCTGAGGGAACTCTGGGAGTTGGTGATGAACAGGGAGGCCTGGCATGCTGTGATTCACGGGGTCGCGGAGAGTCGGACACGTTTGAGCGACTGAACTGAACTGAACTGATCCAGTGGGGACGGCTATGTCAGGGAACTTTTTGAGTCGCATAAAGAGTGTCAAGTACCTGATCGAGTTTCAAGCGGGAATGAGGGATTTCTCTTGAGACTCTGCAGCAGAAAATTTTCTCATCTTGGATTGAGGGCATGTTCTTGTGGTATTGCTCGTGTTGCAGCGAGAAGCCTGGGGTTCTTCTTGACTTGGCCCGGGACCTCAGGAACTCGCTCGTGTTGCCCCAAGGAAATCACGTCTCCTATCGTGTTGGAAGACGAACCTCGGGATTCCTCTTGAGACCAAGTAGAGGAATAAAGCCGCATCTAGCATTGAGTCGGTCAACAGTGTGTTCTTCTCCAAGGGCGAATGGGATCTCGGGATCAATCTCAAAATTGACCAGAGGAGTCAGGCCTCTTTTCCTGTTCAGACATGGAACTTCGGTTTCTTCTCGAGTTGGAAAAGGGGTTTTAGGCCACAGTCGAGTTGAATTTGTACCTGGAGATTGCATCGAGTATGCTCGGTGAGTCAGGTCTCCACTCGTCTTGTGAGCTGATACTCGAGGATACATTTGAATCTGTGTGGTGAAATGAGACAATATCTCGAGTGGGTGGGAAATCCATACCTTTTCCATTTGTGTATTGAAACCCCGGGGATCCTCCCGAGTTTCAAGGCGCTACCGGACTCCTCGTACTTTGCCACCGGAACATCTGGATTCCATTCCAGAGAATGTAGGGGAATCAACTGTCTTCTGGAAAAGAGGACTGGAAACGGGTCACTTTGTCAGTTGTGGCAGGAAAATCCGTGTTCCTCTCCACTGGGGCTGGATATGTCAGTGTAATTTTTGAGTTGCATGAAGGATGTGAAGTAACCTGTCGAGTTTCAAGCGGGAATGTGGGATTTCTCTTGAAAATCTGCAACAGAATTTTTCTTCAACTCGCTTTGAGGACAGAATCTTGTGGTTTTTCTCGAGCTGCGGCAGGAAGTTTGAAGTCTCTCTCGAGTTGCCACGTGGACCTCAGGGACTCGCTCGCATTGCCTCAGGGAAGTCAGGTCTCCTGTCGTGTTGGAAGGGGAACCTCTGGATTCCTCTCGAGGCGTTGTAGAGAAATAGGGCCTCATCTAGTGTTGTGAAAGTAAATTGTGTGTTCCTCTTCAGTGTGGAGGGCAATGTCAGGGACGATTTTGGGTCGCATAAAGGGTGTCAAGTACCCGTTCGTGTTTCAAGCAGGAATATGGGATTTCTCTTGAGACTCTGCAGCGTTAAAGTTCCTCAACCCCCATGAGGGGAGAAACTTGTGGTGTTTCTCGAGTTGCGGCGGGAAACTTGAGGTTCTTCTCGAATTGCGACACTGACCTCAAGAACTTGTTCGTGTTGCCCCAAGGTAGTTAAGTCTCCTATCGTGTTAGAAGTGGAACCTCGGGATTCCTCTCGAGGCACAGCAGAGGAATAGGGCCGCATCTATCATTGAGTCGGACAACTGTGTGTTCCTCGCCAGTGGCGACAGGGATCTCGGGGTTTCTCTGAAAATTCACCGGGGAGTCAAGCCTCGTCTCGTGTTCCGACATCGAACTCCGCTTTCTTCTCGAGTTGTCCAAGGGGTGTTAGGACACAGCCGAGTTGAATTTGTACCTGGAGACTATATGGAGAATTTTTGTGGAATCAGGTCTCCACTCGTCTTGTGAGTTGATACTCAAGGATACATTTGAATCTGTGCAGTGTAATCAGTCCATATCTCAAGTGGGTGGGGGCATCGGTACCTTTTCCAACTGTATTTTGAAACCCCGGGGACCCTACCGAGAGTCAATGTGGTACCGGCCTCCTCATACTGTGCGACGTGAGCGTCTGGATTCCATTCCAGAGAATTCAGGGGAATCGACTGTCATCTGGAAAAGAGGACTGGCAAATGGGGCACTTTGTCAGTTGTGGCAGGAACCTCGGTGTTCCTCTCCATTGAGGCTGGGTTTGTTGCTGTAATTTTTGAGTCTTATAAAGGATGTTAAGTAACCTGTCGAGTTTCAAGCGGAAATGTTGGATTGCTCTTAAGAATCTGCAACGGAAATGTTCCTCATCTCGGCTTGAGGACAGAATCTGCGGTTTTTCTCGAGTTGCGGTGGGAAGCTTGGGTTTCCTTTCGAGTAGCGACTGGGACCTCAGGAACTCGCTCGTGTTGCTTCAGTGATGTCAGGTCTCCATTTGTTTTGGAAGGGGAATATCAGGATTACTCGCAAGGCCTGGAATGGGAATGGGGCCTCATCTCGAGTTGAGTCCGTAAAATGCATGCTCCTCTCCACTGGGGACGGCTATGTCAGGGAACTTTTTGAGTCGCATAAAGGGTGTCAAGTACCCGTTTGAGTTTCAAGCGGGAAATTTGGGGTTTCTCTTGAGATTCTGCAGCGGGAAATTTCCTCATCTCGCATTGAGGGCAGAATCTTGTGGTCTTTATCGAGTTTGGGTGGGAAGGTTGGGGTCCCTCTCAACTTGCAATGGGGACCTCAGGAACTCCCTCGAGTTTCTTCAGGGAAGACAGGTCTCCTTTCATATTGGAAGGGGAACTTTGGGATTACTCTTGAGGCATGGAATGGGAATAGGGCCTCATCTAGATTTGAGTTTGTAAATTGTGTGCTCCTGTGCAGTGGAGACTTTTATGTCAGGAAACTTTTGAGTTGCGTTAAGGGTGTCAAGTATCCATTCGAGTTTCAAGCGGGAATGTGGGATTTCTCTTGAGACTGTGCAGCAGAAAATTTCCTCATCTCGCCTTGATGGAGGAATCTTGTGGTATTTCTCGAATTGCAGCAGGAAACTTGGTGTTCCTCTCTAGTTGCGATGGGGACCTCAGCCACTCGCTCGTGTTGTCCCAGAGAATTTAGGTCTCTTTCGTGATGGAAGGGGAACCTCGTGATTCCTCTCTCGAGGTGTGGTAGAGTAGTAGGGCCGCATCTAGAGTTGAGTATATAATTTGTGTGCTACTCTACATTGGGGACGGCTATGTTGTGGAAGTGTTTGAGTCGCATAAAGGGTGTCATGTACCTTTTGGAGTTGGAAGCGGGAATGTGGGATTTCTCTTGAGATTCTGCAGGGGAAATTTTCCTTCTCTAGCATTGAGGGGAGAATCTTGTGTGGTTTCTCGTGTTGCGGCAGTAAGGTTGGGATTCTTCTCGAGGTGCAACAGGGACCTCAGGAAGTCTCTCGTGTTACGCAGGGAAGTCAGGTCTCCTATCTTTTTGGAATGAGAACCTCAGGATTCCTCTCGAGGCGCAGCAGAGGTATAAGGCCCCAGCTATCGTTGAGTGGGTCAACTGTGTGTTCCTCGCCAGTGGTGTCAGGGACCTCAGAGTTGCTCTCAAAATTCACCAGGGAAGTAGGCCTCCTCTCCTGTTCAGACATGGAACCTCGCTTTCTTCTTGAGTTGTCAATGGGGTGTTAGGCCACACTCGATTTGAATTTGTACCTGGAGATTGTATCGAGAATGCTTGGGGAGTTAGCTCTCCACTCGTTTTGTGAGTTGATACTCGATCATACATTTGAATCTGTGCAGTGGAATCAGACAATATCTCGAGTGGGTGGGGACATCAGTACCTTTTCCAATTGTGTTTTGAAACCACAGGGATCCTCCCAAGTTTTAGGATGGTACGGGCCTGCTTGTACTGTATGATGGAAATATCCAGATTCCATTCCAGACAAAGCAGGGAAATTGAATGTCCTCTGGAGAAGAGGACTGGAAAACGGTACACTCTGTCAGTTGTGGCAGGAAACTCGGTGTTCCTCTCGAGTGGAGCTGCGTATGTCACTGTAAGTTTTGAGTCGTATAAACGATGTTAAGTAAAATGTCGAGTTTCAAGCAGGAATATGGGATTTCTCTTGAGAATCTGCAACGGAAATGTTCCTCATCTGGCCTCGAGGGAAGAATCTTGTGGTTTTTAACGAGTTTGGGCCAGAAGCTTGGTGTCCCGCTCAAGTTGAGATGGAGAACTCACAAACTCGCTCGAGTTGCTTAAGGGTAGTCAGGTCTCCTTTCCTGTTGGAGGGGAACTTCGGGATTACTCGCAAGGCCTGGAAGGGGAATGGGGCCTCATCTCGAGTTGACTCCGTAAAATGGGTGCTCCTCTCCACTGTGGATGGCAATGTCAGGGAACTTTCTGAGTTGCATAAATGGTGTCAAGTACCCTTTGGAGTTTCAAGCGGGAATGTGAGATTTCTCTTGAGAATCTGCAGCAGAAAATTTCCTCATCTCGCCTTGATGGAGGAATCTTGTGGTATTTCTCGAGTTGTAGCAGGAAACTTGGGGTTCCTCTCGAGTTGCGACGGGGACCTCAGGAACTCGCTTGTGTTGTCTCAGAGAAGTTAGGTCTCCTTTCGTGTTGGATTTGGAACCCCGCGATTCCTTTCGAGGCAAGGCAGAGAAATAGGGCCGCATCTAGAATTGTGTATGTAAATTGTGTGCTCCTCTTCATTGGGGAGACTATGCCGGGGAAGTTCTTGAGTCGTATAAAGGGTGTCAAGTACCTGTTCGAGTTGGAAGCGGGAATGTGGGATTTCTCTTGAAACTCTGCAGTGGAAAATTTCCTCATCTAGCATTGAGGGGAGAATCTTGTGTTGTTTCTCGAGTTGTGGCGGTAAGGTTGGGATTCTTCTCGAGGTGTGACGGGGACCTCAGGAACTCGCTCGTGTTGCCTCAGGGAAGTCAGGTCTCCTATTGTGTTGGAAGACTAACCTCGGAATTCCTCTCGAGGTGCAGCAGAGGAATAGGGAGGCATCTAGCTTTGAGTCTGTCAACTGTGTGTTCCTCACCAACGGCGACAGGGATCTCAGGTTGCTCTCAAAATTCCCCTGGGAATTAGGCCTCGACTCATGTTCAGACATGGAACTCCGCTTTCTTCTTGAGTTGTAAAAGGGGTATTAGGCCACACTCGATTTGAATTTGTACCTGGAGATTGTATCGAGAATGTGTGTGGAGTCAGGTCTCCACTCGTCTTGTGAGTTGATACTCAAGGATACATTTGAATCTGTGCAGTGGTAATCAGGCAATATCTCGAGTGGGTGGGGACATTGGTACCTTTTCCAATTTTATTTTGAAACCCCGGGGACCCTATCGAGAGTCAATGTGGTACCGGCCTCCTAGTACTGTGCAACCGGAACGTCCGGATTCCATTCCAGAGAATGCAGGGGAATCGACTGTCATCTGGAAAAGGGGACTGGCAAATGGGGCACTTTGTCAGTTGTGGCAGGAAACTCGGTGTTCCTCTCCATTGGGGCTGGGTTTGTTGCTGTAATTTTTGAGTCGCATAAAGGATGTTAAGTAACCTGTCAAGTTTCAAGCTGGAATGTGGATTTCTCTTGAGAATCTGCAACGGAAGTATTCCTCATCTCGCACTGAGAGCAGGATCTTGTGGTTTTTATCGAGTTTGGGTGGGAAGCTTGGGGACCCTCTCAAGTTGCGACGGGGACCTCATGAACTCTCTAGAGTTTCTGCAGGGAAGTCAGGTCTCCTTTCTTGTTGTAAGGGGAACTTCGGTATTACTCTCGATGCGTGGAATGCGAATAGGGTCTCATCTAGAGTTGAGTTTGTAAATTTTGTGCTCCTGTGCAGTGGAGACTGCTATGTCAGGGAACTTTTTGCGTTGCATAAAGGGTGTCAAGTACCTGTTCGAGTTTCAAGCGGGAATGTGGGATTTCTCTTGAGACTCTGCAGCAGAAAATTTCCTCATCTCGCCTAGATGGAGGAATCTTGTTGTATTTCTCGAGGTGCAACATGAAGCATGGGGTTCCTCTTGAGATGTGACGGGGACTTCAGGCACTCACTGTGTAGTCCCAGAGAAGTTAGGTCTCCTTTCGTGTTGGAAGTGGAACCTGGCGATTCTTCTCGAAGCACGGCAGTGGAATAGGGCTGCATCTAGAGTTGTGTACATAAATTGTGTGCTCCTCTACATTTGGGACGGCTATGTCGGGGAAGTTTTTCAGTGGCATAAAGGGTGTCAAGTACCTGTTCGAGTTGGAAGCGGAAATGTGGGATTTCTCTTGAGATGCTGCAGGGGAAAATTTCTTCATCTAGCATTGAGGGGAGAATCCTGTGTTATTTCTCCAGTTGCGGCGGTAAGGTTGGGATTCTTCTCGAAGTGCGGCAGGGAACTCAGGAAATCTCTCGTGTTATGCAGGGAAGTCATGTCTCCTATCTTGTTGGAAATGGAACCTAAGGATTGCTCTCGAGGCACAGCAGAGGTTTAGGGCCCCAGCTAGCATTGAGTTGGTCAACTGTGTGTTCCTCACCTGTGGCAACAGGGACCTTGGGGTTGCTCTCAAAATTCACCAGGGGAGTAAGCTTAGTTTCCTGTTCAGAGGTGAAACCTCACTTTCTTCTCGAGTTTTAAAAGGGGTGTTAGGCCACAGTCGAGTTGAATTTGTACCTGGAGATTGTATCGAGAATGCTCGGGGAGTTAGGTCTCCACTCGTTTTGTGAATTGATACTTGAGGATACATTTGAACTTGTACAGTGGAATCAGGCAAAAACTCGAGTGGGTGGGGACATTGGTACCTTTTCTAATTGTGTTTTGAGACCACAGGGATCCTCCCGAGTTTCAGGATGGTATGGGCCTGCTCACACTGTGCGATGGGAACGTCCGGATTCCATTCCAGACAAAGCAGGGAAATAGACTGTCATCTGGAAAAGAGGACTGGAAACGGGGCACTTTGTCAGTTGTGGCAGTAAACTCAGTGTTCCTCTCGATTGGGGCTGAGTATGTCACCGTAATTATTGAGTCACATAAAGGATGTAAGTTACCCATCGAGTTTCAAGCGGGAATGTGAGATTTCCCTTAAGAATCTGCAATGGAAGTGTTCCTCATCTTGCCTTGAGGGAAGAATCTTGTGATTTTACTCGAGTTGCCTCGGGAATCTTGGGGTCCCTCTCTAGTTGTGACGGGGAACTCAGGAACTCTTTCGAGTTTCTTCAGAGAAGTCAGGTCTCATTTCGTGTTGGAAGGGGAACTTCGGATTACTCTCCAGGCATGGATTGACAATAGGGCCTCATCTATATTTGAGTGCGTAAATTGTGTGTTCCTGCACAGTTGGGACGGCTAAGTCAGGAAAGCTTTTGAGTGGCATAAAGTGTGTCAAGTACCCGTTCGAGATTCACCAGGAATATGGGATTTCTCTTGAGACTCTGAAGCGGAAAAGTCCTCATCTCTCATTGAGGGGAAAATCTTGTGGTGTTTATCGACTTGCCCAGGAAGCTTCGGCTTCCTGTCGAGTTGCAACTGAGACCTCAGGAACTTGCTCGTGTTGTCCCAGGGAAGTCAGGTCTCCTTTCGTGTTGGCAGGGGAACCTCGAGATTCCTCTCAAAGCGCGGCAGAGAGATAGGGCGGCATCTAGAGCTCTGTACATACATTGTGTACTGCTCTTCAGTGGGGATGAATATGTTGTGAAGTTTTTGAGTCGAATAAAAGGTGTCAACTAATCGTTCGAGTTTCATGCAGAAATGTGGGATTTCTCTTGACACTCTGCAGCGGAAATGTTCCTCATCTCACAAATAGGGGAGAATCTCGTGGTGTTTCTCGAGTTATGGTGGGATTCTTGGGGTTCTTCTCGAGGTGCGACGGGGCCTCAGCAACTGGCTCGAGTTGCCCCAGGGAAGTCAGGTCTCCTATCATGTTGGAAGACAAACCTCATAATTAATCTCGAGGCGCAGCAGAGGAATAGGGACGCATCTAGCATGGACTCGGTCAACTGTGTGTTCCTCGCCAGTGGTGACAGGGATCTCGGGGTTGCCTTCAAAATTCCCCTGGGAAGTAGGACTCGTCTCGTGTTCAGACACAGAACTCTGCTTTCTTCTCAAATTGTAAAAAGGGTGTTAGCCCACAGTCGATTTGCATTTGTACCTGGAGATTGTATCGAGAATGCTGCAGAAGTCAAGTTTCCACTCGTCTTGTGAGTTGATACTCGAGGATACATTTGAATATGTGCAGTGGTATCAGACAGTATCTCTAGTGGTTGTGGACATCGGTACATTTTCCAATTGTGTTTTGAAACACCGGGAAGCCTCCCGAATTTCAAGGTGGTACCAGCCTCCTCGTACTATGAGACTGGAACTTCCGGATTCCATTCCAGAGAAAGCAGTGGAGTCCACTGTCTTATGGAAAAGAGGACTGGAAACGGGGCAATTTGTCAGTTGTGGCAGGAAACACAGTGTTCCTCTCCTTTGGGGCTGGATATGTTGGTGTAATTTTTGAGTCGCATAAAGGATGTTTAGTAACCTGTCGAGTTTCAAGCGGGAATGTGGGATTTCTCTTAAGAATCTGCAACGGAATTTTTTCTCATCTCGCCTTGAGGGCAGAATCTTGTGGTTTTTCTCGAGTTGCGGCTGGAAACTTGAAGTCTCTCTCGAGTTGCGACGGGGACCTCAGGAACTTGCTCGTGTTGCTTCAGGGATGTCAGGTCTCCTTTTGTGTTGGAAGGGGAACTTTGGCTTTACTCTCAAGGCGGGGAATTTGAATGGGGCCTCATCTCGAGTTGAGTCCATAAATTGTGTGCTCCTCTCCACTGGAGATGGCTATATCAGGGTACATTTTGAGTCGCATAAAAGGTGTCAAGTACCTGTTCGAGTTTCAAGCGGGAATGTGGAATTGCTCTTGAGACTCTGCAGCGGAAAATTTTCTCATCTCGAATTGAGGGCATGTTATTGTGGTTTATCTCGATTTGTGGTGGGAAGCTATTGGTTCTTCTCCAGTTGTGACGGGTAACTCAGGAACTCGCTCGAGTTGCTTCAGGGAAGTCATGTCCCCTTTTGTGTTGGAAGGGGAACTTCAGGATTACTCTCAATCTGTTAAAAAGGAATAGGGCCTCATCTCGAGTTGACTCCGTAAACTGTGTGCTCCTCTCCAGTGGGGACGGCTATGTCAAGGAACTTTTTGAGTTGCATAAAGGTTGTCAAGAACCCATTCGTGTTCCAAGGGGGAATGTGGGATTTCTCATGAGATTCTGCAGCGGAAAACTTTCTCATCTCGGATGGAGGGCATGTTCTTGTGGTTTTTCTCAAGTTCCAGGGGTAAAAATGGGGATCTTCTCGAGTTGTGAAGGCAACCTCAGGAACTCGTTCGTGTTGCCTCAGGGATGTCAGGTCTCCTGTCGTGTCGGAAGGGGAACCTCCGGATTCCTCTCGAGGCCTGGTAGAGAAATAGGGCCACATCTAGTGTTGTGAATGTAAATTGTGTGCTCTTCTTCCTTGTGGATGGCAATGTCTGGGAAGTTTTTGGGTCGCATAAAGGGTATCAAGTACCCGTTCAAGTTTCAAGCGGGAATATGGGATTTCACTTGAGACTCTGCAGTGTTAAAGTTCCTCATCTCGCATTGAGGGGAGAATCTTGTGGTCTTTCTCGCGTTGCAGCAGGAAGCTTGAGGTTCTTCTCGAATTGCGACGGGGACCTCAAGAACTTACTCGTGTTGCCACAAGTTATCAGGTCTCCTATCGTGTTGGAAGGTTAACTTCGCGATTCCTCTCGAGGCGCAGCAGAGGAATAGGGCCGCATCTATCGTTGAGTAGGACAACTGTGTGATCCTCGCCAGTGGCAACAGGGATCTCGGGGTTGCTCTCAAAATTCACCTGGAGAGTCAGGCCCCGTCTCGTCTTCAGACATGTAACTCCGCTTCTTCTCGAGTTGTAAAAGGTGTGTTTGGCCACACTCGAGTTGAATTTGTACCTGGAGATTGTATCGAGAATGCATGTGGAGTCAGGTCTCCACTCTTCTTGTGAGCTAATACTCAAGGATACATTTGAATCTGTGCAGTGTAATCAGGAAATCAGTAGAGAAATAACTATAGAAGGAATGAAGTCCAGGAGCAAAAGCAAAACCAATACCCAGTTGTGGATGTGACTGATAATAGAAGCAAGGTCCGATGCTGTAAAGAGCAATATTGCATAGGAACCTGGAATGTTAGGTTCATGAATAAAGGCAAATTGGAACTGGTCAAACAGGAGATGGCAAGAGTGAACATAGACATTCTAGGAATCAGTGAATTAAAATGGACTGGAATGGGTCAATTTAACTCAGATGACCATTATATCTACTACTGTGGGCAGGAATCCCTTAGAAGAAATGGAGTAGCCATCATGGTCAACAAAAGAGTCCAAAATGCAGTACTTTGATGCAATCTTAAAAGCAACAGAATGATTTCTGTTTGTTCCCAAGGAAAACCATTCAATATTACAGTAATCCAGGCCTATGCCCCAACCAGTAACAATGAAGAAGCTGAAGTTGAATGGTTCTATGAAGACCTACAAGACCTTTTAGAACTAACACCCAAAAAAGATTTCCTTCTCATTATAGGGGACTGGAATGCAAAAGTAGGAAGTAAAAAAACATCTGGAATAACAGGCAAATTTGGCCTTGCATCATGGAATGAAGCAGGGCAAAGGCTAATAGAGTTTTGCCAAGAGAACGCACTGGTCATAGCAAACACCCTCTTACAACAACACAAGAGAAGACTCTACACATGGACATCACCAGATGGTCAACACCGAAATAATATTGATTATATTCTTTGCAGCCAAAGATGGAGAAGCTGTATACAGTTAGCAAAAACAAGACCAGGAGATGACTGTGGCTCAGATCATGAACTTCTTATTGCCAAATTCAGACTTAAATTGAAGAAAGTAGGGAAAACCACTAGAATATTCAGATATGACCTAAATCAAATCCCTTATGATTATACAGTGGAAGTGAGAAATAGATTTAAGGGACTAGATCTGATATATACAGTGCCTGAAGAACTCCGGACTGAGGTTCGTGACATTGTACAGGAGACAGGGACCAAGACCATCCCCATGGAAAATAAATGCAAAAAAGCAAAATGGCTGTCTGAGGAGGCCTTACAAATAGCTGTGAAAAAAAAGAGAAGTGAAAAGCAAAGGATTAAAGGAAAGATATAAGCATCTGAATGCAGAATTCCAAAGAATAGCAAGGAGTGATAAGAAAGCTTTCCTCACTGATCAATGCAAAGAAATAGAGGAAAACAACAAAAAAGGAAAAACAAGAGATCTCTTCGAGAAAATTGGAGATTCCAAGGGAATATTTCATGCAAAGATGGGCTCGATAAAGGACAGAAACGGTATGGACCTAACAGAAGCAGAAGATATTAAGAAGAGTTGGCAGGAATACACAGAAGTACTGTACAAAAAAGATCTTCACGACAAAGATAGTCACGATAACATGATCACTGACCTAGCGCCAGACATCTTGGAATGTGAAGTCAAGTGGGCCTTAGAAAGCATCACGACGAAAAAAGCTAGTGGAGGTGATGGAATTCCAGTTGAGCTATTTCAAATCTTGAAAGATGATGCTGTGAAAGTGCTGCACTCAATATGCCAGCAAATTTGGAAAACTCAGCAGTGGCCACAGGACTGGCAAAGGTCAGTCTTTATTCCAATCCCAAAGAAAGGCCATGCCAAAGAAGGCTCAAACTACACAATTGCACTCATCTCACACGCTAGTAAAGTCATGCTCAAAATTCTCCAAGCCAGGCTTCAGCAATATGTGAATCGTGAACTCCCAGATGTTCAAGCAGGTTTTAGAAAAGGCAGAGGAACCAGAGATCAAATTGCCAACATATGCTGGATCATGGAGAAAGCAAGAGAGTTCCAGAAAAACATCTATTTCTGCTTCATTGACTATGCCAAAGTTTTTGACTTTGTGGATCGCAATAACCTGTGGAAAAAATCTGAAAGAGATGGGAATAACAGACCACCTGACCTGCCTCTTGAGAAACGTGTAGGCAGGTCAGGAAGCAACACTCAGAACTGTACATGGAACAACAGACTGGTTCCAAATAGGAAAAGGAGTATGTCAAGGCTGTATATTGTCACCTTGCTTATTTAACTTATATGCAGAGTACATCATGAGGAACGCTGGGCTGGAAGAAGCACAAGCTGGAATCAAGATTGCAGGGAGAAATATCAATAACCTCAGGTATGCAGATGACACTAACCTTATGGCAGAAAGTGAAGAGGAACTGAAAAGCCTCTTGATGAAAGTGAAAGAGGAGAGTAAAAAGATTGGCTTGAAGCTCAACCTTCAGAAAACGAAGATCATGGCATCTGGTCCCATCACTTCATGGGAAATTGATGGAAAAACAGTGGAAGCAGTGTCCGACTTTATTTTGGGGGGCTCCAAAATCACTGCAGATGCTGATTGCAGCCATGAAATTAAAACACGCTTACTCCTTGGGAGCAAAGTTATGAACAACCTTGATAGTATATTAAAAAGCAGATACATTACTTTGCCAACCAAGGTCCGTCTAGTCAAGGCTATGGTTTTTCCTGTGGTCATGTATGGATGTGAGAGTTGGACTGTGAAGAAAGTTGAGAGCCGAAGAATTGATGCTTTTGAACTGTGGTGCTGGAGAAGACTCTTGAGAATCCCTTGGACTGCAAGGAGATCCAACCAGTCCATTCTAAAGGAGATCAATTCTGGTTGTTCATTGGTAGGACTGATGCTAAAGCTGAAACTGCAATACTTTGGGCACCTCATGTGACGAGTTGACTCACTGGAAAAGACTCTGATGTTGGGAAAGGTTGGGGGCGGGAGTAGAAGGGGACGATCAAGAATGACATGGCTGGATGGCATCACCGACTCTGTGGACATGAGTTTGAGTGAACTCCGGGAGTTGGTGATGGACAGGGAGGCCTGGCATGCCGTGATTCTTGGGTTTGCGGAAAGGCGGACACAACTGAGCGACTGAACTGAACTGAGTGTAATCAGGCCATATCTCGAGTTGGTGGGGACATCAGTACCTTTTCCAATTGCATTTTGAAACCCCGGGGACCCTACGGAGAGTCAATGTGGTACCGGCCTCCTCGTACTGTGAGACGGGAACATCCGGATTCCATTCCAGAGAATTCAGGGGAATCGACTGTCATCTGGAAAAGAGGACTGGCAAACAGAGCACTATATCAGTTGTGGCAGGAAACTCGGTGTTCCTCTCCATTGGTGCTGGGTTTGTTGGTGTATTTTTTGAGTCATATAAAGGATGTTAAGTAATCTGTCGAGTTTCAAGCAGAAATGTGGGATTGCTCTTGAGAATTTCTACAACTAAATTGTTCCTCATCTTGGCTTGAGGGTAGAATCTTGTGGTTTTTCTCGAGTTGCGGCGAGAAGCTTAGGATCCCTTTCGAGTTGCGACGGGGACCTCAGGCACTCACTCGTGTTGCTTCAGTGATGTCAGTTCTCCTTTCTTTTGGAAGGGGAATGTCGGGATTACTAGCAAGGCCTGGAACGGGAATGGGGCCTCATCTCAAGTTGAGTCCGTAAAATGGGTGCTCTTCTCCACTGGGGAAGGCAATGTCAGGGAACTTTTTGAGTCGCATTAAGGGTTTCAAGTACCCGTTCGAGTTTCAAGCGGAAATGTGGGATTTCTCTTGAGAATCTGCAGCAGAAAATTTCCTCATCTCGACTTGGAGGAATCTTGTGGTATATCTCGAGTTGCAGCAGGACACGGGGTTCCTCTCGAGTTGTAACGGACACCTCAGGAACTCGCTCGTGTTGTCCAAGAGAAGTTATGTCTCCTTTCGTGTTGGAAGGGGAACCTCACGATTCCTCTCCAGGCGCGGCAGAGGAATAGGGCCTCATCTAGAGTTGTGTTTGCAAAATGTGTGTTCCTCTTCTTTGGGGACGGCTATGTCGGAGAAGTTTTTGAGTCCCATAAAAGGTGTCAAGTACCTGTTCGTGTTGGAAGCGGGAATGTGGGATTTCTCTTGAGACTCTGCAGGGGAAAATTTCCTCATCTAGCATTGAGGGGAGAATCTTGTGTTGTTTCTCCAGTTGCGGCGGTAAGGTTGGGATTCTTCTCGAGGTGCAATGGGGACATCAGGAGCTCTCTCGTGTTACGGCAGGGAGGTCAGGTCTCCTATCTTGTTGGAAAGGGAACCTCAGATTTCCTCTCGAGGTGCAGCAGAGGAACAGGGCCCCATCTAGCGTTGAGTCGGTCAACTGTGTGTTCCTCGCCAGTGGCGACAGGGACCTCAGGGTTGCTCTCAAAATTCACCAGGGTAGTAGGCCTCGTCTCCTGTTCAGACATGGAACCTCGCTTTATTCTCGAGTTGTAAAAGGGGTGTTAGGCCACAGTCGAGTTGCATTTGTACCTGGAGATTGTATCGAGAATGCTCGGGGAGTTAGGTCTCCGCTCATTTTGTGAGTTGATACTCGAGGATACATTTGAATCTGTGCAATGGAATCAGACAATATCTCCAGTGGGTGGGAACATGGGTACCTTTTCCAATTGTGTTTTGAAACCACGGGGATCCTCCCAAGCTTCAGTATGGTACGGGCTTGCTCGTACTGTGTGAAGGGACTATCCAGATTTCAATCCAGACAAACCAGGGAAATCGACTGTCATCTGGAAAACAGGACTGGAAAACAGGACACTCTGTCACCTGTGGCAGGAAACTCAGTATTCCTCTAGATTGATGCTGGGTATGTTGGTAAGTTTTGAGTCGCCTAAACGATGTTAAGTAACCTGTCGAGTTTCAAGCTGGAATATGGGATTTCTCTTGAGAATCTGCAAAGGAAATGTTCCTCATCTCACCTCGAGGGCAGAATCTTGTGGTTTTTATCGAGTTTGGGCGGGAAGCTTGGGTTTCCTCTCAAGTTGCGATGGGGACCTCAGGAACTTGCTCGAGTTTCTTCAGGGAAGTCAGGTCTCCTTTAGTGTTGGAAGGGGAACTTCGGAATTACTCTCGAGGCATGGAATGGGAATAGGGCTTCATCTAGAGTTGAGTTTGTAAATTGTGTGCTCCTGTGCAGTGGGGACAGCTATGTCAGGGAACTTTTTGAGTCGCATAAAAGGTGTTAAGGACCCGTTCGAGTTTCAAGCGGGAATGTGGGATTTCTCTTGAGATTCTGCAGCAGAAAATTTCTTCATCTCGCCTTGATGGAGGAATCTTGTGGTATTTCCCGAGTTGCAGCAGGACACTTGGGGTTCCTCTCAAGTTGCGACGGGTCCTCAGGAACTCTCTCATGTTGCCGCAAGGAAGTCAGGTCTATTCTCTTGTTGGGAGGGGAACTTCAGTATTCCTCTCGAGGTGCAGCAGAGATATAGGGCCCCATCTACCGTAGAGTCAGTCAACTGTGTGCTCCTCACCAGTGGTGACAGGGACCTCGGTGTTGCTCTCAAAATTCACCAGGGGAATAGGCCTCGTCCCCAGTTCAGACATGGAACCTCGCTTTCTTCTCGAGTTGTAAAAGGGGTGTTAGGCCACAGTCGAGTTGAATTTGTACCTGGAGATTGTATCGAGAATGCTCGGGGAGTTAAGTCTCCGCTCGTTTTGTGAGTTGATACTCAAGGATACTTTTGAATCTGTGCAGTGGAATCAGACAATATCGCGAGTGGGTGGGGACATGGGTACCTTTTCCAATTGTGTTTTGAAACCACGGGGATCCTCCCAAGCTTCAGGATGGTAAGGGCTTGCTCGTTCTGTGTGATGGGAATATCCGGATTTCATTACAGACAAACCAGGGAAATGGAATGTTCCCCGGAAAACAGGACTGGAAAACGGGACACTGTCACCTGTGGCAGGAAACTCGGTATTCCTCTTGATTGATGCTGGGTATGTTGGTGTAACTTTTGAGTCGCCTAAACTATGTTAAGTAACCTATCGATTTTCAAGCTGGAATATGGTATTTCTCTTGAGAATCTACAAAGGAAATGTTTCTCATCATGCCTGGAGGGCATAATCTTGTGGTTTCTAACGAGTTTAGGCGGGAAGATTGGGGTCCCTCTCAAGTTGCAACGTTGACCTCAGGAACTCGCTCGAGTTTCTTCAGGGAAGTCAGGTCTCCTTTCGTGTTGGAAGGGGAACTTCGGGATTACTCTCGAGGCGTGGAACGGGAATAGGGCCTCATCTAGAGTTGAGTTTGTAAATTGTGTGCTCCTGTGCAGTGGGGACAGCTATGTCAGGGAACGTTTTGAGTCCCATAAAGGGTGTCAAGGACCCGTTCGAGTTTCAAGCGGGAATGTGGGATTTCTCTTGAGATTCTGCAGTAGAACATTTCCTCATCTCGCCTTGATGGAGGAATCTTGTGGTATTTCCCGAGTTGCAACATCACGCTTGGGGTTCCTCTCGAGTTGCGACGGGGACCTCAGGAACTCTCTCGTGTTGCTGCAGGGAAGTCAGGTCTCCTATCTTGCTGGTAGGGGAACCTCAGGATTGCTCTCGAGGCACAGCAGAGGTATAAGGCCCTATCTAGCGGAGAGTTTGTCAACTGTGTGTTCCTCGCCAGTGGCCTAGGGACCTCGGGGTTGCTCTCAAAATTCGCCAGGGGAGTAGGCCTCGTCTCCTGTTCAGACATGGAACCTCGCTTTCTTCTGGAGTTTTAAAAGGGGTGTTAGGCCACAGTCAAGTTGAATTTGTACCTGGAGATTGTATCGAGAATGCTCGTGGAGTTAGGTCTCCACTCGTTTTGTGAGTTGATACTCGAGGATACTTTTGAATCTGTGCAGTGGAGTCAGGAAATATCTCCAGTGCGTTGGGACATCCGTACCTTTTACAATTGTGTTTTGAAACCACAGGGCTCCTCCCAAGTTTCAGGATGGTACGGGCTTGCTTGTACTGTGCTATTGGAACGTCTGGATTCCATTCCAGACAAAGCAGGGAAATCGACTGTCATCTGGAAAAGAGGACTGGAAACGGGGCACTTTGTCAGTTGTGGCAGGAAACTCTGTGTTCCTCTCGATTGGGGCTGGGTATGTCGCTGTATGCTTTTGAACTGTGGTGTTGGAGAAGACTCTTGAGAGTCCCTTATACTGCAAGGAGATCCAACCAGTCCATTCTAAAGGAGATCAATCCTGGATGTTCATTGGAGGGACTGATGCTAAAGCTGAAACTCCAATACTTTGGCCACCTCATGAGACGAGTTGACTCACTGGAAAAGACTCTGATGCTGGGAAAGGTTGGGGGCGGGAGGAGAAGGGGACGACGGAGAATGAGATGGCTGGATGGCATCACCGACTCTGTGGACATGAGTTTGAGTGTACTCCGGGAGTTGGTGATGGACAGGGAGGCCTGGCGTGCTGTGATTCATGGGGTCGCGGAGAGTCGGACACGACTGAGCGACTGAACTGACTGACTGATGTCGCTGTAAGTTTTCAGTCGCATAAAGGATGTAAGTAACCCATCGAGTTTCAAGCGGCAATGTGAGATTTCACTTGAGAATCTGCAACGGAAATGTTCTTCATCTCGCCTTAAGGGAAGAAACTTGTGAATTTACTCGAGTTGCCTCGGGAAGCTTGAGGTCCCTCTCAAGTTGTGACGGGGTCATCAAGAACTCGCTCGTGTTGATTCAGGGACTCAGGTCTCCTTTCCTGTTGGAAGGGGAACTTCGGATTACTCTCGAGGGATGGAATGAGAATAGGACCTCATTTATATTTGAGTCCATATATTGTGTGCTTCTGTGCAGTGGGGACGGATAAGTCAGGGAAGGTTTTGAGTCGCATAAAGGGTGTCAAGTACCTGTTCGAGATTCACCAGGAATATGGAATTTCTCATGAGCCTCTGCAGTGGAAAAGTTCCTCATCTCTCATTGAGGGGAAAATCCTGTGGTGTTTATCGACTTGTGCCGGAAGCTTTGGGTTCCTATTGTGTTGCAACGGGGACCTCAGCAACTCACTCATATTGTCCCAGGGAAGTCAGGTCTCCTTTCGTGTTGGCAGGGGAACCTCGAGATTCCTCTCGAAGCACGGCAGAGTAATAGGGCTGTGTCTAGAGCTGTGTACGTAAATTGTGTACTCCTCTTCAGTGGGAACGACTATGTCGTGGAAGTTTTTGAGTCGCAGAAAAGGTGTCAAGTAATCGATGGAGTTTCATGGGAGAATGTGGGATTTCTCTTGAGACTCTGCAGCGGAAAGGTTCCTCATCTCGCAAATAGGGGAGAATCTCATGGTGTTTCTCGAGTTATGGCGGGACGCTTGGGATTCTTCTCGAGGTGCAACTGGGACCTCAGGAACTCTCTCGAGTTGCCCCAGGGAAGTCAGGTCTCCTATCGTGTTGGAAGACGAACCTCGGAGTTCCTCTCGAGGTGCAGCAGAGGAGTAGGGACACATCTATCGTGGAGTCGGTCAACTGTGTGTTCCTCACCAGGGACGGCAGGAATCTCGGGGTTGCTCTCAACATTCACCTGGGGAGTCAGGCCTCCTCTCGTCTTCAGACATGGAACTCCGCTATCTTCTCGAGTTGTAAAGGGGTGTTAGGCCACAGTCGAGTTGAATTTGTACCTGGAGATTGTATCGAGAATGCTTGGGAAGTTAGGTCTCCACTCGTTTTGTGAGTTGATACTCGAGAATACATTTGAATCTGTGCAGTGGAATCAGGTAATATCTCGAGTGGGTGGGGACATCGGTACCTTTTCTATTTGTGTTTTGAAACCACGGGGATCCTCCCGAGTTTCAGGATGGTATGGGCCTACTCGTACTGTGCGATGGGGACATACGGATTCCATTCCAGGCAAACCAGGGAAATTGAATGCCCTCTGTAAAAGAGGACTGGAAAACGGGACACTGTCAGCTGTGGCAGGAAACTCGGTGTTCCTCTCGATTGGGGCTGGGTATGTAAGTGTAACTTTTGAGTCGCATAAACGATGTTAAGTAACCTGTCGAGTTTCAAGCTGGAATATGGGATTTCTCTTGAGACTCTGCAATGGAAATGTTCCTCATCTCACCTCGAGGGCAGAATCTTGTGGTTTTTGTCGAGTTTGGGCAGGAAGCTTGGGTTTCCTCTCAAGTTGCAACTGGGACCTCAGGAACTCACTCGAGTTTCTTCAGGGAAGTCAGTTCTCCTTTAGTGTTGGAAGGGGAACTTCGGGATTACTCTCACGGCGTGGAATGGGAATAGGGCCTCATCAAGTGTTGAGTTTGTAAATTGTGTGCTCCTGTGCAGTGGGTATCGCTATGTCAGGGAACTTTGTGAGTCACATAAAGGGTGTCAAGTACCCGTTCGAGTTTCAAGCGGGAATGTGGGATTTCTCTTGAAACTCTGCAGCAAAAAATTTCCTCATCTCGCATTGATGGAGGAATCTTGTGGTATTTCTCGTGTTGCAGCAGGAAGCTTGAAGTCACTCTGGAGTTGCGACAGGGACCTCAGGAACTCTCGAGTTTCTTCAGGGAAGTTAGGTGTCCTTCTGTGTTGGAAGGGGAACCTCTGGATTCCCCTCGAGGTGCGGTAGAGGAATAGGGCCGCATCTAATGTTGTGTACGTAAATTGTGTGCTCCTCTTCAGTGTGGATGTCTATTTTGGGGAAGTTTTTGGGTTGCATAAAGGGTGTCAAGTAACCGTTCGAGTTTATAGCAGGAAAGTGTGATTATTTCTTGAGAGGCTGCAGCAGAAATGTTCGTCATCTCTCATTGAGGGGAGAATCTTGTGGTGTTTCTTGAGTTCCGGCCGGAAGCTCGGGGTTCTTCTCGAATTGCGACGGGGATCTCAGGAACTCGCTAGTGTTGCCCGAGGAAAGTCAGGTCTCCTATCATGTTGGAAGGGGAACCTCGGGGCTCCTCTCAAGGTGAAGCAGAGGAATACTGCCATATATACCGTTGAATTGATCAACTGTGTATTTCTCGCCAGTGGTGACAGTGATCTCGGGGTTGCTCTCAATATTCACCTGGGGAGTCAGGGCTCGTCTCCGGGCGTCAGGTCCCCACTCATCATGTGAGCTGATACTCGAGGATACCTTGGAATCTATTCAGTGGAATCAGACAATCTCTCGAGTGGGAGGGGACATCGGTACCTTTTCGAATTGTTTTCTGAAACCACGGGGATTTTCCCGAGTTTCAAGTTGGTTCCAGCGTCCTTGTACTGTGCAACAGGAACGTCCGGATTCCATTCCATACAAAGCAGGGGAATCGACTGTCATCTGTAAAAGAGGACTGGAAAACGGGGCACATTGTAAAATTGTGGCAGTAAACTCGGTGTTCCTTTCGATTGGGACTGGGTATGTCGCTGTAATTTGTGACTCGCATAAAGGATGTTAAGTAACCTGTCGAGTTTCAAGAGGGAATGTGGGATTTCTCTTGAGACTCAGCAGCGGAAAATTTTCTCATCTGGGATGGAGGGCATGTTCTTGGGGTTTTTTTTTGAATTGCGGATGGAAGCTTGGGGTTCTTCTCCAGTTGCAACGGGGACCTCAGAAACTCCCTCATGTTGCTTCCGGGAAATCAGGTCCCCTTTTGTGTTGGAAGGGGAACTTTGGGATTACTCTCGAGCAGTTAAATGGGAATAGGGCCTCATCTCAAGTTGAGTCTATAAATAGTGTGCTCCTCTCCAGTGGGGACGGCTATGTTGGGGAACTTTTTTGAGTCTCATAAAGGGTGTCAAGTATCCGTTCGAGATTCAAGCGGGAATGTGGGATTTATCTTGAGATTCCGCAGCAGAAAATTTCATCATCTCGCATTGATAGGGGAACCTTGTCGTTTTTCTCGAGTTGCGGCGGAAAGCTTGGGGTTCCTCTCGAGATGTAACGGGGACCTCAGGAACTCGCTCACGTTTTCCAAGGGAAGTTAGGTCTCCTTTCGTGTTGGAAGTGTATCCTCGGGATTCCTCTCGAGGTGCGGTAGAGAAATACGGCCGCATCTAGTGTTGTGTATGTAAATTGTGTGATCCTCTTCAATGTGGACGGCTATATTGGGGAAGTTTTTGGGTCGCATAAATTGTGTCAAGTACCCGTTCGAGTTTCAAGTGGGAATGTGCGATTTCTCTTGAGACTCTGCAGCGGAAAATTTCCTCATCTCGCATTGAGGGTATAATTTTGTGGTGTTTCTCGTGTTGCGACAGGAAACATGGGGTTCTTCTCGAGGTGCAATGGGGACCTAAGGAACTCGCTCGTGTTGTCCAAGGGAAGTCAGATCTCTATCGTGTTGGAAGGGGAACCTCGGGATTCCTCTCAAGGCGCAGCAGAGGAATAGGGCTGCATCTAGCGTTGAGTTGGTCAACTGTTTGTTCCTTGCCAGTGTCGACAGGGACCTCGTGGGTGCTCTCAAAATTCACCTGGGGAGTCAGGCCTCATCTCGTGTTCAGACATGGAACTCTGCTTTCTTCTCGAGTTGTAAAAGGTGTTTTAGGCCACATTAGAGTTGAATTTGTATCTGGAGAATGTATCGAGAATGCTCGCTGAGTCAGGTCTCCACTCGTCTTGTGATTTGATACTTGAGGATACATTTGAATCTGTGCAGTGGAATCAGACAATATCAAGAGTGGGTGGGGACATTGGTACCTTTTCCAACTGTGTTTTGAAACCCCGGGGATCCTCCTGAGGTTCAAGGTGGTACACGTCTCCTTGTACTGTGCGACGGGAATGTTCGGATTCCATTCCAGACAAAGCATGGCAATAGACTGTAATCTGGAAAAGAGGACTGGAAACGGGCACTTTGTCAGTTGTGGCCAGAAACCCCACATTCATCTCGATTGGGGCTCAGTATGTTGGTGTAATTTTTGAGTCGCATAAAGGATGTTAAGTAAGCTGTCGAGTTTCAAGCGGGAATGTGGGATTTCTCTTTAGCCTCTGCAGCAGAAAAGTTCCTCATCTTGCATTGATGAGGGAATCTTGTGGTTTTTCTCGAGTTGCGGTGGGAAGCTTGGGGTCCCTCTGGAGTTGCGACGGGAACCTCAGGAACTGGCTCGTGTTGCTTCAGGGAATTCAGATATCCTTTCGTGTTGCAAGGAGAGCTTCGTGATTACTCTCGAGGCGTGGAATGGGAATAGGGCCCCATCTAAGGTTGAGTCCATAAATTGTGTGCTCTTCACCAGTGGGGACAGCTATGTCAGTGAACTTTTTGAGTCTCTTAAATGGTGTCAAGTACCCATTCGAGTTTCAAGCGGGAATGTGGGATTTCTCTGAGATTCTGCAGGGGAAAACTTCCTCATCTCGCCTTGAGTGCAGAATCTTGTGGTTTTTTTCGAGTTGCGGCGGGAATCTTGAGGTCCTACTCCAGTTGTGATGGGGACCTCAGGAACTCGCTCATGTTACTTCAGGGAAGTCAGGTCTCCTTTCGTTTTGGAAGGGGAACTTCGGGATTACTCTCAAGGCGTGGAATGGGAATAGGGCCTCATCCATATCTGAGTCCATAAATTGTATGCTCCTCTCCAGTGGGGACGGCTATGTTAGGGAACTCTTTGAGTCGCAGAAAGGGTATCAAGTATCCGATCGAGATTCAAGCGGGAATGTGGGATTTTTCTTGACACTCTGCAGGGGAAAATTTCCTCATCTCGCCTTGAGTGCAGAATATTTTTGTTTTCCTCGAGTTGCGGCGGGAAGATTTGGGTCCTTCTCTAGTTGTGACAGGGACCTAAGGAAATCACTCGTGTTGCCCCAGGGTCGTTAGGTCTCCTATTGTGTAAGAAGGTGAACCTCGGGATTCCGCTCGAGGTGCAGCAGAGGAATAGGCCCACATCTAGCTTTGTGTAAGTCAATTGTGTTCTCCTTGTCACTGGGGACGGCTATGTCTAGGAATATTTTGAGTTGCTTAAAGGGTGTTAAGTACCCGTTCGAGTTTCAAGCGGGAATGTGAGAATTCTCTTGAGACTATGCTAGGGAAATCTTCCTCATCTCGCATTGAGAGGAGAATCTTTTGGTTTATCTCGAGGTGTGGTGGGAAGCTTGAGGTTCTTCTCGAGTTGTGACGGGGACCTCAGGAAATCACTCGTGTTGCCGCAGGGAAGTCAGGTCTTCTATTGTGTTGGAAGGGGAACCTCGGGATACCTGTCTAGGCACAGCAGATGAATACGGCTGTATCTAGTGTTGATGTGGTCAAATGTGTGTTCCTCTCCAGTGGGGACATGGATCTTGGTGTTGTTCTCAAAATTCACCTGGGGAGTCAGGCCTCTTCTCTTGTTCAGGCATGGAGCTCCGCTTTCTTCTCGAGTTGTTAAAGGGGTGTTATACCACAGTTGATCTGAGTTTGTACCTGGAGATTGTATCGAGTATGCTCGGGGAGACAGGTCTTCACTCGTCTTGTGAGTTGATACTCAAGGATACATTTGAATCTTTGCAGTGGAATCAGAAAATATCTTGAGTGGGTAGGGACATTGGTATCTTTTCCAACTGTGTTTTGAAACCCCGGGGATCTTCCCGAGGTTCAATGTGGTACCGGCCTCTTGGTACTGTGTGACGGTAACGTCCAGATTAAATTCCAGACAAAGCAGGGGAATCGACGGTCATCTGGAAAAGAGGACTGGATAACGGGGCACATTGTCAGCTGTGGCAGGAAACTCGGTGTTCCTCTCGATTGGGGCTGGGTATGTTGGTGTAATTTTTGAGTCACATAAAGACGTTAAGTAACCTGTCAAGTTTCAAGCTGGAATGACGGATTTCTCTTTAAAATATGCAACGGAAATGCTGCTCATCTCACCTTGAGGGCTAAATCTTGTGGTTTTTCTCGAGTTGCTGTGGAAAGCTTGGGGTCCCTCTCGAATTGCGACGGGCATCTCAAGAACTCGCTCCTGTTGACCCTGGAAACTCAGGTCTCCTTTCCTGTTGGAAGAGGAATTTCGGGATTCCTCTCAAGGCGAGGAATGGGAATTGGGCCTCATCTAGAGAAGAGTATGTTAATTGTGTGCTTCTCTCCTGTGGGGAAGGTTTAATCAGGGAGATTTTTGTGTCGGAGAAAGGGTGTCAAGTACCCGTTCAAATTTCAAGTGGGAATGTGGGGTTTCTCTTGAGACTATGCAGCAGAAATGTTCCTCATCTCACATTGATTGGGGATTCTTTTGGTTTTTCTCGAGTTGCGGCGGGAAGCATGTGGTCTCTCTCATGTTACGACGGGGACCTCAGGAACTCGCTCGTGTTGCTTCATGGAAGACAGATCTCCTTTCGTGTTGAAAAGAGAGTTTCGGGATTACTCTCGAGGTTTGGAATGGGAATAGGGCCTCATCTAAGAATGAATCTGTAAATTATGTTCTCCTCTCCAGTGGGGACAGCTATGTCAGGGAATATTTTGAGTCGCATAAAGGGTGTCAAGTACCCCTACGAGTTTCAAGTGGAAATGTGGGATTTCTCTTGAGACTCTGCAGCAGAAAATTTCCTCATCTCTCATTGATGGGTGAACTTTGTGGTTTTTCTCGAGTTATGGCGGGAAGCTTGGGGTTCCTCTCGAGTTGCGAAGGAGACCTCACGAACTCACTCAGGAACTCACCAGGGAAGTCTGGTGTCCTTTCAAGTTGGAACGGGAACCACAGTATCCCTCCCGTGGCACGGCAGAGGAATAGGGCCGAATCTAGTGTTGTGTACGTAAATTGTGTGCTCTTCCTCAGTGGGGCCAGTTATGTCAGGGAAATTTTTGAGTCGCATAAAGGGTGTCATGTACCCATTTGAGTTTCAAGCGGGAATTTGGGATTTCTCTAGAGACTCTGCTGCGGAAATGTTCCTCATCTCTCATTGAGCGGAGAATCTTTTGGTTTTTCTCAAGTTGCAGATGGAAGCTCAGGGTTCTTGTGACAGGGACCACAGGAAATCACTCGTGTTGCCCCAGGGAAGTCACGTCTCTTATCGTGTTGGAAGGGGAACCTCGGGATTCCTCTTGAGGCACAGCAGATAAATAGGGCCATATCTACTGTTGATTTGGTCAACTGTGTGTTTCTTTCCAGTGGGGACATGCATCTTTGAGTTGCTCTCAAAATTCACCTGGGGAGTCAGGCCTCTTCTCCTGTTCAGTCATGGATCTCCGCTTTCTTCTCGAGTTGTAAAAGGAGTGTTAGACCACAGTCGGCTTGAATTTGTAACTGGAGATTGTAGAGAGAATGCTCGGGGAGTCAGGTCATCATTCGTCTTGTGAGTTGATACTCGAGGATACATTTGAATCTGTACGGTGGAATCAGACAATATCTCGAGTGGGAGGGGACATCCGTACCTTTTCCATATGTGTTTTGAAACCCCGGGGACCCTCCCAGGAATCAAGGTGGTACCATCCTCCTCCTACCTTGTGATGGAACGTCCAGATTCCATTTCAGAGAAAGCAGGGCAATAGACTGTCATCTGGAAAAGAGGACTGGAAAACGGGGCACATTATAAAATTGTGGCAGGAAACTCGGTGTTCCTTTCGATTGGGACTGGGTATGTCAGTTTAATTTTTGAGTCACCTAAAGGATGTTAAATAACTTGTCGAGTTTCAAGCGGGAATTGGATTTCTCTTGAGAATCTGCAACGGAAATATTCCTCATCTAGGATTGAGGGCAAAATCATGTGGTTTTTCTCGAGTTACATCAGGAAGCTTGGGGACCCTTTCGAGTTGCAACAGGGACATCAGGAGCTCACACGTGTTGCTTCAGGTAAGTCAGGTCTCCTTTCATGATGGAAGGGGAATTTCGGGGTTTCTCTCGAGGCATGGCATGGGAATAGGGCCTCATCTAGAGTTGAGTTCATAAATTGTGTGCTCCTCTCCATTGGGGACAGCTATGTCAGGGAACTTTTTGAGTTGCATAAAGGGTGTCAAGTACCCGATTGAGTTTCAAGTGGGAATGTGGGATTTCTCTTCAGACTCTGCAGCAGAAAGTTTTCTCATCTAATATAGAGGACATGTTCTTGTGGTATTGCTCGTGTTGCAGCTAGAAGCTTGGGGTTCTTCTCAAGTTGTGACGGGGACCTTAGGAACTCGCTCGTGTTGTCTGAGGGAAGTCAGATCTCTATCGTGTTGGAAGGGGAACCTCGGGATTCCTCTCGAGGCACAGCAGAGGAATAGGGCCGCATCTAGCGTTGAGTTGGTCAACTGTTTGTTCCTTGCCAGTGTCGACAGGGACCTCATGGGTGCTCTCAAAATTCACCTGGGGAGTCAGGCCTCATCTCGTGTTCAGACATGGAACTCCACTTTCTTCTCGAGTTGTAAAAGGTGTTTTAGGCCACTTTAGAGTTGAATATGTACCTGGAGATTGTATCGAGAATGTTGCGGGAGTCAGGTTTCCACCCGTCTTGAGAGTTGATACTCAATACATTTGAATCTGTACAGTGGATTCAGACAATATCTCGAGTGGGTACTGATGTCCCCCCCAAGACATCAGTACCTTTTCCAATTGTGTTTTGAAACCACGGGGATCCTCCCGAGTTTCAGTGTGCTACGGGCTTGCTCATACTGTGTGATGGGAACGTCCGGATTTCATTTCAAACGAAGCAGAGAAATGGAATATCCTCTGGAAAAGAGGACTGGAAAAAGGGACACTATGTCTGCTGTGGCAGGAAACTCGGTGTTCCTCTCGATTGGTGCTGGGTATGTTGATGTAAGTTTTGAGTTGCATAGACGATATAAAGTAACCTGTAGAGTTTCAGGGTGGAATATGGGATTTCTCTTGAGAATCTGCAACGGAAATGTTCCTCATCTTGCCTCGAGGGCAGAATCTTGTGGTTTTTCTTGAGTTTGGGCAGGAAGCTTGGGGTCCCTCTCAAGTTGCGACGGGAACCTCAGGAACTCACTCAAGTTTCTTCAGGGAAGTCAGGTCTCCTTTCGTGTTGGAAGGGGAACTTTGGGATTTCACTCGAGGAGTGGAATGGGAATAGGGCCTCATCTAGAGTTGAGTTTGTAAATTGTGTGCTCCTGTGCAGTGGGGACGGCTATGTCAGGGAACTTTTTGAGTCCCATAAAGGGTGTCAAGTACCCATTCGAGTTTCAAGGGGGAATGTGGGATTTCTCTTGAGACTCTGCAGCAGAAAATTTCGTCATCTCGCCTTGATGGAGGAATCCTGTGGTATTTCTCGAGTTGCAGCAGGAAGCTTGGGGTTCCTCTCGAGTTGCGACAGGGACCTCAGGAACTCGCTCTTGTTGTCCCAGAGAAGTTAGGTCTCCTTTCGTGTTGGAAGGGGAACCTCTTGATTCCTCTCGAGGTGCAGCAGAAGAATAGGGCCGCATCTAGAGTTGTGTCCATAAATTGTGTGCTCCTCTTCAGTGGGAACGGCTATGTTGGGGAAGATTTTGAGTTACATAAAAGGTGTTCAATACCAATCAATGTTCAAGCAGGAATCTGGGATTTCTCTTGAGATTATGCAGTAGAAAATTTCCTCATCTCGAATTGGTGGGAGAACCTTGTCGTTTTTCTCGAGTTGGGGCGGAATGCTTGGGATTCCTCTCGAGTTGAGGCGGGGAACCTCAGGAACTTGCTTGCGTTGTCCCAGGGAAGTCAGGTCTCCCATCGTGTTGGAAGGCAAACCTCGGAGTTCCTCTGGAGGCGCAGCAGAGGAATAGTGCAGCATCTACCATTGAATCGATCAAATGTGTGTTCATCCCCAGTGGCGACAGGCATCTCGGGGTTGCTCTCAAAATTCACCTGGGGAGTCAGGCCTCGTCTCGTGTTCAGACATGGATCTCCATAATCTTCTTGAGTTGTAAAGGGGTGTTAGGCCACAGCCAAGTTTAATTTGTACCTGGAGATTCTATGGAGTATGCTGCCCGAGGCAGGTCTCCATTCGTATTGTGAGTTGATACTCGAGGATACATTTCAATCTGTGCAGTATAATCAGACAATATCTCGAGTGGGTCAGGAAATTGGTACGTTTTCCAATTGTGTTTTTAAACCACGGGGATCCTCCCGAGTTTCAGGATGGTACGGGCCTACTCGTACTGTGCTATGGGGACATCTGGATTCCATTCCAGACAAAACAGAGAAATGAAATGTCCTCTAGAAAAGAGGACTGGAAAACGGGACACTCTGTCAGCTGTGGCAGGAAACTCGGTGTTCCTCTCGATTGGGGCTGGGTATGTCGGTTTAATTTTTGAGTCGCATAAGGGATGTTAAGTAACCTGTAGAGTTTCAAGTGGGAATGTGGGATTTCTCTTGAGAATCTGCAACAGAATTGTTCCTCATCTCGACTTGAGGGCAGAATCTTTTGGTTTTCCTCGAGTTGCGTCGGGAAGCTTGGTGTCCTTCTCAAGTTTCGATGGGGACCTCAGGAACTCGCTTGTGTTGCTTCAGGGAATTCAGATCCCCTTTTGTGTTGGAAGGGGAACTTCGGGAATACTCTTCATCCGTTAAATGGGAATAGGGCCTCATGTCGAGTTGAGTCCGTAAATTGTGTGCTCCTCTCCAGTGGGGATGGCTATGTTAGGGAACTTTTTGAGTCTCATAAAGGGTGTCAAGTACCCGTTTGAGTTTCAGTTGGAAATGTGGCATTTCTCTTGAGATTCTGCAGCAGAAAAATTCCTCATTTGGCATTGATTGGTGAACTATGTTGTTTTTCTTGAGTTGCGGCGGAAAGTTTGGGGTTTCTCTCGAATTGCGACGGGGACCTCAGGAACTCGCTCGCGTTGTCCCAGGGAAGTTAGATCTCCTTTCCTGTTGGAAGGGGCACCTCAGGTTTGCTCTCCAGGAGCGGTAGAGTAATAGGGCCGCATCTAGTGTTGTGTATGTAAATTGTGTGCTCCTCTTCAATGTGGACGGCTATGTCGGGGAAGATTTTGGGTGGAATAAAGGGTCTCAAGTACCCGTTCGAGTTTCAAGCGGGAATGTGGGATTTCTCTTGAGAATCTGCAGCGAAAAACTTTCTCATCTTGCATTGAGGGTATAATTTTGTGGTGTTTCAGGATTTGGGGCGTGAAGCTTGGGGTTGTTCTCAAGATGCGACTGGGACATCAGGAACTCGCTGGTGTTGCCCCAGGAAAGTCAGGTCGCCTATTGTGTTGGAAAGGGAACCTCCGGAATCCTCTCGAGGCACCTCAGAGGAATAGGGGGGCATCTAGCGTTCAGTCAGTCAACTGCGTGTTCCTTGCCAGTGGCGAAAGGGATCTCAGGGTTGCTCTCAAAATTTTCTAGGGGAATCGGGCCTAGTCTCGCATTCAGACATGGAACTCTCCTTTCTTCTCGAGTTGTAAAAGGGGTGTTAGGCTACATTAGAGTTGAATTTGTACCTGGAGATTGTAACGATTATGCTAGGGGAGTCAGGTCTCCACTCGTCTTGTGAGGTGATACTCGAGGATACATTTGAATCTGTGCAGTGGTTTCAGACAATATTTCTAGGGGGTGGACACATCCGTACCTTTGCCATTTGTGTTTTGAAAGCCCAGGAATCCTCACGAGTTTCAATGTCATACCGGTCTCCTCGTACTGTCTGACTGGAACGTCCATATTCCATTGCAGAAAAAGCAGGGAATCGACTATCATCTGGAAAAGAGGATAAGAAAACGGGGCACCTTGTCAGTTGTGGCAAGAAATTCCATGTTCCTCTTGCTTGGGGCATGGGATGTTGGTGTAATTTTTGAGTAGCAAAAAGGATGTTAAGTAACCTGTCGAGTTTCAAGCGGGAATGTGGGATTTCTCTTGAGAATCTGCAAAGTAAATGTTCCTCAGCTCGCCTTCAGGGCAGAATCTTGTGCTTTTTCTCGATTTGCAGCAGGATGCAAGGGGTCCCTCTCGAGATGTGACGGGGACCTCAGGAACTCTATCGTGTTGCTTCAGGGAAGTCAGATATCCTTTCTTGTTGGAAGGGGAACTTCGGGATTACTCTCGAGGCGAGGAATGAGAATAGGGCCTCATCTCGAATTGAGTCAGTAAATTATGTGCTCCTCTCCACTGGGGACGGCTATGACAGGTAACTTTTTGAGTCTCAAAAAGGGTATCAAGTACCCATTCGAGTTTCAAGCTGGAATGTCGGATTTCTCTTGAGACTCTGCAGCGGAAATGTTCCTCATCTCGGATTGAGGGCATGTTCTTGTGGTTTTTCTCCACTTGGGGCGGACAGCTTGGGGTTCTCTCGAATTGCAATGGGGACTTCAGGAACTCGTTTGTGTTGCCCCAGGGAAGTCAGGTCTCCTATCCTGTTGGAAGGAAAACCTCGGGATTCCTCTCTAGTCACAGCAGAGGAATAGGGCCGCATCTAGCGTTGAGTCGGTCAACTATGTGTTCCTCTCCACTGGAGACAGGGATCTCGGTGTTGCTCTCAAAATTTACCAGGGGAGTCAGGCCTGGTCTCTGGTTCTGACATGGAACTCTGCTTTCTTCTCGAGTTGTAAAATGGGTGTTAGGCCACAGTCGAAGTGAATTTGTGCCTGGACATTGTATCGAGTATGCTCGGGGAGTTAGGCCTCCACTCCTCTTTTGATTTGATACTGGAGGATACATTTGAATCTGTGCAGTGGAATCAGAGAATATCTCGAGCAGGCGGGGACATCCGTACCTCTTCCATTTGTGTTTTGCAACCCCCGGGATCCTCCCGAGTTTCAAGGTGGTATTGGCCTCCTCGTGCTGTGTGAACACAACGTCCGGATTCCATTCCAGAGAAAGCATGGGAATCGACTCTCATCTGGAAAAGAGGACTGGAAAACTGTCACTTTGTCAGTTGTGGCAGGAAACTCGGTGTTCCTCTCATTTGGGGCTGTGTATGTCGGTGTAATTTCTGAGGCACATAACGGATGTAAAGTAACCTGTCGAGTTTCAAGCGGGAATGTGGGATTTTTCTTGAGAATCTGCAACGGAAAGATTCCTCATCTCGCCTTGAGGACAGAATCTTGTGATTTTTCTCGAGTAGCGGCCGTAAGCTTCGGGTCCTCTCTTGTTGCAATGAGAAACTCAGGAACTCACTCCCGTTGCTTCAGGGAAGTCAGGTCTCCTTTTGTGTAGGTAGGGAACTTCGGGATTACTCTCGACCCTTTAAATGGTAATAGGGCATCCTCTCGAGGTGAGTCCTTGAATTGTGTGCTCCTCTCCAATGGAGACGGTTATGTCAGGTAACTTTTTGAGTCTCATAAAAGTGTCAAGTACCTGTTCGAGTTTCTAGCGGGAATGTGGGATTTCTCTTGAGACACTGCAGCAGAAAATTTCCTCATCTCGCATTAAGGGGAGAATCTTTGGTGTTTCTCGAATTGCGCCGGGAAGGTTGGGGTTCTTCTCGAGTTGCGACGGGGACCTCAGGAACTCGCTCGTGTTACACCAGGGAAGTCAGGTCTCCTATCGTGTTGGAAGGGGAACCTCGTGATTCCTCTCGAGTCCCAGCAGAGGAAGAGGTCCGCGTCTAGCATTGAGTCGGTCAACTGTGTGTTCCTCGCCAGTGGCGACAGGGATCTCGGGGTTGCTCTCAAAATCCACCAGGGGAGTCAGGCCTCATCTCGTGTTCAGACATGGAACTCCGCTTTCTTCTCGAGTTGTAAAAGGGGTGTTAGGCCACAGTATAGTTGAATTTGTAGCTGGAAATTGTATCGAGAATGCTCAGGATGTGAGGTCTCCACTAGTTTTGTGAGTTGATACTCAAAGATACATTTGACTCTGTGCAGTGGAATCAGACCATATCTCGAGTGGGTGGGAATATTGGTACCTTTTCCAATTGTATTTTGAAACCCTGGGGAACCTCCCGAGATTCAAGGTGGTTCCGGCCTCCTCCTAATGTGCGACGGAACGTCCGTATTCCGTTTCATACAAAACAGAGGAATAGACTGTCATCTGGAAAAGAGGACTGGAAAACGGGGCACTTTGTCAGTTGTGGAAGGAAAATCGGTGTTACTCTATTGGGGCTGGGTATGTCAGTGTAATTTTTGAGTTGCATAAAGGATTTAAGTAACCTGTCGATTTTCAAGCGAGAATGTGGGATTTCTCTTGAGAATCTGCAACGAAATGTTCCTCATCTCGCCTTGAGGGCAAAACCTTGTGCTTTTTCTCAAGTTGAGGCGAGAAGCTTGGGTTCCCTCTCTAGTTGCGATGGGGACATCAGGAACTCGCTCTTCTTGCCCCAGGGAAGTCAGGTCCCCTTTCGTGTTGGACGGGGAACTTCGGGATTACTCTCGTGCCGTTAAATAGGAATAGGGCCTCATCTCAAGTTGAGTCTGTAATTTGAGTGCTCCTCTCCAGTGGGGACGGCTATGATAGGGAACTTTTTGAGTCGTATAAAGGGTGTCAAGTACCCTTTCGAGTTTCAAGCGGGAATGTGGGATTTCTCTTGAGACTCAGCAGCAGAAAAGTTCCTCATCTCACATTGATTGGGGAATCTTGTGGTTTTTCTCGAGTTGGGGAGGAACCTTGGGGTTCCTCTTGAGTTGTGATGGAAACCTCAGGAACTACCTCGTGTTTTTCCAGGAAAATCAGGTTTCCTTTCGTGTTGGAAGGGGAACCTCAGGATTCCTCTCAAGGCAAGGCAGAAGAACAGGGACACATCAAACGTTGAGTTGGTCAACAGTGTGTTTCTCGCCAGTGGTGACAGGGATCTCGGGGTTGCTCTCAAAGTTCACCTGGGGAGTCAGGCCTCGTCTCGTGTTAATACACGGAAATCCACTTTCTTCTCGAGTTGTGAGAGGGGTGTTAGGCCACAGTCGAGATGAATTTCTACATGGAGATTGTATCGAATATGTTCGGGGAGAAAGATCTCCCCTCGTCTTGTGAGTTGATACTCAAGAATACACTTGAATATGTGCAGTGTAATTAGACAATATCTCGAGTGGATGGAGACAAACGTACCTTTTCCATTTGTGTTTTGAAACCCCAGGGATCCTCCCAAGTTTCAAGGTGGTACCAGCCTCCTCGTACTGTGTGACGGAATGTCCAGATTCCATTCCAGAGAAAGCAGGGGAATCGACTGTCATCTTTGAAAGAGGACTGGAAAACGGGGCACTTTGTCGGTTGTGGCAGGAAACTCGGTGTTCCTCTTGGTTGGGGCTGGGTATGTTGGTGTAAGTTTTGAGTCACATAAAGGATGTTAAGTATCATGTCGAGTTTCAAGCGAGAATCTGGGATTTCTCTTGAGAGCCTTCAATGGAAATGTTCCTCATCTCGCCTTGAGGGAGGATCTTGTGGTTTTTCTTGAGTTGTGGCTGGAAGCATCGGGTCCCTCTTGAGTTGTGACGCGGACCTCAGGAACTCGCTCGTTTTGTCCCAGGTACGTCAGGTCTCCTTTCGTGTTGGAAGGGGAACCTTGGGATTCCTCTCCAGGCACGGTAGAGGAATAAGGTCGCATCTAGTGTTGTGTACATAAATTGTGTGCTCCTCTTCAGTGTGGAGGGATATGTCAGGGAAGACTTTAAGTTGCATAAAAGGTGTCAAGTACCCGTTCAAGTTACAAGCGGGAATGTGGGATTTCCCATGAGACTCTGCAGCAACAATTTCCTCCTCTCGCATTTAGGGAGAATTTTGTAATGTTTCTCGAATTGCAGCGGGAAGCTTGGGGTTCTTCTGAAGTTGCGACGGGGACCTCAGGAACTCGCTTGTATTGCCCCAGGGAAGTCAGGTCTCCTATCGTGTTGGAAGGGGAACCTCGGGATTCTTCTCGAGGCGAAGTAGAGGATAACAATGCATCAAACTTTGAGTCAGTCAACTATGTGTTTCTCGCCAGTGGCGACAGGGATCTCGGGGTTACACTCAAAATTCACCTGGGGAGCCAGGCCTCGTCTCGTGTTCAGACATGGAACTCCGCTTTCTTCTCGAGTTTTAAAGGGGTATTAGGCCACAGTCAAGTTGAATTTATACCTGGAGATTGTATCGAGTATGCTCGGGGAGTCAGGTTTCCACTTGACTTGTGAGTTGATACTCGAGGATACATTTGAATCTGTGCAGTGGAATCAGACAATATCTCGAGTGGGTGGGAGAAAAGTACCTTTTCCATTTGTGTTTTGAGACCCCGGGGACCCTCCCGAGTTTCAAGGTGGTACTGGCCTCCTCCTACTGTGCCAATGGAACGTCCGGACTCCATTCCAGACAAAGCAGCAGAATCGACTGTCATCTGTAAAAGCGGACTGTAAAATGGGGCACTTTGTCAGTTGTGGCAGGAAACTTGGTGTTCCTCTCAATTGGGGCTGAGTATGTCGGTGTAATTTTTGAGTTGCATAAAGGATGTTAAGTTACCTGTCGAGTTTCAAGCGGGAATGTGGGATTTCTCCTGAGAATCTGCAACGGAAATATTACTCATCACCCCTTGAGGGCAGAATCTTGCGGTATTTCTCGAGTTGCGGCGTGAAGGTTGGGATCCCTCTCGAGTTGCAACGGGGACCTCAGGAACTCACCCGAGTTGCTTGAGGGGAGTCAGGTCCCCTTTTGTTTTGGAAGGGGAACTTCGGGATTACTCTCGAGGAGTTAAATGGGAATAGGGCCTCATCTCGAGTTGAGTCCGTAAATTGTGTGCTCTTCTCCACTGGGGATGGCTGTCAGAGAACTTTTTGAGTCTCAGTAAGGGTTTCAAGTACCCCTTAGAGTTTCAAGCGGGAATGGTGGATTTCTCTTGAGACTCTGCAGAGGAAAAGTTCCTCATCTGGGATTGAGAGCATGTTCTTGTGGTTTTTCCCGAGTTGTGGCGGGAAGCTTGGGGTTCTTCTCAAGTTGCGAGGGGGACATCAGGAAATCGTTCGTGTTGCCCCAAGGAAGTCAGGTCTCCTATTGTGTTGGACGGGGAACATCGGGATTCCTCTCGAGGCGTAGCTGAGGAATAGGGCCTCATCTCGATTTGTGTACGTAAATTGTGTGCTCCTCTTCAGTGTGGACAGATATGTCGGGGAAGATTTTGGATCAAATATACAGTATCAAGTACCCATTCGAGTTTCAAGTGGGAATGTGGGATTTCTCTTGAGACTCTGCAGCAGAAAATTCCTCATCTCCCATTGAGGGGATAATCTTCTGATGTTTTTTGAGTAGCAGCGGGAAGCTTGGGGTTCTTCTGAAGTTGCAATGGGGAAATCAGTAACTCGCTAAGGTTTCACCAAGAAAGTCAGGTCTCCTTTTGCGTTGGAAGGGGAACTTCGGGATTACTCTCGAGCCGTTAAATAGGAATAGGGCCTCATCTTGAGGTGAGTCCATGAATTGTGTGCTACTTTCCACTGTGAACGGCTAGGTCAGGGCAGATTTTGGGTCGCATAAAGTGTGTCAAGTACGCGTTTGACTTTCAAGTGGGAATGTGGGATTACTCTTGAGACTCTGCACCGGAAAACTTCCTCATCTTGCATTGAGGGAGGATCTTGTGGTGTTTCTCGAGTTGAAACAGGAAGTTTGAGTTCTACTCGAGTTGCGACAGGGACCTCAGGAACTCGCTCTTGTTCCCCCATTAAAGTCAGGTCTCCTATCGTGTTGGAAGGGGAGTTCAGTTCAGTTCAGTCGCTCAGTCGTGTCCGACTCTCCGCGACCCCATGAATCACAGCACGCCAGGCCTCCCTGTCCATCACCAACTCCCGGAGTACACTCAAACTCATGTCCACAGAGTCGGTGATGCCATCCAGCCATCTCATTCTCTGTCGTCCCCTTCTCCTCCCGCCCCCAACCTTTCCCAGCATCAGAGTCTTTTCCAGTGAGTCAGCTCGTCGCATGAGGTGGCCAAAGTATTGCAGTTTCAGCTTTAGCATCATTCCTTCCAATGAACATCCAGGATTGATCTCCTCTAGAATGGACTGGTTGGATCTCCTTGCAGTATAAGGGACTCTTAAGAGTCTTCTCCAACACCACAGTTCAAAAGCATCAATTCTTCGGCGGTCAGCCTTCTTCACAGTCCAACTCTCACATCCATACATGACCACGGGAAAAACCATAGCCTTGACTAGACGGACCTTGGTTGGCAAAGTAATATCTCTGCTTTTTAATATACTATCAAGGTTGGTCATAACTTTCCTTCCAAGGAGCAAGCGTCTTTTAATTTCATGGCTGCAATCAGCATCTGCAGTGATTTTGGAGCCCAAAAAAACAAAGTCTGACACTGTTTCCACTGTTTTTCCATCTATTTCCCATGAAGTGATGGGACCAGATGCCATGATCTTCGTTTTCTGAATGTTGAGCTTCAAGCCAACCTTTTCACTCTCCTCTTTCACTTTCATCAAGAGGCTTTTGAGTTCCTCTTCACTTTCTGCCATAAGGGTAGTGTCATCTGCATATCTGAGGTTATTGATATTTCTCCCAGCAATCTTGATTCCAGCTTGTGCTTCTTCCAGCCCAGCGTTCCTCATGATGTACTCTGCATATAAGTTAAATAAGCAAGGTGACAATATACAACCTTGACGTACACCTTTTCCTATTTGGAACCAGTCTGTTGTTCCATGTCCAATTCTAACAGTTGCTTCCTGACCTGCATACAGGTTTCTCAAGAGGCAGGTCAGGTGGTCTGGGATTCCCATCTCTTTCAGAATGTTCCACAGTTTATTGTGATCGACACAGTCAAAGGCTTTGGCATAGTCAATGAAGCAGAAATAGATGTTTTTCTGAAACTCTCTTGCTTTCTCCATGATCCAGCGAATGTTGGCAATTTGATCTCTGGTGCCTCTGCCTTTTCTAAAACCTGCTTGAACATCTGGGAGTTCACGGTTTACATACTGCTGAAGCCTGCCTTGGAGAATTTTGAGCATGACTTTACTAGCGTGTGAGATGAGTGCAATTGTGCGGTAGTTTGAGCATTCTTTGGCATTGCCTTTCTTTGGGATTGGAATGAAGACTGACCTTTTCCAGTCCTGTGGCCACTGCTGAGTTTTCCAAATCTGCTGGCATATTGAGTGCAGCACTTTCACAGCATCATCTTTCAAGACTTGAAATAGCTCAACTGGAATTCCATCACCTCCACTAGCTTTGTTCGTAGTGATGCTTTCTAAGGCCCACTTGACTTCACATTCCAAGATGTCTGGCTCTAGGTCAGTGATCACATTATCGTGACTATCTTGGTCGTGAAGATCTTTTTTGTACAGTTCTTCTGTGTATTCCTGCCACCTCTTCTTAATATCTTCTGCTTCTGTTAGGTCCATACCATTTCTGTCCTTTATCGAGCCCATCTTTGCATGAAATGTTCCCTTGGAATCTCTAATTTTCTTGAAGAGCTCTCTTGTTTTTCCTATTCTGCTGTTTTCCTCTATTTCTTTGCATTGATCACTGAGGAAGTCTTTCTTATCTCTCCTTGCTATTCTTTGGAACTCTGCATTCAGATGCTTATATCTTTCCTTTTCTCCTTTGCTTTTCGCCTCTCTTCTTTTCACAGCTATTTGTAAGGCCTCCTCAGACAGCCATTTCGCTCTTTTGCATTTCTTTTCCATGGGGATGGTCTTGGTCCCTGTCTCCTGTACAATGTCACGAACCTCCGTCCAGAGTTCATCAGGCACTGAACCTAGGGATTAATCTCGAGGCCCAGCAGAGGAATAGGGCTGCATCTAGCACTGAGTCGGTCAATAGTGTATTCCTCTCCACTGGCGACAGGGACATTGCGGTTGCTCTCAAAATTCACCAGGGGAGTCAGGCCTCTTCTCGTGTTCAGACATCAAACTCCACTCTCTTCTCGAGTTGTAAAAGGGGTGTTAGGCCACAGTCTAGTTGAATTTGTACCTGGAGATTGTATTGAGAATGCTCGGGGAGACAGGTCTCCACTCGTCTTGTGAGTTGATACTCGAGGATACATTTGAATCTGTGCAGTGGAATCAGAGAATATCTCCAGTGGGTGGGGACATCCATACCTTTTACAATTGTGTTTTGAAACCCCGGGGACCTACCCGAGATTCAAGGTGATACCAGCCTTCTCTTACTGGAACGTCCGGATTCCATTTTAGGCAAAGCGGGGGTATAGACTGTCATCTGGAAAAGAGGACTGGAAAACGGGGCACTTTGTCAGTTGTGGCAGGAAACTCGGTGTTCCTCTCGATTGGGGCTGGGTATGTAGATGTAATTTTTGAGTCGCATAAAAGATGTTTTATAACCTGTCGAGTTTCAAGCAGGAATGTGGGATTTCCCTTGAGACTCTGCAGTAGAAAAATTCCTCATCTCGCATTCTTGGTGGAATGTTGTGGTTCTTCACGAGTTGCAGTGGGAAGCTTGGGGTTCCTCTCGAGTTGCGACAGGAACCTCAGGAACTCGCTGGTGTTGCTTCAGAGAAGTCAGGTCTCCTTTCGTGTTGGAAGGGAAACTTCGGGATTTCTCTCGAGGCACCGCAGAGAAATAGGGCAGCATCTAACGTTGTGTATGTAAATTATATGCTCCTCTTCAGTGGGGACGGCTATTTCGGGGATGTTTTTGAGTTGCATAAAGGGTGTAAAATATCTTTTCGAGTTTCAAGCTGGAAAGTGGGATTAATCTTCGAACTCTGCAGTGGAAAATTCATCATCTCGCATCGAGGGGATATTTTGTGGTTTCTCTCGAGTTGCAGCGGGAAGCTTCGGGTTCTATTCGAGTTGCCACGGGGACCTCAGGAACTCGCTTGTGTTGTTGCAGGGTAGTCATGTCTCCTATCATGTTGGAAGGGGAACCTCGGGATTCCTCTCGAGGCGCAGCAGAAAAATAGGGCCGCATCTAGCGTTGAGTCTGTCAGCTGTGTGTTCCTCTCCAGTGGGGAAAGGGATCTCGGGTTTGCTCTCAAAATTCACATGGGGAGTCAGGCCTCCTCTCGTGTTCAGACAAGGAACTGCCCTTTCTTCTTCTGCTGTAAAGGGGGTGTTAGGCCACAGTCGAGTTGAATTTGTACCTGGAGATTGTATCGAGAATGCTCGGGGAGTCAGGTCTCCACTCGTCTTGTGAGTTGATACTCGAGGATACATTGGAATCTGTGCAGTAGAATCAGAGAATATCTCGAGTGGGTGAAGACATCGGTACCTTTTGCAATTTTGTTTTGAAGCCCCGGGGATCCTCCCGAGTTTCAAGGTGGTACATGCCTCTTCTTACTGTGCGACAGGAACATCCGAATTCCATTCCAGACAAAGCAGGGGTATTGACTGTCATCTGCAAAAGAGGACTGGAAAACAGGCCACCTTGGCAGTTGTGGCAGGAAACTCGGTGTTCCTCTATATTGGGGCTGGGTATGTCAGTGTAATTTTTGAGTCGCATAAGAGATTTTAAGTAACCTGTCGAGTTTCAAACGGGAATATGGGATTTCTCTTGAGTATCTGCAACGGAAATGTTCCTCATCTCGCCTTGAGGGCAGAAATTTGAGGTTTTTCTCGAGTTGTGGCGGGAAGCTTAGGGTCCCACTCGAATTGCGAAGGGTACCTCCGGAACTTGCTCTTGTTGCTTCAAGGCGGTCAGGTTTCCTTTCATATTGGAAGGCGAACTTCGGGATTACTCTCGAGGCATGGAATGGGAATAGGGCCTCATGTAGAATTGAGTCCGTAAATACTGTGCTCCTCTCCAGTGGCGCCGGCTATGTCACGGAACTTTTTGGGTAGCATAAAGGGTATCAAGTACCCGTTCGAGTTACAAGCGCAAATGTGGGACTTCTCTTGAGATTCTGCAGCAGAAATGTACCTCATCTCACATTTATGAGGCAATATTATGGTTTTTCTCTAGTTGCGTCGGGAAGCTTGCGGTTCTTCTCGAGTTGCAACCGGGACCTTAGGAACTCAATCGTGTTGTCCCATGGAAGTCAAGTCTCCTTTCTTGTTGGAAGTGGAACCTCGGGATTCCTCTCGAGGCGTGGCAGAGGAATAGGGCCGCATCTAGTGTTGAGTCGATCCACTGTGAGTTTGTCTCCAGTGGCGACAGGGATCTTGGGGTTGCTCTCAAAATTCACTTGGAGAGTCAGGCCTCGTCTCGTGTTCATTCATGGAACTCCGCTTTCTTCTCGAGTTGTAAAAAGGTGTTAGGCCACAGCGAGTTGATTTTGTACCTGGAGATGGTATCAATAATGCTGGGGGAGTCATGTCTCCACTAGTTTTGTGAGTTGATACTCGAGGATACATTTGAATCTGTGCAGTGGAATCAGACAATATCTCGAGTGGGTGGGGACATCTGTACCTTTTCCAATTGTGTTTTGAAACACCGGGGATCATGCAGAGTTTCAAGGTGGTACCAGCTCCCTCGTCCAGTGTGACGGGAATGTGTGGATTCCATTCCAGACAAAGCAGGGGAATCGACTATCATCTTTGAAAGAGGACTGGAAAACGGGGCACTTTGTCAGTTGTGGCAGGAATCTCGGTGTTCCTCTCTATTGGGACTGGGTATGTCGGTGTAATTTTTCAGTCACATAAAGGATATTAAGTAACCTGTCAAATTTCAAGCGGGGATGTGGGATTTCTCTTGAGAATCTACAAGGGAAATGTTCCTCATCTCACCTTGAGGACAGAATCTTGTGGTTTTTCTCGAGTTACGGCGGGAAGCTTGGGGTCCCTCTCAAGTTGCGACGGGGACCTCAGGTGCCGGGAACCAGCACGCGAGATCCCACCCATGATAAGGTCATGTGGTCAAGACCTGACAAGCAAGGCAGATCAGGACTCCAGAGATTTCAAAAATCTGCCCTGGCGCTCACCTTAAAGATGATACCTGTCTTTCTGACGCTTATATTTCTGACTTCTCCTTAATTTCTGTTACACAGGCAAAAGGCCTTGCCCGACCTCTTTCCAAATGAAATCAACTTGTTTATGCCCTTGGAACTAATGCACATGACTGCTCACAACACCTTAATCATAAATAGCATAAAGAACCTGATCACACAAAAGCCCTAATAGATAGAGCACTTTGGGGGGTGAAGAAGACCCATTAGAGAATATAAAAAATATTATTCTAGAAGTTGTTACTGAATCCACGTTTGCTAGCTGTGTTTTTGCTCTTGATGTAGAAATTATCGTTACCATAGTTAGAGTTTAGAATAATAAGTGTTTAGCCATACTGTAGAAACCACAAAACAACTGAGGCTTTAAACCAGGAATGCGAGGCAGAGGCTGCATCACCGGAGCTGTAGAGTCTGTGTGTAGTAACTAAAAGCAACTGATCATTGTGTTAAATTTATCATATGCTGTAACCTGTTGAAATTTTACATTATGAAATTATAACTTTTCTGTTTTCTGTTTAGCACAAGGCAAATGGAAAAATAAGAATAGCTTTCAAAAAAAAGCTTTGCATTCACCTAGCTTGTAAGAAAAGGTCATGAGATGTTAATAGGCCTCAAGATCAGAAGATAATGTACTAATATCTACTATAGAAAAGACTCTAGTAAACAGAGAACTATGCGGAAAGCATTCTGGTTTTGTAAAGGTCAAACTGATGTAATGTTAAGTTGACTTTGCTCACTCTCCCCTTTAGAACTGTAGTAGTTTAAGGTATATAAACACTGATGTAAAAAAATAAAATAGTCTTGATTCAGCACTCAACCAAGACTTGACTCACTTTGCTTTCTTCCTTTTCTCGCTGATGCCGTTCATCCTGAGGGTATCCCTGCACTAAACCGAAGCAGGGACTTCGGTACTCAGGAACTAGCTCGTGTTGCTTCAGGGAAGTGAGGTCTCCTTTCGTGTTGGAAGGGGGACTTTGGGATTACTCTTGAGGCGTGGATTGGAATAGGGCTTAATCTAGAGTTGAATCCGAAAATTGTGTACTCCTCTCCAGTGGGGATGGTTATGTCAGGGAACTGTTTGGGTCTCATAAAGGGTGTCAAGACCCATTCGAGGTTCAAGCAGGAATGTGGGATTTCTCTTGGGACTCTGCAGTGGAAAAGTTCCTCATCTCGCATTGAGGGGAGAATCTTTTGGTTTTTCTCGAGTTGTGGTGGTAAGCTTGGGTTGTTCTCGAGTTGCAACGGGGACATCAAGGACTCGCTCGTGGTGATCCAGGGAATTCAGGTCTCCTATCATGTTGGAAGGGGAACCTCGGGATTCCTGTCGAGGCCCCACAGAGGAATAGGGCCGAATCTAGCGTTGAGTCCGTCAACTGTGTGTTCATCTCCAGTGGCAACAGGAATATGGGGGTTGCTTTCAAAATTCACCTAGGTTCAGGCCTCGTCTCTTGTTCAGACATGGAACTACAGTTTCTTCTCGGGTTGCAAAAAGGGTTTTAGGCCACAGTCGAGTTGAATTTGTACCTGGAGATTGTATCGAGTTTGCTCAGAGACTCAGGTCTCCACTCGTCTTGTGAGTTGATACTCGAGGATACATTTGAATCTGTTCAGTGGAATCAGACATTGTCTCTAGTCGGTGGGGACATTGGTACCTTTTCCAATTGTGTTTAGAAACCCCGGGGATCCTGCTGAGTTTCCAGGTGGTGCCGGCCTCCTCGTACTGTGTGACAGGAACATCTGGATTCCATTCCAGACAAACAGGGGAATCGACTGTCATATGGAAAAGAGGACTGGGAAAAGGGGCATTTTTATCAGTTGTGGCAGGAAACTCGCTATTCCTCTCGAATAGGGCTGGGTATTTTGGTGTAATTTTCGAGTCACATAAATGATGTTAAATAACCTGTCAAGTTTCAAGTGGGAATGTGGGATTTCTCTTGAGGATCTGCAACAGAAATGTTGCTCAACTCGCCTTGAGGGCAGAATCTTGTGGTTTTTCTCGAGTTGCAGTGGGAAGTTTGGGGTTCCTCTCGAGTTCATATGGGAATCTCAGGAACTCGCTCATGTTCCTTCAGGGAAATCAGGTCTCATTTCGTGTTGGAAAGGTAACTTCTTGATTACTCTCGAGGCGTGGAATGGGAATAGGGCCTCATCTAGAGTTGTGTCCATAAATTGTGTGCTCCTCTCCAGTGGGGACGGCAGTGTCAGGGAACTGTTTGAGTCGCATAAAGGGTGTCAGGTACCCGCTCGAGTTTCAGGCGGGAATGTGGGATTTCTCTTGAGACTCTGCAGCAGAGAAGTCCCTCAACTCACATTGATGGGGGAATCTTGTGGTTTTTCTCGGGTAGCGGCGGGAAGCTTGAGGTTTACAGGAGTTGCAATGGGGACCTCAGGAATTCGCTTGTGTTGTCCTAGGGAAGGCAAGTCTCCCCTCGTGTTGAAAGGGGAACCTCGGGATTTGTCTCCATTCACGGCAGAGGAATTATGCCCCATATAGCTTTGCGTATCGAAATTGTGTCCTCCTCTTCACTGGGGACAACTATGCCGGGGAAGTTTTTGAGTCCCATAAAGGGTGTCAAGTACACATTTGAAGTTCAAGCGGGAATTTGGAATTTCTCCTTGGACTCTGCAGCAGAAAAGTTACTCATCTCACATTGAATGGAGAATCTTGTGGTTATTCTCAAGTTGCGATGGGGACCACAGGAATTCACTCGTGCTGCCCCAGAGAAGTCAGGTCTCCTATCGTGTTCGAAGGGGAGCCTCAGGATTCCGCTCGAGACGCAGCAGAGGAATAGGGCCACAATAAGCGTTGAGTCGGTCAACTATGTGTTCCTCTCCAGTGGAGACAGGGATCTCGGGGTTGCTCTCAAAATTCACAAGGGGAGTCAGGCCTCGTCTCATGCTCAGACATGGAATTCCATTTATCTACTCAAGTTTTAAAAGGGGTTTTAGGCCACAATCGAGTTGAATTTGTACTTGGAGATTGTATCGAGAAAGCTGTGGAAGTCTGGTCTCCACTCGTCTTATTAGTTGATACTCGAGGGTACATTTGAATCTGTGCAGTGGAATCAGAAAATATCTCGAGTGGGTGGGGACATCGGTATCTTTTCCAATTGTATTTTGAAACCCCAGCCATCCTGCCGAGTTTCCAGGTGGTGCCAGCCTCCTCGTACTGTGAGACCGGAATGTCCAGATTCCATTCCAGACAAAGCAGGGGAATGGACTGTCATCTGGAAAAGAGGACTAGAAAACAGCGCACTTTGTCAGTTGTGGCGGGAAACTCGGTGTTCTTCTCCAGTGGGGCTGGGTATGTGGGTGTAATTTTTGAGTCACAAAAAGGATGTTAAGTAACTTTTCGAGTTTCAAGCGGGAATGTGGGATTTCTCTTGAAACTCTGCAGCAGAAAATTTCCTCATCGGGCATTGAGGGGAGAATCTTGTGGTTTTTCTCGTGTTGTGGCGGGAAGCTTGGGGTTCTTCTAGAGTTGCGACGGGGACCTCAGGAACTCGCTTGTGTTGCCCCAGGGAAGTCAGGTCTCCTATCGTCTTGGAAGGGGAACGTCAGGATTCCTCTCGAGGTGCAGCAGAGGAATGGGGCCGCATCCAGTGTTGAGTCCCTCAACTGTGTGTTCCTCTCCAGTGGCGACAGGGATCTCAGGGTTCCTATGAAGGTTCTACCGGGAGTCAGGTTTCGTCTAGATTTGAGGCATGTAATTCTGCTATCCTTTTGAGTTTTAAAAGGGGAATCGGCTCTCATGTCATGATTAAGCAGTTCATTAGGCCTTTTCTATAGGCTCAGCATGGGTGTCAGGTCTCCCATCATGTTATGAGGGGATAGTCGGTGTTCCTATGGACGTTTACCAGATCATCAGGACCTACCTCGATTGGAGGGGGAACTCAGAGTCCTTTATCTTTGCTTCAGAATCTGCGAGAGTGAACTCGAGTTTCAGTAGGAGACAGAGGCCTCCTCTTGTGGTGGGAGAAGAAGAAAGGATTCCTCTTGAGTTGAAGCAGGGTTTGAACGCACATATTGTGAGGAGGTTGGGAATATGGAGCTCTTCTAGAGGTGTGCACAGAAATTTGGGGTTTCACTCGATTGAAAACGGGTATTCTAGGAGCCACTTGAATTGTAAATAGGGATTCAAGCCTCCTATGATATCTTGAGAGAGAACTCGGAATTGCTCTCCAGACACTGTAGGAAAAAATGGGCCTCATGTGATGTTGCGTGGGACATCTCGTGGTTTTTAGCGAGCTGTGGAGGGAAATTTGGTTTCCTTTTGTATTACTACGGGGAACTCATGTTGACATCTCTTACCTCAGGGAATTCCAGTTGAGAGGGGAAGGTCGTGATTGCTCTCGAGTCAATGCAGAGGAATCGGGCTTCAATTCGCATTGAAAGGGGTAATCCCAAAGTGTTTCTCGAGTTGGGGCAGGAAACGTTCGTATCCTTTGAGATGCAACAGAGGCCTCACGGAGCCTGTCAAGTTGTCTCTGGGAAGTCCGGAATCCTTTTGAGGTGTGAGGATCCTTGGGATGCCTTAGAGTCTGTGCAGGGGAATAAGGTCTGACTGGAGTTGAGGAGCTCAAATCAGGGTGCCTCTCTAGTTCTGACATGGACCTCAGTGTTCCTATGAAGTTTCAACAGGGGAGTCATTCCAAGTCTCTTATTGAGTCATGGAACTCCACTATCTTTTCGAGTTGTAAAATGGATGGGAGGCCTCCTTTTGAGTTGATTTTCTTTCCTGGGGATTTTTCTCCATGATGCACCTGGGAAGTCAGGCCTCCCTTCATGGTGTTAATTAATCCCAGGGAATCTCTTTGAATCGGTACAGTGGAATCAGTCCTTATATCGAGCGGATGGGGAAATCGGTGTCTTTTTGAATTGAAGCACGACTCCCCGGGGTCCTCTCGAGTTTCAAGGGGAGATCAGCCTCCTCTTCAGATTCAACAGGAACATCGGGATTAAGTTCCAGACTAAGCAGAGGAATCGATCCTTACCTAGAGATGACAGGTGGAAAACGGGTCTCTTCTTGAGCTTTGGCAGGAACCTCACAGCTCCTCTCGAGTTTGGCCGGGTATCTCGGTTAACTTCTTGAGTTGCGTATAAGGTGCTGAGTATCCTTTCTAGTTTGAAGAGGGAATGTGGGACTTCTCTTAAGACGCTGCAGCAGAAAGGGGCGTCCTGTCGCGTGGAGTGGAGAATTTCATGCTTTTTCTCGAGTTGCGGCATGAAGCTTGGAGGTCTTCTCGAGTTAGGTCGGGAACCACTAGGACTTGCTAATTTTGCCTCAAGGAAATCAGGTCTCCTTTCGTGTTGGAAGTGGAACCTCGAGATTCCTTTCGAGTATCTGCAGTGCAAGAGGGCCACATTTAAACTTGAGTGGGTAAACTCAGTGTTCCTCTCCAGTGGCCACAAGGATCCCAAAGTTGCTATGAAGGTTTACTGGGGATTTAGGCCTAGTCTTAAAAAGATGTCCTTTTCATTATAGGGGACTGGAATGCAAAAGTAGGAAGTCAAGAAACACCTGGAGTAACAGGCAAATTTGGCCTTGGAGCATGGAATGAAGCAGGGCAAAGGCTAATAGAGTTTTGTCAAGAGAATGCACTGGTCATAGCAAACACCCTCTTCCAACAACACAAGAGAAGACTCTACACATGGACAACACCAGATGGTCAACACCGAAATCAGATTGATTATATTATTTGCAACCAAAGATGGAGAAGCTGTATACAGTTGGCGGAAACAAGACCAGGAGCTGACTGTGGCTCAGATCATGAACTCCTTATTGCGAAATTCAGACTTAAATTGAAGAAAGTAGGGAGAACCATTAGACCATTCAGATATGACCTCAATCAAATCCCTTATGATTATACAGTGGAAGTGAGAAATAGATTTAAGGGACTAGATCTGATTGATAGAGTGCCTGATGAACTCTGGACGGAGGTTCGTGACATTGTACAGGAGACAGGGACCAAGACCATCCCCATGGAAAAGAAATGCAAAAAAGCAAAATGGCTGTCTGAGGAGGCCTTACAAATAGCTGTGAAAAGAAGAGAAGCAAAAAACAAAGGAGAAAAGGAAAGATATAAGCATCTGAATGCAGAGTTCCAAAGAATAGCAAGGAGAGATAAGAAAGACTTCCTCAGTGATCAATGCAAAGAAATAGAGGAAAACAACAGAATAGGAAAAACAAGAGACCTCTTCAAGAAAATTAGAGATTCCAAGGGAACATTTCATGCAAAGATGGGCTCGATAAAGGACAGAAATGGTATGGACCTAACAGAAGCAGAAGATATTAAGAAGAGGTGGCAAGAATACATAGAAGAACTGTACAAAAAAGATCTTCATGACCAAGATAGTCACGATAACGTGATCACTGACCTAGAGCCAGACAACTTGGAATGTGAAGTGAAGTGGGCCTTAGAAAGCATCACTACTAACAAAGCTAGTGGAGGTGATGGATTTCCAGTTGAGCTATTTCAAGTCTTGAAAGATGATGCTGTGAAAGTGCTGCACTCAATATGCCAGCAGATTTGGAAAACTCAGCACTGGCCACAGGACTGGAAGAGGTCAGTCTTCATTCCAATCCCAAAGAAAGGCAATGCCAAAGAATGCTCAAACTACCACACAATTACACTCATCTCACACGCTAGTAAAGTCATGCTCAAAAGTCTCCAAGCCAGGCTTCAGCAGTATGTAAACCGTTAACTCCCAGATGTTCAAGCAGGTTTTAGAAAAGGCAGAGGCACCAGAGATCAAATTGCCAACATCCGCTGGATCATGGAGAAAGCAAGAGAGTTCCAGAAAAACATCTATTTCTGCTTCATTGACTATGCCAAAGCCTTTGACTGTGTCCATCACAATAAACTGTGGAACATTCTGAAAGAGATGGGAATCCCAGACCACCTGACCTGCCTCTTGAGAAACCTGTATGCAGGTCAGGAAGCAACAGTTAGAACTGGACATGGAACAACAGACTGGTTCCAAATAGGAAAAGGTGTACGTCAAGGTTGTATATTGTCACCTTGCTTATTTAACTTATATGCAGAGTACATCTTGAGGAACGCTGGGCTGGAAGAAGCACAAGCTGGAATCAAGATTGCTGGGAGAAATATCAATAACCTCAGATATGCAGATGACACTACCCTTATGGCAGAAAGTGAAGAGGAACTCAAAAGCCTCTTGATGAAATTGAAAGAGAAGAGTGAAAAGGTTGGCTTGAAGCTCAACATTCAGAAAACGAAGATCATGGCATCTGGTCCCATCATTTCATGGGAAATAGATGGAAAAACAGTGGAAACAGTGTCAGACTATATTTTTGGGGGCTCCAAAATCACTGCAGATGCTGATTGCAGCCATGAAATTAAAAGACGCTTGCTCCTTGGAAGGAAAGTTATGACCAACCTAGGCAGCATATTAAAAAGCAGAGACATTACTTTGCCAACCAAGGTCCGTCTAGTCAAGGCAATGGTTTTTCCCGTGGTCATGTATGGATGTGAGAGTTGGACTGTGAAGAAAGGTGAGCGCCGAAGAATCGATGCTTTTGAACTGTGGTGTTGGAGAAGACTCTTGAGAGTCCCTTGGAATGCAAGGAGATCCAACCAGTCCATTCTAAAGGAGATCAATCCTGGATGTTCATTGGAGGGACTGATGCTAAAGCTGAAACTGCAATACTTTGGCCACCTCATGCGACGAATTGACTCACTGGAAAAGACTCTGATGCTGGGAAAGTTTGGGGGTGGGAGGAGAAGGGGACGACGGAGAATGAGATGGCTGGATGGCATCACCGACTCTGTGGACATGAGTTTGAGTGTACTCCGGGAGTTGGTGATGGACAGGGAGGCCTGGCATGCTGTAATTCATGGGGTCGCGGAGAGTCGGACACGACTGAGTGACTGAAACTTTGTTGAGGATGAAACTCTGCTTTCCCCCCGAATTATAAAAGGATTGTCAGGTCTGCTGTCTGTTCAAGAGGGAAATTCGGGCTTTTTCCGAGAGACTCAGCGGGGCATTCATGCCTCCTATCATGTTGGAAGGTGATCTCCATGTTCCACTGGTGCTGTAAGCACAAGTTCCACTGTAAGCGCAACAAAACTCATCTCTAGTTGAGTGTGAAGTCAGAGTCCCCTGACCTTGCTGCATGATCCATGGGGTTGCCTTTGAGTGTCATCTGCAAAAGACAGCAGGAAAAAGGGGCACTTTGTCAGTTGTGGCAGAAACTCGGTGTTCCTCTTGTTTGGGGCTAGGTATGTTGGTGTAATTTTTGAGTGGCATAAAGGATGTTAAGTAGCCTGTCGAGTTTCAAGCGGGAATATGGGATTCCTCTTGAGAATCTGCAACGGAAATGCTCCTCATCTCGCCTTGGGGGAAAAAAACCTGTGGTTTTTCTAGAGTTGAGGCGGGAAGTTTGGGGTCCCTCTCGAGATGCGACGGGGAATTCAGGAACTCATCCGTGTTGTGTCGGGGAAGTCAGGTCTCCTTTCGTGTTGCAACAGGAACTTCGGGATTACTCTCGAAGCATGGATTGGGAATAGGGCCTCATCTAGAGGTGAGTCCATAAATTGTGTACTCCTCTCCAGTGGGGACGGCTATGTAAGGGAACTTTTTGAGGCGCATAAATGGTGTCAAGTACCCGCTCAAGTTTCAAGCGGGAATATGTGATTTCTCTTGAGACTCTTCAGCGGAAATGTTCCTCATCTCCCATTGAGGGTAGAATCTTGTGGTTTTTCTTAAGTTGAAGCAGGAGGCTTGTTGTCCCTCTCGAGTTGTCACAGGGACCTCAGAAACTCGCTTCTGTTGCTTCAGGGAAGTCAGCACTATTTTCGTGTTGGAAGGGAAACCTGGGGATTCCTCTTGAGGCGCGGCAGAAGAATAGGGCCACGTCTAGTGTTGTGTATGTCAATTGTGTGCTCCTCTTCAGTGGGGACGGCTATGTCGGGGAAGTTTTTGAGTCGCAAAACTACTACTTGGGTGTCAAGTAGCCTTCCGAGTCTCAAGCAGGAATGTGGGATTTCTCTTGAGAATCTGCAGTGGAAATGTTCCTCATCTGGCATTGAGGGGAGAATTTTGTGGTTTTTCTCGATTTTCGGAGGGAAACTTGGGGTTTTTCTCGAGTTGGACCGGGACCTCAGGAAATTGCTCATGTTGCCCCAGGGAAGTCATGTCTCCTTTCTTGTTGGAAGGGGAACCTCGAGATTCCTCTTGAGACGCAGCAGATGAATAGGGCCGCATCCAGCATTGAGTCGGTCAACTGTGTGTTCCTCTCCAGTGGCGACAGGGATCTCGGGGTTGCAATGAAGGTTCTACTGGGGAGTCACTTTTAATCTAGTTTTGCGGCATGGAATTCTGCTTTCCTTTCGAGTTGTAAAAGGGAATTAGTACTCCTGTCATGACAAGGCGGTTCATTAGGGCTTTTTCTATAGGCTCAGCATGGGTTTCAGGTCTCCCAATATGTTGTGAGGGGATAGTCAGTGTTCCATTGGAGATTTGCTAGACCATCTGGACCTACCTCGATTGGAAGGGGAACTCAGAGTCCTTTAACCTTGCAGCAGGATCCGCGGGAGTGCACTCGAGATTCAATAGGAGACAGAGGCCTCCTCTTGTGGTGGGTGAAGGAGAAAGGATTCATCTTGTGTTGAAGCACGATTTGAAAGCTAATTTGATGAGGAGTTGGGGGATGCGGAGCTATTCTAGAGGTGTGGACAGAAACTCGGATTTATCTCGATTGAAAATGGGTATTCTGGGAGCCCCTTGAATTGAAAATAGGGATTCAAACCTCCTATCGTATCTTGAGAGAGAACTCGGGATTGCTCTCCAGGTGCTGCAGGAAGAAAAGGGCCTCAAGTAACATTGCCTGGGGCATCTCATGGTTTCTGGCGAGTTGCCGAGGTGGGTTTGGGTTTCCTTTCGAGTTACGAGGGGGAACTCAGGGAGACACTCGTTTTGCCTCAGGGAAGTCAAGTTGTGACGGGAAGGTCGTGATTGATCTCGAGTCAATGCAGAGGAGTCGGGCTTCAATTTCCATTGAAAGGGGTAATCCCAAAGTGTTTCTCGGGTTTGGGCAGGAGAATTTAGGATCTCTCGAGTTGCAACAGGGGCCTCATAGAGCCTCTCAAGTTGTCTCTGGGAAGTCTGGAATTCTTTTGAGGTATGAGGAGCCTTTGGGATGCCTGTCGTGGCAGTGCAGGGGAATAGGGTCTCATCTGAAGTTGAGGCGCTCACCTCAGGGTGCCTCTCCAGTTTGGACATGGATCTCAGTGTTCCTATGAACTTTCAACAGGGGAGTCATGCCACGATTCTTGTTGAAGCATGGAACTCCACTATCTTTTCGAGTTGTAAAAGAGGTGAGAGGCCTCATGTCGAGTAGAATTTCTGTCCTGGGGCTTTTGCTCCATGATACACCTGGGAAGTCAGGCCACCCTTTGTGGTGCTAGTTGATCCCAGTTATTCTCTTTGAATCAGTACAGTAGAATCAGTCCTTATGTCGAACGGATGGGGAAATCGGTGTCCTTTGTAATTGTGGCACGAATCCCTGGGGTCCAATCAATTTTCAAGGGGAGATTGGCCTCCTCTTCAGATTCGACGGGAACATCGGGATTAAGTTACAGACTAAGCAGGGGAATCGATCCTCATATCAAGATGGCGAGTGGAAAACGGTCTCTTCTTGAGCTGTGACAGGAACCTCACTGCTCCTCTCGAGTTGGCCCGGAATCTCCGTTAACTTCTTGAGTTGTGTATATAGGGTGTTGAGTATCCTTTTGAGTTTGAAGAGGGAATGTGGGATTTCTCTTAAGATCCTGCAGCAGAATGGGGATTCCTGTCGCGTTGAGTAGAGAATTTCTTGGTTTTTCTCGAGTTGTGTCTTGAAGCTTGGAAGTCTTCTCGAGTTATGACGGGAACCACTGGGACTCGCTAATTTTGCCTCAAGGAAATCAGGTCTCCTTTCGTGTTGGAAGTGCAAACTCGGGATTCCTTTCGAGTCTCTGCAGAGCAAGAGGGCCGCATTTACACTTGAGTGGGTAAAGACAGTGTTCCTCTCCAGTGGCCACAGGGATCTTGAAATTGCTATGAAGGTTCCACTGGGGAGTCAGGCCTAGTCTTTGTTGAGGATGAAACTCTGCTTTCCCCCCGAGTTATAAAAGGATTATCAGGTTTGCTGTCTGTTCAAGTGGGAAATTTGGGGTTTTCCGAGAGACTCAGAGGGGCATTCATGCCTCCTATCATGTTGGGAGGTGATACTCCGTGTTCCACTGGAGCTGCTGTAAGCGCAACACGACTCATCTCTAGTTGAGTGTGAAGTCGGAGTCCTCTGACCTTGCTGCAGGAACCATGGGGTTGCCTTCGAGTGTCATCTGCAAAAGAGGACAGGAAAATGCGACACTTTGTCAGTTGTGGCAGAAACTCAGTGTTCGTCTCGTTTGGGGCTGGGTATGTCGGTGTCATTTTTGAGTCACGTAAAGGATGTTAAGTAACCTGTTGAGTTTCAAGAGGGAATGTGGGGTTCCTCTTGAGAATCTGCAGCGGAAATGCTCCTCATCTCGCCTTGAGGGCAGAATCTTGTGGTTTTTCGTGAGTTGCACCGGGATGCTTGGGGTTCCTCTCGAGTTGTGAAGGGGACCTCAGGAACTCACTCATGTTTTCCCAGGGTAGTCAGGTATCCTTTCGTTTCGGAAGGGGTATTTTGGGATTCCTCTCGCTGCTGCAGAATAATAGGGCCGCATCTAGCGTTGTGTATGTAATTTTTGTGCTCCTCCTCAGTGGGTACGGCTATGGCGGGGAAGGTTTTGAGTCACATAAATGGTGTCTAGTACCTTTCGATTTTCAGTCTTGAATGTGGGATTTCTCTTGAGACTATTATCAGAAAGTTTCCTCATTTCGAATTGAAGGGAAAATCCTGTGGTTTTTCTCGAGTTGCGGCGGGAAGCTTGGGGTTCTTCTCGAGTTGCCATGGGGACCTCAGGAAATCGCTCGTGTTGCCCCAACGAAGTCAGGTCTCCTATCGTGTTGGAAGGGGAACCTCGGGATTCCTCTTGAGGCGCAGCAGAGTAATAGGGCTGCATCTAGCGTTGAGTCGGTCAACTGTGTGTTCCTCTCCAGTGTCGACAGGGATTTTGGGGTTTCTATGTACAACAGATTGGTTCCTAATAGGAAAAGGAGTACGTCAATGTTGTATACTGTCACCCTGCTTACTTAACTTATATGCGGAGTACATAATGAGGAACGCTGGGATGGAAAACGCACAAGCAGGAATCAAGATTGCCGGGAGAAATATCAATAAACTCAGATATGCAGATGACACCACCCTTATGGCAGAAAGGTAAGAGGAACTAAAATGCCTCTTGAGGAAAGTGAAAGAGGAGAGTGAAAAGGTTGACGTGAAGGTCAACATTCAAACAAACATCATGGCATCTGGTCCCTTCAGTTCATGGGAAATAGATGGGGAAACAGTGGAAACAGTGTCAGACTTTATATTTTGGGCTCCAAAATCACTGCGGATGCTGATTGCAGCCATGAAATTAAAAGACACTTACTCCTTGGAGGGAAAATTATGCCCAACCTAGATAGTATATTAAAAAGCAGAGACATTACTTTGCCAACGAAGGTCCGCCTAGTCAAGGCTATGGTTTTTCCAGGGGTCATGTATGGATGTGAGAGTTGGACTGTGAAGAAAGCTGATTGCCGAAGAATAGATGCTAAGACTCTTGAGAGTCCCTTGGACTGCAAGGAGATCCAACCAATCCATTCTAAAGGAGATTGATCCTGGGTGTTCATTGGAAAGACTGATGCTAAAACTGAAACTCCAGTACTTTGGCCACCTCATGTGACGAGTTGACTCACTGGAAAAGATTCTGATGCTGGGAGGGATTGTGGGCGGGAGGAGAAGGAGATGACAGAGAATCAGATGGCTGGATGGCATCACCAACTCGATGGACATGAGTTTGAGTGAACTCCGGGATTTGGTGATCGACAGGGAGGCCTGGTGTGCTGTGATTCATGGGGTCGCAAAGAGTCGGTACGACTGAGCGCCTGAACTGAACTGAACTGATGAAGGTTCTACTGGGGAGTCAAATTTCGTCTCGATTTGAGGCAAGGAATTCTGCTTTCCTATTGAGTTGTAACGGAGAAGGCAATGGCAGGCCACTCCAGTACTGTTGCTTAGAAAATCCCATGGATGGAGGAGCCTGGTAGGCTGCAGTCCGTGGGGTCGCTAAGGGTCGGACATGACTGAGCGACTTCACTTTCACTTTTGACTTTCACACATTGGAGAAGGAAATGGCAACCCACTCCAGGGTTCTTGCCTGGAGAATCCCAGGGACGGGGGAGCCTGGTGGGCTTCCATCTATGGGGTCACACATAGTTGGACACGACTCAAGTGACTTAGCAGCAGCAGCAGCATCGAGTTGTAAAAGGGGAGTCAGTCCTCGTGTCATGAACAGGGGATTCATCAGGGCTTTTTCTATAGGCTCAACATGGATGTCAGGTCTCCCATCATGTTGTGAGGGGATAGTTGGTGTTCCATTGGAGTTTTGCTAGATCATCAGGACCTACCTCGATTGGAGGGGGTACTCACAGTCCTTTATCCTTGCAGCAGGATCCGCGATAGTGCACTTGAGTTTCAGTAGGAGACAGAGGCCTCCTCTTGTGGTGGGAGAAGAAGAAAGGATTCCTCTTTTGTTGAAGCAGGGTTTGAATGCTCATATCCTGAGGAAGTTGGGAATACGGATCTCTTCTAGAGGTGTGGATGGAAACTCGGGGTATCTCTCGATTGAAGATGGATATTTTGGGTGCCCCTTGAATTGTAAATAGGGATTCAAGCCTCCTATCGTAACTTGAGAGAGAATTTGGGATTGCTCTCCAGGCACTGCCGGAAAAAAAGGACCTCATGTGACATTTCCTGAGGCATCTCGTGGTTTTTGGCAAGTTTCTGAGGAAACGTTGGCTTTCCTATAGAGTTATGACGGGGAACTCAGAGGAACACTCGTATTGCCTAAGGGAAGTCAAGTTGTGAGGGGAAGGTCGTGATTGCTCTCAAATCAATGCAGAGGAATCGGGCTTCAATTCTCATTGATTGGGGGAATCCCAAAGTGTTTCTCGAGTTGCGGCAGGAACATTTCAGATCACTCGAGTTGCATCAGGGGCCTCTTGGAGCCTCTCAAGTTGTCTCTGGGAAGTCCAGAATCCTTTTGAGTTGTGAGGAGACTTTGGTATGCCTTTTGAGTCAGTGCTGGGGAATAGGGTTTGATCTGGAGTTGAGGCGCTCACCTAAGGGTGCCTCTCCAGTTCGGACATGGATCTCAGTGTTCCTATGAAGTTTCAACAGGGAAGTCATGCCACGTCTCTTGTTGAGGCATGGAACTCCATTACGTTTTTGAGTTGTATAAGAGGTGGCAGGCCTCCTGTTGAGTTGAATTTCTGTCCTGGGGCTTTTTCTCCATGCTGCACCTGGGAAGTCAGGCCTCCGTTCATGGTGTTAATTGATCCCGGGAGTTCTCTTTGAATCGGTACAGTGGAATCAGTCCTCCTGTCGTGTTCAGGTGGTTCGTTAGGGCTTTTTCTATAGGCTTAGCATGGTTGTCTTGTCTCCCATCATGTTGTGAGGGATAGTCGGTGTTCCACTAGAGCTTTGCTAGATAATCAGGACCTGCCTTGTTTGGAGGGGGAACTCAGAGTCCTTTACCCTTGCAGCAGGTTCTGCGGGTGTGCCCTTGAGTTTTAATAGGAGACAGAGGCCTCCGCTTGTGTTGGCAGAAGGAGAAAGGCTACCTCTTGTGTTGAAGCAGGGTTTGAATGCCCATATCGTAATGAGTTGGGGTTGCAGAGCTCATCTAGAGGTGTGGACGGAAACTCAGGGTTTCTCTCGATTGAAGATGGGTATTCTTGGAGCCCCTTGAATTATAAATAGGGATTCAAGCCTCCTATCTTATCTTGAGAGAGAACTCTGGGTTGCTCTCCAGGCACTGTAGGAAAAAAGGGGCCTCATGTAACGTTGCCTGGGGCATCTCGTGGTTTTTGGCGAGTTGCAGAGGGAAGTTTGGCTTTCCTTTGGAGTTACGAAGGGGAACTCAGGGAGACACCCATTTTGCCTCAGGGAAGTCAGGTTGCAAGGAGAAGGTCGTGATTGCTCTCGAGTCAATGCAGAAGAATCGGGCTTCAATTCGCATTGATTGGGGGAATCCCAAAGTGTTTCTCGAATTGGGACAGGAAACGTTCGGATCCCTAGAGTTGCCAAAGGGGTCTCACGGAACCTCTCAAGTTGTCACTGGAAGTCCGGAATCCTTCTGAGGTGTGGGGAGACTTTGTGATGCCTTTTGAGTCAGTGCAGGGGAATAGGGTCTCATCACGGGTTGAGGCGCTAACCTCAGGATACCTCTCCCATTCTGACATGGATCTCAGTGTTCCTATGAAGTATCAACAGGGGAGTCATGCCACGTCTCCTGTTGAAGCATGGAACTAAGCTATCTTTTCGAGTTGTAAAAGGGGTGGGAGTCCTCATGTCAAGTTGAATTTCTGTCCTGGAGAATTTTCTCCATGATGCACCTGGGAAGTCCGGCCTCCCTTCGTGGTGTTAGTTGATCCTGGGGGTTCTCTTTGAATCTGTACAGTGGAATCAGTCCTATGTCAGTGGATGGGGAAATCGGTGTCTTTTAGAATTGTGGCAAGACTCCCCCCAGGGCCCTCTGGAGTTTCAAAGTGAGATAGGCCCCCTCTTCAGATTCTACGGGAACATCGTTTGTGTTGCCCAAGGGACGTCAGGTCTCCTATTGTGTTGGAAGGGGAACCTCAGGATTCCTCTCAAGGTGCAGCAGAGGAATAGGGCCACATCTAGCGTTGAGTCGGACAATTGTGTGTTCCTCTCCAGTGGGGACGTCTATGTCAATGAAAATTTTGAGTCGCTAAAGGGTGTCAAGTACTCGTTTGAGATTCAAGCGGGAATGTGGGATTTCTTTTGAGACTCTGCATCAGAGAAGTTCTCATCTCACATTGATTGGGGAATCGTGTGGTTTTTCTCGAGTTGCGCCGGGAAGCATGGGGTTCCCCTCTAGTTGGAACAGGGACCTCAGGAACTTGCTCGTGTTTTCACAGGGTAGTCAGGTCTCCTATCTTATTGGAAGGGGAACTTCGGGATTACTCTCGAGGCGCGGAAGAGGTATAGGGCCGCATGTAGCATTGTGTATGCAAATTGTGTGCTCCTCTTCAGTGGGGATGGCTATGTCGGGCAAGTTTTTGAGGCGCATAATGGTGGTCAAGTACCCGTTCGAGTTTCCAGCGGGAATGTGGGATTTCTCTTGAGACGCTGCAGCGGAAAATTTCCTCATCTCGAATTGAGGGGAAAATCTTGTGTTTCACGAGTTGTGGCAGGAAGCTTGGGGTTCTTCTCGAGTTGCGAGTGGAACCTCAGGAACTCGCTCGTGTTGCCCCAGGGAAGTCAGGTCTCCTATCATGTTGAAAGGGAAACCTCGGATTCCTCTGAGGCACAGCACAGGAATAAGGCCGAATCTAGAGTTGAGTCAGTCAAATATGTGTTCCTCTCCAGTGGTGACAGGGATCTCGGGGTTGCTCTCAAGATTCACCTGGGGAGTCAGGCCTCATCTCTTGTTCAGACATGGATCTCCACTTTCTGCTCGAGTTGTTAAAGGGGTGTTAGGCCACAGTAGATTTGAATTTGTCCCTGGAGATTGTATCGAGTATGCTCGGAAAGTCATTTATCCACTTGTATTGTGAGTTGATACTCGAGGATTCATTTGAATCTGTGCAATAGAATGAGACAATATCCTGAGTGGGTGAGAAAATCGGTACCTTTTCCAATAGTGTTTTGAAACCCCAGGGATCCTTCCGAGATTCAAGGTGGTACCAGACTCCTCGTACTGTGGGACGGAGATGTCCGGATTCCATTCCAAGCAAAGCAGGGGAATCTACTGTCATCTGAAAAAGATACTTGAAATCGGGGCACTTTGTCAGTTGTGGCAGGAAACTCGGTGTTCCTCTCGATTGGGGCTGGGTATGTCAGTGTAAGTTTTGAGTTGCATAAAGGATGTTAAACCTGTCCAGTTTCAAGCAGCAATGTGGGATTTCTCTTCAGAATCTGCAATGGAAATATTCCTCATCTCGCCTTGAGGGCAGAATCTTGTGGTTTATCTCGAGTTGCGGTGGGAAGATTGAGGTCCACTAGAGTTGCGACGGGAACCTCAGGAGCTCTCTCATGTTACTTCAGGGAAGTCATGTCTCCTTTCGTGTTGGAAGGGAGACATCGGGATTACTCTCAAAGAGTGGAAGGGGAATAGATCCTCATCTAGCGTTGAGTCCGTAAATTTTGTGCTCCTCTCCAGTGGGGACCACTATGTCAGAGAACTTTTTGAGTCGCAAAAAGGGTGTCAAGTACCCGTTTGAGTTTCGAGCGGGAATGTGGGATTTCTCTTGAGACTCTGTAGTAGAAAATTTCCACATCTCGAATTGATGGGGGAATCTTGTGGTTTTTCTCGAGTTGCGGCAGGAAGCTTGGGGTTCCTCTCGTTTTGCAATGGAGAACTCAGGAAATCGCTCGTGTTGTCCCAGGGAAGTCAGGTCTCCTTTCATGTTGGAAGGGGAACCTCGGTATTCCTCTTGAGGCTCGGCAGAGAAATAGGGGCACATCTAGCGTTGTGTACGTAAATTGTGTGCTCCTCTTCAGTGGGGACGGCTAGGTCTGGGAAGCTTTTAAGTCACATCAAGGGTGTCAAGTACCAATTCGAGTTTCTAGCGGGAATGTGGGATTTCTCTTGAGACTTTGCAGCGGAAAAGTTCGTCATCTCGCATTGGGGGGAGAATGTTGTGGTGTTTCTCAAGTTGTGGCCGGAAGCCTGGGGTTCTCCTCTAGTTGCGACGGGGACCTCAGGAACTTACTCTTGTTGCCCCAGGTAAGCCTTTTCTCCTATCGTGTTGGAAGGGGAATTTCGGGATTACTCTCGAGGCATAGAATGGGAATAGGGTGTCATCTCGAATTGAGTCTGTAAATAGAGTTCTCCTATCCCATGGGGAGGGCTATTACAGGGAACTTTTTGAGTCGCATAAAGGGTGTCAAGTACCCGTTCGAGTTTCAAGCTGGAATGTGGGATTTCTCTTGAGTCACTGCAGCGGAAAAGTTTCTCATCTAGTATTGAGGGGAGAATCTTGTGGTTTTTCTCGAGTTGCGGTGGGAAGTTTGGGTTCTTCTCCAGTTGGGACGGGGACCTCAGGAGCTCGCTTGTGTTGCTCCAAGGATGTCAGGTCTCCTTTCGTGTTCTAAGGGGAACCTCGGGATTACTTTCGAGGCACAGGAGAGAAATAGGGCCGCATCTAGCGTTGAGTCGGTCACCTGTGTGTTCCTCTCCAGTGGTGACAGGGATCTCGGGGTTGCTCTCAAAATTCACCTGGGGAGTCAGGCCTCATCTCATGTTCATACATGGAACTTCATTTTCTTCTTGAGTTGTAAAAGGGGTGTTAGGCCACAGTCGAGCTGAATTTGTACCTGGAGATTGTATCAAGAATGCTCGGGGAGTCAGGTCTCCACTCATCTTGTGAGTTGATACTAGAGGATATGTTTGATTCTGTGCAGTGGAATCAGACAATATCTCGAGTGGGTGGGGACATCGGTACCTTTTCCAATTGTGTTTTGAACCCCGGGGATCCTGCCGGCTTTCAAGGTGGTTATGGCCTCCCCATACTTTGTGACGGGAACGTCCGGATTCCATTCCAGACAAAGCAGGACTATCAACTGTCACCTGGAAAAGAGGACTGGAAAACGGGGCACTTTGTCCTTTGTTTCTGGAAACTCGGTGTTCCTCTAGATTGGGGCTGGGTATGTCGGTATAGTTTTTGTGTCACATAGGATGTTAAGTAACCTGTCGAGTTTCAAGCGGGAATATGGGATTTCTCTTGAGAATCTGCAACGGAAGTGTTCCTCATCTGGCCTTGAGGTCAGAATCTTGTGGTTTTTCTCGAGTTGCAGCGGGAAGCTTGGGGTCCCTCTCGAGTTGAGATGGGGACCTCTCGAACACCCTCGTGTTGCCCCAGGGAATTCTGGTCTACTGTCGTGTTAGAAGGGGAATCTCAGTATTCCTCTCGAGGTGCAACAGAAGAATAAGGCCGCATCTTGCGTTGAGTCATTCAACTCTGTATACCTCTCCAGTTTCAACAGGGATCTTGGGGTTGCTCTAAAAATTTACCTGGTAGTCAACTCTCCTTTCGTGTTAGATAAGGAACTCTGCTCTCTTCTCAAGTCGTAAAAGTGATGTTAGGCCACAGCCAAGTTAAAATTGTACCTGGAGATTGTATCAAGAATGCTCAAGGAGTCAGGTCTCCACTCGTCTTGTGAGTTGATACTCGAGGATACTTTTGAATCTGTGCTGTGAAATCAGACAATATCGCCAGTGGGTGGGGATATCAGTACCTTTTCCAATTGTGTTTTGAAACCCCGGGGATCCTCCCAGGTTTCCAGCTGGTACCGGCTTCCTTGAACTGTGTGAGGGGAACGTCCGGATTCCATTCAAGACAAAGAAGGGGAATCGACTGTCATCTGGAAAAGAGGACTGGAAAACCGGGCACTTTGTCAGTTGTGGCAGGAAACTCGGTGTTCCTCTGATTGGGGCTGGGTATGTCGGTGTATTTTTTGAGTCTCATGAAGGATGTTAAATAACCTGTCGAGTTTCAAGCGGGAATGTTGGACTTCTCTTGAGAACCTGCAATGGAAATGTTCTTCATCTCACCTTCAGGGCAGAATCTTGTGGTTTTTCTTGAGTTGAGTCGGGAAACTTGGTATCTCTCTCAAGTTGCGGCGGGGACTTCAGGAACTCGTTCGTGTTTCTTCAGTGAAATCAGGTCTCCTTTCGTGTTGGAAGGGGAACTTCCTGATTACTCTCGAGGCATGGAATGGGCATAGGGCCTCATTTATGGTTGAGTCTGTAAATTGTGTGCTCCTCTTCAAAGAAAGGCAGTGCCAAAGAATGCTCCAACTACCGCACAATTAAACTCATCTCACACGCTAGTAAAGTCATGCTCAAAATTCTCCAAGCTAGGCTTCAGCAATATGTGAACCATGAACTCCAAAGTTCAAGCAGGTTTTAGAAAAGGCAGAGGCACCAGAGATCAAATTGCCAACATCCGCTGGATCATGGAGAAATCAAGAGAGTACAAGAAAAAACATCCATTTCTGCTTCATTGACAATGTCAAAGCCTTTGACTGTGTGGGTAACAAAAAACTGTGGAAAAATCTGAAAGAGATGGGAATCCCAGACCACATGACCTGCCTCTTGAGGAACCTGAATGCACGTCAGGAAACAGGAGTCAGAACAGTACATGGAACAACAGACTGGTTCCCAATAGGAAAAGGAGTACATCAAGGTCGTATATTGTAACCCTGCTTATTAAACGTACATGCAGGGTACATCATGAGTTACGCTTTGTTGGAAGAAGCACAAGCTGGAATCAAGATTGCTGGGAGAAATATCAATATCCTTAGATATACAGATGACACTCCGCTTATGGCAGAAAGGTAAGAGGAACTAAAAGCCCTCTGGAGGAAAGCGAAAGAGGAGAGTGAAAAGGTTGGTTTGAAGCTCAGCATTCAGAAAACAAAGATCATGCATGGCATCTGGTCCCATCACTTCATGGGAAATAGATGGGAAAACAGTGGAAACAGTGTCAGACTTTATTTTTTTGGGCTCCAAAATCACTGTGGATGCTGATTGCAGCCATGAAATTAAAAGACGCTTACTCCTTGGAAGGAAAGTTATGACAAATCTGGATAGTATATTAAAAAGCAGAGACATTACTTTGCCAACCAAGGTCCGTCTAGTCAAGGCTATGGTTTTTCCAGTGGTCATGTATGGAAGTGAGATTTGGACTGTGAAGAAAGCTGATAGCCAAAGAATTGATGCTTTTGAACTGTGGTGCTGGAGAAGACTCTTGAGAGTCCCTCGGACTGCAAGGAGATCCAACCAGTCCATCCTAAAGATCAATCCTGGGTGTTCATTGGAGGGACTGATGCTAAAGCTGAAACTGCAATACTTTGGCCACCTCATGTGAAGAGTTGACTCACTGGAAAAGACTCTGATGCTGGGAAGGATTGGGGGCGGGAGGAGAAGAGGAAGACAGAGAAGGAAATGACTGTATGGCATCACCGACTCTATGGACATGACTTTGAGTGAACTCCGGGAGTTGGTGATGGACAGGTTGGCCTAGCATGCTGTGGTTCATGGGGTCGCAAAGAGTCGGACACAACTGAGTGACTGAACTGAACTGAAAGGGTGTCAAGTACCCGTTCGAGTTTAAGAGGGAATGTGGGATTTCTCTAAGAGACTCTGCAGCCAAAAAGTTCCTCATCTCGGATTCAGGGGAGAATCTTGCAGTTTTTCTCGATTTTTGGCAGGAAGCTTACGGTTCTTCTCGAGTTGTGACGGGGAACTCAGGAACTTGCTCGTGTTGCCCCAGGGAAGTCAGGTCTCTTATCATGTTGGAAGGGGTAGCTCGGGATTCCTCTAGAAGCACGGCAGAGTAATAGAGCCACATCTAGCATTGAGTCGGTAAACTGTGTGTTCTACTCCAGTGGCAACAGGGATCTCGGGTTTCTATGAAGGTTCTACTGGGGAGTCAGGTTTCGTCTCGATTTGAGGCATGGAATTCTGCTTTCCTTTCGAGTTGTAAAAGGGTAATCAGTCCTCGTGTCGTGATTAGGCGGTTAATTAGGGCTTTTTCTATAGGCTCAACATGGGTGTCAGGTCTCCCATCATGTTGTGAGGGGATAGTCAGTGTTCCCTTGGAGCTTTGCTAGATCATCAGGACCTACCTCGATTGGAGGGGGATCTCAGAGTCCTTTATCCTTGCAGCAGGATCCGCGGGAGTGCACTCGAGTTTTAATAGGAGACAGAGGCCTCCTCTTGTGGTGGGAGAAGAAGAAAGGATTCCTCTTGAGTTGAAGCAGGGTTTGAACACTCATATCGTGAGGAGGTGGAGAATACAGAGCTCTTCTATTGGTGTGGTCAGAAACTCAGGGTTTCTCTGGATTGAAGACGGATATTCTTTGGGCCCCTTGAATTGTAAATATGGATGCAAGCCTCTATCTTATCTTGACAGAGAACACTGGATTGCTCTCCAGGCGCTACAGGAAAAAAAGGGCTTCATTTGACATTGCCTGGGGCGTCTCGTGGTTTTTGGCGAGTTGCTTAGGCATCACTGGCTTTCCTTTCGAGTTGTGAAGGGGAACTCAGAGAGACACTCATGTTGCCTCAGGGAAGTCAAGTTGCGAGGGGAAGGTCGTGATTGCTCTTGAGTCAATGCAGAGGAATCAGTCTTCCATTTGCATTGAAAGTAGTAATCCCAAAGTGTTTCTCGAGTTGAAGCAGGAAACTTTCGGATCCCTCGAGTTGCAACAGGGGCCTTACAGAGCCTCTCAAGTTGTCTCTGGGAATTCCAGACTCCTTTTGAGGTGTGAGGAGACTTTCAGAGGACTTTCGAGTCAGTGCAGTTGAACAGAGTCTGATCTGGAGTTAAGGCACCTCAGGGTGCCTCTCCAGTTTTCACATGGATCTAAGTGTTGCTATGAAGTTTCAACAGGGGAGTCATGCCACCTCTCTTGTTAAGGCATGGAACTCCGCACGTTTTTCGACTTGTTAAAGGGGTGGGAGGTCTCCTGTCGAGTTGAATTTCTGTACTGGGGCTTTTTCTCCATGATGCACCTGGGAAGTCAAGCCTCCCTTCAAGGTGTTTATCCCAGGCATTTTCTTTGAATCGGTAGAGTGGAATCAGTCCATATGTCGAGTGGATGGGGAAATCGGTGTCGTTTTGAATTGTGGAACGACTCCCCGGGGTCCTCTCAGGTTTCAAGGGGAGATTGGCCTCCTCTTCAGATTCGATGGGAACATCGGGATAATTTCCAGAGGAAGCAGGGAGATCGATCCTCAGCTCGAGATGATGAGTGAAAAATGGTTCTCTTCTTGAGCTGTGGCAGGAACCTTGCTGCTCCCCCTCGAGTTTGGCCAAGTATCTCGGTTGTCTTCTGGAGCTGCGTATAGGGTGCCGAGTATCCTTTCGAGTTTGAAGAGGGAATGTGGGATTTCTCTTAACACGCTGCTGCAGAAAGGGACGTCCTGTAGCATGGAGTGGAGAATTTCATGGTTATTCTCCAGTTGCGGCTGAAGCTTGGAGCTCCTTTCAAGTTATGACGGGAACCACTGGGACTGGCTCGTTTTGCCTCAGGGAAACCAGGTCTCCTTTCGAGATGAAAGTGGAACCTCGGGATTACTTTTGAGTCACTTCAGGGCACGAAGGCCACATTTAGACTTGAGTGGATAAACTCGGTTTTCCTCTGCAGTGGCCACAGGGATCCTGGGGTTGCTATGAAGGTTCCACTGGGGAGTCAGGCCTAGTCTTTGTTGAGGATGGAACTCTGCTTTCCCCCCGAATTGTAAAAGGATTGTCAGGTCTGCTGTCTATTCAAGTGGGAAATTTGGTCTTTTTCGAGAGGCTAAGCAGGGGATTAATGTCTCCGATCACGCTGGGAGGTGATACTCTGTGTTCTGCTGGAGCTGCTGTAAGCGCAACATGACTCATCTCTAGTTGAGTGTGAACTCAGAGTCCTCTGAACTTGCTGCAGGATCAATGGGGTTGCCTTCGAGTGGCATCTGCAAAAGAGGACAGGAAAACGGTGCCTTTTGTCAGTTGTGCCAGAAACTCGGTTTTCCTCTTGTTTGGGACTGGGTATGTCAGTGTAATTTTTGAGTCGCATAAAGGATGTTAAGTTACCTGTCGAGTTTCAGGCAAGAATGTGGGATTCCTCTTGAGAATCTGCAGCGGAAATGCTCCTCATCTCGCCTTGAGGGCAGAATCTTGTGGTATTTCATGAGTTGAGGCTGGAAGCTTGGGTTCCCTCTCGAGTTGCGACGGGGACCTCAGGAACTCACCCGTGTTGCATCAGGGAAGTCAGGTCTCCATTCGTGTTGCAAGGGGAACTACGGGATTACTCTCAAGGTGTGGATTGGGAATAGGGCCTCATCTAGAGTTGAGTCCATAAATTGTGTAATCCTCTCCAGTGAGGACGGCTATGTAAGGGAACTTTTTGAGCCGCATAAATGGTGTCAAGTACCCGTTCGAGTTTCAAGAAAGAATGTGGGATTTCTCTTGAGACTCTGTAGAGGAAAACGTCCTCATCTTGCATGCAGGGAGAATCTTTTTGTTTTTCTTAAATTGCGGTGGGAAGCCTGGGGTCCCTCTCGACTTTATATGGAGACCTCAGAAACTTGCCCCTTTTGCTTCAGGGAAGTCAGCTGTACTTTTGTGTGAAGGGGAACTTGGGGATTCCTCTCGAAGCGCAGCAGAGGAATAGGGCCACATCGAGCATTGTCAATTGTGTGCTCCTCTGCAGTGGGGACAGTCATGTCCGGGAAGTTTCTGAGTCGCATAATGGTTGTCAAGTACCCGTTCGAGTTTCAAGCGGGAATGTGGGATTTCTCTTGAGACTCTGCAGCAGAAAAGTTCCTCATGTTGCATTGATGGGGGGATCTTGTGGTTTTTCTCGAGTTGCGGCGGGAAGCTTGCGGTTCCTCTTGAGTTGAGACGGGGAATTCAGGAATTCGCTCACGTTGTCCCAGGGAAGTCAGGTCTCCTTTGTTGTTGGAAGAGGAACATCGGGATTCCTCTCAAAGTTCTGCAGAGGAATATGGCCGCATCTAGCTTTGTGTACGTAAATGGTGTGCTCCTCTTCAGTGGGGACTGATATGTCAGGGGAGTTTTTGAGTCGCATAAAGCATGTCAAGTACCTGTTCTATTTTTAATCGGGAATGCAGGATTTCTCTTGAGAATCTGCAGCGGAAAATTCCTCATCTCGCATTGAGGGGAGAAACTTGCGATTTTTACTGAGTTGCGGCGGGAAGCTTGGGTCCCTCGAGTCAGTGCAGAGAAATTGGGCTTCAATTTCCATTGAAAGGGGTAATCACAAAGTGTTTCCCGAGTTGGGGCAGGAAACTTTCTGATCCCTCGAGCTGCAACAGGGGCCTCACTGAGGCTCTCAAGTTGTCTCTGGGAAGTCCGTAATCCTTTTAAGGTGTAAGGAGACTTTGGGATGCCTTTCGAGGAAGTGCAGGGGAATAGGGTCTCATCTGAAGTTGAGGAGCTCACCTCAGGGTGCCTCTCCAGTTCGGACATGGATCTCAGTGTTCCTATGAACTTTCAACAGGGGAGTCATGCCACGTCTCTTGTTGAGGCATGGAACTCCGCTATCTTTTCAAGTTGTAAAAGGGGTGGGAGGCCCCCTGTCGAGTTGAATTTCTGTGCTGGGGCTTTTCCTCCATGATGCAACTGGGAGGTCAGGCCTCCCTTCCTGGTGTTAGTTGATCCTGGGGGTTCTCTTTGAATCAGTACACTGGAAGCAGTCCTTGTGTTGAGCAGATGGGGAATCAGTGTCTTTTTGAATTTTAGCACGACTCCCCTCGGTCCTCTTGAGTTTCAAGTGGAGATCGGCCTTCTCTTCAGATTTGACAGGAACATCGGGATTAAGTTCCAGACGAAGCAGGGGAATCGATCTTCACCTCGAGATGACGAGTGGAAAATGGGTCTCTTCTTGAGCTGTGACAGGAACCTCACTGCTCCTCTCGAGTTTGGCAGGGAATCTCCTTTAACTTCTTGAGTTGCATATAGGATGCCAAGTATCCTTTCGAGTTTGAACAGGGAATGTGGGATTTCTCTTAAGATGATGCAGTGGAAACGGGATTCCTGTCTCTTGCAGTGGAGAATTTAATGGTTTTTCTTGAGTTGTGGCTTGAAGCTTGGAAGTTTTCTCGAGTTAGATGGGAACCACTTGGACTCTCTAATTTTGCCTCAAGGAAATCAGGTCTCCTTTCGTGTTGGAAGTGCAAACTCGGGATTCCTTTAGAGTCTCTGCAGGGCAAGAGGGCCTCATTTAAACTTGAGTGGGTAAACTCAGTATTCCTCTCCAGTGGCCACAGGGATCTTGAAGTTTCTATGAAGGTTCCACTGGGGAGTCAGGCCTAGTCTTTGTTGAGGATGAAACTCTGCTTTAGGTCCGATTTATAAAAGAATTGAAAGGCCTGCTGTCTGTTCAAACGGGAAATTTGGGCTTTTTCCAAGAGACTCATCGGGGCATTCATTCCTCCTATCATGTTGGGAGGTGACACTACGTGTTTCACTGGAGCAGTTCTAAGCGCAACATGACTCATGTCTCAGTTCAGTTCAGTAATGCTGAAGAAGCCGAAGTTAATCGGTTCTATGAAGACCTACAAGACCTTTTAGACCTAACACCCAAAAAAAGATGTCCTTTTCATTATAGGGGACTGGAATGCAAAAGTAGGAAGTCAAGAAACACCCGGAGTAACTGGCAAATTTGGCCTTGGAGCACGGAATGAAGCAGGGCAAAGGCTAATAGAGTTTTGTCAAGAGAATGCACTGGTCATAGCAAACACCCTCTTCCAACAACACAAGAGAAGACTCTACACATGGACATCACCAGATGGTCAACACCGAAATCAGATTGATTTTATTATTTGCAACCAAAGATGGAGAAGCTGTATACAGTTGGCGAAAACAAGACCAGGAGCTGACTGTGGCTCAGATCATGAACTCCTTATTGCAAAGTTCAGACTTAAATTGAAGAAAGTAGGGAAAACCATTAGACCATTCAGATATGACCTCAATCAAATCCCTTATGATTATACAGTGGAAGTGAGAAATAGATTTAAGGGACTAGATCTGATTGATAGAGTGCCTGATGAACTCTGGACGGAGGTTCATGACATTGTACAGGAGACAGGGACCAAGACCATCCCCATGGAAAAGAAATGCAAAAGAGCGAAATGGCTGTCTGAGGAGGCCTTACACATAGCTGTGAAAAGAAGAGAGGCGAAACGCAAAGGAGAAAAGGAAAGATATAAGCATCTGAATGCAGAGTTCCAAAGAATAGCAAGGAGAGATAAGAAAGACTTCCTCAGTGATTAATGCAAAGAAATAGAGGAAAACAGCAGAATAGAAAAAACAAGAGACCTCTTCAAGAAAATTAGAGATTCCAAGGGAACATTTCATGCAAAGATGGGCTCGATAAAGGACAGAAATGGTATGGACCTAACAGAAGCAGAAGATATTAAGAAGAGGTGGCAGGAATACACAGAAGAACTGTACAAAAAAATCTTCATGACCAAGATAGTCACGATAATGTGATCACTGACCTAGAGCCAGACATCTTGGAATGTGAAGTCAAGTGGGCCTTAGAAAGCATCACTACGAACAAAGCTAGTGGAGGTGATGGAATTCCAGTTGAGCTATTTCAAGTCTTGAAAGATGATGCTGTGAAAGTGCTGCACTCAATATGCCAGCAGATTTGGAAAACTCAGCAGTGGCCACAGGACTGGAAAAGGTCAGTCTTCATTCCAATCCCAAAGAAAGGCAATGCCAAAGAATGCTCAAACTACCGCACAATTGCACTCATCTCACACGCTAGTAAAGTCATGCTCAAAAGTCTCCAAGCCAGGCTTCAGCAGTATGTAAACCTGAACTCCCAGATGTTCAAGCAGGTTTTAGAAAAGGCAGAGGCACCAGAGATCAAATTGCCAACATCCGCTGGATCATGGAAAAAGCAAGAGAGTTCCAGAAAAATATCTATTTCTGCTTCATTGACTATGCCAAAGCCTTTGACTGTGTGGATCACAATAAACTGTGGAACATTCTGAAAGAGATGGGAATCCCAGACCACCTGACCTGCCTCTTGAGAAACCTGTATGCAGGTCAGGAAGCAACAGTTAGAACTGGACATGGAACAACAAACTGGTTCCAAATAGGAAAAGGTGTACGTCAAGGTTGTATATTGTCACCTTGCTTATTTAACTTATATGCAGAGTACATCATGAGGAATGCTGGGCTGGAAGAAGCACAAGCTGGAATCAAGATTGCTGGGAGAAATATCAATAACCTCAGATATGCAGACGACACTACCCTTATGGCAGAAAGTGAAGAGGAACTCAAAAGCCTCTTGATGAAAGTGAAAGAGGAGAGTGAAAAGGTTGGCTTGAAGCTCAACATTCAGAAAACAAAGATCATGGCCTCTGGTCCCATCACTTCATGGGAAATAGATGGAAAAACAGTGGAAACAGTGTCAGACTTTGTATTTTTGGGCTCCAAAATCACTGCAGATGCTGATTGCAGCCATGAAATTAAAAGACGCTTACTCCTTGGAAGGAACTTTATGACCAAACTTGATTGTATATTAAAAAGCAGAGACATTACTTTGCCAACCAAGGTCCGTCTAGTCAAGGCAATGGTTTTTCCCGTGGTCATGTATGGATGTGAGAGTTGGACTGTGAAGAAGGCTGATCGCCGAAGAATCGATGCTTTTGAACTGTGGTGTTGGAGAAGACTCTTGAGAGTCCCTTATACTGCAAGGAGATCCAACCAGTCCATTCTAAAGGAGATAAATCCTGGATGTTCATTGGAGGGACTGATGCTAAAGCTGAAACTGCAATACTTTGGCCACCTCATGCGACGAGTTGACTCACTGGAAATGACTCTGATACTGGGAAAGGTTGGGGGTGGGAGGAGAAGGGGACGACGGAGAATGAGATGGCTGGATGGCATCACCGACTCTGTGGACATGAGTTTGAGTGTACTCCAGAAGTTGGTGATGGACAGGGAGGCCTGGCGTGCTGTGATTCATGGGGTCGCAGAGAGTCGGACACGACTGAGTGACTGAACTGAACTGAACTGAACAGGATCCATGGGGTTGCCATCGAGTGTCATCTGCAAAAGAGGACAGAAAAACGGGGCATTTTGTCAGTTTTGGCAGAAACTCAGTATTCCTCTCGTTTGGGGCTGGGTGTGTCAGTGTAATTTTTGAGTCGCATAAAGGATGTTAAGTAGCCTGTCGAGTTTCAGGCAAGAATGTGGGATTCCACTTGAGAATCTCCAATGGAAATGCTGCTTATCTCGCCTTGAGGGCAGAATCTTGTGGTTTTTCTCGAGTTGCGGCTGGAAATTTGGGTTCCCTCTCGAGTTGTGATGGGGACCTCAGGAACTCGCTATGTTCCATCAGGGAATTCAGGTCTCCTTTCGTGTTGGAAGGGGAACCTTGGGATTCCTCTCGAGGCGTGGAATGGGAATAGGACCTCATCTAGAGGTGAGTCCATAAATTGTGTACTCCTCTCCAGTGGGTAGGCTATGTAAGGGAACTTTTGGAGGCGCATTTATGGTGTCAAGTACCCATTCGAGTTTCAAGCGGGAATGTGGGATTTCTCTTCATTTCTGCAGCGGAAAAGTTCCTCATCTCGCATTGAGGGGAGAATCTTATGGTTTTTCTCGTGTTGCGGTGGGAAGTTTGGGGTCCCTTTAGAGTGGCGATTGGGACCTCAGGAACTCGCTCCTGTTGCTTCAGGGATGTCAGCTCTACTTTCGCGTTGAAAGGGGAACCTGGGGATTCCTCTCGAGGCGTGGCAGAGGAATAGGGCCTCATCAGCGTTGTGTACGTCAATTGTGTGATCCTCTTCAGTGGAGACGGCTATGTTGGGGAAGTTTTTGAGTCGCATAATGGGTGTCAAGTACCCGTTCGAGAGTCAAGAGGGAATGTGGGATTTCTCTTGAGAATCTGCAGAGGAAAAGTTCCTCATCTCGCATTGAGGGGAGAATCTTGTGGTTTTTCTCGAGTTGCAGTGGGAAGCTTGGGGTTTTTTCTCGAGTTGGACCAGAAACTAAGGAACTCGCTCGTGTTGCCCCTGGAAAGTCTGGTCTCCTATCTTGTTGGAACAGGAACCTGGGGATTCCTCTCAAGATGCAGCAGAGGAGTAGGTCCGCATCTAGCGCTGAGTCGGTTAACTGTGTGCTCCTCTCCAGTGTCGACAGGGATCTCGGGGTTGCTATAAATGTTCTACTGGGGAGTCAGTTTTTGTCTCATTTTGAGGCATGGAATTACACTTTCCATTAGATTTGTAAAAGGGGAATCAGTCCTCGTTTGTTGACAAGGAAGTTCATTAGGGCTTTTTCTATGGACTCAGCATGGTTGTCAGTTCTCCCATCATGTTGTGAGGGGATAGTCGGTGTTCCATTGGAGCTTTGCTATACCATCAGTACCTACCTCAATTGGACGTGGAACTCAGAGTACTTTAACCTTGCAGCAGGATCCGCGGGAGTGCACTCGAGATTCAATAGGAGACAGAGGCCTCCTCTTGTGGTGGGTGAAGGCGAAAAGATTCATCTTGTGTTGAACCACGATTTGAAAGCTCATATGATGAGGAGTTGGTGAATGCGGAGCTCTTCTAGAGGTGTGGACGGAAACTCGGGTTTATCTCGATTGAAAACGGGTGTTCTGGGAGCCCCTTGAATTGAAAATAGGGATTCAAGCCTCCAATCGTATCTTGAAGGAGAACTTGGGATTACTCTCCAGGCGGTTCAAGAAAAAAAGGGCCTCATGTGACATTTCCTGTGGAATCTCGTGGTTTTTGGCGAGTTTTCGAGGAGGGTTTGGCTTTCCTTTCGAGTTACGAGGGGGAACTCAGGGAGACACTCGTGTTGCCTCAGGGAAGTCAAGTTGCGAGTGGAAGGTCATGATTGATCTCGAGTCAATGCAGAGGAATTGGGCTTCAATTTCCATTGAAAGGGGTAATCACAAAGTGTTTCCCGAGTTGGGGCAGGAAACTCGGATCCCTCGAGTTGCAACAGGGGCCTCAGTGAGGCTCTCAAGTTGTCTCTGGGAAGTCTGTAATCCTTTTAAGGTGTAAGGAGCCTTTGGGATGCCTTTTGAGGCAGTGCAGGGGAATAGGGTCTCATCTGAAGTTGAGGCGCTCACCTCAGGGTGCTTCTCCAGTTCGGACATGGATCTCAGTGTTCCTATGAACTTTCAACAAGGGAGTCATGCCACGTCTCTTGTTGAGACATGGAACTACGCTATCTTTTCGAGTTGTTAAAGGGGTGGGAGGCACCCTGTCGAGTTGAATGTCTGTCCTGGGGCTTTTTCTTCATGATGCACCTGTGAAGTCAGGCCTCCCTTCCTGGTGTTAGTTGATCCCGGGGGTTCTCTTTGAATAGGTATTGTGGAATCAGTCCTTATGCTGAGCAGATGGGGAAATCGGTGTCTTTTGAATTGTGGCATGACTCCCCGGGATCCTCTCGAGTTTCAAGGGGAGATCGGCCTCCTCTTCAGATTCGACAGGAACATCGGGATTAAGTTTCAGACGAAGCAGGGGAATCGATCCTCACCTCGAGATGACGAGTGGAAAACGAGTCTCTTCTTGACCTGTGACAGGAACCTCACTGCTCCTCTCGAGTTTGGCCGGGAATCTCCGTTAAATTTTTGAATTGCCTATAGGGTGCCGAGTATCTTTTCGAGGTGAAGAGGGAATGTGGGATTTCTCTTAAGACGCTGCAGTGGAAAGGGGCTTCCTGTAGCGTGGAGTGGAGAATTTCATGGTTTTTCTCGAGTTGCAGCTTGGAGGTCTTCTCGAGTTAGGACGGGAACAAATGGGACTCGCTCGTTTTGCCTCAGGGAAGTCAGGTCTCCTTTCGTGTTGAAAGTTTAACCTCGGGATTCCTTTTGAGTCACTGTAAGGCATCAGGGCCAGATTTATACACTGGGAAACTCAGTGATAATCTCCAGTGGGCACGGGGATCTTGGTGTTGTTATGAAGCTTCCACTGGGGAGTCAGCCTAGTTTTTGTTGAGGATGGAACTCTGCTTTCCCACCGAGTTGTTAATGGATTGTCAGGTCTGCTATCTGTTCAAGTGGGAAATTTGGGCTTTTTCAAGAGGCTCAGTGGGGGATTCCTGCCTCCGATCATGTTGGGAGGTGATAGTCCGTGTTCCACTGGAACTGCTGTAAGTGCAACACGACTCATCTCTAGTTAAGTGTGAACTTGGAGTCCTTTGACCTTGCTGGAGGATCTTCTGAATTACCCTCGAGTGTCAATAGATGTGCCAGAACTCGTCAAGTGGTGGGAGAGGAAGATGGGATTCCTCTTCAGTTGAAAGTGGAATGGCCTGTTATCTTCAACTGAGGTGTGATTAAGGGGCTTCACTTAAATTGTGGCAGGAATTTTGGTTTACTTCTCTCATTGGAACCGGTATCTCTGGGTGACCGTTAAGTTGCATTTATGAATTCAGACTCTAGAGATGCCGGCTCCGGCAGCACAAGCTCGGCGCAACCGACCAAGTGCAGAAGCATGGCCGAGAGGAGCTACCCCACGCCCAAGGTCAGGAGGGGCGACCTTGAGGAGATACACCTCGTCCAAGGTAAGGTGCAGTGGCTGCACTTTGCTGGAGCAGCTGTGAAGAGATTTTCCATGACCAAGGTAAGAGGAAACCCAAATAAGACGGTAGGTATTGAGAGGGAGCATCGGAGGGCAAACACACTGAAATCATAATCACAGAAAACTGGTTTATCTGATCATATGCACCACAGCCCTGTCTAACTCAATGAAACTAAGCCATGCCTTGTGGGGCCACCCAAGATGGACGGGTCATGGTGGAAAGGTCTGACAGAATGTGGTCCACTGGAGAAGGGAATGGCAAACCACTTCAGTATACTTGCCTTGAGAACCCCATGAACAGTATCAAAAGGCAAACTGAGAGGATACTGAAAGAGGAATTCCCCAGGTTGTTAGGTGCCCAGTATGCTACTGGAATCAGTGGAGAAATAACTTCAGAAAGAATAATGGGATGGAGCCAAAGCGAAACAAATACCCAGTTGTGGATGTGACTGGTGATAGAAGCAAGGTCCGATGCTGTAAAGAGCAATATTGCATAGGAACCTGGAATGTTAGGTCCATGAATCAAGGCAAATTGGAAGTGGTCAAACAGGAGATGGCAAGAGTGAACGTCTACATTCTAGGAATCAGTGAACTCAAATGGACTGGAATGGGTGAATTTAACTCAGATGGCCATTATATCTACTACTGTGGGCAGGAATCCCAAAGAAGAAATGGAGTAGCCATCATGATGAACAAAAGAGTCCGAAATGTAGTACTTGGATGCAATCTCAAAAACGACAGAATGATCTCTGTTCGTTTCCAAGGCAAACCATTCAATATTACAGTAATCCAAGTTTATGCCCCAACCAGTAATGCTGAAGAAGCTGAAGCTGAATGGCTCTATGAAGACTTACAAGACCTTTTAGAACTAAGACCTCAAAATGATGTCATTTTCATTATAGGGGACTGGAATGCAAAAGTAGGAAGTCAAGAAACACCTGGAGTAACAGGCAAATTTGGCCTTGGAGCACGGAATGAAGCAGGGCAAAAGCTAATAGAGTTTTGCCAAGAGAACACACTGGGGATAGCAAACACCCTCTTCCAACAAAACAAGAGAAAACTCTACACATGGACATCACCAGATGGTCAACACCGAAATCAGATTGATTATATTATTTGCAGCCAGAGATGGAGAAGCTCTATACAGTTCTCCAAAACAAGACCAGGAGCTGACTATGGCTCAGATCATGAAATCCTTATTGCCAAATTCAGAGTTAAATTGAAGAAAGTAGGGAAAACCACTAGACCATTCAGATATGACCTCAATCAAATCCCTTATGATTATACAGTGGAAGTGAGAAATTGATTTAAGGGACTAGATCTGATAGATAGAGTGTCTGATGAACTCTGGACGGAGGTTCGTGACATTGTACAGGAGACAGGGACCAAGACCATCCCCATGGAAAAGAAATGCAACCAAGCAAAATGGCTGTCTGAGGAGGCATTACAAATAGCTGTGAAAATAAGAAAAGTGAAAAGCAAAGGAGGAAAGGAAAGATATAAGCATCTGAATGCAGAGTTTTACAGAATAGGAAGGAGAGATAAGAAAGCCTTCCTCGGCGATCAATGCAAAGAAATAGAGGAAAACGACAGAATAGGAAAAACAAGAGATTTTTTCAGGAAAATTAAAGATATCAGGGATCATTTCATGCAAAGATGGGCTCGATAAAGGACAGAAATGGTATGGACCTAACAGAAGCAGAAGATATTAAGAAGAGGTGGCAAGAATACACAGAAGAACTGTACAAAAAAGATCCACACGATGAAGATAATCACGATGGCGTGATCACTCACCTGGAGCCAGACATCTTGGAATGTGAAGTCAAGTGGGCCTTAGAAAGCATCACTACGAACAAAGCTAGTGGAGGTGATGGAATTCCGATTGAGCTATTTCAAATCTTGAAAGATGATGCTGTGAAAGTGCTGCACTCAATATGCCATCAGATTTGGAAAACTCAGCAGTGGCCACAGGACTGGAAAAGGTCAGTCTTCATTCCAATCCAAAAGAAAAGGAATGCCAAAGAATGTTCAAACTACTGCACAATTGCACTCATCTCACATGCTAGTAAAGTCATGCTCAAAATTCTCCAAGCCAGGTTTCAGCAATATGTGAACCGTGAACTTCCAGATGTTCCAGCAGGTTTTAGAAAAAGCAGAGGAACCAGAGATCAAATTGCCAACATCCGCTGGATCATGGAGAAAGCAAGAGAGTTCCAGAAAAACATCTATTTCTTCTTCATTGACTATGGCAAAGTCTTTGACTGTGTGGATCACAATAGACTGTGGAACATTCTGAAAGAGATAAGAATACCAGACCACCTGACTTGCTTCTTGAGAAACCTGTATGTAGGTCAGGAAGCAACAGTTAGAACTGGTCGTGGAACAACTGACTGGATCCAAATAGGAAATGGAGTCCGACAAGGTTGTATTTTGTCACCCTGCTTATTTAATTTATATGCAGAGTACGTTAGGAGGAATGCAGGGCTGGAAGAAGCACAAACTGGAATCAAAATTGCAGGGAAAAATATCAATAACCTCAGATATGCAGATGACACCACCCTTATGGCAGAAAGTGAAGAGGAACTCAAAAGCCTCTTGATGAAAGTGAAAGAGGAGAGTGAAAATGTTAGCTTGAAGCTCAACATTCAGAAAACGAAGATCATGGCATCTGGTCCCATCACTTCATGGGAAATAGATGGGGAAACAGTGGAAACGGTGTCAGACTTTATTTTTTGGGCTCCAAAATCACTGCAGATGCTGATTGCAGCCAGGAAATTAAAGAAGCTTACTCCTTGGAAGGAAAGTTATGACCAACCTAGATAGCATATTAAAAAGCAGAGACATTATTTTGCCAACCAAGGTCCGTCTAGTCAAGGCTACGGTTTTTCCAATGGTCATGTATGGATGTGAGAGTTGGACTGTGAAGAAAGCTGATTGCTGAAGAATTGATGCTTTTGAACTGTGGTGCTGGAGAAGACTCTTGAGAGTCTCTTGTACTCAAGGAGATCCAACCAGTCCATTCTAAAGGAGATCAGTTCTGGGTGTCCATTGGAAGGACTGATGCTAAAGCTGAAACTCCAATACTTTGGCCACCTCATGCAACGAATTGACTCACTGGAAAAGAGTCTGATGCTAGGAGGGGTTGGGGGTGGCAGGAGACGGGGACGACAGAGAATGAGATGGCTGGATGGCATCACCAGCTCGATGGACATGAGTTTGAGCAAACTCCGGGTGTTGGTGATGGACGGGGAGGCCTGGCGTGCCGTGATTCATGGGGTCGCAAAGAGTTGGACATGACTGAGCAACTGAACTGAACTGAACTGAGGAATTCAAGCCTCATATCAAATTTTGAGAGGTAACTCGAGACTTCTGTCTATGTGATACAGGAAAAAAAAAAGGGCCTCATCTTGCTTGAAATGAGGAATCTCGAGGTTTTTCTTGAGTTGCTGTGGGAAGTGTGGTGATCCTCTCGAGTAAAGACGGGAATATCAGGGAGCCTCTCTGGTTGTGTCTGGGAAGTCAGAACGCCTTTCCATTTGCAAGGGGATTCTTGGGAATCTTATAAAGGCCCAGCAGAGGAAGAAGGCCTCGTCTAGCATTGAGTCGGTCAACTGTGTATTCCTCTCCAGTGGCGACAGGGATCTCGGGGTTACTCTCAAAATTCACCTGGGGAGTCAGGCCACGTCTCGTATTCAACATGGAATTCCGCTTTCTTTTTTAGTAGTAAAAATGGTGTTAGGTCAGAGTTGAGCTGAATATGCACCTGGAGATTGTATCGAGAATCCTTGCGGAGTCAGTTCTCCACTCATTTTAAGAGTTGATACCCGAGGATGCATTTGAATCTGTGCAGTGGAATCAGACAATATCTCGAGTGGGTGGGGAAATGGGTACCTTTTCCAACTGTGTTTTGAAACCATGGGGATCCTCCCGAGATTCAAGGTGGTACTGGCCTCCTCCTACTGTGTGACGGGAATGTCCAGATTCCATTCCAGACAAAGCAGGGGAATCGAATGTCATCTGGAAAAGAGGACTGTAAAACGGGGCACTTTGTCAGTTGCGGCAGGAAACTCGGTGTTCCTCTCGATTGGGGCTGGGTATGTCGGTGTAAGTTTTGAGTCACATAAAGGATGATAAGTAACTTGTCGAGTTTCAAGCGGGAATGTGGGACATCTCTTGAGAATCTGCAATGGAAATGTTCTTCATCTCGCCTTGAGGGCTGAATCTTGTGGTTTTTCTTGAGCTGTGGAACGAAGCTTGGGGTCTCTCTCGAGTTGCGACAAGGACCTAGGATGTCGCTCATGTTGCTTCAAGGAAATCAGGTCTCCTTTCATGTTGGAAGGGGTACTTTGGGATTACTCTCGAGGCGTGGAATGGGAATAGGACCTCATGTAGAGTTGAGTCCAGAAATTGTGTGCGCCTCTCCAGTGGGGACCTCTCTGTTGGGCAGTTTTTGAGTCACATAAAGGATGTCAAATACCCGTTCAAGTTTCAAGCGGGAATGTGGGATTTCTCTTGAAACTCTACAACGGTAAATTTCCTCATCTCGCATTGAGGTGATAATCTTGTGGTTTTTCTCGAGTTGAAGAGGGAAGATTGGGGTTCTTCTCGAGTCACGACAGGGACCTCAGGAACTCGCTCGTGTTTCTCCAAGGAAGTAAGGTCTCCTATCGTATTGGAAGGGGAACCTCAGGATTCCTCTCGAGACGCAGCAGATGAATAGGGCCAGATCCAGCGTTGAGTTGGTCAACTGTGTGTTCCTCTCCAGTGGCGACAGGGATCTCAAGGTTGCTATGAAGGTTCTAGTGGGGAGTCTGGTTTCGTCTCGATTTGAGGCATGGAATTCTGCTTTCCTTTCGAGTTGTAAAAGTGGAATCAGTCCTCGTGTCGTGATCAGGCGGTTCATTAGGGCTTTTTCTATAGGCTCAGCAAGGCTATCAGGTTCCTGTCATGTTGTGATCTCATAGTGGGTGTTACCTCGGAGCTTTGATAGATCATCAGGACCTACCTCGATTGGAGGGGAAACTCAGAGTCCTTTATTCTTACTGAAGGATCTGAGAGAGTGCATTCGAGTTTCAATAGGAGACAGAGGCCTCCTCTTGTGTTGGGAGAAGAAGAAAGGATTCTTCTTGAGTTGAGCAGTGTTTGAATGCACATATCGTGAGGAGGTTGGGAATACAGAGCTCTTCTAGAGGAGTGGAAGAAACTCGGGGTTTCTCTCAATTGAAATCGGGTATTCTGGCAGCAACTTGAATTGTAAATAGCGATTCAAGCCTCCTATCTTATCTTGCGAGAGAACTCGGGATTGCTCTCCAGGCGCTGCAGGAAAAAACGTGCCTCATGTGACGTTGCCTGCGGCATCTCGTGGTTTTTGGCGAGTTGCAGAGGGAAGTTTGGCTTTCCTTTCGAGTTACAACGGGAACTCATGTTGGCACTCTGTTGCCTCAGGGAATTCAAGTTGCGAGGGAAGGTCGTGATTGCTCTCGAGTCAATGCAGAAAATCGGGCTTCAATTAGCATTGAAAGGGGTAATCCCAAAATGTTTCTTGAGTTGGGGTAGGAAACGTTCAGATCCCTTGAGTTGCAACAGAGGAGTTGCCTCATGGAGCCTCTCAAGTTTTCTCTGGGAAGTCCGGAACCCTTTTGAGGTATGAGGAGCTTTGGGATGCCTGTCGAGTCAGTGCAGGGGAATAGGGTCTGATCTGGAGTTGAGGCGCTCACCTCAGGGTGCCTCTCCAGTTCGGACATGGATCTCAGTGTTCCTATGAAGTATCAACAGGGGAGCCATGCCACGTCTCTTGTTGAGGCATGGAACTCCGCTATCTTTTCGAGTTGTAAAAGGGGTGGGAGGCCTCCTGTCGAGTTGGATTTCTGTCCTGGGGATTTTCTCCATGATGCACCTGGGAAGTCAGACCTCCCTTCGTGGTGTTAGTTGATCCCGGGGGTTCTCTTTGGATCAGTACAGCTGTGTACGTTACTTGTGTGCTCCTCTTTAGTGGGGACGGCTATGTCAGGGAAGTTTTTGAGTCGCATAAAAGGTGTCAAGTACCTGTTCCAGTTTGAAGCGGGAATGTGGGATTTCTTTTGAGACTCTGCAGCGGAAAACTACCTCATCTCACATTGGGGGGAGAATCTTGTGTTGTTTCTCGAGTTGCGGCGGTAAGCTTGGAGTTCTTCTCGAGTTGCGACAGGGACCTCAGGACCTCTCTTGTTGCTGCAGCAAAGTCAGGTCTCCTATCATGTTGGATGGGGAACCTCGGAATTCCTCTCGAGGCGCAGCAGAGGAATAGGGCCGCATTTAGCCTTGTGTAGGTAAATTGTGTGCTCCTCTTCATTGGAGACGGCTATGTCGGTGAAGTTTGTGAGTCGCATAAAGGGTGACAAGTACCCGTTCGAGATTCACCGGGAATGTGGGATTTCTCTTGAGACTCTGCTGTGGAAAAGTTACTCATCTCTCATTGAGGGGAAAATCTTGTGGTGTTTCTCCAGTTGCAGCGGAAAGCTTGGGGTTCTCTTGAGGTGTGACGGGGAACACAGGAACTCGCTCGTGTTACCTCAGGGAAGTCAGGTCTCAGGGAAGTCAGGACTGCAAAACGGAACACTTTGTCAGTTGTGGCAGGAAACTCAGTGTTCCTCTCGATTGGGGCTGTGTGTGTCAGTGCAAGATTTGAGTCGCATAAAGGATGCTAAATAACATGTCAGGTTTCAAGTGGGAATGTGGGATTTCTTTTAGAATCTGCAACGGAAATGTTCCTCATCTAGCCTTGAGGGCAGAATCTTGTGTTTTTTCCAGAGTTGCCAGGGAAGAATAGGGTCCCCTTTGAGTTGCGATGGGGAACTCAGGAACTCTCCCATGTTGCTGCAGGGAAGTCATGTCTCCTTTCGTGTTGGAAGGGGAACTTAGGGATTATTCTCGAGGCGTGGAATGGGAATAGGGCCTCATCTAGATTTGAGTTTGTATGTTGTGTGCTCCAGTGCAGTGGGAATGGCTATGTCAGGGAACTTTTTGAGTTGCATAAATGGTGTCAAGTACCGTTCAAGCTTCAAGCAGGATGTGGGGTTTCTCCTGAGACTCTGCAGCAGAAAATTTCCTCAATTGCATTGATGGGTGAAACTTGTGGTATTTCTCAAGTTGCAGCGGGAACCTTGGGGTTCCTCTCGAGTTGCGACAGGGACCTCAGGAACTCGCTCATGTTGTCCCAGAGAAGTCAGGTCTCTTTTCTTGTTGGAATGGGAACCTCACGTTTCCTCTCGAGGTGCGACAGAGGAATAGGGCCGCATCTTACATTGCTTACATAAATTTTGTGCACCTCCTCAGTGGGGATGGCTATGTTGGGGAAGTTTTTGAGTCCATAAAGGGTGTCAAGTACCCGATCGAGTTTCAAGCGGAAATGTGGTATTTCTCACGAGACTCTGCAGAGGAAAATTTCCTCATCTCACAAATAGGGGAGAATCTCGTGGTGTTTCCCGAGTTGTGGCCGGAAGCTTGGAGTTCTTCTCGAGTTGCGAGGGGGACCTCAGGAACTCGCTCGTGTTGCCCCAGGGAAGTCAGGTCTCCTATTGTGTTAGAAGGGGAACCTCGGAATTCCTCTCGAGGCACAGCAAAGGAATAGGGCCGAAGCTAGCGTTGAGTCAGTCAACTGTGTGTTCCTCGCCAGCGGTGACAGGGATCTCGGGATTGCTCTCAAAATTCCCCTGGGGAGTAGGCCTTGCTACGTGTTCAGACATGTAACTCCACTTTCTTCTCGTGTTATAAAAGGGGTGTTAGACCACAGTCGAGTTGAATTTGTACCTGGAGATTGTATGGAGAATGCTCCGGGAATCAGGTTTCCACTCGTCTTCTGAGTTGATACTCAATACTTTTGAATCTGTGCAGTGGAATCAGACAATATCTCGAGTGGGTGGAGACATCGGTACCTTTTCCAATTGTGTTTTGAAACCAAGGGGATCCTCCCGAGCTACAAGTTGGTGCCGGGGTCCTCGTACTATGCAACAGGAACGTCAGGATTCCATTCCAGACAAAGCAGGGGAATCAACTGTCATCTGGAAAAGAGGACTGTAAAACGGGGCACTTTGTCAGTTGTGGCAGGAAACTCGGTTTTCCTCACGATTGGGCCTGGGTATGTCAGTGTAAGTTTTGAATCACATAAAGGATGTTAAGTAACCTGTCGAGTTTCAAGCGTGAATATGGGATTCCTCTTGAGAATCTGCAGCGGAAATGTTCCTCATCTCGCCTTGAGGACAGCATCTTGTGGTTTTTCACGTCTTGTGGCAGGAAGCTTGTGGTCACTCTCGAGTTGCGAAGGGGAACTCAGGAACTCGCTCATTTTGCTTCAGGGAAGTCATGTCTCCTTTCGTGTTGGAATGGGAACTTAGGGATTACTCTCGAGGCGGGAATAAGAATAGGGCCTCATCTACATTTGAGTTTCTAAATTGTGTGCTCCATAGCAGTGGGGACGGTTATGTTGGGAACTTTTTGAGTTGCATAAAGTGTGGCAAGTACCGTTCGAGTTTCAAGCGGGAATGTGGGGTTTCTCTTGAGACTCTGCAGCAGAATAGTTCCTCATCTCGCAATGATGGGGGATTCATGTGGTTTTTCTAGAGTTGCAGCGGGAAGCTTCGGGTTCCTCTCGAGTTGCAATTGGAACTCCAGGAACTTGCTTGTGTTGTCCCAGGGAAGTCAGGTCTCCTTTACTTTTGGCAGGCGAACCTCGGGATTCTTCTCGAGGCGTGCCAGAGGAATAGGGCCGCATTTAGCATTGTGTAGGTAAATTGTGTGCTCCTCTTCATTGGAGACGGCTATGTCGGTGAAGTGTTTGAGTCACATAAAGGGTGACAAGTACCCTTTCGAGATTCACCGGGAATGTGGGATTTCTCTTGAGACTCTGCTGTGGAAAAGTTACTCATCTCTCATTGAGGGGAAAATCTTGTGGTGTTTCTCCAGTTGCAGCAGAAAGCTTGGGGTTCACTCGAGTTGAGTCAGGGACCACAGGAACTCACTCGTGTTACCTCAGGGAAGTCAGGTCTCCTATCGTGTTGGAAAGGGAACCTCAGAATTCCTCTCGAGGCACAGCAAAGGAATAGGGTCTCAGCTAGCGTTCAGTCAGTCAACTGTGTTTTCCTCGCCAGTGGCGACAGGTATCTCATGGTTGTTCTCAGAACTCACCTGGGGAATGAGGCCTCTCTCGTGTTCAGACATGGAACTCCGCTTTCTTCTCGAGTTGTAAAAGGGGTGTTCAGTTCAGTACAGTACAGTTCACTCGTTCAGTCGTGTCCGACTCTTTGAGACTCCATGAATCACAGCACGCCAGGCCTCCCTGTCCATCACAAACTCCCGGAGTTCACTCAAACTCATGTCCATCGAGTCGGTGATGCCATCCAGCCATCTCATTCTCTGTTGTCCCCGTCTCCTCCCACCCCCAATCTCTCCTAGCATCAGACTCTTTTCCAGTGAGTCAACTCGTCGCATGAGGTGGCCAGAGTATTGGAGTTTCAGCTTTAGCATCAGTCCTTCCAATGAAAGCCCAGGATTGATCTCTTTTAGAATGGATTGGTTGGATCTCCTTGCAGTACAAGGGACTCTCAAGAGTCTTCTCCAGCACCACAGTTCAAAAACATCAATTCTTCGGCTATCAGCTTTCTTCACAGTCCAACTCTCACATCCATACATGACCACGGGAAAAACCATAGCCTTGATTAGACGGACCTTTGTTGGCAAAGTAATGTCTCTGCTTTTTAATATGCTATCTAGGTTGGTCATAACTTTCCTTCCAAGGAGTAAGCGTCTTTTAATTTCCTGGCTACAATCAGCATCAGCAGTGATTTTGGAGCCCAAAAAAATAAACTCTGACACCGTTTCCACTGTTTCCCCATCTATTTCCCATGAAGTGATGGGACCAGATGCCATTATCTTCGTTTTCTGAATGTTGAGCTTCAAGCCAACATTTTCACTCTCCTTTTAGGCCACAGTCATGTTGAATATGTACCTGAGGATTGTATCGAGAATGCTCGGGGAGTCAGGTTTCCATCTGTCTGGTGAGTTTATACCCGAGGATACATTTGAATCTGTGCAGTGGAATCAGACAATATGTCAAGTGGGTGGGGACATTGGTACCTTTTCCAATTGTGTTTTGAAACCACGGGGATCCTCCCGAGTTTCAGGATAGTAAGGGCCTGCTCGTACTGTGCCATGGGAACGTCCGGATTCCATTCCAGACAAAGCAGGGAAATCGAATGTTTTCTTGAAAAGGGGACTGGAATACGGGACACTCTGTCAGCTGTGGCAGGAAGCTTGGTGCTCCTCTCGATTGGGACTGTGTATATTGGTGTACGTTTTGAGTCGCCTAAACGATCTTAAGTAACCTGTCGAGTTTCAAGCTGGAATATGGGATTTCTCTTGAGACTCTGCAACGGAAATGTTCCTCATCTCACCTCGAGGGTAGAATCTTGTGGTTTTTATTGAGTTTGGGCGGGAAGCTTGGGGTTCCTCTCAAGTTGTGACGGGGACCTCAGGAACTCGCTCGAGTTTCTTCAGGGAAATCAGGCCTCCTTTTGTGTTGGAAGGGGAACTTCAGGATTACTCTCGAGGCTTGAAATGGGAATAAGGCCTCATCTAGAGTTGAGTTCGTAAATTTTGTGCTCCTGTGCAGTGGGGAAGGCTATATCAGGGGAATTTTTGAGTCGCTTAAAGGGTGTCAAGTACCCATTCGAGTTTCAAGCGGGAATGTGGGATTTCTCTTGAGACTCTGCAGCAGAAAATTTCCTCCTCTCTCATTGATGGAGGAATCTTGTGATATTTATCGAATTGCAGCAGGAAGCTTGGGGTTCCTCTCAAGTTGCAATGAGGACCTCAGGAACTCGCTCGTGTTGTCCCAGAGAAGTCAGGTCTCCTTTCGTTTTGTAAGGGAACCTTGCGATTCCTCTTGAGGCACGGCAGAGGAATAGGGCCACATCTAGAATTGTGTACGTAAATTGTGTGCACCTCTTCAGTGGGGACGGCTACGTCAGTGAAGTGTTCGAGTGGTACAAAGGGTGTCAAGTACCTGTTCGAGTTGGAATCGGGAATGTGGGATTTCTCTTGAGACTCTGCAGCAGAAAATTTCCTCATCTATCATTGAGGGGAGAATCTTGTGTTGTTTCTCGAGTTGCGACGGTAAGGTTGGGATTATTCTTGAGGTGCGACGGGGACCTTAGGAACTCTCTCATGTTGCTGCAGCGACGTCAGGTCTCCTATCTTGTTGGAAGGGGAACCTCAAGTTTCCTCTCGAGGCGCAGTAGAGGTATAGGGCCCCATCTAGCGTTGAGTCGGTCAACTGTGTGTTCATCACCAGTGGCGACAGGGACCTCAGGGTTGCTCTCAAAATTCACCAGGGTAGTAGGCCTCTTCTCCTGTTCAGACATGGAACGTAGCTTTCTTCTCGAGTTGTAAAAGGGTTGTTAGGACACAGTCGACTTGAATTTGTACCTGGAGATTGTATTGAGAATGCTCGGGGAGTTAGTTCTCCACTCGTTTTGTGAGTTGATACTCGAGGATACCTTTGAATCTGTGCAGTAGAATCAGACAATATCTCGAGTTGGTGGGGACATTGGTACCTTTTCCAATTGTGCTTTGAAACCACCGGGATCCTCCCGAGTTTCAAGATGGTACGGGCCTGATTGTACTGTGCGTTGGGAACTTACGGATTCCATTCCAGACAAAGCAGGGAAATCGAATGTCCTCTGAAAAAGAGTACTGGAAAACGGGACACTCTGTCAGCTGTGGCAGGAAACTCGGTGTTCCTCTCGATTGGGGCTGGGTATGTTGGTGTAAGTTTTGAGTTGTATATACGATGTTAAGTAACCTGTCGAGTTTCAAGCTGGAATATCGGATTTCTCTTGAGACTCTGCAACGGAAATGTTCCTCATCTCACCTCAAGGGCAGAATCTTGTGGTTTTTATCGAGTTTGGGCGGGAAGCTTGGGGTCCCTCTCAAGTTGCGACGGGGACCTCAGGAACTCGCTCGAGTTTCTTCAGGGAGGTCAGGTCTCCTTTCGTGTTGGAAAGGGAACTTCGGGATTACTCTTGAAGCTTGGAATGGGAATAGGGCCTCATCTAGAGTTGAGTTTGTAAATTGTGTGCTACTGTCCAGTGGGGACGGCTATGTCAGGGAACTTTTTGAGTCGCATAAAGGGTATCAAGTACCCGTTCGCGTTTCAAGCGGGAATGTGGCATTTCTCTTGACACTCTGCAGCAGAATATTTCCTCATCTTGCATTGATGGAGATATCTTGTGGTATTTTTGGAGTTGCAGCAGGAATCTCAGGGTTCCAGTCGAGTTGCGATGGGGACCTCAGGAACTCGCTCGTGTTGTCCCAGAGAAGTTAAGTCGCCTTTCATGTTGGAAGGGGAACCTCCCAATTCCTCCTGATGCGCGGCCGAGGAATAGGGCCACATCTTGAATTGTGTATGTAAATTGTGTGCTCCTCTTCAGTGGGGACGGCTATGTCAGGGAAGTTTTTGAGTTGCATAAAGGGTGTCAAGTACCTGTTCGAGTTGGAAGCGGGAATGTGGGATTTCTGTTAAGACTCTGCAGCGGAAAAGTTCCTCATCTATCATTGAGGGGAGAATCTTGTGTTGTTTCGCGAGTTGTGGCAGGAAGCTTGCAGTTCTTCTCCAGGTGCGACAGGGACCTCAGGAACTCGCTCGAGTTTCCCCAGGGATGTCAGGTCTCCTATCGTGTTGGAAGATAGACCTCGGATTCCCCTCAAGGCACAGCAGAGGAATAGGGCCGCATCTATCGTTGAGTCGGTCAACTGTGTGTTCCTCTCCAAGGGTAACAGGGATCTCCGTGTTGCTCTCAAAATTCACCAGGGGAGTCAGGCCTCGTCTCGTGTTCAGACATGGATCTCCGCTTTATTCTCGAGTTTAAAAGGGGTGTTGGGCAGCAGTCGAGTTGAATTTGTTCCTGGAGATTGCATCGAGTATGCTCGGTGAGTCAGGTCTCCATTCTTCTTGTGAGTTGATACTCGAGGATACATTTGAATCTGTGTAGTGAAACCAGACAAAATCTCGAGTGGATGGGGACATCCATACCTTTTCCATTTGTGTTTTGAAACCCCGGGGATCCTCCCGAGTTTCAAGGTGGTACCCGCCTCCTCGTTATGTTGGACCAGAACATCCGGATTCCATTCCAGACAAAGCAGGGGAATCGACTGTCATCTGGGAAAGAGGACTGGAAAACGGGGCACTTTGTCAGTTGTGGCAGGAAACTCGGTGTTCCTCTCGATTGGGGCTGGATATATCGGTGTAATTTTTGAGTCCCATAAAGGATGTTAAGTAACCTGTCGAGTTTAAGCGGGAATGTGGGATTTCTCTTGAGACTCTGCAATGGAAATATTCCTCATCTCGGCTTGAGGGCAGAATCTTGTAGTTTTTCTCGAGTTGCGGCGGGAAGCTTGAAGTCACTCTGGAGTTGCGACGGGGACCTCAGGAACTCGCTCGTGTTGCTTCAGGGAAGTCAGGTACCCTTTTGTGTTTGAAGAGGAACTTCAGAATTACTCTCGAGCCATTAAATGGGAATAGGGCCTGATCTCGAGTTGAATCTATAAATTGTGTGCTCCTCTCCAGTGTGGATGGCTATGTTAGGGAACTTTTTGAGTCACATAAATGGTATCAAGTACCCGTTCGAGTTTAAAGCGGGGATGTGGGATTTCTCTTGAGACTCTGCAGCAGGAAAATTCCTCATCTCCCATCGATGGGGGAATCTTGTGGTTTTTCACGAGTTGCTGTGGGAAGGTGGGGGTTACTCTAGACTTGCTATGTGAACCTCAGGAACTCGCTCGTGTTGTCCGAGCGACTTCAGGTCTCCTTTCGTGTTGGAAGGAGAACCTCAGGATTCCTTTCGAGGCGCGGTAGAGGAATAGGGCCGCATCTAATGTTGTGTACGAAAATTGTGTGCTCGTCTTCAGTATGGACGTCTATGTCGGGATGATTTTGGGTCGCATAAAGGGAGCCAAATACCCGCTCCAGTATCAAGCGGGAATGTGGGATTTCTCTTGAGAAGCTGCAGTGGAAATGTTCGTCATCTCGCATTGAGGGGAGATTCTTGTGGTGTTTCTCGAGTTCTGGTGGGAATCTTGGGGTTCTTCTCGAATTGTGACAGAGACCTCAGGAACTCGCTCGTGTTGCCCCAGGGAAGTCAGGTCTCCTATCGTGGTAGAAGGGGAACATCTGGGTTCCTCTCGAGGTGCAGCAGAGAAATAGTGCCGCATCAACCGTTGAATCAATCAACTGTGTGTTCCTCACCAGTGGCGACAGGGATCTCAGGGTTGCTCTCAAAATTTACCTGGGGAGTCAGGGATCATCTCGGGGCATCAGGTCTCCACTCGTCTTGTGAGTTGATACTCGAGGATACATTTGAATCTGTGCAGTGAAATCAGACAATATCTCGAGTGGGTGGGGACATCCATACCTTTTCCATTTGTCTTTTGAAACCCCGGGGATCCTCCCGAGTTTCAAGGTGGTACCAGCCTGCTCGTACTGTGTGACCTGAATGTCCAGATTCCATTCCAGAGAAAGCAGGGGAATCGACAGTCATCTGGAAAAGAGGACTGGAAAATGGGTCACTTTGTCAGTTGTGACAGCAAACTCAGGGTTCCTCTAAATTGGGGCTGGATATATCGGTGTAATTTTTGAGTTGCATAAAGGATGTTAGGTAACCTGTAGAGTTTCAAGCGGGAATGTGGGATTTCTCTTGAGAATCTGCCATGGAAATGTTCCTCATCTCGGCTTGAGGGCAGAATCTTGTGGTTTTTCTCTAGTTGTGGTGGGAAATTTGGAGTCCCTTTTCAGATGCGACGGGGACCTCAGGAACTCACTCGTGTTGCTTCCGGGATGTCAGGTCTCCTTTCTTGTTGGAATGGGAACTTCAGGTTTACTCTCGAGGCGTGGAATGGGAATGGGGCCTCATCTCGAGTTGAGTCCATAAATTGTGTGCTCCTCTCCACTAGGGACAGCTATGTCAGGGAACTTTTTGAGTCACATAAAGGGTGTCAAGTACCCGTTCGAGTTTCAAGGGGGAATGTGGGATTTCTCGTGAGACTCTGCAGTGGAAAATTTTCTCATCTTAGATTGAGGGCATGTTCCTGTGGTTTTTCTCGAGTTGCAGCGGCAAGATTGGGGTTCTTCTCTAGTTGTGATGGCGACCTAAGAAACTCGCTCGCATAGTCCCCGGGACGTCAAGTCTCCTGTCATGTTGGAAGGGCAACCTCGGGATTCCTCCCGAGGCGTGGTAGAGGAATAGGGCCGCATCTACTGTTGTGTACGTAAATTGTGTGCACCTCTTCAGTGTGGATGGCAATGTCGAGGACGTTTTGGGGTCGCATAAAGGGTGTCAAGTTCCTGTTCGAGTTTCAAGCGGGAATGTGGGATTTCTCATGAGATTATGCAGCGGAAAATTTCCTCTTCTCCCATTGAGGGGAGAATCTTCTGCTGTTTCTCGAGTTGTGGCAGGAAGCTTGGAGTTCTTCTCGAGATGCGACGGGGACTTCAGGAACTCACTCATGTTGCCCCAAGGATTTCAGGTCTCCTATCGTGTTGGAAGGGGAACCTGGGATTCCTCTCGAGTCGCAGCAGAGGAATAGGGCCGCAGCTAGCGTTGAGTCAGTCAGCAGTGTGTTCCTCACCAGTGGCAACATGGATCTGGGGGTTGCTCTCAAAATTCACCTGGGGAGTCAGGCCCTGTCTCGTGTTCAGACATGGAACTCTGCTTTCTTCTCAAGTTATAAAAGGCCTGTTAGGCCACAGTCGAGTTGAATTTGTACCTGGAGATTCTATCGAGTATACTCGGGGAGTCAGGTCTCCAGTCTTCTTGTTAGTTGATACTCGAGGATACATTTGAATCTGTGCTGTGGAATCAGACAATATCTCGAGTGGGTGGGGACATCGGTACCTTTTCCATTTGTGTTTTGAAAAACCGGGGATCATCCCAAATTTGAAGGTGGTACCGCCTCCTCGTACCGTGCGAACGGAACATCCGGATTCCATTCCAGAGAAAGCAGGGGAATCGAATGTCATCTGGAAAAGAGGACTGGAAAATGGGGCACTTTGTCAGTTGTGGCAGGAAACTCGGTGTTCCTCTCGATTGGGGCTGGGTATGTTGGTGTAAGTTTTGAATCGCATAAAGGATGTTAAGTAACCTGTCGAATTTCAAGAGGGATTATGGGATTCCTCTTGAGAATCTGCAACGGAAATGACTTCATCTCGCCTTGAGGGCAGCATCTTGTGGCTTTTCTCGTGTTGTAGCGGGAATCTTGTGGTCCCTCTCGAGTTTGGATGGGGAACTCAGGAACTCTCTCATTTTGCTTCAGGGAAGTCATGTCTCCTTTAGTGTTGGAAGGGGAACTTAGGGATTACTCTCGAGACGTGAATGGGAATCGGCTCTCATCTAGGTTTCAGTTTATAAATTGTGTCCTCCAGTGCAGTGGGGACGGCTATGTCAGGGAACTTTTTGATTTGCATAAAGTGTGGCAAGTCTCGTTTGAGTTTCAAGGGGGAATGTGAGGTTTCTCTTGAGACTCTGCAGCAGAATAGTTCTTCATCTCGCAATGATGGGGGATTCTTGAGGTTTTTCTAAAGTTGCTGTGGGAAGCTTTGGGTTCCTCTCAAGTTGCAATGGGGGCCTCAGGAACTCGCTTGTGTTGTCCCAGGGAAGTCAGTTCTCCTTTCCTGTTGGCAGGGGATCCTCGGGATTCCTCTCGAGGCATGGCAGAGGAATAGGGCCGCGTTTAGTGTTGTGTTGGTAAATTGTGTGCTCCTCTTCATTGGAGACGGCTATGTCAGTGAAGTGTTTGAGTCGCATAAAGGGTGACAAGTACCCGTTCGAGATTCACCGGGAATGTGGGATTTCTCTGAGACTCTGCTGTGGAAAAGTTCCTCATCTCTCATTGAGGGGAAAATCTTGTGGTGTCTCTCCAGTTGCAGCGGAAAGCTTGGGGTTCACTCGAGTTGAGTCAGGGACCACAGGAACTCCCTCGTGTTACCTCAGGGAAGTCAGGTCTCCTATCGTGTTGGAAGGTGAACCTCAGAATTCCTCTAGGGGCGCAGCAGAGGAATAGGGCCTCAGCGAGCTTTGAGTCGGTCAACTGTGTTTTCCTCGCCAGTGGTGACAGGTGTCTCATGGCTGTTCTCGGAATTCACCTGGGGAGTGAGGCCTCGTCTCGTGTTCAGACATGGAACTCCGCTTTCTTCTCAAGTTGTAAAAGGGGTGTTATGCCACAGTCAAGTTGAATAAGTACCTGAGGATTGTATCGAGAATGCTCGGGGATTGAGGTTTCCACTGGTCTTGTGAGTTTATACTCGAGGATACATTTGAATCTGTGCAGTGGAATCAGACAATATCTCGGGTGGGTGGAGACATCGGTACCTTTTTCAATGGTGTTTTGGAACCACGGGGATCTTCCCGAGTTTTAGGATGGTACGGGCCTGCTCGTATTGGGCGATGGGAACGTCCGGATTCCATTTCAGACAAAGCAGGGAAATGAATTGTCCTCAGGAAAAGAAGACTGGAAAACGGGACACTGTCAGCTGTGGCAGGAAACTCGGTGTTCCTCTCAGTTGGGGCTAGGTATGTTGGTGTAAGTTTTCAGTCGTATATACGATGTTAAGTGACCTGTCGAGTTTCAAGATGGAATATGCGATTTCTCTTGAGACTCTGCAACGGAAGTGTTCCTTATCACGCCTCTAGGGCAGAATCTTCTGGATTTTATCCAGTTTGGGCGGTAAGCTTGGGGTCCCTCTCAAGTTATGACGGGGGCCTCAGGAACTCGCTCGAGTTTCCTCAGGGAAGTCAGGTCTCCTTTAGTGTTGGAAGGGGAACTTCAGGAGTACGCTGGAGGCATGGAATGGGAATAGGCCCTCATCTAGAGTTGAGTTTGTAAATTGTGTGCTCCTGTGCAGTGGCGATGGCTATGTCAGGGAACTTTTTGAGTCACATAAACAGTTTCAAGTACCCGTTCGAGTTTCAAGTAGGAATGTGGGATTTCTCTTGAGACTCTGAAGCAGAAAATTTCCTCATCTCGCACTGATGGAGGAATCTTGTGGTATTTCTCGAGTTGCAGCAAGAAGCTTGGAGTTCCTCTCGAGTTGCTCTGGGGACCTCAGGAACTCGCTCTTGTTGTCCCAGAGAAGTCAGGTCTCCTTTCGTGTTGGAAGGGGAACCTCGAAATTCCTCTTGAGGCGCGACAGAGGAATAGGGCCTCATCTAGAGTTGTGTATGTAAATTGTGTGCTCCTCTTCAGTAGGGATGCCTATTTTGGGGAAGTTTTTAAGTCGCATAAAGGGTGTCAAGTACCTGTTCGAGTTGGAAGCGGGAATGTGGGATTTCTGTTAAGACTCTGCAGCGGAAAATTCCTCATCTATCATTGAGAGAAGAATCTTGTGTTGTTTATCGAGTTGCGGCAGTAAGCTTGGGATTCTTCTCTAGGTGCAACGGGGACCTCAGGAACTCTCTCGTGTTGCCCCAAGGAATTCAGGTCTCCTATCGTGTTGGAAGGGGAACCTCGGGATTCCTCTCGAGTCACAGCAGAGGAATAGGGCCGCATCTAGCATTGAGTCAGTCAACTGTGTGTTCCTTGCCAGTGGCGACAGGGATGTCGGGGTTGCTCTCAAAATACACCTGGGCCTTCAGGCCTTGTCTCGTGTTCAGACATGGAACTCCGCATTCTTCTCGAGTTATAAAAGGCCTGGTAGGCCACAGTCGAGTTGAATTTCTACCAGGAGATTGTATCTAAAATGCGTGTGGAGACAGCTCTCTACTTGTCTTGTGAGTGGATACTCGAGGATACATTTGAATGTGTGCAGTGGTATCAGACAATATCTCGAGTGGGTGGGGACATCAGTACCTTTTCCAATTGTTTTTTGAAATCCAGAGGACCCTCCCGAGATTCAAGTTGGTACCGGCCTCCTCGTACTATGCAACCGGAACATCCAGATTCCATTTCTGACAAAGCAGGGGAATAGACTGTCATCTGGAAAATAGTACTAGAAAACGGGGCACTTTGTCAGTTGTGGCAGGAAACTCGGTGTTCCTGTCGATTGGGGCTGGGCATGTCAGTGTAATTTTTGAGTCACATAAAGGATGTTACGTATCCTGTTGAATTTCAAGCAGGAATGTGGGATTTCTCTTGAGAATCTGCAATGGAAATGTTCCTTATCCAGCCTGGAGGCAGAATCTTGAGGTTATTCTCCAGTTGTGATGGGAAGCTTGGTGTCACTCTCGTGTTTCGACGGGGACCTCAGGAACTCATGCGAGTTGCTTAAAGGAAGTCAGGTCTCCTTTCATGTTGGAAGGGGAACTTCGGGATTACACTTGAGCTGTTAAATGGGAATAGGGCCTCATCTCGAGTTGAGTCCTTAAATTCTGTGCTCCTTTACAGTGGGGACGGCTATGTCGTGGAAGGTTTTGAGTTGCATAAAAGTTGTCAAGTACCCATCCGAGTTTCATGCGGAAATGTGGGATTTTTCTTGAGACTCTGCAGTGGAAATTATCCTCATTTCGCAAATAGGTGACAGTCTCGTGGTGTTTCTGGAGTTGTGGCGGGAAGCTTGGGGTTCTTCTGAAGGTGCGACGGGGACTTCAGGAACTTGCTCGTGTTGCCCCAGGGAAGTCAGGTCTCCTATCGTGTTGGAAGGGGAACCTCGGGATTCCTCTCAAGGAGCAGCAGAGGAATAGGGCTGCAGCTAGCCTTGAGTCAGTCAACTGTGTGTTCTTCTCCAGTGGCAACAGGGATCTCAGGGTTGCTCTAAAAATTCACCTGGGGAGTCAGGTCTCGTCTCGTGTTCAGACATGAAACTCGGCTTTCTTCTCGAGTTGTCAAAGGGGTGTTAGGCCACAGTCGAGTTGAATTTGTACCTGGAAATTCTATCGAGTATGCTCAGGGATTCAGGTCTCCACTCGTCTTGTGAGTTGATACTCGAGGATACATTTGAATCTGTCCAGTGGAATCAGACAATATCTCGAGTGGGTGGGGCATCATACCTTTTCCATTTGTGTTTTGAAAAACCGAGGATCCTCCCAAGTTTCAAGGTGGTACCGGCCTCCTCGTACTGTGGGACCGGAACTTCCGGATTTTATTCCAGAGAAAGCAGGGGAATCGACTGTCATCTAGAAAAGAGCACTGGAAAACGGAGCACTTTGTCAGTTGTGGCAGGAAACGGTGTTCCTCTCGATTGGGGCTGGTATCTCGGTGTAATTTTTGAGTCGCATCAAGAATGTTAAGTAACCTGTCGATTTTCGAGCGGGAACGTGGGATTTCTCTTGAGAATCTGCCATTGAAATGTTCCTCATCTCGACTTGAGGGCAGAATCTTGTGGTCTTTCTCAAGTTGCAGCGGGAAGCTTGGGTCCCTATTGAGTTGCGACGGGGACCTCAGAAATTCGCTCGTACTGCTTCAGGGAAGTCAGGTCTCCTTTCAAGTTGGAAGGGGAACTTCGGATTACTCTCAAGGCGTGAATGGGAATAGGGCCTCATCTAGAGTTGAGTCCAAAATTGTGTGCTCCTGTGCCATCAGGATGGCTAAGTCAGGGTACTTTTGAGTCGCATAAAGTGTGTCAAGTACCCGTTCGATATTCACCTGGAATATGGGACTCCTCTTGATACTCTGCAGCACAAATATTCCTCATACCTCATTGAGAGGAAAATCTTGTGGTGTTTATCGAGTTGCGGCGGGAAGCTTCGGGTTCCTCTCGAGTTGCAACAGGAACCTCAGAACTCGCTCGTGTTGTCCCAGGGAAGTCAGGTCTCCTTTCGTGTTGGCAGGGAAACCTCGAGATTCCTCTGGAAGTGCGGCAGAGGAATAGGGCAGCATCTAGTGTTATGTATATAAATTGTGTGCTGCTCTTCACTGGGGACGGCTATATCGTGGAAGTTTTTGAGTCGCATAAAAGGTGTCAAGTAGAGACATTACTTTGCCAACCAAGGTCCGTCTAGTCAAGGCTATGGTTTTTCCTGTGGTCATTATGGATGTGAGAGTTAGACTGTGAAGAAGGCTGATCACCGAACAATTGATGCTTTTGAACTGTGGTGCTGGAGGAGACTCTTGAGAGTCCCCTGGACTGCAAGGAGATCCAACCAGTCCATTCTAGAGGAGATCAATCCTGGGTGTTCATTTGAGGGACTAATGCTAAAGCTGAAACTCCAATACTTTGGCCACCTCATGTGACAAGTTGATTCACTGGAAAAGACTCTGATGCTAGGAAAGGTTGGGAGCGGGAGGAGGAGGGGACGACAGAGAATGAGATGGCTGTATGGCATCACCGACTCTATGGACATGAGTTTGAGTGTACTCCAGGAGTTGGTGATGGACCGAGAGGCCTGGCGTGCTGTGATTCATGGGGTCGCAGAGAGTCAGACACGACTGAGCCACTGAACTGAACTGAACCCGTTCGAGTTTCATGCGGAAATGTGGGATTTCTCTTGAGACTCTGCAATGGAAAATTTCCTCATCTAGCATTGAGGGGAGAATCTTGTGTTGTTTCTCGTGTTGCGGCGGTAAGCTTGGGGTTCTTCTCGAGGTGCGACAGGGACCTGAGGAACTCTCTCGTGTTGCTGCAGGGAAGTCAGGTCTCCTATCATGTTGGAAGGGGAACCTCAGGTTTCTTCTCGAGGCGCAGCAGAGGAATAGGGGCACATGTAGCATTGAGTCGATCAACTGTGTGTTCCTCGCCAGTGGCGACAGGGATATCGTGGTTGCTCTCAAAATTTACCTGGGCCGTCAGGCCTCGTCTCTTGTTCAGACATGGAACTCCGCTTTCTTCTTGAGTTGTAAAAGGGGTGTTAGGCCACAGTCAAGTTGAATTTGTACCTGGAGATTTTATCTAGAATGCTCGGGGAGTCAAGTCTCCACTCGTCTTGTGAGTTGATACTCAATACTTTTGAATCTGTGCAGTGGAGTCAGACAATATCTCTAGTGGATGGGGACATCGGTACCTTTCCCAACTGTGTTTTGAAACCCCCTTGATCCTCCGGAGTTTCAAGCTTTTACCATCTTCCTCCTACTGTATGACAGGAACATCCGTATTCCATTCCAGACAAAGCAGGGGAATCGAATCTCATCTGGATAAGAGGACTGCAAAACAGGGCACTTTGTCAGTTTTGGGCAGGAAACTCGGTTTTCCTCTCGTTTGGGGCTGGGTATGTCGATGTAATTTTTGAGTCGCCTAAAGGATGTTAAGTAACCTGTCGAGTTTCAAGTGGGAATTGGATTTTTCTTGAGAATCTGCAACGGAAGTGTTCCTCATCTCGCCTTGAGGGCAGAATCTTGTGGTTTTTCTCGAGTTGCGCGGGAAGCTTAGGGTCCCTCTCGAGTTGCGACGGGGCACTCAGGATCTCTCTCTTGTTGCTTCAGGGAAGTCATGTCTCCTTTCGTGTTGGAAGGGGAACTTAGGGATTACTCTCGAGGCATGGAATGGGAATAGGACCTCATCCAGGTTTGAGTTTGTAAGTTGTGTGTTCCAGTGCAGTGGGAACAGCTATGTCAGGGAACTTTTTGAGTCACAAAAAGAGTGTCAAGTACCGTTCGAGTTTCAAGCGGGAATGTGTGGTTTCTCTTGACACTCTGCAGCAGAGTATTTCCTCATCTCTCATTGATGGGTGAAACTTGAGATATTTTTCGAGTTGCAGTGGGAAAATTGGGGTTCCTCTCGAGTTGGGACAGGGACCTCAGGAACGTGCTAATCTTGTCCAAGAGAAGTCAGGTCTCCTTTAGTGTTGGAATGGGAACCTCGTGTTTCCTCTCGAGGCGAGGCAGAGGAATAGGGCCGCATCTTACATTGTTTACGTAAATTGTGTGCTCCTCTTCAGTGGGGACTGCTATGTCGGGGAAGTTTATGAGTCGCATAAAGGGTTTCAAGTACCCGTTCATGTTTCAAGTGGGAATGTGGCATTTCTCTTGAGACTCTGCATAGGAAAATTTCCTCATCTCGCAAATAGGGGAGAATCTCGTGTTGTTTCTCATGTTACGGCGGGAAGCTTGGTGTTCTTCTCGATTTGTGACGGGGACCTCAGGAACTCGCTCGTGTTGCCCCTGGGAAGTCAGGTCTCCTATCGTGTTGGAAAGGGAACCTCGGAATTCCTCTCAAAGCGCAGCAGAGGAATAGGGCCGCATCTAGCATTGAGTCGGTCGACTGTGTGTTCCTCACCAGCGGTGACAGCGATCTCGGGGATGCTCTCAAAATTCCCCTGGGGAGTAGGCCTCATTACGTGTTCAGACATGGAACTCCGCTTTCTTCTCATGTTGCAAAAGGGGTGTTATGATTCAGTCGATTTGAATTTGTACCTGGAGATTGTATCAAGAATGCTCCGGGAATCAGGTTTCCACTCGTCTTTGAGTTGATACTCGAGGATACATTTGAAACTGTGCAGTGGAATCAGACAATATCTCGAGTGGGTGGGGACATCCGTACCTTTTCCAATTGTGTTTTGAAACCACAGGGATTTTCCCGAGTTTCAATTTGGTTCTGGCGTCCTCGTACTGTGCGACAGGAACGTCCGGATTCCATTCCAGACAAAGCAGGGGAATCAACTGTCATCTGGAAAAGAGGACTGGAAGATGGGGTATTTTGTCACTTGTGGCATGAAACTCGGTATTCCTCTCGATTGGGGCTGGGTGTGTCGGTGTAAGTTTTGAATCACATAAAGGATGTTAAGTAAACTGTCGAGGTTCAAGTGGGAATATGGGATTTCTCTTGATAATCTGCAACGGAAATGTTCCTTATCTCGCCTTGAGGGCAGCATCTTGTGGTTTTTCTCCGGTTGTGGCTGGAAGCTTGTTGTCCCTCTCGAGTTGCGATGGGGAACTCAGGAACTCGTTCATGTTGCTCAGGGAAGTCATATCTCCTTTCGTGTTGGAAGGGGAACTTAAGGATTACTCTCGAGGTGTGAATGGGAATAGGGCCTCATCTAGATTTGAGTTTGTAAATTGTGTGTTCCAGTGCAGTGGTGACGGCCATGTCAGGGAACTTTTTGAGTTGCATAAAGGGTGTCAAGTACGGTTCGAGTTTCAAGCGGGAATGTGGGGTTTCTCTTGAGACTCTGCAGCAGAAAAGTTCCTCATCTCGCAATGATGGGGGATTCTTGTGGTTTTTCTAGAGTTGAGGCGGGAAGCATCGGGTTCCTCTCTAGTTGCAATGGAGAGCTCAGGAACTCACTCGTGTTGTCCCAGCGAAGTCAAGTCTCCTTTCGTGTTGGCAGGGGAACCTCGGGATTCCTCTCGAGGGGCGGCAGAGGAATAGGGCCTCATCTCCAGTTGAATCCTTAAATTGTGTGCTCCTCTCCAGTGGGGCCGGCTATGTCAGGGAACTTCTTGAGTCGCATAAAGGGTGTCAAGTACCGGATCGAGTTCCAAGCTGGAATGTGGGACTTCTTTTAAGACTCTGCAGCAGAAAATTTTCTCATCTCGGATTGAAATCATGTTCTTATGTTTTTTACTTGAGTTGCGACTGTGCAATTACGGTTCTTCTCGAGTTGCGATGGTGACCTCAGGATCTCGCTGACGTTGCCTCAGGGAAGTCAGGTCTCCTGTCGTGTTGGAAGGGGAACCTCGGGATTCCTCTCGAGGCATGGTAGAGAAATATGGCCGCATCTAGTGTTGTGTACGAAAATTGTGTGCTCCTCTTCAGTTTGGATGGCAATGTCGGGGACGTTTTTGGCTCGCATAAAGGGTGTCAAGTACCCGTTTGAGTTTCAAGCGGGAATGTGGGATTTCTCTTGAGACTCTGCAGCGTTAAAGTTCCTCATCTCGCATTGAGAGCAGAATCTTGTGGTGTGTCTCAAGTTGCTTCAGGAAGCTTGAGGTTCTTCTCGAATTGCGTCAGGGACCTCAAGAACTCGCTCGTGTTGTTCCAGGGAAGTCAGGTCTCCTTTCATGTTGGAAAGGTACCTTGGTATTCCTCTCGAGGCGCGGTAGAAGAATAGGGCCACATCTGGTGTAGGTAAATTGTGTACTCCTCGTCAGTGTGGATGGCTATGCCGGGGAAGTTTTTTATTCACATAAAGGTTGTCAAGTACCCGTTCGAGTTTCAAGCGGGAATGTAGGATTTCTCTTGAGACTCTGCAGCGGAAATGTTCCTTATCTCGCATTTTGGGGAGAATCTTGTGGTGTTTCTCGAATAATGGTGGGAAACTTGGGGTTCTTCTCGAGTTGAGACGGGGACCTCAGGAACTCACTCGTGTTGCACCAGGGAAATCAGGTCTCCTATCTTGTTGGAAGGGGAACCTCGGGATTCCTCTCGAGGCGCAGTAGAAGAATAGGGCCGCATCTAGCTTTGAGTCGGTCAACTCTGTGTTCCTTGCCAGTGTAGACAAGGATCTCAGGGTTGCTTTCAAAATTCACCTGGGGAGTGAGGCCTCGTCTCGTGTTCAGACATGGAACTCTGCTTTCTTCTAGAGTTGTATAAGAGGTGTTAGGCCACAACTGAGTTGAATTTTTTTTTACTTCTTTTTTTTTTTATTCAAGGCAAATTATGTTACATTAGTATATTGGTTGATTTTGCCATACATTGACACGAATCCACCCCGGGTGTACATGTGTTCCCCTTCTTGAACCACCTCCCTCTTCCCCATATCTTACCTCCAGGTCATTCCCATAACCCAGCCCCAAGCATCATGTATCAGGCGTCAAACCTGGACTGGTGATTCATTTCATATATGATAACATATGTGTTACAATGTTATTCTCCAAATCATCCCAACTTCACCCTCTCCCTAGAGTCCCAAAGACTATTCTATACACCTATGTCTCTTTTGCTGTCTCATATACAGGGTTAAGGTTACCATCTTTCTAAATTCCATATATTTGCGTTAGTATACTGTATTGATATTTTTCTTTCTGGCTTACTTCACTCGGTATAATAGCTCCAATTTCATCCACCCCATTAGAACTGAGTCAAATGCATTCGTTTTGATGGCTGAAAAATACTCCATTCTGTATATGTACCAAAGCTTTCTTATCCGTTCGTCTGCAGATGGACATCTAGGTTGTTTCCTTGTCCTCGCTATTATAAACAGTGCTGCAATGAACATTGGAGTACATGTGTCTCTTTCAATTCTGGTTTCCTCGGTGTGTATGCCCAGGAGTGCGAGTGCTGGATCATATGGCAGTTCTATTTCCAGTTTTTTGAGGAATCTCCACACTGTTCTCCATAGTGACTGTCCTAGTTTGCATTCCCACCAACAGTGTAAGAGGGTTCCTTTCTCTCCACATCCTCTCCAGCATTTATTGCATGTAGGCTTTTGGATAGCAACCATTCTGACTGGTGTGAAATGGTATCTCATCGTGGTTTTGATTTGCATTTCTCTTATTATGAGGGATGTTGAGCATTTTTTCATGTGTTTGTTAGCCATCTTTATGTCTTCTTTGGAGAAATGTTTGTTTAGTTCTTTGGCACATTTTTTGACTGGGTCGTTTATTTTTCTGGAATTGAGCTGCAGGAGCTGCTTGTATATTTTTGAGATTAATTCTTTGTTAGTTGTTTCATTTGCTATTATTTTCTCCCATTCTGAAGGCTGTCTTTTCACCTTGCTTATAGTTTCCTTTGCTGTGCAGAAGCTTTTGATTTTAATTAGGTCCCATTTGTTTATTTTTGTTTTTATTTCCAATATTCTTGGAGGTGGGTCTTGGAGGATACTGCCGTGATTTATGTCGGAGAGTGTTTTGCCTACGTTCTCCTCTAGGAGTTTTATAGTGTCTGGTCTTATATTTAGCTCTCTAATCCATTTTTAGTTTATTTTGGTGTATGGTGTTAGGAAGTATTCTAGTTTCATTCTTTTACAAGTGGCTGACCAGTTTACCCAGGACCACTTGTTAAAGACACTGTCTTTACTCCATTTTATATTCTTGCCTCCTTTGTCAAAGATAAGGTGTCCATAGGTGTGTGGATTTATCTCTGGGCTTTTTATTTTGTTCCATTGATCTATATGTCTGTCTTTATGCCAGTACCATACTGTCTTGATGACTGTGGCTTTGTAGTAGAGCCTGAAGTCCGGCAGGTTGATTCCCCCAGTTCCATTCTTCTTCCTCAAGATTGCTTTGGCTATTCGAGGTTTTTTGTATTTCCATACAAATTGTGAGATTATTCTAGCTCTGTGAAAAATATCGTTGGTAGCTTGATAGGGATTGCATTGAATGTATAAATTACTTTGGGTAGTATACTCATTTTTACAATACTTATACTTCCAATCCACGAACATGGTATATTTCTCCATCTATGAGTATCCTTTTTGATTACTTTCACTAGTGTTTTATAGTTTTCTATGTTCAAGTCTTTTGTTTCCTTAGGTAGATATATTCCTAAGAATTTAATTCTTTTCGTTGCAACAGTGAATGGAATAGTTTCCTTAATTTCTCTTTCTATTTTCTCATTATTAGTGTATAGGAATGCAAGGGATTTCTCTGTGTTGATTTTATATCCTGCAACGTTACTGTATTCATTGATTAGCCCTAGTATTTTTCTAGTAGAGTCTTTAGGGTTTTCTGTGTAGAGGATCATGTCATCAGTGAACAATGAGAGTTTTACTTCTTCTTTTCCAATTTGTATTCCTTTTATGTCTTTTTCTGCTCTGATTGCTGTAGCCAAAACTTCCAGAACTATGTTGAATAGTAGTGGTGAGAGTGGGCACCCTTGTCTTGTTCCTGACTTTAGGGGAAATGTTTTCAGTTTTTCACCATTGAGGATAATGTTTGTTGTGGGTTTGTCATATATAGCTTTTATTATGTTGAGGTATGTTCCTTCTATTCCCACTTTCTGGAGGGTATTTTTTTTATCATAAATGGATGTTGAATTTTGTCGAAGGCTTTTTCTGCATCTATTGAGATAATCATATGATTTTTATTTTTCATTTTGTTAATGTGGTGTATTACGTTGATTGATTTGTGGATATTGAAGAATCCTTTCATTCCTGGGATAAAGCCCACTTGGTCATGATGTATGATCTTTTTAATGTGTTGTTGGATTGATTGCTAGAATTTTGTTAAGGATTTTGCATCTATGTTCATCAGTGATATTGGCCTGTAGTTTTTTTGTGTGTGTGTGGAATCTTTACCAGGTTTTGGGATTATGGTGATGGTGGCCTCAAAGTGTGAGTTTGGAAGTTTCCCTTCCTCAGCAATTTTCTGGAAGAGTTTGAGTAGAATAGGTTTTTTTTTTTTCTTTTTCACTCAGTCGTGTCCAACTCTTTGCGACCCTGTGAACTGTAGCCTAACAGGTCCTCCATCCATGGGATTCTCCAGGCAAGAGTACTGGAGCGGGTTTCCATTTCCTTCTCCAGGGATCTTCCCAACCCAGGGATCAAACCCAGGTCTCCCGCATTGGAGGCAGACGCTTTAACCTCTAAGCCACCAGGGAAAATTAGCTCTTCTCTAAATTTTTGGTAGAATTCAGCTGTGAGGCCGTCTGGACATGGGCTTTTGTTTGCTGGAAGATTTCTAATTACAACCTCTAATTCCGTGCTTATGATGGGTCTGTTAAGATTTTCTATTTCTTCCTGGTTCAGTTTTGGAAAGTTGTACTTTTCTAGGAATTTGTCCATTTCTTCCAGGTTATTCATTTTATTTCCATATAATTGCTGATAGTATTCTCTAATAATCCTTTGTATTTCTGTGTTGTCGGTTGTGATCTCTCCATTTTCATTTCTAATTTTATTGATTTGGTTCTTCTCCCTTTGTTTCTTGATGAGTCTGGCTAGTGGTTTGTCAACTTTATTTACCTTCTCAAAGAACCAGCTGTTGGCTTTGTTGATTTTTTCCATGGTCTCTTTTGTTTCTTTTGCATTTATTTCTGCCCTAATTTTTAAGATTTCTTTCCTTCTACTAACCCTGGGGTTCTTCATTTCTTCCTTTTCTAGTTTCTTTAGATGTAGCGTTAGGTTATTTAGTTGACTTTATTCTTGTTTCTTGAGTTGTGCCTGTATTGCTATGAATTTTCCCCTTAGCACTGCTTTTACAGTTTTGGGTGGTTCTGTTTTCATTTTCATTCATTTCTATGCATATTTTGATTTCTCTTTTGATTACTTCTATGATTTGTTCATTATCCAGCAGCGTGTTGTTCAGCCTCCATATGTTGTCATTTTTAATTGTTTTTCTCCTGTAATTGAGATCTAATCTTACTGCATTGTGGTCAGAAAAGATACATGGAATGATTTCAATTTTTTTGAAATTACCAAGGCTAGATTTATGGCCCAGGATGTGATCTATCCTGGAAAAGGTTCCGTGTGGGCTTGAGAAAAAGGTGAAGTTCATTGTTTTGGGGTAAAATGTCCTATAGAGATTTTTAGGTCTAACTGGTCTTGTATCATTTAAAGTTTGTGTTTCCTTGTTAATTTTCTGTTTAGTTCATCTATCCATAGGTGTGAGTGGGGTATTAAAGTCTCCCACTATTATTTTGTTATTATTAATTTCCACTTTCACACTTGTTACTAATCGTCTTACATATTGTGGTGCTCCTATGTTGGGTGTATAAATATTTATAATTGTTGTATCTTCTTCTTGGATCGAGCCTTTGATCATTATGTAGTTTCTTCTTTGTCTCTTTTCACAGCCTTTGTTTCTATTTTATCTCATATGAGTATTGATACTCCTGCTTTCTTTTGGTCTCTATTTGCTTGGAATTTCTTTTTCCAGCCCTTCACTTTCAGTCTGTATGTGTCCCTCGTTTTGAGGTGGGTCTCTTGTAGACAACATATATGGGGGTCTTGTTTTTGTATCCATTCAGCCAGCCTTTGTCTTTTGGTTGAGACATTCAACCCATTTACGTTTAAGGTGATTATTGGTAAGTATGATCCCGTTGCCATTTTCTTTATTGTTTTGGGTTTGAGTTTATATACCCTTTCAGTGTTTCCTGTCTAGAGAAGATCCTTTAGTATTTGTTGGAGAGCTGATTTGGTGATGATGAATTCTCTCAACTTTTGCTTGTCTGTAAAGATTTTGATTTCTCCTTCATATTTGAATGAGATCCTCGCTGGGTACAGTAATCTGGGCTGTAGGTTACTTTCCTTCATCACTTTAAGTATGTCTTGCCATTCCCTCCTGGCCTGGAGAGTTTCTGTTGAAAGATCAGCTGTTATCCTTATGGGAATCCCCTTGTGTGTTATTTGTTGCTTGTCCCTTGCTGCTTTTAATATTTGTTCTTTGTGTTTGATCTTTGTTAATTTTATTAATATGTGTCTTGGAGTATTTCGCCTTGGGTTTATCCTGTTATGGACTCTCTGGGTTTCTTGGACTTGGGTGATTATTTCCTTCCCCATTTTAGGGAAGTTTTCAACTATTATCTCCTCAAGTATTCTCTCATGGTCTTTCTTTTTGTCTTCTTCTTCTGGGACTCCTATGAATCGAATGTTGGGGCATTTAACATTGTCCCAGAGGTCTCTAATATTGTCCTCATTTCTTTTAATTCTTTTTTCTTTTCCCATCTCTGTTTCATTTATTTCTACAATTCTATCTTCTAGCTCGCTTATCCTGTCTTCTGCCTCCGTTCTTCTACTGTTTGTTCCCTCCAGAGTGTTTCTGATCTCATCTATTGCACTATTCATTGTATATTGACTCTTTTTTATTTCCTCTAATTCCTAATTAAACCTTTCTTGCATCTTCTCAATCCTTTTCTCCAGGTTATTTATCTGTAACTCCATTTTGCTTTCCAGATTTTGAATCATTTTCACAATTAAAATTCGAAATTCTTTATCACATAGGTTCCTTATGTCTTTCTCTTTTGTTTGTGTTGGTGGGCATTTATTCTGTTCCTTTACTTGCTGGGTATTTCTCTGCCTCTTCATCTTGCTTATATTGCTGTGCTTGGGGTGGCCTTTCCGTTCTCTGTCAGTTTGTGGAGTTCTCTTTATTATGTAGTTACCACGTTATGTGTGGGGTTGCATGGGTGACTTGTCAAGATTCCCTGGTTAAGGAAGCTTGTGTCGGTGTTCTTGTGGGTGGAGCTGGATTTCTCCTCTCTGGAGTGCAATGAAGTGTCTAGTAATGAGTTTGAGATGTCAATGGGTTTGGAGTGGCTTTGGGCAGCCTGTATATTGAAATTCAGCGTTATTCTTCTGTGTTGCTGGGTAATTTGTGTGGTATGTCTTTCTCTGAAACTTCTTGATTCTTGGGTGGTGCCTGGTTTCAGTGTATGTATGGAGGCATTTGATGAGCACCTATCAATTAACGTTCCCTGGAACAGGAGATCTCTGGTGTTCTTCGGATTTGGACTTAAGCCTCTGCCTCTGATTTTCAGTCTTATTCTTGCAGTTGGCTCAAGACTTCTCCCTCTGTTACTTCCAAGACAGTTCCTTCTGTTATAAAAGCTCTTCTGTTTGCTGGTCTCTTCAGTGTCTAAATCCCGCCCTGACACCCCGGGTCGGTGATGGACACTTTTTTTCCAGCTCACCTGTTCAGTTGTGCTGTGGGGAGGGAGGAACGCTGCTAACAAATATCACTGACATCTGTGGGGAGTGTTCGCAGTGTCTTGGCTACACTGCGATTGCCACCGCTTGCGGTGTGTGTTCTTTCCCTGTTTATGCTGCACAGGCTCTGGGTTGCTCTGTCAGGAACTCTCCGTGGCTGGCACTGGGTTGCATGCACTTCCCAGGTCTGAGTGGCTCAGGTTCAGGTCCTCAGGTACTCCACAAAGGCACAGACTTGGCTGGACCTGGGTTTTGTGCCTTCCCCGGTCCGAGCAGCTCAGGTGACCAGGCGTTTGGCAAGCGTGGTCACTGCGATTTATCGCCTCCCTAGTCCCTGCTGCTCAGTTTTCTGGGCGTACAACCGGCACACCTTCTCAGGCAGATGTTGACCGGCCCGAACCCAAGAAGTCTTGGTTAGCAATGAAGACTGCCGGCAGCTTGGTACGGGAAGCCTCTCTGGGACCGCAGTTGCCCCTTCCAGCCCTGGCCGCCCACCCTGCCTGTCCCGGTGGGGGCTGGGGGATGGGCCACCCACAGCCAGCTCATTGTGCTCAGTCCTTTGTTCTGTGAGTGGGGCTGGCAGAGTCTTAGGTTGGGGCTTTTCCCTGCACAGTCTGCTTAGCTGCCTCCCATTAGGGCCCTCAGAATGCCCTTGAGCATACAGGCACGGTCCTCTCTCTAAGCGCTGCGGCCACGCCACCCTGCCCAGTCCCCGCCTGCTAGTGGGGGGTGCTAGCGTCTGCACCGCTTCTCCGCTGAGAGTTTCCTCTGGGCACTTAGTCTGTGGTTTTTAATTATTTATGTCTTTTTTCTCCCAGTTATGTGGCCCTCTGAGGTTCCAAGACTGGACACAGAGTTGCCCGTGTTTCCAGGTGTTTGGAAACTTCTCTCTCTTTTTTTTTTTTTTTTAAGCCTCCCTTGCTGTGATGGAGCTCCGTCCCTCTCTCTTTTGTCTCTCTTTTTATCTTTTATACAATTTCCTACCTCCTTTCAAAGACTATGGGCGGCTTTTCTGGGTGCCTGATGTCCTCTGCCAGTATTCAGAAGTTGTTTTGTGGGATTTACTCAGCTTTCAAATGTTCTTTTGCTGATTTTGTAGGGGAGAAAGTGGTCGCCCTGTCCTATTCCACCGCCATCTTCCCATGCTCCCGCTCGAGTTGAATTTGTACCTGGAGATTGTATCGAGAATGCTCAGGGAGTCAGGTTTCTACTCGTCTTGTGAGCGGATACTCAAGGACACATTTGAATCCGTTCAGTAGAATCAGACGATATCTCGAGTTGGTGGGGACATCCCTACCTATTCCAATTGTGTTTTGAAACCATGGGGATCCTCCCAAGTTTCAAGGTGGTACCAGCCTCCTCGTACATTTCGACGGGAACATCCAGATTCCATCCCAAACAAAGCAGGGAAATCGACTGTCATCTGGAAAAGAGGACTGGAAAATGAGGCATTTTGTCAGTTGTGGCAGGAAACTCCATGTTCCTCTCGAGTGGGGCTGTGAAGAAAGCTGATCGCCGAAGAATTCATGCTTTTGAACTGTGGTGCTGGAGAAGACTCTTGAGAGTCCCTTGGACGGCAAGGAAATCCAACCAGTCCATTCTAAAGGAGATCAATCCTGGGTGTTCATTGGAAGGACTGATGCTAAAGCTGAAACTCCAATACTTTGGCCACCTCATGCGACAAGTTGACTCACTGGAAAAGAGTCTGATACTAGGAGGGATTGGGGGTAGTAGGAGATGGGGACGACAGAGAATGAGATGGCTGGATGGCATCACCGACTCGATGGACATGAGTCTGAGTGAGCTCCAGGAGTTGGTGATGGACAGGAAGGCCTGGCGTGCTGTGGTTCATGGGGTTGCAAAGAGTCGGACACGACTAAGCGACTGAACTGAATTGAACTGAACTGATGTCGGTGTAAGTTTTGAATCTCATAAAGGATGTTAAGTAACCTGTCGAGTTTCAAGCTGGAATATGGGATTTCTCTTGAGAATCTGCAACGGAAATGTTCCTCATCTAGCTTTGAGGGCAGAATCTTGTGGTTTTTCACGAGTTGCAGCGGGAAGCTTTGGGTTCCTCTCAAGTTCCGATGGGGATCTCAGGAACTTGCTCAAGTTTCTTCACTGAATTCAGGTCTCCTTTTGTGTTGGAAGGGGAACTTTGGGATTACTGTCAAAGCGTGGAATGGGAATAGGTCCTCATCTAGAGTTGAGTCTTTAAATTGTGTGCTCCTCTCCAGTGCAGATGGCTATGTCAGGGAATTTTTTGAGTCACATAAAGGGTGTCAAGTAGCCGTTTGAGTTTCAAGCAGTAATGTGGGATTTCTCTTGAGACTCTGCAGTGGAAATATTTCTCATCTCAGATTGAGGGCATGTCCTTGTGGTTTCTCTTGTGTTGTGGCAGGAAGCTTGGCGTTCTTCTCAGGTTGTAACGGGGACTTCAGGGACTCGCTCGTGTTGCCCCAGGGAAGCCAGGTTCCCTTTTGTGCTAGAAGGGGAACTTTGGGATTACTCTCGAGCCATTAAAAGGGAATAAGACCTCATCTCGAATTGAGTCCGTAAATTGTCTGCTCCTCTCCACTGGGAACAGCTATGTCAGGGAACTTTCAAGTCGCATAAAGGGTGTCAAGTACCCGTTCGAGTTTCAAGCCCGAATATGAGATTTCTCTTCAGATTCTGAAACAGAAATTTTCCTCATTTCTCATTGATAGGGGTTTCTTCTCGTTTTTCTCAAGTTGCTGCGGAAAGATTGGGATTCCTCTTGAGTTGTGACGGGGACCTCAGGAACTCGCTCGTGTTGTCCCAGGAATGTCAGGTCTCCTTTCATGTTGGAAGGGGAACCTCAGAATTCCTCTTGAGGCAAAGTAGAAGAATAGGGCCGTATCTAGTGTTGTGTAGGTAAATTGTGGGCTCCTCTTCAGTGTGGACGGCTATGTCGGGGAAGTTTTTGGGTCGCATTAAGGGTGTCAAGTACCCATTTGAGTTTCAAGCGGGAATGTGGGATTTCTCTTGAGACTCTGCAGTGGAAAATTTCCTCATCTTTCATTGAGGGGAGAATCTTGTGGTTTTTCTCAAGTTGCGGCGGGAATATTGGGGTTCTTCTCGAGTTGAGATGGGGTCCTCAGAAACTCGCTCGTGTTGCCCCATAGAATTCAGTTCTCCTATCGTGTTTTAAGGGGAACCTCGGGATTCCTCTCAAGGCGCAGCAGAGTAAGAGGGCCGCATCTAGCATTGAGTCGGTCAACTGTGTGTTCCTTTTGAGTGGCGACAGGGATCTCGGGGTTGCCTTCAAAATTCACCAGGGGAGTCAGGCCTCGTCTCGTGTTCAGACATGGAACTCCGCTTTCTTCTCTTTTTGTAAAATGGGTGTTAGGCCACAATCGAGTTGAATTTGTACCTGGATATTGTATCGAGTATGCTCGAGGAGTCAGGTCTCCACTCGTCCTGTAAGTTGATACTGGAGGATACATTTGAATCTGTGCAATGGAATCAGACAATATCTTGAGAGGGTGGGGACATCCGTACCTTTTCCATTTGTGTTTTGAAACCGAGGGGATCATCCCGAGTTTCAAGGTGGTACTGGCCTCCTCGTACTGTGCGATGGAATGTCCGGATTCCATATCAGACAAAGCAGCGGAATCGACTGTCATCTGGAAAAGAGGACTGGAATACAGGGCACTTTGTCAGTAGTGCAGGAAACTCGGTGTTCCTCTCGATTGGGGCTGTAATGTTGATGTAATCTTTAAGTGGCATCAGTTTCGTTCCGTTCCGTCGCTCAGTCGTGTCCGACTCTATGCGACCCCGTGGACTGTAGCCTACCAGGCTTCTCCGTCCATGGGATTCTCCAGGCAAGAATACTGGAGTGGGTTACCATACTGGAGTGGGTTTCCATCTCCAGGGGATCTTCCTGACCCAGGGATCAAACCCGGGTCTCCTGCATTGGAGGCAGACGCTTTAACCTCTGAGCCACCAGGGAAGCCCTTAAGTGGCATAAATGATGCTAATTAACCTGTCGAGTTTCAAGCGGGAATTTGGGATTTTCCTTGAGACTCTGAAACGGAATATTTTCTCATCTCGGCTTGAGGGCATGTTCTTGTGGTTTTTCTCAAGTTGCGGCAGGGACCTAAGAAACTAGCTCGTGTTGTCCCAGGGAAGTCAGGTCTCATTTCATGTCGGAAGGGGTATCTTGGGATTCCTCTTGAGGCGCGGTAGAGGAATACGGACGCATCTAGTGTTGTGTACGTAAATTTTGTGCTCTTTTTCAGTGTGGACGGCTATGTCGGGGAAGTTTTTGTGTCACATAAAGGGTGTCAAGTTTCGTTGAAGTTTCAAGTGGGAATGTGGGATTTCTCTCGAGACTCTGCAGCGGAAAAGTTCCTCATCTCGCATTGGGGGGGGAATTTTGTGGTGTTTCTCTAGTTGCCTCGGGATGCTTGGGGTTTTTCTTGAGTTGAGACGGGGACCTAAGGAACTCACTCGTGTTTCACCAGGGAAGTCAGGTCTCATTTCGTGTTGGATGGGGAACTTCGGGATTACTCTCGAGGCATGAAATGGGAATAGGTCCTCATCTAGAGATGAGTCCTTAAATTGTGTGCTTCTCTCCAGTGGGGACGGCTATGTCAGGGAACTTTTTGAGTCACATAAAGGGTGTCAAGTACCCGTTCGAGTTTCAAGAAGCAATGTGGGATTTCTCTTGAGACTCTGCAGCAGAAATATTTCTCATCTTGGATTGAGGGCGTGTTCTTGTGGTTTCTCTCGAGTTGTGGCAGGAAGCTTGGGCTTCTTCTCAGATTGCAATGGGGACCTCAGGGACTCTCTTGTGTTGCCCCAGGGAAGTCAGGTCCCCTTTTGTGTTAGACGGGGAACTTCGGGATTACTCTCGAGCCATTAAAAGGGAATAAGGCATCATCATCCCCAATTGAGTCCATAAATTGTGTGCTCCTCTTCACTGGGAACGGCTATGTCAGGGAACATTTTGAGTCGCATAAAGGGTGTCAAGTACCCGATCTAATTTCAAGCAGGAATGTGGGATTTCTCTTGAGACTCTGCAGTGTAAAATTTTCTTATCTTGGATTGAGGGCGTTTTCTTGTGGTGTTTCTCGAGTTGTGGCGGGAAGATTGGAGTTCCTCTCGAATTGCAACAGGAACCTCAGGAACTCGCTCGTGTTTATCCAGGGGAGTCAGGTCTCCTTTGGTGTTGGAAGGGGAAAGTCGGTATTCTTCTTGAGGCGCGTTAGAAGAATAGGGCCGCCTATGGCGTTGTGTAGGTAAATTTGTTCTCCTCTTCAGTGGGAATGGCTATGTTGTGGAAGTTTTTGAGTCGCATAAAAGTTGTCAAGTACCTGTTTGAGTTTCCTGCATGAATGTCTGATTTCTCTTGAGACTCTGCAGTGAAAATTTTCCTCATCTTGCATTGAAGGGAGAATCTTCTGGTGTTTCTCGAGTAGCCACGGGAAACCTGGGGTTCTTCTGGAGTTATGACGGGGACCTCATGAACTTGCCCGTGTTGCCCCAGGAAAGTCAGGTATATCATAGTGTTGCAAGGGGAACGTCGGGATTCCTCTTGAGGCACAGCAGAGGAATAGGGCCACACCTAGTGTTGAGTCGGTCAACTGTGTGTTCCTCACCAGTAGTGACAGGGATCTCGGGGTTGCTCTCAAATTCACCTGGGGAGTAGGCCTGGTCTCGTGTTCAGACATGGAACTCCCCTTTCTTCTTGCGTTGTAAAAGGAGTGTTAGCCCACAGTTGACTTGAATTTGTACCTGGAGATTTTATCGAGAATGCTCGGGGAGTCAGATCTCCACTAGTCTTGTGAGTTGATACTCAATACTTTTGAATCTATGCAGTGGAATCAGACAATATCTCGAGTGGGTGGGGCTATCGGTACCTTTTCCAATTGTGTTTTGAAACCCCGGGGATCCTCTGAGTTTCAAGTTGGTACCGTCCTCCTCGTACTGTACGTCGGGAACATCCGGATTCCATTCCAGACAAAGCAGGGAAATCGACTCTCACCTGGAAAAGAGGACTGCAAAACGGGGCACTTTGTCAGTTGTGTCAGGAAACTCGGTTTTCCTCTCAATTGGGGCTGGGTATGTTGCTTTAAGTTTTGAGTCGCATAAAGGATGTTAAGTAACCTGTCGAGTTTCAAGTGAGAATGTGTTATTTCTCTTGAGAATATGCAACGGAAATGTTCCTCATCTCGCCTTCAGGGCAGAATCATGTGGTTTTCTTTGAGTTGCGGCGGGAAGCTTGGGGTCCCTCTCGAGTTGTGACGGGGAAATCAGGAAGTCGCTCATGTTGCTTCAGAGAAGTCATGTCTCATTTTTTGTTTGAAGGGGAACTTAGGGATTACTCTTGTGGTGTGGAATTGGATTAGGGCCTAATCTAGAGTGGAGTCCATAAATTGTGTGCTCCTCTACAGTAGGGAAGGCTATGTCAGGGAACTTTTTGAATTGCATAAATGGTGTCAAGTACCCGTTCCAGTTTCAAGTGGGAATGTGTGATTTCTTTTGAGACTCTGCAGCAGAAAATTTCCTCATCTTGCAATGATGGTGGAATCTTGTGGTTTTACTCGAGTTGCGGCGGGAAGCTTCAAGTTCCTCTCAAGTTGCAACGGGGACCTCAGGAACTCGCTTGCATTGTCCCAGGGAAGTCAGGTCTCCTTTGGTTTTGGAAGGGGAACCTCAGGATTCCTCTCAAGGCACGGCAGAGGAATAGGGCCGCATATATCATTGTGTACGTAAGTTGTGTGCTCCTCTTCAGTCGGGATGGGATTGTCAGGGAAGTTTTTGAGTCACATAAAGGGTGTCAAGTACCCAATTGAGATTAACTGGGAATGTGGGATTTCTCTTGAGACTCTGCAGCGGAAAAGCTCCTCATCTCTCATTGAGGGGAAAATCTTGTGGTGTTTCTTGAGTTTTGGGGAAAGCTTGGGGTTCTCTCGAGTTGTGACGGGGACAACAGGAACTCGCTCGTGTTGCCCCAGGGAAGTCAGGTCTCTTATCGTATTGGAAGGGGAACCTCAGAATTCCTCTTGAGGCACAGCAGAGGAACAGGGCCGCATCTAGCGCTGAGTCTGTCAACTGTGTTTTCCTTGCCAGTGGTGACAGGGATCTTGGGGTTGCTCTCAAAATTCAACTCGGGTGTCAGGCCTCGTCTCGTGTTCAGACATGGAACTCTGCTTTCCTCTCGAGTTGTAAAAGGGGTATTAGGTCACAGTCGAGTTGAATATGTACCTGGAGATTGTATCGAGAATGCTCCGGGAGTCAGGTTTTCACTCGTCTTGTGAGTTCATACTTGAGGATACATTTGAATCTTTGCAGTGGAATCAGACAATATCTCGAGTGGGTGGGGACACAGTACCTTTTCCAATTGTGTTTTGAAACCACGGGGATCCTCCCAAGTTTCAGGGTGGTACAGGCCTCCCCGTACTGTGCTACAGGAACGTACGGATTCCATTCCAGACAAAGCAGGGAAATCGAATGTCATCTGGAAATGAGGACTGGAAAACCGGGCACTCTGTCAGCTGTGGCCCGAAACTCGGTGTCCTCTCAATTTGGGCTGGGTGGAACAACAGACTGGTTCCAAATAGGAAAAGGTGTACGTCAAGGTTGTATATTGTCACCTTGCTTATTTAACTTATATGCAGAGTACATCATGAGGAACGCTGGGCTGGAAGAAGCACAAGCTGGAATCAAGATTGCCGGGAGAAATATCAATAACCTCAGATATGCAGATGACACTACCCTTATGGCAGAAAGTGAAGAGGAACTCAAAAGCCTCTTGATGAAAGTGAAAGAGGAGAGTGAAAAGGTTGGCTTGAAGCTCAACATTCAGAAAACAAAGATCATGGCATCTGGTCCCGTCACTTCATGGGAAATAGATGGAAAAACAGTGGAAACAGTGTCAGACTTTGTTTTTTTGGGCTCCAAAATCACTGCAGATGCTGATTGCAGCCATGAAATTAAAAGACGCTTGCTCCTTGGAAGGAAAGTTATGACCAACCTTGATAGTATATTAAAAAGCAGAGACATTACTTTGCCAACAAAGGTCCGTCTAGTCAAGGCTATGGTTTTTCCCGTGGTCATGTATGGATGTGAGAGTTGGACTGTGAAGAAGGCTGATCGCCGAGGAATCGATGCTTTTGAACTGTGGTGTTGGAGAAGACTCTTGAGAGTCCCTTATACTGCAAGGAGATCCAACCAGTCCATTCTAGAGGAGATCAATCCTGGATGTTCATTGGAGGGACTGATGCTAAAGCTGAAACTGCAATACTTTGGCCACCTCATGCGACGAGTTGACTCACTGGAAAAGACTCTGATGCTGGGAAAGGTTGGGGGCGGGAGGAGAAGGGGACGACGGAGAATGAGATGGCTGGATGGCATCACCGACTCGATGGACATGAGTTTGAGTGAACTCCGGGAGTTGGTGATGGACAGGGAGGCCTGGCGTGCTGTGATTCATGGGGTCGCGGAGAGTCGGACACGACTGAGCGACTGAACTGAACTGAATGTCAGTGTATGTTTTGAGTCGCATAAACGATGTTAAGTAACCTGTTGAGTTTCAAGTGGGAATATGGGATTTCTCTTTAGAATCTGCAATGAAAATGTGCCTCATCTCGCCTTGAAGGCAGAATCTTGTTGTGTTTTTCGAGTTGCGGTGGGAAGCTTGGGATCCCTCCCAAGTTGCAACGGGGACTTCAGGAAGTCACTCGTGTTTTCCCAGGGAAGTCAGGTTTCCTTTCATTTTGGCAGGGGAACTTCGGGATTATTCTCGAGGCGTGAAATGGGAATAAGGCCTCATCTAGAGTTGAGTTTGTAAAGTGTGTGCTCCTGTGCAGTGGGGACGGCTAGGTCAGGGAACATTTTGAGTCCCATAAAGGGTGTCAAGTACCCGTTTGAATTTCAAGCTGGAATGTGGGATTTCTCTTGAGACTCTGCAGCAGAAAATTTCCCCATCTCGAATTGATGGAGGAATCCTGAGTCATTTCTCGAGTTGCAGCAGGAAGCTTGGGGTGCCTCTCGAGTTGTGATGGGGACCTCAGGAATTCGCTCATGTTGCCCCAGGGAAGTTAGGTCTCCTTTCACGTTGTAAGGGGAACCTTGGGATTCCTCTCGAGGTGTGGCAGAGAAATAGGGCCGCATCTAGCGTTGAGTCGGTCAACTTTGTGTTCCTCTCCAGTGGCGACAGGGATCTCGGGGTTTTTATGAAGGTTCTACTGGGGAGTCAGGCTTCGTCTTGATTTGAGTCTTGGAATTTTGCTTTCCTTTCGAGTTGTTAAAGGGGAATCAGTCCTCGTGTCGTGATCAGGCAGTTCAATAGGTCTTTTTTAGTCAGATAAGCCTGGGTTTCAGGTCTCCCATCATGTTGTGAGGGGATACTCGGTGTTCCATTGGAGCATTGCTAGATCATCAGGACCTACCTTGAGTGGAGGGGGAACTCAATGTCCTTTATCCTTGCAGCAGGATCCACTTGAGAGCACTCGAGTTTCAGTAGGAGACAGAGGCCTCCTCTTGTGGTGGGAGAAGAAGGAAGGATTCCTCTTGAGTTGAAGCAGGGATTGAAGGATCATATCGTGAGGAGATGGGGAATACGGAGCTCTTCTAGAGGTGTGGACAGAAATTCGGGGTTTCTCTCGTTGGAAGACGGGTATTCTGGGAGGCCATTGAAAAGTAAATAGGGATTCAAACTAATATCGAATCTTGAGAGAGAACTCGGGATTGCACTCCAAGCCCTGCAGGAAAAAGGGCCTCATGTGAGGTTGCCTGGGGCATCTCATGGTTTTTGGCGAGGGAAAGAGGGAAGTTTGGCATTCCTTTCGAGTTACATCAGGGAACTCAGGGAGACTCTCGTGTTGACTCAGGGAAGTCCAGTTGCATGGGGAAGCTCATGATTGCTCTCTAGTCACTGCAGAGGAATCGGGCTTCAATTCGCATTGAAAGTGGTAATCCCATAGGGTTTCTCGAGTTGTGGCAGGAACCTTCCAGATCCCTTGAGTTGCAACAGGGGCCTCACAGAGCCTCTCAAGTTGTCTCTGTGTAGTCCTGAATCGTTTTGAGTTGTGAGGATCCTTTGGGATGTCTTTCAAGTCAGTGCAGGGGAATAGCATCTCATCTGAAGTTGAGGCACTAACCTCATCTTGCCTCTCCTGTTCTGACATGGATCTCAGTGTTCCTATGAAGTTTAAACAGGGGAGTCATGCCACGTCTCTTGTTGAGGCATGGAACTCTGCTATCTTTTCGAGTTGTAAAAGGGGTGGGAGGCCTCCTGTCAAGTTGAATTTCTGTCCGGGAGACTTTTCTCAATGATGCACCTAGGAAGTCAGCCTCGCTTTGTGGTTTTTGTTTATCCCAGGGGTTCTCTTTGAATCGGTACAATGGAATCAGTCCTTATGTCGAGCAGATGCTGAAATCGGTGTCTTATTGAATTGTGGCATGACTCCCCGGGGTCCTCTCGAGTTTCAAGGGGAGATCAGTTGCCTCTTCAGATTCGACGGTACCTTCGGGATTCCTTTCCAGACGAAGCAGGGGAATGGATTCTCATCTCGAGATGAAGAGTGGAAAACGGGTCTCTTCTTGAGCTGTGGCAGGAAACACGCTGCTCCCCTCGAGTTTAGCTGGGTAACTTGGGAAACTTCTTGAGTTGTGTATAGGGTGCCGAGTATCCTTTCGAGTTTGAAGAGGGAATGTGGGATTTCTCTTGAGACGCTGAAGCGGAAAGGGGCATCCTGTGGGGTTGAAGGAAGAATTTCATGGCTTTTCTCGAGTTTCGACTTGACGCTTAGAGGTCTTCTTGAGTTACGACGGGAACCTTTGAGACTCACTAGTGTTACCTCAGGGAAGACAGGTCTCCTTTCGTGTTGAAAGTGGAACCTCAGAATTCCCTTCGAGTCTCTGCAGAGCATGAGGGCCACATTTAGACTTGAGTGGGTAAACTCAGTGTTCCTCTCCATTGGCCTCAGGGATCTTGGGGTTACTATAAAGGTTCCAATGGGGAGTAAGGCCTAGTTTTGTTGAGGATGGAACTCTGCTTCCCCCCCCCCCCAGTTGTAAAATTGTTGTCAGTTTTGCTGTCTGTTCAATTTGGTCTTTTTTGAGAGGCTCAGGGGTGATTCATGCCTCCGATCGTGTTGGAAGGTGACACTCCATGCTCCACTGGAGCTGGTGCAATCGCAACATGACTCATCTCTAGTTGAGTGCTAACTCGGTGTCCTTTGACCTTCCTGCAGGATCCACGGGGTTGCCCTCGAGTGTCCATAGATGTGACAGGACTCGTCAAGTAGTGCTAGGGGAAGTTGGGATTCCTCTTCAGTTGAAAGTGGAATGGCCCATTATCTTCAGGTGAGGTGTGATCACGGGGCTTTTCTTAAACTGTGGCGGGAAATTCGGATTTCTTCTCCCAACGGGACAGGTATCTCTGCACGACCATTGTGTTGCATCAAGGAATTCAAGCCTCATATCGAATTTTGAGAAGGAACTCGGGACTTCTGTCTAGGCGCTGCAGGAAAACAAAGGTTTCATCTTGATTTGAAGGGGGAATTTCGAGGTTTTTCTCGAGTTGCTGTGGGAAGTTTGGATCATCTCAAGTAACAAAGGGAATATCAGGGAGCCTCCCATGTTGTCTCTGGGAAGACAGAAAGCCTTTCCATTTGCAAGGAGAACCTCGGGATTCCATTGGAGTTGCTGCAGTGATATAGGTCTCAATCTAGATTCGATCCGTTAGCTCAGGATTCCTCTCCAGTGGCAACAGGATTATCAGGGTGCTCTCAGAATTCACCTGGGGAGTCAGGCCTCGTCTCGTGTTCAGACATGGAACTCCACTTTCTTCTAGAGTTGTACAAGAGTTGTTAGGCCACAGTTGAGTTGAATTTGTACCTGGAGATTGTATCGAGAATGCTCAGAGAGTCAGGTCTCCACTCGTCTTGTGAGGTGATACTTCAGGATACATTTGAATCTGTGCAGTGGAATCAGACAATATCTCGGGTGGGTGTGGACATTGGTACCTTTTTGAACTGTGATTTGAAACCCCGCGCGTCCTCCCGAGTTTCAAATTGATACCAGCCTCCATGTAATGTGCTACGGGAAAGTCCGGATTCCATTTCAGACAAAGCAGGGAAATCGACTGTCATCTGCAAAAGAAGACTGGAGAACAGGGCACATTGTCAGTTGTGGCGGGAAACTCGGTCCTCTCGAATGGAGCCGGGTATGTCGGTGTAATTTTTGAGTCGCATAAAGTATGTTAAGTAACCTTTCTAGTTTCAAGTGGGAATGTGGGATTTCTCTTGAGATATGTAGTGGAAAAGTTCCTCATATCGCTTTGAGGGGAGAATATTGTGGTTTTTCACGAGTTGTTGCGGGAAGCGTGGGATCCCTATCGAGTTGCGATTGGGACCTCAGTAACTGGCTCGTGTTGCTTCAGGGAAGTCAGATCTCCTTTCGTGTCGGAAGGGAAACTTCGGGATTACTTTCCAGGGGTGGAATGGAAATAGGGCCCCATCTAGATTTGAGTCTGAGAAACACCTGGAGTAACAGGCAAATTTGGCCTTGGAGCATGAAATGAATCAGGGCAAAGGCTAATAGAGTTTTGCCAAGAGAACGCACTGGTCATAGCAAACACCCTCTTCCAACAACGCAAGAGAAGACTCTACACATGGACATCACCAGATGGTCAACACCGAAATCAGATTGATTATATTCTTTTCAGCCAAACATGGAGAAGCTCTATACAGATAACAAAAACAAGACCAGGAGCTGACTGTGGCTCAGATCATGAACTCCTTATTGCCAAATTCAGACTTAAATTGAAGAGAGTAGGGAAAACCATTAGACCATTCAGGTATGACCTAAATCAAACCCCTTATGATTATACAGTGGAAGTAAGAAATAGATTTAAGGGACTAGATGTGATAGATAGAGTGCCTGATGAACTCTGCAAGGAGGTTCGTGACATCGTACAGGAGACAGGGACCAAGACCATCCCCATGGAAAAGAAATGCAAACAAGCAAAATGGCTGTCTGAGGAGGCCTTACAAATAGCTGTGAAAAGAAGAGAAGTGAAAAGCAAAGGAGGAAAGGAAAGATATAAGCATCTGAATGCAGAATTCCAAAGAATAGCAAGGAGAGATAAGAAAGACTTAATCAGTGATCAATGCAAAGAAATAGAGGAAAACAACAGAATAGGAAAGACAAGAAATGTCTTCAAGAAAATTAGAGATATCAAGGGAATATTTCTTGCAAAGATAGGTTTGATAAAGGACAGAAATGCTATGGACCTAACATAGCAGAATATATTAAGAAGAGGTGGCAAGAATACATAGAAGAACTGTACAAAAGATCTTCACGACCAAGATAATCACTATGGCGTGATCACTCACCTGGAGCCAGACATCTTGGAATGTAAAGTCAAGTTGGCCTTAGAAAGCATCACTATGAACAAAGCTAGTGGAGGTGATGAAATTCCAGTTGAGCTATTTCAAATCCTGAAAGATGATGCTGTGAAAGTGCTGCACTCAATATGCCAGCAAATTTGGAAAACTCAGCAGTGGCCACAGGACTGGTAAAGGTCAGTCTTCATTCCAATCCCAAAGAAAGGGAATGCCAAGGAATGCTCAAACTAGCGCACAATTGCACTCATCTCACATGCTAGTAAAGTCATGCTCAAAATTCTCAAAGCCAGACTTCAGCAATATGTGAACCGTGAACTTCCAGATGTTCAGGCAGGTTTTAGAAAAGACAGAGGAACCAGAGATCAAATTGCCAACATCTGCTGGATCATGGAGAAAGCAAGAGAGTTCCAGAAAGACATATTTCTGCTTCATTGACTATGCCAAAGCTTTTGACTCTGTGGATCACAATAAACTGGGGAAAACTCTGAAAAAGATGACAATACCAGACCACCTGACCTGCCTCTTGAGAAACCTGTATGCAGGTCAGAAGCAACAGTTAGAACTGGACATGGAACAACAGACTGGTTCCAAATAGCAAAAGGAGTACGTCAAGGTCGTATATTGTCACCCTGCTTATTTAACTTATACGCAGAGTACATCATGAGGAACGCTGGGCTGGAAGAAGCACAAGCTGGAACCAAGATTGCTGGGAGAAATATCAATAACCTCAGATATGCAGATGACACCACCCTTATGGCAGAAAGTGTTGAGGGACTAAAATTCCTCTTGATGAAATTGAAAGAGGAGAGTGAAAAGGTTGGTCTGAAGCTCAATATTCAGAAAACAAAGATCATGGCATCAGGTCCCATCACTTCATAGGAAATAGATGGGGAAACAGTGGAAGCAGTGCCAGACTTTATTTTTGGGGGGCTCCAAAATCACTGCAGATGCTGATTGCAGCCAGGAAATTAAAAGATGCTTACTCCTTGGAAGGAAATTTATGACCAACCAAGATAGCATTAAAAAGCAGAGACATTATGTTGCCAAGCAAGTTCTGTCTAGTCAAGGTTATGGTTTTTCCCATGGTCATGTAGGGATGTGAGAGTTGGACTGTGAAGAAAGCTGATCGCCGAAGAATTGATGCTTTTGAACTGTGGTGCTGGAGAAGACTCTTGAGAGTCCCTTGGACTGCAAGGACATCTAACCAGTCCATTCTAGAGGAGATCAATCCTGGGTGTTCATTGGAAGGACTGATGCTAAAGCTGAAACTCCAATACTTTGGCCACCTCATTCGACAAGTTGACTCACTGGAAAGGCTCTGATGCTGGGAGGGATTGGGGGCGGGAGAAGACGGGGACGACAGAGAATGAGATGGATGGGTGGCATCACCGACTCGATGGACATGAGTTTGTGTGAACTCCAGGAGTTGGTGATGGACAGGGAGACCTGGCGTGCTGTGATTCATGGGGGCGCAAAGAGTTGGACACGCCTGAGCGACTGAACAGAACTGAACTGAACTCCAGTGGGGACGACTATGTCGGGAAATTTTGAGTCGCATAAAGGGTGTCAAGTACCCGTTCGAGGTTCAAGCTGGAATGTGGGATTTGTCTTGAGACTCTGCAGCGGAAAAGTTCCTCATCTCCCATTAAGGGGAAAATCTTGTGATTTTTCTCGAGTTCCGGTGGGAAGATTTGGGTTCTTCTCGAGTTGCAATGGGGACTTCAGGAATTCGCTCGTGTTGCCCCAGGGAAGTCAGGTCTCCTAGCGTGTTGGATGGGGAACCTTGGGATTCCTCTCGAGGCGCAGCTGTGGAATATGGCTGCATCTAGCGTTGTGTCGGTCAGCTGTGTGTTCCTCTCCAGTGGCGACTGGGATTTCGGGGTTGCTATGAAAGATCTACTGGGGAGTTAGGCCTCGTCTCGATTTGAGGCATGGAATTCTGCAATCCTTTCGAGTTGTAAAAGGGGATTCAGTCCTCCTGTCATGATCAGGCAGCTCAACTGTGCTTTTTCTATAGGCTCAGCATGGGTGTCAGGTCTCCCGTCATGTTGTGAGGGGATAGTCGGTGTTCCATTGGAGCTGTGCAAGGACATCAGGACCTACCTCGATTGGAGAGGGATCTCAGAGTCCTTTATCCTTGCAACAGGATCCGCGGGATAGCCCTTGAGATTCAATAGGAGATGGACGCCTGGGGCATCTTGTGGTTTTTTTCGAGTTGCGGAGGGAAGTTTGGCTTTCCTTTCGAGATATGATGCGGAACTCAGGGAGACTCTCACGTTGCCTTAAGGAACTCAGGTTGCGAGGGGGAACTCGGGATTGCTCTCGAGTTACTGCAGAGGAATCGGGCTTCAATTCCCATTGAAAGGGGTAATCACAAATTGTTTCTCGAGTTGGGGCAGGAAACTTTCGGATCCCTCGATTTGCAACAGGGGTCTCACAGAACCTCTCAAGTTGTCTCTGTGAAGTCAAGAATCCTTTTGAGGAGTGAGGAGCCTTTGGGATGCCTCTCGATTCAGTGCAGGGCAATAGGGTTTCATCTGGAGTTGCGGCGATAACCTCAGGGTGCCTCTCCATTTCCTACATGGATCTCAGTGATACTATGGAGTTTCAACAGGGGGTCATGCCACATCTCTTGTTGAGGCATGGAACTCCGCTATCCTTTCGAGTTGAAAAAAGGGGTAGGAGGCCTCCTGTCGAGTTGAAGTGATGTCCTGGGGCTTTTTCTACATGATGCACCTGGGAAGTCAGGCCTCCCTTCGTGGTGTTAGTTGATCCCGGGGGTTACATTTGAATCGGTACAGTGGAATCAGGCCTTGTGTCGAGTGGATGGTGAAATCGGTGTCTTTTTGAATTGTGGCACAACCCCACCAGGGTCCTCTCGAATTTCAAGTGGAGACCGGCCTCCTCTTCAGATTCAACTGGAACATCGGGATTCCTATCCAGAGGAAGCAAGGTAGTTGATCCTCATCTTGAGATGACAAGTGGAAAACGGGGCCCTTCTTGAGCTGTGGCAGGAACCTCGCTGCTCCTCTCGAGTGTGGCCTGGTATCTCGGGGAACTTCTTGAGTTGTGTATAAGGTTTCGAATATCTTTTTGAGTTTGAAGAGGGAATGTGGGATTTCTCTTGAGATGCTGCAGTGGAAAGGGGCGTCCTGTGGGGTTGAGGGGAGAATTTCATGGTTTTTCTAGAGTTGCGGCTTGAAGACTGGAGGTCTTCTCGAGTTACGACAGGGACCTCTGGGACTCGCTAGTGTTGCCTGAGGGAAGTCAGGTCTCTTTTCGTGTTGGAAGTGGAACCTCGGGATTCCTTTCCAATCGCTGCCAGTCATTAGGGCTGCATTTAGTCTTGAGTCGATAAACTCAGTGTGCCTCTTCAGTGGCAACTGGGATCTTGGGGTTGCTATGAAGGTTCCACTGGGGAATCAGGCCTAATCTTTGTTGAGGGTGGAACTCTGCTTTCGTACTGAGTTGTAAAAGGGTTGTCGTTCTGTTGTCTCTTCTTGCGGGGAATTTGGGCTTTTTTGAGAGGCTTCAGCGGGGATTCATGCCTCTGATCCTGTTGGGAGGTCACACTCATTGTTCCACTGGAGTTGGTGTAATCTCATCACGATTCTTCTCTAGTTGAGTGTGAACCTCTAGTCCTTTTACCTTGCTACAGCATCCACGGGCTTGCCCTCGAGTTTCAATAGGTGAGACAGGACTCATCAAGTGGTGCGAGGAGAAATTAGCATTCCTCTTCAGTTTAAAAGGGAATGGCCCATTACTTGAGGTGAGCTGTGATCACGAGGCATGGTATTGGGAGTTCTTCTCTCATCGTGACGGGTATCTCTGGACGACCCTTGAGTTGCATCAAGGAATTCAAGCCTCATATCGAAATTTGAGAAGGAATTCGGGATTTCTGTCTAGGCGCTGCAGATTAAAAAGGGCCTCATCTCGCTTTGAAGGAGAAATCTCGAAGTTTTTCTCGAATTGCTGCGGGAAGCTTGGTGATCCTCTCGAGTAATGACGGGTATATCACAGAGCCTCCCATGTTGTCTCTGGAAAGTCAATAGGCCTTTCCATTTTCGAAGGGAACTTCGGGATTCCTTTGAAGTCACTGGAGAGAAATAGGGCTGCATCTAGTTTGGAGTCTGTCAACTCAGGATTCCTCTCCTGTGGCTACAAGTCTCTCAGGGTTTCTCTCAAAATTCACCCAGGGAGTCAGGCCTCGTCTCGTGTTCAGGCATAGAAGTCCCCTTTCTTCTCGAGTTGTAAAAGGGGTGTTTGGTTGCAGTCGAGTTGAATTTGTACCTGGAGACTCCATCGAATACGCTCGGGAAGTCAGGTCTCCACTCGTCTTGTTAATGGATACTCAATGATACATTGGAATCGGTACAGTGGAATTAGACAATATCTCTAGTGGGAGGGGACATCAGTACCTTTTCCAATTGTGTTTTGACCCCTGGGGACCCTCCCATGTTTCAAGGTGATATCAGCCTCCTTGTAATGTGCGAAGGGAACTCGGGATTCCATTCCAGACAAAGAAGAGTAACCGACTCTCATGTGGAAAAGAGTACTGGAAAACGGGGCACTTTGTCAGTTGTGGCAGGATATTCAGTCTTCCTCTCGAGTGGGGACGGGTATGTCGGGGTAATTTTTGAGTCGCCAATAGGATGTTAAGTAACCGTTCGAGTTTCAAGAGGGAATATGAGATTTCTCTTGAGACTCTGCAGCAGAAAATTTCCTCATCTCGCTTTGACGGGAGAATCTTGTTGTTTTTCTCGAGTTGCGGCGGGAAGCTAGCGATTCCTCTCGAGTTGCAACAGGGACCTCAGGAGCTCGTTAGTGTTGCCCCAGGGAAGTCACGTGTCCTTTCATGTTGGAAGGGCAACCTCGGGATTCCTCTTGAGGCACGGCAGAGGAATAGGGCTGCAAGAGCATTGAGTCGGTCAGTTGTGTGTTTCTCTCCAGTGGTGAAAGGGATCTCGGGGCTGCTTTTAATGTTCAGCTGGGGAGTCAGGCCTCATCTCGATCTGAGGCTTGGCATTATGCTTTCCTTTTGAGTTGTAAAAGTGGAGTCAGTCCTCATATCTTGATCAGGGGATTCAACCGGGCTTTTTCTCTAGGCTCAGCATGGGTGTCAGGTCTCCCATCTTGTTGTGAGGGGATACCCGGTGTTCCATTGGAGCTGTGCTAGGACATCAGGACCTACCTCAATTCGAGGGGGAACTCAGAGTCCTTTATCCTTGCAGCAGGATCAGCGGGATAGCCCTAGAATTTAAATAGGAGATAGAGGCCTCCTCTTGTGGTGGGAGAAGAAGGAAGGATTCCTCGTGAGTTGAAGCAGAGATTGAACGAACATATCGTGATGAGATGAGGAATACGGCGCTCCTCTGGAGCTGTTAATGGAAACTCAAGGTTTCTCTCAATTGAAGACGGGTATTCTGTGAGCCTCTTGAGTTGTAAATAGGGACTCAATCCTCCTATTGAATCTTGAGAGAGAACTCGGGATTGCTGTCCAGGCTCTGCAGGGAAAAAAGGGGGCCTCATGTGACGTTGCCTGGGGCATCTCATGGTTTTTGGCAAGTTGCAGAGGGAAGTTTGGCTTTCCTCTTGAGTTACAATGCGAAACTCAGGGAGACTTTCATGTTGCCTCAGGGAAGTCAAGTTGCAAGGGGAAGTTCCTGATTGCTCTCGAGTGACTGCAGAGGAATCGGGCTTCAATTCGCATTGAAGGGGATAATCACAAAGTGTTCCTCGAGTTGGGGCAGAAATCTTTCGGATCCGTCGATTTGCAACAGACACCTCATGGAACCTCTCAAGTTGTCTCTAGGAAGTCAGGAATCTATTTGAGGAGTGAGGAGACTTTGGGATACCTCTCGATTCAGTGAAGGGGAATACGGTTTCCTCTGGAGTTGAGTCGCTAACCTCAGGGTGCCTCTCCAGTTCTGACATGGATCTCAGTGATCCTATGGAGTTTCAACAGGGGAGTCATGACACATCTCTTGTTGAGGCATGGAACTCCGCTTTCCTTTCGAGTTGTAAAATGGGTGGAAGGCCTCCTGTGAGTTGAAGTTGGATCCTGGGGCTTTTTCTCAATGATGCACTGGGGACTCATGCCTCCAATCATGTTGGGAGGTGATACTCAGTGTAAGCTCATCACCACTCATCTCTAGCTGAGTGTAATCTCGGTGTCCTTTTACCTTGGTGCAGGATCCACAGGGTTGCCCTCAAGTTTCAATAGATGTGAGAGGACTCATAAAGTGGTGCAAGGGGAAGTTGGGATTCCTCTTCAGTTGAAAGTGAAATGGCCCATTATCTTCAGCTGAGGTGTGATCACGGGACTCCTCTAAAATTGTGGCGGGAATTTCGGAGTTCTACTCTCATCAGGACGGATATCTCTGGGCGACCCTTTAGTTTCATCAAGGAACTCAAGCCTCATATCGAATTTTGAGAAGGAACTTGGGACTTCTGTTTAGGCACTGCAGGAAAAAAAGGGCCTCATCTTGCTTTGAAGGAGGAATCTCGAGGTTTTTATCGAGTTGCTGCGGGAAGTTTGGTGATCCACTCGAGTAACAATGGAAATATCAAGGAGACTCCCGTGTTGTCTCTGGAAAGTCAAAAACCTTTCCATTTGCAAGGGGAAACTTGGGATTCCTTTGAGTCTCTGCAGAGAAATAGATCTGCATCTAGATTCGAGTCCGTCAACTCAGGATTCCTCTCCAGTGGCAACAGGGATCTCGGGGTTGCTCCCAAAATCCCCTGGGGATTCAGGCCTCGTATCGTGTTCATACATGGAACTCTGCTTTCTTCTCGAGTTGTAAAAGGGGTGTCAGGCCACAATCGAATTGAATTTGTACCTGGAGATTGTATCGAGAATGCTCGAGGAGTCAGGTCTCCACCCATCTTCTGAGTTGATATTCGAGGATATATTTGAATTGGTGCGGTGGAATCAGACATTATCTCGAGTGGATGGGGATATCGATACATTTTTTAATTGTATTTTGACCCCCGGGGATCCTCCCGAGTTTCAAGGTGATACCAGCCTCCTCATAATGTGCGATGGGAAGGTCCCGATTCTATTCCAGACAAAGCAGGCGAATCGACTCTCATCTGGAAAAGAGGACTGGAAAACGGGGCCCTTTGTCAGTTGTGACAGGAAACTCAGTGTTCCTCTCGAGTGGTTCTGGGTATGTCGGGGTAATTTTTGAGTCATATAAATGTTAAGTAACCTTTCGAGTTTCACGTCATAATCTGGGATTTTTCATGAGAATCTGCAGTGGAAATGTTCCTCATCTAGCCTTGAGGGAGGAATATTTGCTTTTCTCGAGTTGTGGGAGGAAGCTTGGTTTCCCTCTCGAGTTGCGACGGGGATCTCAGGAATTCCCTACTGTTGCCCCAGGGAAGCCAAGTCTCCTTTCTTGTGTGAATGTGAATCTCAGAATTCCTCTCGAGGTGCGGCAGAGGAATAGGTCCACATATAGAGTTGTGTTCATAAATTGTGTGCTCCTGTCCAGTGGGGACTGCTATGCCAGGGAACTTTTTGAGTCACATAAAGGGTGTCAAGTACCCGTTCGAGTTTCAAGTGGGAATGTGGGATTTCTCTTGAGACTCTGTAGCGGAAAATTTCCTCATCTTGCATTGAGGGGAGAATCTTGTGGTTTTTCTCGAGTTGCGGCGGGAAGTTTGGTGTTCTTCTCGAGTTGTGACCAGGACCTCAAGAACTCACTCGTGTTGCCCCAGGGAAGTCAGGTCTCCTTTAGTGTTGAAAAGGGTACCTTGGGATTCCTCTCGGGGCACGGTAGAGGAATAGGGCCGCATCTAGCATTGAGTCGGTCAACTGTGTGTTCCTCTCCAGTGGCGACAGTGATCTCAGTGTTGCTATGAAGGTTCTACTGGGGAGTCAGGCCTCATCTCGATTTGAAGCATTGATTCTGCTTTCCTTTCGAGTTGTAAAAGGGGAGTCAGTACTCGTGTTGTGATCAGGCTGTTAAATAGGGCTTTTCCTATAGGCTCAGCTTGGGTATCAGGTCTCCCCTCATGTTGTTAGGGGATACTCGGTGTTCCATTGGAGCTTTGCTAGATCATCAGGACCTACCTCGATTGGAGGGGGAACTCATAGTCCTTTATCCTTGCAGCTGTATCCGCAGGAAAGCACTGGAGTTTCAATAGGAGACTGAGGCCTCCTCTTGTGGCAGGAGAAGAAGTAAGGATTCCTCTTGAGTTGAAGCAGGGATTGAACACTCATATCATGAGGAGGTGGGAATACGGAGCTCTTCTAGAGGTGTGAACGGAATCTCAGGGATTCTCTTGATTGAGGACGGGTATTCTGGGAGCCCCTTGAATTGTAAATAGGGATTCAAGTCTCCTATCGAATCTTGAGAGAGAATTCAGGATTACTCTCTAGGCGATGTAGGAAAAAAAGGGCCTCATGTGACATTGCCTGGGTCATCTCGTGGTTTTGGCAAGTTACGGAGGGAAGTTTGGCTTTCTTTTTGAGATACGACAGGGAACTCAGGGAGACACTCGTGTTGCCTCCGAGATGTCAAGTAGCAAGGTGAAGGTCATGATTGCTCTCGAGTCACTGCAGAGGAATCGGGCTTTAATTCGCATTAAAAGGGAAAATCACAAAGTGGTTTTTGAGTTGGGGCAGGAATCTTTCGGATCCCTCAAGTTGCACCAGGGACTTCACAGAGCTTCTCAATTTGTCTCTGGGAAGTCCGGAATCATTTTGAGGTGTGAGGAGCCTTTGGGATGCCTCTCGAGTCATTGCAGGGGACTAGTGTCTCATCTGGAGTTGAGGCGCTAACCTCAGGGTGCCTCTCCAGTTTTGACATGGATCTCACTGTTCCTAATAAGTTTCAACAGGGGAGTCATGCAACGTCTCTTGTTGAGGCATGGAACTCCTCTATGTTTTCGAGTTGTAAAAGGTGTGGGAAGCCTCCTGTCAACTTGAATTTCTGTCCTGGGGCTTTTTCTCAATGATGCACCTTGGAAGTCAAGCCTCCCTTCGAGGTGTTAGTTGATCCCCAGGGTTCCATTTGAATTGGTACGTGAAATCAGGCCTTATATCGAGAGGACGGGGAAATCGGTGTCTTTTTTAATTGTGGCACAAGTCCCCGGGTCCTCTCGAGTTTCAAGGGGAGATCGGCCTCCTCTTCAGATTCGACGGGAACATCGGGATTCCTTTCCAGACGAAGCACGGGAATTGATCCTCATCTCGACATGACAAGTGGAAAACGGGATCTTCTTTTCTTTTTTTCTATTGATCCTCTTAGAAATATTTATTAGAGAATCATATTTTTTGTTTAAATTTTTTTTAAAGTATCGTCGATATAAATGTGTTGGTTTCAGGTGGACAGCAGGGTGATTCCATTTTTTATATATACACATATATATGTTATCGTTTTTGTTTAGTCACTAAGTCATGTCTGACTCTCTCATGACCCCATGGACCGTAGCCCACCAGGCTCCTCTGTCCATGGAACTCTCCAGGCAAGGGTACTGGAGTGGGCATCCATTCCCTTCTCTAGGGGATCTTCCTGACCCAGGAATTGAACCTGAGTCTGCTACAATGCAGATGGATTCCTTACTGTTTGAGCCACCAGGGAAACCCCTATCTATATATTCTTTTCAAATTTTTTCAATTATAGCTTAAAGCATGCATAGTCAGTTGCTTCAGTCATGTTTGACTCCTGTGACCCTATGATCATACCTTTAATTGTAACCCAACAGGGTCCTCCGTCCAAGGGATTTCCAAGACAGGAATACTGGAGTGGGTTGTTGTGCTCTCCTCCAGGGGATTATCCCAACCCAGGAATTGGACCCATATCTCTTGTGTCTCCTGCATTGGCAGGTGGATTCTTCACCATTAGCACCACCTGGGAAGCCCCTCCAACTCTTTCAAACTGATGAACTGCAGCCCTCACCATCTCCTGAAGTTTGCCCAAGTTCGTATCCATTGCACTGGTGATGGCATCCAGCCATTTCATCCTTTGATTCTCTTTTCCTCTACCCTCAATCTTTCCCAGCATCAGGGATTTTTCTAATGTTTGCATTGATTCCAAAAATACTGAAGTTTCAGCTTCAGCATCAGTCCTTCCAACATGTATTTAGGGTTGAGTTCTCTTAAGATTGACTGGTTTGATATCCTTGCTGCCCAAGGGATTCTTTAGCAGTCTTCTTCAGCACACAGTTTGAAGGCATCAATTCTTCAGCACTCTGCCTTCTTTACGGTCCAGCTCTCACAACCGTATGTGACCACTGGGGAGACAATTGCCTTGACTGTATGGACGTTTGTCGACAGAGTAATGTCTCTCTCGGCTTTTCAACACACTGTTTAGGTTTGTTATGGCTTTCCTACTAAGAAGGAAAATCACTGCAGTTACCGTCTGCAGTGATTCAGTTCAGTTCATTTTAGTTCAGTTGCTCAGTCGTGACTGACTCTTTGCGACCCGATGAATCAAAGCACGCCAGGCCTCCCTGTCCATCACCAACTCCCAGAGTTTACTCAAACTAATGTCCATCGAGTCTGTGATGCCATCCAGCCATCTCATTCTCTGTCATCCCCTTCTTCTCCCGCCCCCAATCCTTCCCAGCATCAGACTCTTTTCCAATGAGTCAACTCGTCGCTTGAGGTGGCCAAAGTATTGCAGTTTCAGCTTTAGCATCAGTCCTTCCAGTGAGCACCCAGGATTGACCTTCTTTAAAATGAACTGGTTGGATCTCCTTGCAGTCCAAGGGACTCTCAAGAGTCTTCTCCAACACCACAGTTCAAAAGCATCAATTCTTCAGTGATCAGCTTTCTTCACAGTCCAACTCTTGCATCCATACATGACCACTGGAAAAACCATAGCCTTGACTAGACGGATCTTGGTTGGCAGAGTAATGTCTCTGCTTTTTAATATGCTATCTAGGTTGGTCATAAATTTCCTTCCAAGGAGTAAGCGTCTCTTAATTTCATGGCTGCAATCAACATCTGCAGTGATTTTGAAGACCCAAAAATAAAGTCTGACACTGTTTCCACTGTTTCACCATATATTTCCCACGAAGTGATGGCACCAGATGCCATGATAGTTGTCTTCTGAATGTTGAGCTTCAAGTGATTAAAAGATATTAAATACAGTTCTCTGTGCTGTTAAAAAAAAAAAGGACTCACAAGGGATTCTTGTGGTGGTGGAAATGTTCTGAGCTGTGGCAGGAACCACGCTTCTCCTCTCGTGTTTGGCCAGTTATCTCGGGGAACTTCTTGAGTTGTGTA